>NC_056032.1:35281584-35940707 GCF_004379255.2 Salvia splendens | reverse complement strand
TACTATAACTTTTATGTCTAACTTAAAAAATTAAGATGGCAATCCATAAATGATACTGCTAATTAGGTCGCCGCAACTTCCCAGCACCGATTCGTGAGCAAGAACTTGATGAGGAGCAATTTTCTCGAATCCAAAACTCAAAACACCAAATGTCGAGCCATAACCCTTACCGTAAACACAACATACAGGTCGAAGTTACATGGAGTAATACAGAACCAATTAGTGGAGGCAACACTATATACCTCTCTGCTCGAGAATTGCGCTTCTCCTCTTCCGAAAGGTTTACCGGCATCCCAAACCGCTCCGCGCGCTTCATCTTCTTCTGAATATCCGTGGCCGCATCGCCTCCGTCTACGTCGCTTGTTTTCACAGCCGCCGCATCCGGAGTCGCCTTCGTTTGGTCGCCTGGAAGTTGAGGAAGTTGCTGAGTCGATGAGGCATCTTCAATGGGCGATGGCGCTAAATTGAGGTCTGTGGTGGTTTTAGGGTTTTCGAATTTAGATGCCGTCGCGGTGGCCATTGGGGAGAGAGATATTGGAAATCCTGAAGATGAAGGAATTGAAAAGTGCTCAAAATCGTAAGTCCAGAGAAAATACTAGAATATGTATATACAACTCCATATTTATTCTGCGCAAGGATGTTGGAGTATATCACAATGTTAAAACGACAAAACTCATTCACCAACATATTGTAAGGCCTTGTTCGGATTTTGTCAAAATAAACAAATAGATAAAAAAAAGTATAATACAACTTAATTTGATGCTAAAATACTACTCCCTACAAACATTGTCAACCCCAGTATATTGAAAAAAATCTTGTTTTTCATTTTTACTCTCTCTATCAATTTATGACAAGTTAAGGAGTATTTTTTTATTAACAATATATTTCTACTATTATTCTTTTTATTTTTCAATATATCAATTTTGTATTAAAATTTGCGTATTTTCACTTCAAATATTGTTTTCATGGCATAATAAAGTGGAATATAGTGCTTCTTGAATAAACCATATCATATTCAACATAGAGTTTTATGCAGTATTATTTGGTTAGTTAAATAGAGATAATAAAGTAGAGAACATGATGTTTTTTCACTTTGAAAAATGTGATATCCTAAAAAATGTGTCACTTTTAATGGAAAGGAGAAAATATTAACTTTAAAGACAAATGGACATAATTATAGGATAAAGAGTAGATTGTGTCGCATCGTTTGAGGTGTTTACTCAAAAATGTATAACCGTTCGGATAATTGTCATTTTTTTGTGATAAAATTTTTCCAGAAAAAGCCCGCAATAGAAACATTGATGTAGCAACTGAAGTTACACATCACTTGTCTATATGTCAATGAACATCTGATATGTAACTTATAGAAGTGTTAGCTTACTCGATTTATATGTTTATCCGTTTTTATCAAATCGTTTAAAGGTTTTACTCATTTATTTCTCATAGTTTTTGTCACAAGGTGAAAGATGAACTCCGGTTAGCAGAGTTCACGGAATCCACACTACTACAGGCTCGCTTTACTTAGTGGGTGTGGTGTGACTTGAGAATAATTGAAACTAGAATGAGTTTTGTTTTGGTTAGGACTGGGTGGTAATAAGGCGCAAGCCCTAGGGATAAATTTGTCATGTTTGGCTTAAATTCATTACCAATAAACCACATGATTGACATAAATCTAGCAGTGTGTGGTGCAACGCTGTGGACTGTGGCGGATAATCAACTAGTTGTCTAGCTCATTGGCGGCGCAGAGGCATCCCATTACATCATAGCCTCACCTCCACAACACTTCTGTTCTTCACTCTTAACTGCAGAAAAAAAATAAAGAAAAAAGAACAAATTTCCGAGCCATAAAATTGGCTTCCACAATGCACACCAATTCAATCCAAATCCATTTTAATTTCGATTTCAATCTGCTTAAATCATCCCCAGTCTATTGCCCTAAGAACGTCGCCAGTAGGTTTATTCTTCGCCGCTCTCGCCCCCATTTCTCAGGTTTAATCTCAAGCATGCATTTTTATGTAAAATGATTCTCTGTCACATTCGATGTTGTTGGTGACTTTTACCTGTTCGTTTGGAATAATTTCAGGTGGATGTTGTTGTAGTGGAAAGTACCATTTAACATCAGCGATCTCAGAAGGTGGTCTGAGCAGCAAGGCCCCAAGAAGACTTAATGCGAAAAAATATTCGACAATTACTTGTGCAAGGAAGACCGAGCATGAGGAGAAAGCTTCTACTTCGCGAGATGATATAGGTGAACCTTCGGGAGTTTTCTGTGTATGTGTGTGTTGATCTGCTTTTCGAGATGACTTTAGTTTCTCTTATACTAGTATAAATGCAGCATCATGTTTTACTCTGTCTGAAGACATATAGTGCTTCAGTTTTGTTCTAAAATTAGAATGGGGTGGAGAAAAATGATTATACGCATCTTTTTGTTCTGTTTATGTGTGTGTTGATCTGCTCATTGAGAGTTTTTTGCATATAGAAGTGTCCCGATTACTTTACTTTGCATCATTAATGGTGGCCTTGCTTGAAGATCTTGTGGATCTTAATTACAGACTGAAAGACAATAGGTTGTAAAATTATGCTGATTTGTTATTTTTTAACTGATCCCACAGCTCATGATGTATCTAGATATCAGTCATCCAATGGCATGGGTGACCGTGAGGACTCATGTGATGATGTCTCCCGTGCTGATGCTAAAGAAACGACTTTGAGGACTGATTATACTTCATCTCTAAGAACTGTGGGCTTGTGTGTATGTGTTTCCTGACTGTAATTCTGGCTATGCTTAAGTTGACTTATATCCGTGAATAAGGTGAATTGAAGTCTATTTAGTAACCTTTGTTGTAGGTGTTCTCGGCTGTGGTATTTGGTGTTGGTGTGGGTTTGAAAGATGGAGTTGGAAAGGCATCTGAGTATTTTGCTGGGTATGATTACTGACCTTCTAGTGGCACACCTGTTCTTTTGGTTCTATGCAAGTTCTTCCCATGGCAGTAATAAACATTAATATTGTTCCCTTTTGGTAATCTATATTCTGTTTTACATATGCTTCAAACATGGCCTTGTTATCAGAGAATTTGACTTATATAGAGTAGCTGAAAGTTCCATTATCTCCGTGCACAAGCTCATATACAATTGAAATATTTTATTAACTTATTCTTCTCATAACTTGTTTCATAATTACATTTCCTCCTCTGTATGTTTTTTTCTTTTACAGCTGGGTTGTTTTAATCTTTCAGAAGGATGACACATGATAATTTTTTAATGTCCTCAGTGTTTGAGTATAATTTCCCGTGCACAAATGTTGTATTTGTTGCATTTCTGTTGATGACTTGATGCTTGACTATGTTTAGGTATCTACTGGAGCAGAGTTTATCTGTGGATAATCTGTTTGTATTTGTCCTAATATTCAAGTATTTCAGAGTGCCGATCAATTATCAGGTCTAGCACCATAGTCCTATTAAAACATTTGACCTTTTCTTTAGAAGATAATTGGATGTAGTATATTTACCTGGTTTTGTGTTGGTTGATGATTCAATATGCTTACTGAAAATAGAACCGCGTGCTTTCTTATGGTATTGCTGGTGCTGTAATCTTCCGATTGTCATTGATACTTCTTGGGACAGCAACACTTCAGGTCAGTTGTAAACTTCAGTGTATATGCTTGCTAAAATTGGAGGACTAAATGCATGAAAAATGTATCAGTATCTCTATCTTCAATGCCATTCAAAAAAATTATCTTCTGCTTTCTTCTAATTATGGAGTTGCTTTCTCTTGTCTTTTAGAGATTTGAAGCTGTAAATCTATTTCTGGCAGCAATACTCCTCTATTCCTCATTCAAGGTACCATCCGCTCTGGTTCATGTGACCGCCATTGTGTCAGTATTCATGTTTTTTTCTCTTTCAGAAAATTGTTCCAAAACTGATTAGCAATCAGATATTGCATTTGAATATAATTATGCACATAGATGGATTTGAATCATATCGTTTGGAGGCTGCCGTGAAGAGAACTTCCTTATTGCCTTCTCTTGTAGTCTAGCCTAATTCTTTCACCTTTTGATACCTTTGCATGAAATTCAGAAAAACTTTCTCCACAAATTGTGAAGTTCTATTGTCCTGTGTCTCAGTAAAAATCATAGGATAATATCTTATCATGCTGCCATACAACTTTAAGTTACTTTGGAATCCCCCTGATTCTCAGCGATATCAAGTAGCAGCAGCAAGTGGGTCTAATCGACTTGATGGATATATACATTTGTTTTTTGACCATGCGCAGTGGCCACTCTATGGCCCTCCCTGGAACCATTTCAACAAAAACAAATATCCGCTACATTCCATGAATAGCATGAAATTAGATTTCATTTTCTGTGATATGATATATACTCGGTACTTCTTCTGTGGATATATGTGATTGCCTATCTGCTGCATTCCTGCATTACTAGCATGTTGTAGAACGGTTCCTATGCTTAATCATATATCTTTGATTGCTTATATTGTTAACTTGACAAAAGTGGCCACTTATTAGGTTTTCTTGGTGCTGCTCTCTTATTCTGGCTATATTTATCTTTTCAGCTATTTGGCGAGGATGATGAAGATAGTGATCTTTCAGATAATTTCATTGTGAAGACATGCAAGAAGTTCATCCCTGTAACTTGTAATGTTCCTCATTCACCTTCCTTCCTATTCTTCTGGAAAATCATTTGTCGTAAAAGCACCAGGCACATGCCTGATTCCCGAGCTCACCCTATACATTTCTGGGAGTGCTTGCGTGAAGATCCTTTTTCATTTTTATTTTTTCCTGTTTTGGCATGGTGTAATATTTGATTATATTTTTATAGAGGTGTAGGTTAGTGCTTGATTTGGAGCTTGATATCATATCATTAACTTATGTCTGATTATGGCTTTGCTTACCCCATATCATTTAGAAACTTAACTCATAGCTCACTACTGGCATTTGGTTCTGAATCTTCTGATCCCATCATACAACCTGTCCCCACCCCCCTCATCTTGTTCTTGTTTGGCAGCTGAACACTGCCTAGCACCATCTATGATTTCTTTTATTTTAATGAGTTAATAACTCTTACTCCTTCCACATGTCTAATCTGCAGCTGACTATGATGGAAATCGATTTTTTACTATCCAGGATGGCATCTGGAAAGTATGTTCTCAATTCACCATCTCACTGTAACTAATGTGACCTCACCTCATGTTGAGACATTTCTCCACTTGATGCATGAAATTTTGGGCACAAGCCTTTTCTAATTTTAATCAAGTCCCTGGACTCTCTCCTGAATATTTCCAAATTCCAACAGCTGCAAATGGGACCTAAAAGCCTGTATTATGTGTTTCACGTTTTCAGCATCCCATGCACATAAATTCTTTAAGAAATTGATTTCTAGCTTCGTTTCTAACAGGAGTCAAACATTTTGGACAGGCTACACCTTTGCTTCTGACAGTAGCTGTTATTGAACTCAGCGACATTGCATTTGCTGTAGGTGTCCTATTCCTCAACTATCTGAAATGCACATTTGGAAGCTAAAAGATCACTGGTGTTTCATTATCATATTTTTCTTTCTTGTCAGGTGGACTCTATACCAGCAGTTTTTGGTGTCACCCACGATCCCTTCATAGTTTTTTCATCTAACTTCTTTGCCATTTTAGGTACTACTTGTCTGTCTGTGTCCCTTCCTTATAGTGTGTGTACGTAGTATTAAAAAAATGATCATGTTAAGGCATTATTGACTATGTTGATTAAACCAGGAATTTGAGGTAGTTTTTTGAAAACTGAAAGTAAGCAATATGAAACTTTAAGTTCTAGTATATGAATCTTAAAATTAAGCTATATAAGATTTAGATGGAATCCTTAAAAAAGGTTGGATGACATTAAAAATAAATTAGTTTAGATGTCGTTTTTTTAAATAACAACCATGATAACTTTTTCCTGGACTAACTGGCATACAAACCTGGTTTTGATGTGCAACGGTTCTGGACAGGAACTAACTTCATCAGAATTTTGTTTGGCTTGTAGGGTTAAGGTCCTATTATACACTCATCTCAGAAGGCATGGCAGATTTGGAGTATTTGCAGGTGAATTTTTGCTTTCTTGGTTTAAGATTAGGTTGTTTATCATGGTTTGAGCCTTTGAGGCTATACACTCCACTCCACTTCACTCCACGGTCACAGGTTTAGCTTTTGTTACCATTTCTTTGATATGATCGAAAGTTTATAACGTGGCATTTTGTTGTCTTCATAAGCTACTTTTATTACGTACTAATGTCATTGCCAAATTTCTGCCAATCAGCCTGCTATTGGGGTGGTTTTAGGATTCATCGGGTGCAAAATGATACTAGAATTCTTTGGTGAGCGTGCACGTTTGAAATAAGCTCAGCTCGTGAATATCTGTAGTTTCGTTTAATGTATGCATTTCATTCCGACTTCTCTCCAGGTTTGCATATATCTACTGAGGTTTCCCTTGGACTGGTTGCCACATCTCTCACGAGCGGCGTCTTGCTGAGTTTACTGAAGAAGTCAGACTCGGAAACGATAGAGTGAGAAGCCGATGTTGAACTCGCTACGTATTACGTGATTATAATAACTTCTGTCGACCAACATCTGATGAAATCATAATTGAAATATGTATTCTTATTTGAATAATGATAGCACGAAATAAAGCTCTAGGCAAGAATTTAATGCAATTGCGTTATAACGATTTATACTAATTCGTTGGAAGTCTTTTGGGTGGAGAAAATAGGACTTTTTTATGGATTTATTCAATATGTGCACCTATTTAAATTCATTTTTCCTTATATGCACACAAGTCTTGCACAAAAATGCCACAACTCCACTTAAACCACTCAAAATTGCCCTAACACGTCAATTATTAATCTCAAACCTTTTTCCTTTCAAGGTTCGGAACATAAATGATTACAGTTGAGATTATTATTCAAATAATAGTTGCATTGAACTTCATAATAACGAATATTCTCACTTTCACCACTTTTGCCGATACACTTTCAAGTTGAAGTTTGTGGGTTTTGAAATTTATACAGCAGTCAATCAACTACGTGTTTGATCCTAAACTGCATATTTATTCACAAACTCAAATAAATTTTGCAATCGATTTATGATGATTTGATCGATTATCATCTGTGCGCAAAAAAGTATTAGCCTCATCTTTGTATATTTGATGAGATAATTGGATATTAACCTCGATGGACCATGTCTATTTAAGATACAACGCTGCTCTCCTCATTCTCTTTGCATTTATATACACGTCTTAACAATGTCGTACTTACTACAGGATCACGCTAAGCTTAGGTTTGCAGACGAGATGACACGTTCCTTAAGAACATGTTCGCATCATTACAAAAACTAAAATTTAAGATATTAATCTCTTGAATCAAATTTATTCACGTAGCAATCCAATTCTATAAAATCTTGTCATTCACTCATTATACACTATCGTGGTCCATTGTACAAATCAGATAATAATAGTAATAGCTATATACATTCTATAACTGTACGAAAACCAGTCATCTACACAATTATCCAAAACAAATACATGCACCCTACGTAGAAGACGATCAAGAAAACAACGCATGACACAGAATAATCCAGACATTCACAGTTGAATTCCGAGGAAAAAATTATTTAAGTAATAGCACAAACCTCAGAAATGGTTGTCAGTTTGTTCTCTTCTGGGGCCAACGCTTCCATCAATTCGTTTCTTATCACCTTTGCCTTTTGTTCTAGGAGGAGTGCAAGGTTTCCAGAGAGGGTTCTGAGCAGGATGTGTTTCAGAGTCGTACTTCTGTGAAGACAGATATGTCAGAGCTGTGACAACATCACCAATCATGGGTCGCAGGTTAGGCTGCTCCTGAACGCACATTGCTGCAATGGCGAGAGCTTGGTACAGGCCTCTAGTTGGGTATTGACCTTGGAGCACAGGATCAGCAATCTGTGGGAATTTCCTCTTGTCCTTGAACAACGGTCTTGCCTGTAGAAATAGCAAAGGTCCAAGGGAATCAACTCAAGCAGCTGAAACAAGAATATAGTACTAAGTGCCAAACTTACCCAAACGACGAGATTGTGCTCATTCCCATTCTTTGAATTGTCAACAGCTTTCCTGCCTGATATGATTTCGAGAAGAACTACACCAAAGCTATAGACATCTGACTTGAGAGTCAGCTGGCCAGTCATTGCATATTCAGGTGCACAGTATCCATAGGTGCCCATGACCCTTGTGGATACATGCGTATTATCCCCAACAGGTCCCAGTTTAGCCAAACCAAAATCAGAAAGCTTTGGATGATAACCCTCACCGAGCAAAATATTGGAGCATTTTAGATCACGGTAAATGACAGGAGGGCTAGCTTTGTCGTGTAAATATTCCAATCCTCTTGCCGCTCCGGCAGCAATTTTCATTCTTGTGTTCCAATCAAGTATTGCCTTATCGGGCATTGGATCTGCACAGTAATAGTCCAAATCATTAGCAATGCCTTAGCAGTGCCAAGTACTGTGGGTAAGGTTAAGTAACATACCATGAAGATGGTCCTCCAAAGAACCTAGCTCCATATATTCGTAAACTAGAAGTCTCTGGTCCCCATCAGCACAGTATCCAATTAGATTGACGAGGTTAGGGTGATCAAGCAGACTCAGCATCAATACTTCAACAAGAAATTCTCTGTTTCCTTGCAAGCCATTCCGATCAAGTTGCTTGATTGCAACAGCCTACAAAATGTGCAAGATAAACTCAAAAACTGATTAAAGGTAAAACAATTGAAATTGGGGGGAGAAGAGTGCTTAAAAGATAAAATGCCAAGAATCAATGTTGTTTACATACTTGACTGGTTCCTTCCAGCTGTCCTTTATACACTCGGCCAAAGCCTCCCTCCCCTATAAAAGATTCTCCACGGAAATTTTTTGTGGCAGCTGCCATTTCACGGAAAGTAAAAGTCCTGGCTGCAATTTTATTGGACGATCCATCTTTGGTGGCATCTCCGGCTTTACCTTATAGACAACGAGATAAATACTAGTGAAGAATGTCATACGTATACCAGACAAGTAAAAAGATAAAAAGATCCAGATAAAACTAAGCATGCAACTTTGAAAATGTTGAGGCACACCAGGTGCATAAAGAAGTACTTTTGAGGACAATGATTAGTTGTTTCATGCAATAAGCTGTGTGGTGGAATCAGAGCTCATTTTGAAATAGAAATTTACTTCTTCTTCCACCGAATACATATTTAGCTGTTAGTGTTAGATAAGCTCACATAATCACAAACTTAAATGAAATAAACACAATAATTGTTTGCCCCAGTTTGATACGATGCGTAACTACATCTAGGGGTAACGTTATGCCAAAGATTTCACCAGATATAATTTACAATGAGAGGGGATATATATAGGCAAAAAAATTGAACCATAAACCTATCAACAATAGGAATTGGGCTGCCCCCTGCGACCCCAGCCAACTCACCGATGAGTTGGATGATCCCTTCTTTTCAGGATCTATACTCGACAGTTAGCACTTATTTTTACGGATGAGAACAAGTCTTCATTAGCACTGGATGAATAGGATCTTAGATAATTGTCCAAGACAGAAGTACTCTTTTCAAATTTTAAAAAAATGAAATAAGGTGTCATAGTTAACTCGCCAGTAAATCTGGTTTCAATTACAACACCAACTAAGACAAGCACATTAGTTGTTTCAATAACAATTTCCTTGTACTCAACAATAAAATCTTTCTCTGGTACTACGTTATAATGGAAAGTGACAGCTTTATCACAAGACCCGCATATCATTTGCTCCCGGGATTTCAGTTCATTGTCAATATAAAGAACTCAAGCTCATATCTAGTTATAGGAGACACCTTCAAATTTAACAGAGTGATTCAACTTGAGGTCCATATTTAGAATTATAAGCTTATCCTAAAAACTCTACTGTAGAAACTTTATCCCTAGCATTAAGTGAAGTTTGATGGTCAATACAAGAGGTCAACAAAACAAGAAAAGCTCCCAATAAACCTTATATCTCTCTGTTTTTTGTAATAATTGGTAGCAAAAACATTAACAGTTCCCAAAATTCAACAAAACGAAAGCTACAGTTAAAAAATCCCAACTCCGTCGAGGTCTATCAAGAATTTACACCCTCAAATCAAATAACATAATCGAGAAAGGAAAGCGTGAAATGATAGATGCTGAAGTCCCACATAATCAACAACATTCAGAAGAGCTGACAGATTTCAAAATTCAAAGTAAACATGTGAAAAAAAGTCAATCTTTATGGAAGCCCTACCTGAAGAGGGCTCGACTGGATCGAGTGACCTATTCTTCTTCCCCAGCTTTTCCTTTGACTGTCCCGAGCATGGGAACCATCCCATTTGTTGCCGTCTTTGTCTCTCTCTCACACACACACACACGCACGCACAGTTGCTGCGTTGGCTGAGCGCTGCAGTCTGCAATGCGACGTTGAATACTGCTCGAGAGAAATCAATAGAGGTGAATCAATCAGTAATTGAATTTAGTAGTATTTCCCAAAAGAATCTGTAATTCAGTATATGCCTTTTCTTTTTTGAGTTAAATAAATAATTTGGGAAAAGCTCTTTGCTGTAATATGGGTCGATTATAGTAATAAAACAAATATATATGTAATTTGACAAATAAGGTATTGAAGTAATATTAAATGCAAATAAATATAGCTAGTATACAAAAATTAAAATATTTCGTGGGCAGTAGCAATTATGGTTGTCATAATGAATATACTAAAATTAAAAATATTTTATGAGGCGTAGCAATTATGGGTGTCATTTATGTAAAGGCGATGTCGGATCTATGCCCACAACTTGAAGGCATCATTACTGTAGAGAATTGAAAATTAGTGCGAGCCCATTAACTTCAACAATGCCGTCCACATCCAATACATATGATACTAATACTATTATATCATTTCAACTAAACTCAGTTGAAAATCAACAACACTTTTTGGACCAATCATCGTTGCACTAGTTTTTTCAAAAAAGAATTCAATGATTCACCAGTCTCCGACTCCATCACCAATAAAGGAAGAAATGCAGAATAAGATAGCCAATAATTAAGATTTGGTTACACATTGTTTGATTGTAGAGAACGATGAAATGCAGAAAAAACATATTAAGTTACATCCCAGTTGATATGCCTCATCAGAATAATTGGGATCGGATGAATTCGTCGTTCGAGCAAAATCTTCTTTCTCCTTGGATGGGTTCAGTTCTTGGCACTTGTCTTGGATGCCTCTACATTTGCAGTTTTCATTGGCATGGCATGGCTGTGTTTGCCCTCATACGTCGTTATGAATGTGCCTGGATCTTCAGAGGTTCTCTCTACATACTTCCTCACATTGCAGTCCCGATGGGTGCATCTGTAGTAACTCCTGCAAAACCATTCATGCCATGAATATGATAGGATCAGTAGTTGCAAAATCATTCGTACCATGGAAGTAAAGAAAATTGAACAATGGAATTAACTAGCTTTGTAAATGAACTATTCATATTTCTATTTAACTTCCATTAATCAAGAAACTCATGTTGTTTGGTCAAAACATACATAATCTTGACGCTCAGAATTCTTCACCTTTAATATCATCATCAACAGGTTCCATGGAATATGATTCGGACCAGTTCAATGTATTATTATGAATGCTGAAATAAATGAACCAAGCATATTTAGTGCAAGTACTAACCTAGGGTACATCTTTCCCCTCACTACTTTCTGGCCGTACTTCCTCCAGCGGTATCCATCCCCGATTATGCCAGAATCAGTATGGTTCTGAACGACAATGGATGAGGCTTCCCCAGCCATACTTGCTCTGGGTAATTGGTTGTCGGATTCCCTAGAGCAATAAACATCAGTTTAAGAGGGCCAAGTAGTCTGGTACCACCTTCTGCATCGACAAATATGAAGCTACACAAAATAGCAATCTTAAACATTAAAAAAGTAAATTTATTTTACGTTCTTTTGCTTCTGAAGGCACCACCTTCTGCATCGACAAATCTACCAACTTCATCACATTCACCCAGCGAATTATGGGACACTGAGGGGCCAGCATTGCATGCTGCAGATGCAACAGTATAATTGGTTGGTGGAGTACTGGAAAAAGTTGACTGGTTAGATGATTCAGTAAAATCCTGAATGTCTGATCCCCCTTGATGAGCTCTCACTGCCTCAGCTTGTTGATTTATCACATGACTTTGCACCTCTTTCCGAGCGGCATCATAAACTGGTGTCTGTGTGTGTCCATCTGCTGGAGTGTGATCAGGTGGCTGGGGCTTTAAGTGGTTATGCTCACCATTGTAAACTATCTCTGCAATCTGTCCATCAAGCGATTTTTCTACTTTCTTTTTTACGGGACAGTTCGGGTATGTACACTTGTAGTAACTTCGAGGATACTCACTTCCTTTAACCTGTTTCTGTCCATATTTACGCCAATTGTGACCATCATATGAAGTCCGATCCCTGATGTTTGCAGGGATTGAGAATTTGGTTTCCTGAGCATGATTTTCTACTGGAGTAGTTGCCCTATGTTCCGACTGTGTGGGGAAATCAGGATGGATCTCTAATTTGGTGCCGGATTGGTGAGTTACTTGGTTTGAATTTACTCTATTACCGTCCTCACCAACTTCTTGTGTAGGAGCAATACCATTACCCCCCTAAATGATCGAAAAAAAACATCAAGATCTTGATGGGAAAAAAAAGCATGGGTAAAAGATGTAAGCCAAAGCTATAAAACAAATTTTTACAAGAATTGTGTTTTCCCAGGAGGCCTAATTAATAGTAGTGGAGTATAAAAGAACATATGTGGGTCTTACATATCATAATATATATACTAACCAAATTTGACAGGAGAGAAACTGTTGTCCTTGAAACAAGCTTAGCTATTGGTTTGTAGACCACACTGCACGCGGTGTTAGATTCTAGGTCCCTTTTAGTTGGAATGCAAGCTGCAGCCTCATCCTAGAGTCATTATATATATTTGAGAAACAACAAAGATTACGGAAGTTTGCATAATACGTAAACAGAAAGTAGTCTTTGATAATTAACAGCTCCAACCAAATCAAGAATGCTGTCAGGCTTAAAGCGCACTGTCGTTGGTCTTATGACTGTAGCAGCTTCAGTATTAGCAGGAGGTGGAGAAGCATCAGTTGTAACAGAGAGAAGGACAGATAAGGATTTCGGATTGGAGAAACGAGGTCTACATGCAACTGGTTTGGCTATCACGATTTTCTCTTTCTCCTTGATTTCCATCATGACTGTAGCAACTGCTATGACTCTCCTGCAAAAATAATGTCATAAATGGGATTGCAGGTATAAGATCCTCATTCAAACTTATGAGAAGCAGATTAAATAGCTCCCATGTTCATCAATTTTGAGATTAAGATTAAGATTAAGATGAGAAACATCATGCATCCATCCATAATCCCCATTGACAAGGTGAGAACATATCTATAGACAAAGGAAACAAGAGACATGATTTCAACGCGTTTTGTCGAAGAAAATTAATAAGAAATTAGAGCATGGAAGCATCCTGACTGATACATGCGCAATTTCCTTGCAGTGCTGTTTCGAGAAAGACTCCATAACAAGCTTTTCAGACACCTTCAATTTACATTATTATTATTATTATTATAGTTCTTGTTAATTAGATTTAGGAGGTTGCATCTGCATCAGTTAGAGCCGAACACTAACCTAACTATTGACCCGAACAAACATATTTGCATTTCAAATAAAAGTGATATCAATATGATAGCATACATCATGGCTTAATGAAGAAGGGCTAATATCCAGGAGCATAAACGCAGCATAATGAGACATCTCAACAGAAGATCCTGAAATTCAATAATGCTAATTTGGACAAGCTCAACATCATGATTAAAATTTATGCCATTTTGCTTCAAGGTTATCCTAAAACCCATTCTGGGAAAAGAAATAGTGATCACCGATTAAACAATCTTCATAAGGTCATCATTTCAAGCCATTTTTGCAGTAATAAACAGTAATAGAACATACAAACAAGAACCTTTAGTAATGTACAAATTCCAATATCCATCTAAATGAAGAGATAGAAGGCAGGCGCCCAATCGAATCCAAAAAATCAACAGCCCTAACAATCATTTTCAAGTGTAAATTCATATCTCATTGATACATAATTCTCAGCCACAAGCTCTAAAATTGCAAATGCATGACTTACAAGTAGATTTATAGAGCCAATCTGCATCCATTCTCATCACTGAATGTTAAAACTGCATTCAAAAGATGAAATTAAAAAGGAAGGAATAAAATTGGAAGTATTCGCTATGGCCAATAATACAGCTCAAAATTAAATTTTAATTTTTTTTAAAAAAAGAGATAATTTTCTATCGAACCCTTTCTGCAGTTCTTTCCAGGTTCCAGCTACAAGGATTATTGCCCACTCCAATGGAATAGCAATAGAAAAAGAAAAGAAATAGTATCTCTCTGTTTCTTCTCTTTCAAAATTGCCCTTGGACTAACGACAAAAGATTTTGATCGAAGTAAAAGTGTATAACACTGTTAATGTGGGAATTGGGGAAGGCGACGCAGAGGTGAAATTTGGTTTTCTGTGGATTTTGAGAAGAGATGCTGAATTGCCAGAGCATGTGATGGTGGGTCAACTAACTGTCTCTCCGCAACTCAATTCATTCTTCTAATTAAGTTTAATTACGAGTGCTAACTCAGTTTGGCATAGCTAATCGTCTTCATATGCATTAATTATGTTTGAGAGTCGCCTTATTTTAACCTTGCGAATGGTAGTTGAATTTTGGAGCACGCTCAATGCGCACGTGCTAAAACCACCCACCAATTCATGCCCATATTAATTTTATCCTATTTTTAGACTTCACACTCATGCCTGTATTCTGTTTCTATTTTTGAGTTGGTCAATATATTAAGTATCTACTAAAAATTGGAACTCGAAAATCAATATATCCCTTTGATTACATTAATATTACTACAAAATTTAACCACAACACCAGCAATTTATCCACACGACTTTATTTTTCCAATTCATCATTTTCTATTAATCTTTAATTTCACATACTTATTGAAAGTGATCTAATGACCAATAATTAACCAAAAACACGGAGGGTCATTGTTAAGCAATTTTAGGTCATATTATAAAATTCGGTTTTAAGGTTATGTTAATATTATTTTAGGTCATTATTTGTTAGAATGACCTAAAAATAAACTAACAATGACCTAAAAATGTCTTACGTATGATTTTATTTTGTGTTTCTGTATTTAAATCTAGTTTTGCATAAATCAAAACCCTACACATAGTATTATTTATACGGAGAGAAAGGATTAATTCAAATATTTTCCTAAATAGCTACCATCATTTTTATTTTATAAGCATAAAAGTAAAATAGAAATAAAATAAAATAATGAATCAAAATATTTTTTCACATGCATTTAAAAAAAATTGTTATTAGCTTTTAAAACTTTGAACAAAATAATAAAAGTTGAAAACTAAACAATGGAAATTAACTCATCTTGGGCTAATCCTATTAGGCTCGGGTTGATATCGTGTCAACCATATCGGGTTGCAGGCCACTCGATTAAGGGAATTCGGATTGTGAATTTTCAGACTAACTTTATCAAATTGTCGAGCTAGTTGAGTCAACCCGTAAGTTGACATTATCACTAGATATGCCGTCCATAAAAACATGTACAACTTCCAAGTATTAGAGTTGGCATTCTATAAACAATGCTGGAGTTGCATAACAAATCAAATGATTAATGAAAGGGCCAAACAGGCCAAGACAAACACCAACTGGATGTACTGTTACAACTTACAACACTTCTCTCTCTCTCTCTCTCTCTCTCTCTCCCCTGCAATATGACTACTATTATGGGACAACATAGAATCACAGCCAAACTTATTTGCATGGTGCAATGCTAAAAACTATGCACCTACAGCGTGAAAAAATAAAGAATGGATGAGGTAAAAAATACATCTACAAGAATTTTCACCGTTTTGAAGACACAGTCTTCCTACGCAGCCATTGATGCAGAGATTTCTTGGTCGCCTTTAGCCTTCGAAGAATTATAGGTCTTCGTGTTGGATATTCTGATGTTTCTGCCAAGCTACTCTTTTCGTCTACTTCAAAATTTAAACCCGGACTTGTAGGACTTCCCTTGTTATCTCTGTCACTCCTAGCTCTTGAACTCGCTTCAATAACCTCAAGCGCCAAGTCATGTTTCAATAATCGAATCACAGCTTCCCCAACTCCACTATCTTCTCTGCTGTTACGGTCACCGTGTCTCTGTTGCTCTAGTATGATCGACAAATCATCTTTTATTGATTTTCCTGCAAACACAATTATAGGTGAAATTATTGGTCTCATTAATCTTGACTTCCAACAGCAGAAACAACAAACAAGGAGGATGTCAACTTTATTTAGTCACTGTTGTTTTCTCAGATTTTGAAGAATCATTTTCAGATAGAGATTATGAAGGATATGAATGGTTTCAAAATCACCAATGGGGAGTATTGTATACGACATTGTTACCTGCAGCACACTTCTCTTTGATCTTCCGAATAACTGCAAGAACAACAATTCGAGCTTCCACCTGCCATTGTATCATAGAAAGCATGGTGAAATCGAGCAACATGTGTTCGATGATATATAATCAGAGAGCAACTACTTTCAGAAGCATGAATTTAAACTGATTGAATTCTATTTAAGTCATAACATCATTTTTGTGGATATGTTAAATTAACATCATTTTTTTGGACTCTGTACAGCTGTTCCACTACTATTACAACTTAAGGATGTGCAAGTATACCTTGGTAAGACCTCGGAGGTCAATGAAGAGACTTTCAGCATTACTATCTTGCAGGTATTCTGTAACTTTCTCCAGCAGCAGGCTTTGATGCCCAAAATCTGTTATATGAGAAGCATATTGGCCTTCACTCCGACGTTCGGTTTGCAACACACCTTCGCACCAGTCTTCGATGAGTTGCTTCAGATGATGATCATTAGGTTTGTACCTTCAGAAGGTTGGTTGATGCACCGAAGTTTAGGAACTGCGAATAAAATTTATCACCACATACCAAATCCTAGTACACATCAGGGCATTACTGAACAAATTAAAGTAAACCTCCTCATGTTCATGATTGATACAAAGATGAATACAACATTAAGAAATAAATCTCAGGTGAGCATACCCTGCTTTTCTCATTTGCTGATATATTGCAAGACAATGTTGTAGTCCCCGCAGTGAACCATCCACATTGCGGTCTCTAAGAATAGTGTTGTAGG
Organism: Salvia splendens; assembly: GCF_004379255.2. Taxonomy (NCBI): domain Eukaryota; kingdom Viridiplantae; phylum Streptophyta; class Magnoliopsida; order Lamiales; family Lamiaceae; genus Salvia; species Salvia splendens. The sequence continues at coordinate 35,923,396 of NC_056032.1, read as the reverse complement.
TCACCTGAAATTTGAATTTTTAGGTAAACTGCAACTGACAAATTAAAGGGAAGAGGAAATCATTCACGGTGAGATCCTCTACCATATTTGGTTTTATTTGATATTTCTTCATCTCTTTAAACAACTTAAATGCAAGCTTTGGCTTCTTCTGTTTTACACAGATCTGCAGTCGAAAAGTTAAAAACTATAGAAAGCAAACCAGTCATTTTAAAAGGGCAGCGTAATCAAGCATACTCTTCGTGTCAGTATAGGGAGCTGGAATAGTTACTGAGATTATGCACCTTAATAGCTGTTGTATAGGCAATAACATCAGGTTGAACCCCACTTTCACGCATGGATGTCAAGATCTGCAAAGCAAGTAAAAAGGTCATCTCCTCTAATCTTATTAACGTTCCACTGCCTATAATGGAAAATTTACTCAATGATACAACTAGATATGAGTGAAACTCCAAAGCCCAAAATATGCCAGTACAAAGCACTAACATTTCTGTTTTTACGGTTCACTTATGATATAACCTTTTACCCATTTGCCGGATTATGGAATGGCAGGCAATACCATATAAGTATAACTTAGACTGTAAAGCTGAAATTCTAGACCTGGCAAGTCAAGATCCTTTTTCATATGTTCCCAATTACATACAAAATGACATCGTTATGATAATTTCTCATATACTACTATATCAGAATTGAACCAATATTTCAAATGCAGCAGAATTTATTATTCCATGCACAAATGTGACAGACCTTAGAAAGTTAACCATCATATACAGGGAAAGTAGAACAGCTTACTTGTAAAGCACCCAGTACATTTCCTGAGCCTCCACAAACATCTATTAATATTGACCAGCTAATATGATTAGGAGTAAGGTTGAAAGTTTTCATTTCCTCCATCAAATCTTTGGCACGGTAATAATCAGTACCACAGGCTTTCATCATAATATTATAAGTCGAAGTGGTGGGTCTAAATGGAACTCTCATGGTTAAGTGTGAGCACAACCTAAGAGGAACTCCCATTTCAGTCATTTGGTCCACTGCTTCAGTGTATGCATGGTTAATCATATCACCACTGATAGTTTGTTGAGAACCCCTCTCTTTCCAGCATTGGAACAGCCGAAAAGCCCGATCAAATTGGCAAACCTCAACACAGGCATGAAGAAGGGTATTGAAACACTGGGTATTGGGTTGAGCACCAGCTTGAAGCATTTCATCAAATAGTATAATTGCTTTCTCTAAGAGACCTGCATTCGCACATGCACTGATCAATGATGACCAAGTAATTGTGTTGGGAACGATACCAGATAACAGCATATCTTCTTTGATTTCAAGTGCCTGTTTCCACATTTTGGCATCTGCAAAGACCTGAATATTATGGGAAGAGGAGATATATTTAACCTTCTCACTCATAATTCCTTGGAACAGAGAAAAAATCGTAGTGTTCAAGTTATTCAAGGACTTTTCGTGTAACGGAATGCATATTAGTTGAATGCAATGGTGAATACTGCAACAATGTATATAGCATCTATTTTAATTGCAATAATATTTGGCTATCACATCCTCACAAATTGGTAGTCTAGTTATCATGAAAAAATGGAGTACAAGGAAAAATACATCACAAGCATCTCACAGGAGAATGCAATTATTTTGTACCCCAACCGGACTAAAAACGAATAAATTTCTAAAAACATTAGTCATTCAAGATTATACCTTAATGATCGTGCTATATGTGAAGTCGTCCAATTTCAATACACCTTTTGACTCCAGCTCCCGTATCTGCTTATATGTATCTTGGGCAAGCTCAACTTTTGCAGCAAGACAACATGATTTGAGAAGTATGTTATGTGATGTAATATCAGACATCATACCAAGTGTCTGCATTTTGCAATAACTTAAGTCAAACAGCTGATATTAAGTCAAACAGCTGATATTTCAGCTAAAAAGTTAAAAGAGAGCATTGATAAAAAGTAAAGAGAGCAAGGAGGTTAAAAATCCTGCATCTTGTTATTAACGAATCAAGTTTGGAAGAGAGGCCCAATTGCTTTCTTGCATGAAAGCAACAAGAGCCATGGAGAGAAGAAAGACAGAGAGAACCTTACTTCCATTTTCTTGTAGATACCCAGCGTGTAGCTTAGATCATGGGAATTCACATTCATAAGACTGTTGAATACATATATGTTTGGGGTGATATTTTCAGCAAGTAATCCCTGGAGAAAAAACATTTAAAACAGCAGGCATCATTAATAAGTTATAACAACATAAGACGCCTGGGGGGATGATTATTAATTAGTACCAGTATAGACATAAATTGTGCGTAAGAGAATTCCAGATAATATACCACTGTTTCAAGATTACTTATAAAGAGTAAAATACATCCTTAAATCATAAAGGTCAAGACAAGCATAAGTACCTCATAAATGGCCCTTGACTTCAAGTAGTCACCACAAAGACCACATACATCTATTATTGTGCGGTATGCGTGCATATTAGGAGAACTTAAAATTTGCTTTGATGCTTCGAAGGCTTTCAGTGCAGAATCCAAGTCCCGTTTCTTCCCAAATTCAAGAATTATTGAACAAAATAGCACTTCAGCATGAGGGAAATTCTGTGCATACCTGAGAATAGCCATATTAAAGTTTGATCAAGTCTTAGGAGAGTTTATTATTCAATTAAAGCTTGCCCTTATCAGTGCCATTGAGTTCTGGGCCCTTCGGCTTACCAAATAACAAAACATTTAACTTTGTGTATGTATATATTAAATGCATTCAGCGTGAAATGAGGTGACTGGTTTTGGTGCATGAGATATAAATAATACATCTAGAATTGATCAAGGGTAGAAAAAACGGAATAGCAAACCATAAGAGAGAAGTAGCAACAAACAGGTTACGAGTTCATAGTAGGGAGTTAATAAAAAAAGATGGAAGAGAAGGCAGAAGATATTATCTTCCCAGCCAGACCAATCATCACAGATCTATCGTCTTTTACTTCAATAAGCTTCACCTCTACACATATTTAAAAGAAAATGATTTAATATAAACCAAAAAAGAGTTAAAGCAAACCTGATGGCTGCTGTAGGATCCCTCTTGGTGATGCAAAGTTTTATGAACTCAGATGGCTCCACCAGTTCTTTGATTATAAATTGAAATCCTGAACCAGTTAAACACACACTTCTGGGATGTAAAAATCTTGCAACCAATCTGATCAGGCTCTCCAATTCCAAAAAATAATTAAATACTACTAATAATAATTATTATAAAAATGGTTAAGCTCTCCTAGCTATATATATACAGACACTTTTTCTTGCAATTCAATGTAAACTGTTTCCGCTTAGGCCTATTTCCCGGAGCATTAATTGATCATCAAACTTGGGGGAGAATAAGCATGATGATTTTTACTGATGAGGTCATTTGCAGAATAACAGCCATGAGGTACTTTACTGATACTATAAAATAAATGCTAAAGTTGAGTGGCATACCAGCAAACATTTCTATCAAGCTCACGAGCCGCTCCAGCTCACCGCATTTCAGTAATCCCCGGCACTCTGCCTTCAACGACTCAATGGCAACTTCATCAAACAGCCCCGCCGGCTCGACGCCGAGCTTCTGAATGCCGTTGAACAGCGTAACAAAAATTCTATCGAGCTTTCCGTCACGAAGAAGTCTGACAACGCCATGGGCTAAATGTTCCGATTTCAGCAATGTTAGAAATTCCGATATGTTTACCCCCGATGCGACCACGCTCTCTGCTATCATGAGAAAATCATCGAACTTTCCGTCCTCAGCGAGCTTGGATGCTAGCTTGGTGTAGTAAGCCAGGCTCTGGCGATTAGCCCAGCGCGAAGAGGAGAGAAGGGGAGAGGAAGCGGGAAATTGGGGCTTTTGCTTGGGGTTATGATTTGGTCTGGGTTTGGTAGTGGTAGAGGTGGTGGAGTGGCGGTGACGGCGGCGGTAGTTACCAGAAGGGGTGGCTGAGGGAGGGAGGACGGTGGCGGAGGCGAGGATCGATAGTGCGTCCCTCATTTCCTGGCCAACCGTTTTTTCCCCCTTTTCCAGTTGCCGGTATAAATATTAAAGTCAAGTGATGGTATGCTTTATTTTCACTTGTCGTTTTTCAGGATTGAATTCGAAAGGCGGGTGCTTCATTTCTACACCTACGACATAAATTCATATAAATATTAGGAATTTATTCGTGAAACAACTCTAAATATCTCAAAATATTTATGAAGTTATTTACAAGTCACATTTTCACATTTTGTCTTTTTTATATCTTCTTACCTCGACATAAATATATTTTTTGTATTTGTTCATATTAACTAAAACTTAATTTATTCAAAATTATTACTCAATATGAAAAAGATTAATCCCCGTGTTTATAATTAAAAGCATATTTAAAATTACATTAAAGTTAACAAATAATACTATTGACTAATTTATAAATTTTTATCAGAAATACTAGTGTATTATTTTTTAGCATTTTAATTGTTTATCGTTAATTTTGAAACACGTGGTATGCATATGAAAAGATTTTTGTTTATTACTGATCTTTAAAAATATTTTTTTTAAAATACACATAAATTTAATGCATTATTAGTAGAATAAGAGAAATATAAACAAAAGGAATAAAAATGCATAAAAAAAAGATAATTGAAGCAATGCTAGTAAATTCTGAGATTCATTTTTTCAAATAAAAAATAAAAAAATTATTTTTAAAAGATTGACTATATTGAAAATAGTCCATATTTTTAAATGAAGAAAATAGTTTGGGCCAAAAGTTCTAGTTCTGAGTAGTGGGCCAAAAGTCGGGCGAGGAAAATCCAATAGTAAGATAGTTTGTTGGGCCGGACTTTTTCAAACAACGCTATGCCCTTCCTACCCACACATAGTATTTCTCCACCGCCGGCCGCCGCCGAACTATCATTCGAATTTCTTCGACGCCAACTGCATTCGGTATCAATTGAAGCGAAAGCAATCTTCAAGGAACAAAAATGCCTCCCAAGCAATCGAAAGCCGAAGTAGTGAAGAAGCAGAAGGCGGTCGAGGACAAAACTTTCGGATTGAAGAACAAAAACAAATCTAAGACTGTACAGAAGTACGTACAGTCTCTCAAGCAGTCCGGACAGCCCAAACCCGACCCAAGCAAACTCCAAGCGCAGGTCAAATTATAGTATTCCAGTTTTCAGTCATCGACGATTGCTTCTATCGGTCCAAGTTGTGTGTGCAAATCGGAGTTGCTACCAGCCTCATTTTTCTTTTTCTTATTTTTCAAATTGACTAAAAATGTACAGAAGAAGAAAGAGGAGGAGAAAGCTAAGGAGAAGGAGCTTGCTGAGTTGTTCAAAGTTGCTGTGAAACAGCCTAAAGTCCCTGTTGGTGAGTTTTTCTCTGAGATTTTACTATTGACTTAGGAACCAATTTGTTAGTGAGAGGCAATGTTTAATTTTTTGAGCCCTCCTGTGATTTGGTATTATTGTTGCTTATACTCTTAACAATGCTGTCTTCAGGCGTCGATCCAAAGTCTGTACTGTGCGAGCATTTCAAGTTGGGGCAATGTGCAAAAGGGTTCAAGTGCAAATTCTCCCATGACTTGAATGTGCAGAGGAAAGGAGAGAAGATTGATATCTATAGCGATACACGGGAGGAAGGTTGGCATTCCAAGTAACTTCACTTCAAGTCTAAACCCCAACCCAAAATTCTAATGCATGTTTTTTTAATGATTAATTTTTGCACCTAATAAAAAAGAACAAGGAACCATGGAGGACTGGGATCAAGAAACATTGGAGAAGGTTGTCGCGTCCAAGAGCAATGAATACAACAACAAGAATAAGCCTACTGATATCGTAAGCATTTGTCTGTTAATGTTGTCTAATTGTGTTACTTATTGACATTGTTCAACTGGATAGTTGGCATGCTTCCTTTTCCTTTAATGGAGTTCTTAAGGGCATCCGCAAAGCGGATCATGTCCAGAGGGGACGGGACCCTCGCAGAACTCGATGTGAGTGGGGTGGGGGTGGAGGCTAGCATCATGAAAGCAAGTGAATGCCACACCCCTTCCCTCGGCCGAGACTATGTATAAGTAAAATATTATAATTTGTGGGATATAATCCTTTACATTAGCGAAGTTTTTATAAGTTGTTTCCCCCACGTTTAATTGTGTTTTAGATGTGGGACAAAACTTGAGTGAATTTTGCCGTATATTAAGGGAGCATTTTATAGGTGGCTTTCCCACTCTCATATTGGTTGTGACTTCAACGTGGGATATTGGTTGGTTTTACACTTGAGGGAAAACTTTTATTGCTTTTTTATATATAGAGTAAATGCCAAAATTGGTCCTGAACATATGCTCATTTTATGATTTTGGTCATAGACTTTATCTTTTGAATTTTTTGGTCCTGTACATTTCAAATCGGATCACAATTGGTCCTCCGTTAACAATTCCGTTGTCAGCGATTTTTAATCACAATTTTGACCAACTTAAGCAATTTTTAATGGGATTACCAACTCCTAATCATAACCTTAATTATTTTAAAGATATATCATTTAAAATACCAAAATAAGAGTATTAAAAAAGAAAATAAAGAGTAAGCAATAAGTTTACAACACTCTAACAATTTTTGAACAAAAACGAAAGGTCACTCTCACCCTCTCTCACTTCGACGGCGCCGTTGTTCTCCGAGCGGCGAGCGACAGGACGAGAGCTAAGCTAGTTTATCGGCGGAGAACGATAAGTCGACGGAGAAGGAGAACGAGAAGGGGGAGGGGAAGGGGAAGAGCACCTGCCTCTCAAAATCGAATCCGACTGAGAATCGACCTCAAGCACCGCCTCCTACTGAGAATCGAAGGGGTGGGAAGGAGTCGGTGCGGCGGAGGTGGTCGGCGAGGACGAGGCGGAAGCCTTGCAGGATGTACTGGCACTCGGAGTGGGTGTCGAGATTAAGGCGTTTGGAGTCCGGCGCCAGCCACCGCAGGAATCCGAAGGTGAGAGGACATTTGGAGGAAACAGTGTCGTTTTGGAGGAGGCTGCGGCGGTGTACCGAGAAGGACGCCGATGGGATTATTAGTAATTGGAAATTGAGAGTAAAAATAGCTACAAATAAATGAAGCGAAGCATCTAAAATTGAGGAGATGAAGGGATCAGCGAGGTTTGCAATTGTGAGAGTGTGAGAAAATGGAGGTGAGGTGAGTTTCATTTGCAGCTGCAGGTGGCGGCTAACAACGATGACTAGTTGCAGAGAGAAAAGGTTCAGAGAAGGAGGCAATTTTACCACTTTGATTTATGATTTTATTTAAAAAATAATTTTGATTATTAAATAATTAAAAATTGCTTAAGTTGGTCAAAATTGTGATTAAAATCGCTTACTGTTAAATATTAACGGAATTGTTAACGGAAGACCAATTGTGATCCGATTTGAAATGTATAGGTCCAAAAAATTCAAAAGATAAAGTCTATGACCAAAATCATAAAATGGACATCTGTTCAGGACCAATTTTTGCCTTTACTCTTATATAAATGTGTTGGGTTTAAATACAAAATCAATACTTAGCCTACTGGAAGATGTTCTTTGGTGAAATTAAAAGGTTGTGGGTTAAAAACTGAACTCACTTTTATTTTTATTTCTGTTTTTTGACTCTTTTTATGCTTATTTCTGCTTTCACTCTTTTTTATTGTTTTTTGTGGTGTTTTTTATTGCTTGTTTCTTTCTTATTTGCTTTATTTTTTTAAATAGTATGTTTATATTTTTGTTAGCATAGAAATTTAATTCATATACAAAAGTAATTTGCATCTGAATTTATTTAAATATTAATTTAAAATTTTAAGTTAATATTATTCACGTATGAATTTTTTATTTCGAATGAATTTCGTATTTTGAATTAAACTGAAAATTCAATTCAATTAGAATATGCATGATAAATAAAATGAAGTAAGAAATGAATAAAAAATTAAAGGGTGGAACCTATGAATAGTCAAGGTAAGGAAGATGTGATGTGATAGGTTGTGGGTAGTATTTCTTAAGTAAGGGAAGAGGTAAAAAGTGTGGTGGGGCCCATGAATAGTTAAAGGAAGGGACGGTTAAGGGATGTGGGTACTGGGTTGTGAATGGCCTAATTGATTACATAGGATTTGTTAGATTCTAGTGTTCAACTTCTAGCAAGCACAAAAGGCTGCAATTTCGGAAGAAAAAAAAACGAAACAAGGGATGAGTAAAATGATTCTGAATCATATATTGAGTAAAGTGTTTATTTAGTTCTTCCACATGCAAATGTTTGGTAATTACAAGGTTAGAAACTCTTCTTATGTTTGTTGCCACTGCATATGCTTGTTAGAAGTTTAATGGATGATCATCATGGTGAAACTAGACAAAGTTTACATAGTACTCCAATATTCATTGAATAATTTGAATTGCTAATGGAAAATATTATAATTTCATTTTGATAGATGTATGTAATAGAAAAAGGTTTTGTTGCTGTTTTTTAATAAGAGCCTCAATTTATGACAAACGTAATTCAACAAATCTCATTCGCATGAGGACTGGAGTCAGTTTTCTGTTGAGATAATTACATAGTCGATAAACATGCCGAGCTGCACTTCTTTTCTACTTAAAATGATTCATAAACAAAAGTTGAGCTATTGCGAGTCTATTTAATTTAGCTCGGTGAGAATGTTTATGTGTAATTGACTAATTGTATAAGCGGTGTCTCATTATTTGGAATTTTGTGAAAAACTCTCTCTTCTCACCTGACTGCAGGTATGTAAATACTTTTTGGAGGCAGTGGAGAAGAAACAATATGGTTGGTTTTGGGTTTGCCCAAATGGCAGTAAAGAATGCCATTACCGGCATGCACTTCCACCTGGATATGTTTTAAAATCTCAAATGAAGGCCCTGTTGGAGGAGGAAGCTCAGAAGATAACTATTGAGGAAGAGATAGAAAACCAGGTAACTTCTGCCTGGTGGAGCCATATGTTCTGAATTTATTAAATTTTTTGTGGGTTGTTTTGCTTCTTGAGCAGTGTTGTTAGGGTCGCGGGGTGCACCGGGTCGATGAGGTGAAAATTCGGGTCGACGAGTACTGAAAATATCAAAACAAAGGAATATATGAAGGGTGGCAGCAAAAGATCTTTGAATTGTTTATTTGTTTAGGAGTGAAGAGGCCGAATTCTAAAGTGTAGAAAGTAGGTTTGAAAAGTTTGATGTGGCGCATGCATATATATAGAGAATTGTGATTGAGAGAGTCAGAAAACATGTCAGAGATTTGAGAAACTCAGAGATAGCATGTGTTTAGGGCGACCCAGCCGACCCAGCGGCGACCCTGTATCTCGATCAACCCACCCATGTTGGGGCGGTGATGGTCTCGACCCGGGCGACCCGAGCGACCCAAACGACATTTTGACAACACTGTTCTTGAGTTTGTCCTCCTCACTTCCTCGAGCCCCTGATGTCAATTTATTGTGCTAATAGGTTTTCATACTTATTTTTTCAGCGTGCAAAAGTATCTACCTGTACTCCTATGACTACGGACTTGTTCATGCAATGGAAGATGAAAAAGGTGGAAGAGAGAGAAGCTGGATTGGCTGCACAAAGGGCAGAGAGGGCCAAGAATGACCGTATGAGGTAATTCCTCTTCAGGGACTTCTCGTATTCATGTTTAGGTATTCTTATCCTCATGTGCCTGCTGGATGTAAATATATTCTTAATATATGCTTTCTTATTTCCCAGTGGTCGAGAGTTGTTCCTCTTAGATGCAAGCTTGTTTGTCGATGATGCTGAGGCCTATGACAAGTACCAGAGAGAAGAGGAACCCGACGTCGAGCAGAAGGTAGTGCGTTGTCTCTGTCCTACTATTCGTATCTCTTAGTTGGTGATCTGATTTGTTTCTGAAATGTTGTCTGGTCCTCAAAAAAACGTAGTCGATGGAAATTGCAAAAATACAAGGCAATTTAAGGATCAAAATATGTTAGCACTGTCAAGTGATAATAGTTCTTCTATCAGATACAGTTCACCCTTAACTACATGGTGCTGTTAGTCAAATTAGCATGAAATCTTATAGCTCTCGAGAAGTCTTGCACACCTGTTGAAAGAAATAAATATACTCCAAAACCATCAACAGTTTGGCTCTCTTGTATTATCGTCTACATGGATCACCTTAGAGTCGTGAAAGACGTAGTTTTCACTCATTACCTTTACTTCTTTCTATCAAATTTGTAGCATCCAAATAGTATCTGGTCCAATCTTCGATCCTGAAAAGGTGCATACAACATACTACTCCCTCCGTCCCTCTGTAGTTGGCTCGGATTGTCATGTTATAGTTGAGTCATTTCTTTGTCTGGCCATAAGCAACATATTACATACCTCTTAATTTATTCTCTCTCCTACTTTATTCTCTCTTCACTTAACTCACACAACACAATTTTCTTAATTCCTGTGCCCAAAGAAATATCTCTACTATAGTGGGACGAATGGAGTACTGTATTATAGGCAGAAGTGTATATCAGATATTTTTCTTACTTGCTGAGCTGATCATGGTGTCAGAAATAATTGCTTTTACTCTTATTATTTTTGTAGTGCTTCACATATCTTGTTCTCCTATGCATTTTGATGGCAGTCTCTGATGTTTTGACTCACTCTTATATTCAGGCTGATAATGGTCCTGCCATGGACGGGCCAAGTTCGTCCTCGTCAACTGCACGAAATGAAGAAGATATCACTAATCCTGTTGGTGATAACGAGGAGGATGATGACGATGATCTTGACATGGATGAGCTGGAAGAACTGGAAGCTAGCCTTTCGAGAACAACATTGCAAATCAAAGAACCAGGGGACAGCACATGATAACCAGACTACTCCCAAAAAATGTGAGAATTCGATCAAATTTTTGTCTAATTATCTGAATGAATGTATTTTATTCTATCTAGACTGATTGCTGAAGCAATTTTGTGAAAGTAGATGCTGATTTTTGTTTGTAGACATCAATTACATTGAGCAAGTTTTGAATTGTTTCGAGACTAAAAAAATTTGTGGACTAAATTGCAACTGAAATGTGTGGCAAACACTTTTGTGCAAATCGTTTACTAATGGCAGGTTGATATTGATGCCACATCTATAATTACTAATAAGTGATTCTCTCGTGTGATTTTTGTTCATACAAAAATGTTGCTTGTATTTTTAAGATTGACTAAATGTTTCTATATATAAAGTAAAATGTATTGTTATAAATATATTCAGACAAAAAGATGTGTGTTCTCTTATTATTTATTACAAGCAAAATTTATATGCTTGTACATAAAGTAGTCGTTATAATTGATAGAATAGCTGCTCATGATACGGATGGGTGAGAATGGTGAGGGAGCACCGGAGCAGGAAGCCAGTCTAGTCTCGAAAGATTACTGAGAGGTCGTTCGGTTTGAAAGATTATATCTCATGATTGAATACATATTATATTTGGTTTAAGAGATTAAATTTCACAACTTAATCTTAGATGGATAATCATATGATAATGAATCATAGTCAACCCGCTTTAGTTAAAATTATTTCATAGATTAAAATCCTAGATGGATAATCATATGATGATGAATCATAGCAACTGAACAACACTCTATTAATTCTACCATGCCTTTGCATTTTCATATTACTATCTCCTCCGTTTCATTTCCTCTTTCACTCCGTTGTACCAAGAAGAACCCTAATATTTGAGGACTAGAATGTCCGAAGCATACACCAATATTTCGATAATATTTTTGTCTAATCAACAATCGTACTCATTGCAATTGAAGTCGAATGTTTTTTCCTTCTTTTCAAAAGATGATCACAATGGTTCCTCATTTATCCTCGTGGTAACTTGAACTCCCCCTATTGAATGGAGGAGGCGCATCTTACTATCTAAACTGGAACTTCATCGTTGCAATGGAAGTCGAGGTTACTAGCTAAGAATTCCCACAATAAATCATCTCCAATATATTTCGTGATGTTGCATGCAATAACGATTAAAGAACAACAAAGAATTATGTGGTTTGGCAAATGCGTATCCTATGCCCACGGGCAGAAGAGTATCTCTATACAAAGAAGGAATATACGCAGATTAATCCAGAAGATAGATTCCCCAACTACTAAGAATGAATTTCTTTGCGCACAAGACCAACATTTATACGATGTAGCTGAAAAATGCTTGACAGTGTCGGGCCATTGGCCTCGTGAATAAGAATTTTTAAAGTTAATATAGTTATTATCGGTTAATTGAATACTCCCAATTATTGGTTAAATATCGTTTTATGAATAACCGAATTTTTAATGAGTTAAATTTCAATTCTCTATTTAGGCAATTTTTTATTTGGTTATTGACTATTTTGATTCAAACTAACCCAAGTAGAATATATGAGATGTTTCATCAATCAGAGTTACCACACACCTCAATAACATCCAAAATTTCCATTCCTTCTCCCGAAATTGGAGTATTATTCAGTCTCTCAAATTCTCATGTCACATAAATAAAGGAAAACTCTTGACGCCCCCAAAAAACACAATATACAGCACACAAAATGAAAACCTGATGTCAACAGCAAACTAACTACCTATGCTCTAAAAGTTATGTGGACCACCTAGGGCCACGTGTCGCGCACCGAGTTAGGATTGTCACATGTGGCGGCCAATCGGTAACCACATAATATTAGAACGTTGTAAATCCTCGGATCTATTCTGATCGGACGGTGTAAAGGCCCCGCTAACCCTCGGTGGGTGATGTCTTGTCGCTTTCGAAGAAGTTCAATCAAAGGGCAAGCAATAACGATGTGGCCACATGTGAAGGGAAGCGACCTGATTAATCGTGCGCCTAAGATTTTCCTCCAGTTCCACCAACCAAACAAGTTGATTCGCATTCTCACAAACCACCGCGCCCAGCCCAGCTGAATGAATTCCAATCCGCCGCCCTCCCAGCTCTCCGATGCCTCCGCCAAGAAGGTCCGGAAGCCCTACACCATTACCAAGTCCAGGGAAAGCTGGACGGAAGAAGAGCACGACAAGTTCCTTGAAGCTCTCCATCTGTATGTTTCTCTATTTCTCTATGTACTTATGCATCTTTGGTGTTTAACTTGTTTACAACTCCAACGTTCATGCTCAAATTCAGATTCGACCGTGATTGGAAGAAAATTGAAGATTTTGTTGCCTCAAAGACAGTAATTCAGGTGCCAAATTCATTTTATTTAGGCATTTATTTTCAAAATTGGTGATTTCAGCAATCTCATTATATTCTATATTTTGTATCTGTATATATATAGTTATAAACAAGTGCAAAAGATAATTAATTAACTTTCTGAAAGATCTGGGGAATTTTGTGGCATCACCTTGCTGTATGAAATTGAAGCTTTAAATCTTACATGTGTAGGAATTATGGTCTCGATTTGGTGTTTCTAGTGATTGGCTCTGAGTACTGAACATGATTTCATTTGAACTAAGAAATCTTACTTACATGTGTAGGAATTTATGTGGATTTTTCTCGTTTGATGTTTTGAAGACGTAAAATATTTATGAAATGTTTGTTGACAGATTCGGAGTCATGCACAGAAGTACTTTCTAAAGGTTCAGAAGAATGGAACAGTGGCTCATGTTCCTCCACCTCGGCCTAAGAGGAAAGCTTCTCATCCATATCCACAGAAGGCACCCAAAAATGGTTGGTTCCTATGTGACAAGAAAAATACTACTATTACTGAGCCTGAAGTTTGTATTTCTGAAATCCTGAACTTGCTCTTCTCTTACTGTTTTTGGTAGTTTTGGTGCCCCTGCAAGCATCAATGGCTTGTCAGTCTTCTTCTGTGAATTCTATAGCACACGGATATCCGACATGGGAGGAGGCTTCGGTGCTTGTGAACAATGAAGTGCCTGGAAGCATGCCATCTGAAAATGAATACAATTATCTTGGAGTTGAAGGTTTGTATATAATCTATTACTAATTGTTGCTGTTGGGTGTGTATGATTGTCATAAAAAAGGAGAAAAAAGGAAAATAATGATGTACTTATCAAGTGAATTTGCTCTTATTATGACATGTAAACATTACTGATTCAGCTGATATTGGATCAAAGGGGGTTACAACTATTAGTAACTGCAGCATGAATGCCTTTGGAAGTTCCCCGAGAGCAACACCAAGTTCTGAGTTGCCAAATCAGGGAAAGCAAGGCTCTATTCATGGTAAATTTACAAACCTTGCTTCTAATTCATTCTAGTTACATTATCCCGTTCTGATTCCTCTCTTTCATCCTTTTGGCCTCCAGATATTTATTGTCGTAATGTGTTTTGAGTCAAGCAGCCATATTTTTTGTTCTCAACTTCTGCTTTGTAACATTACTAATTCACTTTTTGTTGCTTATCATTGTTGTGAATTATGAGAAACTTCTAGTTAGTACTGCTTCCTTGGAGGTTCAAATTATTTTTTTCAATCAAATCAACCTCTTAGTATACTATGCGAAATGGATAAATGAATGCATCATACAGTATCATATGACCTGCCTATAGGTTTATCAATATATGAGGTTAATGCCATATTTGTCTTTTCAGGTATTCCAGATTTTTCTGAAGTCTATGGCTTCATCGGTAGTGTCTTTGATCCAGATAGCAAAGATCATGTACAAAAACTCAAGGAGATGGATCCGATAAATTTTGAAACTGTAAGCTCATATTAGCTTGATGTGGGTCATTTTCTTGTGAACTAATGATGCAGTTAACATCTTGAATATGAAGTCAAAGTGTTATGTATTCCTTCTTGCGATACTATATAATTTCCATATCAAAATGAGGATATTTACAACTGGACATACAACTGAAAATATGTGGTTGAGAAGCGTAATAATGACCATCTCATGACATGGACCATCGATACCTAAAACAAGAGATGCAACTAATTCTATGCTACAAATAAAACAAAGATTAACAATACTATCTCTGCTGTGGTTCTCCTTTCCCCATTCCCTTCTCTTTTCAGTAACATGAATGGTTAAGCACCGTTAGGTATACTTTTCCCTAGTGTATGGAATGAGGTGGTTGGGTGGGGGTAGAGATGGCTGGGATTGTTGTCTGCTCCCAGATGCTTGTAGCCAAGGCTCAGTTTGTGTTCATTACTTGGTATTTTGATGTGGACCTGTAAATGTAAAGTTATTTTGCATCACGTTTATTGAAAAATTGTATATATAAAAGATTAATTGCTTTACATTGATTTGCAGGTCTTGTTATTGATGAGAAACCTGACCTTAAATTTGTCCAATCCTGAGTTCGAACCAATTGTAAGTGTGCTGCCTCATCTGGTTTCCCCAACATTTTATGTAGAATTTTCTATTTTGCCTTCAAGAAGTGCTGTGCTTTCTGTTTGAGACATTGCGTTAAATGTAGTAAAATGAGCCATTTATATTCTAAAATTTACCTAGTATGGTGGATAAATTATTGACAAGATGATAATTTTTCTTGAAATTCTCCTATTAGTTCATTAGGGCAGGCTATACATATTGTTAAGAGTATTTTGAGCTGATACAAACACTCCAATGAATCAATGAGTTCAACGGAGGCACTTAGAGGTTGGCAATAGAAGGATCAATTACAACGAGCAAGAAGCCGTTGCATGGAGCAGTTGGAGATCAGTTACACAAACTGATCTTACTCTATCTTACACTCCCTATAAATATTGCCGTAATCCAAAGAGCTCATTGAGAAGAAACGAGAGAAAGAAATCAGCTGAGGGATCATAACAACAATCTATGGCTAGAGTGAGAGATACACACTATCTTTGTGAGGAACTAGCTTGTATAGTCTTCGGTGTGATATGAGTTCATATGCGAAGAGGGAGTAGCTTGTTCTTGAGTGTGTGATCTTGTTGTATGATTGTAGTTCTTGATCGTGATTGAAGTAAATCGATTCGTTATTCTCCCGTGGACGTAGGCTTACGCCGAACCACGTATATCCTCGTGTTCTTGTTGTTCCATTTCGTTTTTGCTCCGATCTCGATTTCCAACAAATGGCGCCGTCTGTGGGAAAGAGGAGAATCGTTGGAAGAAGTCAGAGATCAGTTTGAAAATGGATGGGCAGCGGTCTTGGAGAAGGAGATTGCGTTCTTGATCACGTCAGTTGAAGGGGACGAAGGTGTGGTCGGTTTTGGTTCGTGCAGCTTTGAGCGATATTGTTGAGAAGTTTTCTGCATTGGCGATTCATTGTGGAGAGAGCTCGAGGGTTCATCGATCAAGAAAGAGGGAAGTTCTTGGTGATCGTTGGTGTAGCTCGCTCAATGATCGTTGCTCATATTGATGGTCCATAATGGGATCGAGTATGGCGATATGCAACTCATTTCCGAGGCCCATGATGATGTTGATGGATATTGAAGCCCACAAGAGCCTTGATGAGATGATGATCAGAGGCGGAGCATACCTCTTGGATGATGCAATGATGGTGTTCGACGAAATGCCGGAGAGTAATGTGATTACTTGGATGATAGTGATCGCTAGGCACGTCGAAAATGGGCGGTCGAGCTGGCAGAGGGCGTTGAAGGTTTACGAGTGGATGAATCTTCGCTGTTGGTAAGCGCTGAATGCTAGGATGCTGGCCACGATTCTCTCTGTGCTTGGGAAATGGTGGTTGCGCGTAAGGTGTTCGATGAAATTCGGGAGAGAAATGTGTTTTCCAATTTTCGATGATTTGGAGAGTTTGCAGGGGCTGTGATGATGTCGCTCATGAGTTCCAGCAACGACGACCAGGTGGTACCGCCGCTACAATGGGAAAGAGACACCGTCGAAGAAGATAAAATCGCCGGTTGCGAGTGATATTTCTTTGCCCGGAGCTTTCGAATTTGGCACAGTAGTTTCGAATGTGGAAGTTGGTCGAGTTGGCGACGATGAATCAGATGACACTAGGTTTATCAGTAATGTGAGTGATTCTAGAATTGCGATTGAGAATGAAGAATTCTTGTTCCACGTTCTATCCGGATAGGCAAGCAAGAAGGCCTTGTCTTGGTGTTTTTGGGGACAGCAGCTATGGGTGGTTCGATCCGGCGGAGTTGATTCCATTTGAGGAGAATTTTGCCCAGAAGTCAATGCAAACTACATCCCGGTCAATCATTAAGACGGTGGAGGAAGCTGCGGACGAGAAGGCCAGTGGAGAAGTGTTTGAGGGATGCGAAGAAGCATAAGAGCAACGTCGACGACGTCGTGATCGTTAGCGATTCGAGGAGGATCCCGAAGGGGCAACAGCCATGTTATTTACTTCAAGATTTTTGTTTGCGTTTGTTGAATTGTCCGTGGGAGAGGTGCAACAGCCGTGTCATCTTAAGCGATGAAAGTGGTAATAATCTTGACAGAAATTCGGTTATCACTTATGAGGGATGTGTGATATCTCTAGGAATCAGCAACTCCAATTCTGAACGGGGAAGATTCAGATTAGGTGGAGGTTTTATCGTCCGGTGGAGGCGATCGTCCGGTGGGAGCATTGTGGCTGATCAAGGAAGTGATAAAGGAGGATCTGGGGATGATTCTTGGGGATGATTCTCGGAGTCAGGATGCTGACAAGAATAGTCAAGATTGGCGCTACTCGGACATGAGATCGACAAAGAACAAGATGATCGAAAGAAGTGTTGTATCATCTCAAAAGGTGGAGGATTGTTAAGAGTATTTTGAGCTGATACAAACACTCCAATGAATCAATGAGTTCAACGGAGGCACTTAGAGGTTGGCAATAGAAGGATCAATTACAACGAGCAAGAAGCCGTTGCATGGAGCAGTTGGAGATCAGTTACACAAACTGATCTTACTCTATCTTACACTCCCTATAAATATTGCCGTAATCCAAAGAGCTCATTGAGAAGAAACGAGAGAAAGAAATCAGCTGAGGGATCATAACAACAATCTATGGCTAGAGTGAGAGATACACACTATCTTTGTGAGGAACTAGCTTGTATAGTCTTCGGTGTGATATGAGTTCATATGCGAAGAGGGAGTAGCTTGTTCTTGAGTGTGTGATCTTGTTGTATGATTGTAGTTCTTGATCGTGATTGAAGTAAATCGATTCGTTATTCTCCCGTGGACGTAGGCTTACGCCGAACCACGTATATCCTCGTGTTCTTGTTGTTCCATTTCGTTTTTGCTCCGATCTCGATTTCCAACACATATCATAAATCAGTTGTTTCAGGTTTATAATAAGTATACTAAAATCAATCATATGACCTCAACAACCAAGAGTATACCTCAACAATAAATTTTGCAACTCCAGAAAATTCTTGATTATTCGGTCTGAATCCCACTACTAACCACGAACCACTGGTAATCCAGAACCTTGCTTGTACCTTTCCACCAAAGTTGGGAAGATCGAATTTGACACACAAGTGTTGATCACACACACAATTTCACCTTGGCTTCATCGAATATAATTCCAAGCTGGTATTGTTAATAGAGTTCTGCCTATTATGTAAACTTGAGGCATTTGTATATATCTGGATTATAAAGTTCTCTCGCATTCCTAAAGATGATATCTCAACGTCACTAAGTGGTTTACATATATATGTTTGCAGAAAGAGGTGTTATCATCATATGATGTCCATGTGAAGGAAGTACAAGTTTCACCTGGCACTGTGATCAGTGCTGAATGAGCTTACCGGCTTACCAGAGAGGATGACGTAATTTAATCTGTGTATAGTAACAGCTGAGGCATATATATGTTGTCTGAGTCTCTCTTCGCGGGCACGTAAGACCTTTATATACAAGGTAGAAACAGCCGGCCCAAATGACACCAGAGATGACAGGAATCACCGGCTTGATTTGTGTGGACGAGCAGTTGCATGTGATTCCTCGGATCTCTTCTTTTGCCTCTGTTGTATAGAAAATTGTTTAGGTATGAGCATGACATCGTTCTCACCGTGCACTGCAGTCTTTTTCTGATTGGCTGCAGCTATGTAGATAAGTGAGATTGTAGTTCAGCTCTTGGTGTAAACTTTCTAGTATTGATAGTGCATCTTGAAGGCTGCTTATATGGTTGACTCAATCAAACTTATAAATGCGGGTGATGTTTTTTTCATGGGAATCTGCAACCGCTAGCCAAACTCGCTTTCCCACTTTTATTAACAATGACATAGTTATGTACTCACTTTCGCTTGATCTTCTAAATACTGAAAAATGGCCAAATTCCATTTATAAAATATGTATGGTTATAATTGTGGAGTTTAGCAACAATGTACAGTTCTTAAGATCATACTATCAATACAGTAGTACTCCGCATTTCTTTTCGGCACAGAGATTAAGAAAAATTGTATTAAATGAGTTAAGGAAGACAAAAGTAGGAAATGAAAAATGTTGAGAGATGAAGAGAGAATAAAGTGAGAGAGAGTAGAGTAATTGAGAAGAAATGTGTTGAGAGAAATGACTCCACTACCATGGACCGTATCAAAATGGCACTCAATGTTTTTCTAATTTGGGGAGGATATTAATCCTTTCATAGCATTTTTTTTCTAATTTGGGGAGGATATTAATGTTTTTAATGTTTTTAAAATGGCAACCTTATTTTTAACATTAGAGTTTTAGGAAAAATGCGTTGGTGTGCACCATTTATTTATTAAAGCAAACCTTTTTAGTCAAAAAAGTATACTTCCTCGGTCCCAAAAAAAATGGTGAAAGTAGTATTAGCAAATTGTAAGGTCCATATTATTAATAATATTTAATTATTTAAAATCTTTTATAATTAAAAATTAATCTAATTTTAGTGGATGTCTTAAAATGCTAAAACTAGTCCATTTATATTTTTTATGAATGAAGGAAGCAAGTATCTAATTGATTTCAGAATTTATTTTATTTATACACATATCAAGCGTTAAGAACTAAGTTAGTACTCCTCCGTTCCATAGTAGTGTGGTCATTTTGTCATTTTGATATGTTCCATAGTAATAGAGTCATTTCTTTTTTAATAAAAGTGAACATATTTTTTCTCATTTACTTTATTCTCTCTTAATCTCTCTAATATTTTCATTTCCTACTTTATTCTTCTGTTATTTAATTCACTTAATATAACTTTTCTTAAAGTGTCGAAAAGAAACGTCTCCGAAATTGGGAAGTACTTGAGTAGTAGGCCTTCTACAAATGAGCATTACCTGGTTCGGGTTGAAATGCTTCTTGGATTAATCCAATAGAATTGGGCTTTACAAACAGTAAAATATAAATAAAATAAAGGTGGCACTACAATGATTTGTATATTCATATCGTAGATATGGTCATTTTCGGCAATAGATTAAACTTACTGAAACTACTCCGAAATTTCGAAGACACCACCTACGACCTTATCAACAAGACAACTAACTCAAATAAACTCCAATGACCTACCCATTTACTTCATATTATAAAGACTCCCATCTAGAGATGCCATGGTTCGTAAACTGGCGGTTCCGAACCCGGTTTTGAGAAAGGCGGAACTGGAACCGAACCGTGAGGCTATTTCACGGTTCCGGTTCCGGTTCCGAAACCCCAGTTTTCGGACGGTTTTCACAGTTCCGGTTCGAAAACCAGCGGTTTTCGCGGTTCGTTTTTTTATTTTTTTTATTTTGCTATGTAATTTAAAATTTGGACTTATACAATAAATTGAAACAAGATAATGGATAATTTGAATTGAAATAAAACGAATAAGGTGAAAATCATATCAATTTTATTGAATTTGAGTTGTGACGGACAACGATACATTACAATTTACAATACTAGTATACAACAATGTGATATAATTTACAAGTGTCGTCGGAACACAAATAAAAAAACATGAAATGGGGGGGGGGGGAAAGGGAAAAATTGAAAAGGGCTTGAGCTCAACTTAAACTTTCAAAGTTAAACTCGTCAAATTTAAGTTGAGTTGCCTACGTATCCACAATTTTATTGAGGAATCAAAGCTCACGTAGTTCTCTTACCTTGCTTACCTTTCTGGTCGGCCGTGCTCGCCATTCACTACCCCCGTCATTGATATTGTTGAGCTTGAGCGCCCTCGCTTCCGACCTCGTCACCGCCATCGGTGGAAAAGTCTTCACCATCACTCTCTGCACGGAGTTGAAATCCGGCTCTTGTGCTCTCATGTCCGCCTTTGCCCAATCATCAAGTAACATAGTGGTTTCCATGTTTTTGGCAGAGAGATTGCTCCTTTTGTCATCTAAGACACAATCGTCGACACTAAAAGCTTGCTCAACGGCGACGGTGGAAGCGGGAACGGCGAAAATCTCCTTAGCCATTATCGAGAGTATCGAAAACTCTTTGTCATGTGTTCCCTATCAATTAAGGACGTCAATTTGTTGAGTAGGAGGACCTGCATCTTGAAAAATAGAGCGCGATTCCAAATATATATCTAACTCACTAGTAGCTCTAGTCCTATTGGTTGTAGCACCGTATATATCTTGCAATTGTGATGCTACGTCTAGATCAATCATGACATTGCTATAGTTCCCGCCACCAAAATCAAATGTAGAAGGATTAGGAGGAGCACGTACCTGGTGAGTGGTGTTATACCGCATTTCATATTCCGCGTACAGAGCACGAAGTGCACTATCTAACCTTAGTTTGATTTCATCAACATTCGGAAGACTTAGTTCGAAGCATTCTCCTCTTGCCAAGCTCATTTCGCGAAGTTGAGAAAAATCCAAATCGTGCAAACAACCATAGTACATGTCTAAAATTTTATGAACACCATGCAACTTCCACTTTGGATCCAAGCATTTTGCAATAAAAAACGCATTTGGAATACACGCAAAATATTTCAACCATTTTTTAACCATATAAAACAAAATAGTCCTCAACTCTATGAATTGAGTATTTTTCACACATGTCTTAAAACCAATTGCCACATACATGCAATGCTCCAAAACGCGCACAGAAGTAGGATAATAAACACCGGATAACTCAATAGTGGCATTTTTGAAAGCTTGGAATAATCGAAATAAATTCATGATGTGATCCCAACAAGAGGGTATCAAAAGCAAATCAGAAGGAACATGCGGGCAAGTTCTAAAAAAATCACATAAATATTCAATGTGGTTCAAGGTCGACTCCAACATATCGTACGTCGAGTTCCAACGAGTTGAAACATCCAAACGAAAATTGGTGTACCTGCACTGCTTGCTATGACAATATTTCTTCCAAGCTCTACCAATAGGAGCTTTGTTATGAATCAACTTAACAGCAGTTCTAATAGGATCAACATACTTTTGCCACAAATCGATCGCATCTTGAACACACAAATTCAAAATATGAGCAATACATCGCACATGAAAATATTTGCCATCAATAACATGAGAACATGCACTGATGAGTTCATCTATACTAGCAGTGTTAGCGCTAGCATTATCAAAACCAACGGAAAAATTTTTATTGAGCAATTGCTTGTGCAGTGTGTGGTGCAGAAAATTCCCGAAATGCAATCAAACGTTTGTTTAAAGTCCAACTGTGATCAACGAAATGCACAGTGATGCCCATATATGAATTTTTGCAAAAACAATCAGTCCACACATCAGAGCAAGTAGAAACTATATGACCTAAGTTAACAATAAACGTACCTAATTGCGCCTTCTTTTCCAAGCATTGTCTAACAACAGCTCGAGTCATAGAACTTCGACTCATTTTTCTTGCAGTGACATTATAAACTTGTCGCATACTCAACTCAAACGCATTATTATCAAAAGCATTGAACGGAAAATGTTTCATCGCAGCAAATCTAGACATCACATTAAGAGCATTTTTGTGATTATATTTTAAAAGAGTATTGATACACATACCTAATGTTTGGGATGAACCCGTTCCACTCCCGGTCTCGACTCCATGTTGAAAGTTGAGTTGAGTTTGGGTTGGAGCGATACCAAACTCGACCGGATGCGCTTTCTCCATGTGACGGGTAAATGTACCATATCCTCCACCCTTTCGGAATGTGTATACGTTTTCGCAATAGTTGCAATACACATTACAAATGTCCGGATTGGTACTATCTCGTACCTTCTTGAAATGTTTCACCATGATGTTTGAGGTTAAAGACCTTTTAATTGGTTTAGGAGGTTGAGGAGGGTGTCCACGACCACGACCACGACGACTCCTTGGTGGTGGTGGCATTTCTTGAACCTCTTCCGCCTCTTCCTCATCCTCCTCCTCGTCATCATCATCATCATCGTCGTCATCAAGATTCACAGGGGTTGGAATTTGTTGAGAATTGGCCATATCTTGCTCTTCTCGAATCTATAAAATAATATTTGTATTGTAAATATCAAATAGAATTATGAACAATAATGTAATGTGATTCATAATTAATAATATTAGTAGATAATAATTATTAACCTCCCACACATCCATGTTCCTTTGAGAAATCTCATCAACAACGGATTTTCGACTTGGCCTCTTGGACTTTCTCTTTTCCTTATCAACACGACCTTTTCGGGATGAAGACATCTTGATAGTAACAAATTATATAGTAGAAATGTGGAATAATATATATATATATATATATATATACCTATATATATATATACACACCTATATATATATATATATATATATATATATATATATAGGGTAGTGTTAATCTCCTTTTCCTCCCTTAGATTTAAGTTCCTTCTTAATATCAACCATTAGATTGATGGAATGGATGGACTAGATGAAGCATCACAAAATCATCCTGTGTTGCATTATTAAACTCATTCTGTGCATTATATGGGTATAATTGTAAAAACGTAATGAGCGAGATTTCAGCGTGCTTTTCATAAACCTTCCATCTACCCACTCTCTCTCTCACTCCCACCGTCGCACTCCTCAAACCCACGATTCAACATCGTCTCCCTGAATTCCCCCTCATTTCCAAACCCCAGCAGCCACTCCAATCCACCGGAAACCAACCTTAGTGTCGATTTTCGCTGTTAATTCAACCTTCCGCCGCCGTTTCACTGTCGAAAACTCACTCCCTTCGCGCGCGACTTCCAGTTCGAGTCGACAACAAGGTAGGGTTTTAACGCTTCAAATTCTCGTAATACCCACTGTTTATCGCCGATTATCACCGCTGACACACCACCTAATCGTCGATTCAATCTTTTTCGCACTTGTTTTGGTCGAGATTTTTGTAAATCGTAAAATCGTGTTTATTTGTGTTAGGGTTCTGTCTATTATTGAAGTTTGTAGTTAATAACTGGTTGATAATTGTGTATTGAGCGATTTTGGAGAGAAGATTGTATCCGATTTGATTTTTGGTTTGTGTCACAGATCCAGGATGACGAAACGAGGCAGGCCTTTCAAAAGCCAACCAACCCAGGCTACAGGCGAACAATGTCGACAACTTAATATGTTTGTAATTGAGTGAATGTTGTATTTATTCGTGCATTGTTTGATGCAATGTGTACATTATTGTAGGAATTGTTGTGCATTATATTTTTGTTTGAAGCTACAAGAATCAGTTTAATAAGAAGCCTGTAAATGAGTGAATGTTGTTATCATTTGTGCATTATTTGCTGCGATTTGTTCAGTATTGTAGGGAGTTGTTTACCATATTTGTTATTGTTTTAATATTCGTTTGTGCATTATTTGTTCTGTACATTGTATGGATTGGTATACATTATGGTTTTGGGTTGAGTGTATGTTATATTATGTCGTGCATTATTCGATGGAATGTATACATTATTGTAGGAAGTGTTGTGCATTATGTTTTAGGCATTATAGGCCTGTTGTTGTACATGGGTAAATGAGTGAACGCGGTAGTTGTATGTTCATTAGTTGATTAATTTTTACACTATGTAGCTATTTCTATGCATTATTTATCATGGTTTAGCCATTATGGGACTTGTGTTGTACATGCGTCATAGAGTGAATGCAATATTTGTATGTTCATTACTTGATCGAATCTGTACATTACGTAGCTATTTCTATGCATTATTTTTCCTGTTTTATGCATCATTTGGTTGCTGTTGTACATGAGTCTAAGAGTGAATGCAATATTTGTATGTTCATTACTTGAGAGATTCTGTTCATTATTTGGTTACTTGAATGCATTTTTATTATGTTTTATGCATCATGTGACTACTGTTGTACATGAGTCAAAGAGTGAATGGAATATTTGTATGTTCATTACTTGACCGGATCTGTACATTATTTAGTTATTTTAGTGCATTATTTATCATGGTTTATGCTTCATGTGACTGTTGTTGGACATGGGACAATGGGTGATTGCAATATTCGTGGTACATTTGTTGATTGATTCTGAACATTATTTAATTATTATAATGCATTATGTATCAGTTTTTAGGCATTATTTTGAGTCTTTTGTACAAGGGTGTATAAGTGAATGCAGTATAACTGTCCACATTATTTATTCAATCTGTACATTATGTAACTAATTGTATGTTATTATTGTGTATGTTGTACACCATTAAAGCAGCTAAGATTGGACATCGACCAGGCAGTCGATGATATACTGTCAATAGGAATTACCCAGAAATTCCGGGAGCAATTATCAAAGGCCGGGACTAGTACAACTCCGGAAGAGACGGAGGATAGGAAACCAAGGGGTAGGCACGTCGACCATCTGTATTGTCGATGAACCCCTACAGATTTTTTGAATTGTATAAAGAGTTTAACTCCACGGCACAAGGAAGCCGCCACGGAACTCGTACATGAGTCTAAGAGTTAATGCAATACTTGTACATTATTTAGCTATTTCTATGCATTATTTGTCATGTTTTATGCATCATTAGACTGATGTTGTACATGAGTCTAAGAATGAATGCAATATTTGTATGTTCATTACTTGAGTGATTCTGTACATTATTTGGCTATTTGAATGCATTATTTATCATGTTTTATGCATCACGTGGTTACTGTTGTACATACTACACCCTAGCTCCTATGCTTGTTAAACCCTTGGGGAAAACAAGAAACGTGCGCCAAACATTGAAACACAGTACAACTTAAATGAAACGGGGCAAGATAAATGTTCATTACATATCACAAATAATGCATTACAGAAGCTAAAAATATGCATTATACTACATAATATGTACATTATGAATATCTGTTTTAAAAAATGCCTACGCGCTATACATGTGCAACCCCAGACGAATGACTATAGCTCGTGTATTTGGACAACGTTTTTTAGACTTAGAACATACTACACCCTAGCCCCTAGGCTTGTTAAACCCTTAGGGAAAACAAGAAACGTGCGCCAAACATCGAAACACGGTACAACTTAAATGAAACGGGGCAAGATAAATGTTCATTATATATCACAAATAATGCATTACAGAAACTAAAACTACGCATTACACTACATAATATGTACATTATGTTTATCTGTTTTAAAAAATACCTACGCGCTACGCATGTGCAACCCCAGACGAATTACTGCAGCTCGTGTATTTGGACAACGTTTTTTAGACTTAGAACATACTACACCCTAGCCCCTATGCTTGTTAAACCCTTAGGGAAAACAAGAAACGTGGGCCAAACATCAAAACACGGTACAACTTAAATGAAACGGGGCAAGATAAATGTTCAGTACATATCACAAATAATGTATTACAGAAGCTAAAACTACGCATTACACTACATAATATGTACATTATGTATATCTGTTTTAAAAAATACCTACGCGCTATGCATGTGCAACCCCAGAAGAATTACTGCAGCTCGTGTATTTGGATAACATTTTTTAGACTTAGAACATACTACACCCTAGCCCCTAGGCTTGTTAAACCCTTAGGGAAAACAAGAAACATGCGCCAAACATCGAAACACGGTACAACTTAAATGAAACGGGGCAAGATAAATGTTCACTACATATCACAAATAATGAATTACAGAAGCTAAAACTACGCATTACACGACATAATATGTACATTATGTATATCTGTTTTAAAAAATGCCTACGCGCTATGCATGTGCAACCCCAGACGAATGACTATAGCTCGTGTATTTGGACAACGTTTTTTAGACTTATAACATACTACACCCTAGCCCCTAGGCTTGTTAAACCCTTAGGGAAAATAAGAAACGTGCGCCAAACATCGAAACACGGTACAACTTAAATGAAACAGGGCAAGATAAATGTTCATTACATATCACAAATAATGCATTACAGAAGCTAAAATTACGCATTACACTACATAATATGTACATTATGTATATAATTAAATGAATCACACAATCTTTCCTCAATAACAAAATGGTCATCTAATTCCAACATATACATGCAACAAAAACCAATCACATTTGTAACATCAAAAAAAATATCATGGCAACAAAAACCCGCACTATATCCCTCACATGTCTCCTGATCGCCCTCTCACTCCTCCAAGCCACCCTAGCCGCCGTCCGATTCGGCCCCACCAACAACGCCTCATCCACCCTGGGCGGCCAGCGCTTCAACCGCGACATCGGGATCCCGTACACCCTCCAAACAATGCCCGAAGTCGCCAACTTCATATGGAAGCTATTCCAGTAGCCAACGGACGGCGAGCAGCGCCACTACTACCCGGACGACGTCGTAAACGTGATCATCCAAGACCTCCAGGACGGCGCCCTCGGCGGGGCCCTAGGCAACAACGTGTACATGAGCGCCAAGGGAATCGAGACGTACCCTCCTGGAGACGGAGCTAAGTTTATGTTCACCTCTAATGAATCCTAATGAATGTTTTACAAATAACCGCACAGATCCTGGAGGGACGAAATTATGGATCTTTCCATAACAACCAACATTAGTGAATCTCTTTTCTACCCTTTCCGAATTAAAAAAGAATATATTTAATGGATTCAGCAAATAATCTAACCCCTACGATTTGATTAAATGGACGCATGAGATGAAGAAGGAAAATGATAAATTATGTGAAAAGGATATGAACATGACTCTATATATATATATATATAGGGGTGTGTTAAGGTACTTTGCAGCTTTTCAGTCCAATGTTTTTTTTTAATCACAACCATTGGATCCTTAAATTGGATGGTTGTGATGATCTGCATTATTTGACGAAATATTTGCATTATTAGTCGGTGTGCATTATTCAACTGAAAATCTGCATTATTACACTATAATGGTGCATTATTAGTCGGTGTGCATTATTCAACTGAAAATCTGCATTATTAAATGACACGTGGCATCAATCTAACCGTCGGATGACAAAATGGTGGGGCTGAGATTAAAAAGAACAATAGAACAAAAGATACAAAAAGGAAATGAATATATCCATATATATATATATAGGGTAGTGTTAAACTCATTTTCTCCCCTTAGATTTAAGTTCTTTCTTAATCTGGACCGTTAGATCTCATTCATCAACGGTCCAGATGATCTGCATTATTACACTATAATGGTGCATTATTAGTCGGTGCGCATTATTCAACTGAAAATCTGCATTATTACACTATAACGGTGCATTATTAGTCGGTGTGCATTATTTAACTGAAAATCTGCATTATTAAATGACACGTGGCATCAATCTAACCGTTGGATGACAAAATCGTGGGACTGAGATCAAGAAGGAAATAGGAGAAAATATGAAAAAAGGATTTGAATACAATCCTATATATATATATATATAGGGATGTATTCATTTCCTTTTCCTATATTTCTTCCTTTTTCCTTCTTAATATCAGCCATTAGATTAGAGAAATGGACGGTCAAGATCAACATTGGGTAATTAATCCCGTGTTGCATTATTTGTCCTATTT
This sequence comes from Salvia splendens, assembly GCF_004379255.2. Taxonomy (NCBI): domain Eukaryota; kingdom Viridiplantae; phylum Streptophyta; class Magnoliopsida; order Lamiales; family Lamiaceae; genus Salvia; species Salvia splendens. The sequence goes on along the minus strand of NC_056032.1, from coordinate 35,894,739 downwards.
TGTGCATTATGAGGGTACAATAGTAATCTAATAATGGCTGGAAACCGCTACGAATAATGCACCACATGGTCACGAGTAATGCATATAATTGCCTATATAATGCACAATATGTGAACTGCAATGCATACGAACAAGATGTGCTGTGTTATGATGTTTGACACTCGTTTCTTGTTTCCCCTAAGGGTTTAATAAGCTTAGAGGCTAGGGTATAGTACGTAGACACGTATGTAATCTTCACATGGTAACGAGTAATGGATATAATTGACTATATAATGCACAATTTGTGAACTGCAATGCATACGAACAAGATGTGATGTGTTATGATGTTTGACACACGTTTCTTGTTTCCCCTAAGGGTTTAATAAGCTTAGGGGCTAGGGTATAGTACGTACGCATTAATAACAAATTATAAAACGATACGAATAATTCACCAAATTGTCACGAGTAATGGATGTTATTAACTATATAATGCACAATATGTGAACTGCAATGCATACGAATAAGATGTACCATGTTATGATGTTTGACACACGTTTCTTGTTTCCCCTAAGGGTTTAATAAGCTTAGGGGCTAGGGTATATTCCAATAACAACAATTTGTTAGTAATGTCTACGTACTATACCCTAGCCCCTAAGCTTATTAAACCCTTAGGGGAAACAAGAAACGTGTGTCAAACATCATAACATGGTACATCTTATTCGTATGCATTGCAGTTCACATATTGTGCATTATATAGTTAATAACATCCATTACTCGTGACAATTTGGTGAATTATTCGTATCGTTTTATAATTTGTTATTAATGCGTACGTACTATACCCTAGCCCCTAAGCTTATTAAACCCTTAGGGGAAACAAGAAACGTGTGTCAAACATCATAACACATCACATCTTGTTCGTATGCATTGCAGTTCACAAATTGTGCATTATATAGTCAATTATATCCATTACTCGTTACCATGTGAAGATTACATACGTGTCTACGTACTATACCCTAGCCCCTAAGCTTATTAAACCCTTAGGGGAAACAAGAAACGTGTGTCCAAACATCATAACATGGTACATCTTATTCGTATGCATTGCAGTTCACATATTGTGCATTATATAGTCAATTATATGCATTACTCGTGACCATGTGGTGCATTATTCGCAGATACCAAAATGTGGCAGTTACTTTTCCGTCAAATGTCAATAATAACCCTGTAATGCATACAACCACCTTCTATAATGCAACACGGAACCAGTTTTATAGAATCAATCTGATCCGTTGATGCCTTAGATCTAACGCGTAATATTAAGAAGGAAAAAGGATCTAAGATGTGAAAAGGAGACTAACGCTCCCCTATATATATATATATATAGGTTCATGATCAATTGAGATTTTTTAAGTTAATTGAGAAATGAGATGCAATCTCAGTCACTCATTTTTATTAAATGAGTGGTCCAGATTTTGCCACACAAAAAATATTTTTAAATTAATTTATTATGAAAGGGTATAATGGTAATTTAAGTTAGAAACAAATGAAACACGTGTGGTTTCCAGCACTCCAATTCCATTCCCAAATTTCCTCCAATTCCATTCCCAAATTTCCTTCATTAAAGCAACGCCTGCACCAAATCTTCAACCAATTAGCCAATGGAAGGCGTTTTCGCCACCGTCTACCGAGGAAGCTCATGAGAAGATTATCCAAAGTAGGCGACTCGTCGCAGTAGTGGCTGCTCAGATCGGAGTGGCTGCGGAAGCACTCCTCCTCTGGCGGCGTTCCGGAGGGGCACCTGCCGATGTATGTCGGCGACGAGATGGAGCGATTCGTGGTGAGCGCGGAGCGATTCCAACGCTTTCTGATTCAACTGATTCGAAAACTAGAACACAGATGATTTCAACGATCTCTGATTCGACGATTCCTCAGCATATCAATTTTTGAAAAAAATGACTAATTCGACAAAGTTTGGTTGAATCTGAAGTTTTTAGGTTGATTTTATCGACTTTGATTCTGTTTATACGCTTTATTTGTTGATGCCCAGTCGAATTTGTTCCTAATCAGTTTTTTTTCCCTTTTCATCTTTAGCTTCGAGTTCAATTCGTAATCAATACATAAGGTGTTATCTGATGGATTCATCATCTTATTCCTAGTCGGCGTTGACGAATGGTGAAGGTAATTTGGATTGGTTTTCATTAACATGACTTTTTTGTACTTTGTTGGTGAATTATACTCCGTTGACATAAATGCACAGTTGTTGATATTTGAATTGATGTTCTGTTGACATAAATGCAAATCTGTTGACATGATGTATGTTACCTGTTAAATATTCTATTAGTTATACTCTTTGTTGACATTTTGTTGACATACAAAATAGTTGTATGCAAAATGCACTCCCCCCTGGCTGAAGAGCCCTTGCTGTGGTGTTTGTTGGTGGAGGAAGGTGTTATGGGTAGGGTTGACAGTCCATGATAGGATGTCTAAGATGTTGGTGTTAGTGTGTTGGTGCTGCGTATTTTGAGATTTTGATTCTAGTATGGTCAGTTAAGATATGCTAGTTGACATTATGTTCTGGTTTGAATTGATGTTTTGTTGACATAAATGCAAATATGTTGACATGATGTATGTTACCTGTTAAATATTCTATGTAGCTATACTAACATTTTGTTGACATACAAAATAGTTGTATGCAAAATGCACCCTCCCCTGGCTGAAGAACCCCTGCTGTGGTGTTTGTTGGTGGAGTAAGGGGTTATGGGTAGGGTTGAGAGTCCATGATAGGATGTCTGATATCTTGGTGCTGTTTATTTTGAGATTTTGATTCTGGATTCTGGTGTGGGTCAGTTAAGATATGCTAGTTGACATTATCTGTTTTAGGTTGTTGACATATTTTCCCATTATGTTGTAAGATATGTTATTCCAATTTGCAACGCAGAGTTGAGGCACTATGAAGGTCAAAAATTTTCTTCACTTGAGGAGGGAATTTCCTTTTATGAAAAGTATGCTCAAGAGGCTTGTTTTGATTGTCGAAGATTTGGAAATAGGTCTAGTGGTGGTGTTATTACTTTTTCAGTATGTTGTTTGCAACAGACAAGGTTTTCATACAGTTGATCCATTGGATGTTGATGTAAGTATATCTGAGGATGTGAACGTGTCAGATGATGATGAAGTAACTTCAAAGAAGAAATGCAGACGTGGCACAAAAAGGTGTGCATGTGGAGCATGGATCAGTTTCAAGTTTTTTTCTGATTGTGGTGTTAAATATTATCTTGTGCATCAATTCATTGAGGAACACAATCATGCTATGGTTGACAAAGATCATAAGCGATTTATGAAAGGAAGTCGCAGTATGAATGATGTTCATCACAAGTTTGTTGAAGATTGCACCAAAGCTAACATCGGTCATACTTCAACTTTCAACTTATTAAAGGAGTTTTTTGGTGGTTATGATGTTGTTGGGTGTACGTTGAATGATGTTAGGAATTGTTCTCGTGATATTAAGGAATAACTGAAAGAAGTGGATGTTCAAATGATCCTAAATCAGATGCAAAAAAAGAAGAAAATTTGTGAAGGCTTTTTTCACAAATATCAAAGGTATGTGAACTGTTTCCTATAGATATTTCAGTTTATTTGTCATATGTTGCTCAAACAGGACGACGACATTCTCTGTATCTAACAAAAACACTCATGTTTAGTATATTTCAATTTTGTGTTGACATAAACTATATAGGCTGTTGACATGTTACAGATTTAGTGTTCATATAATTTATATAGGATATTGACATGTTATATGTTTGCAGGTTCTAACGAAGATGACAAGCTACAGATTGGTAACAGGTGTCATGGACGTTACTTTGGTCTATATCAACGCGCTTTTAAGAATAAAAATCATCTGATTGCATTGGATAATTTGCTTGCGGGTATTGGTCCTCAAATTTTTACTGATGACACTACTGGATCTTCATCGGTTGATGAAAATGATTCCATCAAGAACATATATAGTATTGTTGTACCTGAAGAAATAACTGCACATGCTCCAGATGTGGTTAGTACAAAGGGAGGTGCAAGTGACAAGAAAAGCAGGATTAAGTCAAGCATAGAGAAAGCAATTGAAAAAGCAAGTAACCTTCATAGGCATTGTGGAAAGTGTTATAAAGTGACTGATCATAATGTCAGGAGTTGTGGCAGAAAGTAGACATAATTGTTCTTTTTTAACTAACAGAGTTGTTTTTTAGTTTTAACATATGCTACAAGTTATTGACATTTTCTTATTAGTTGTTCATATTTGATTTTGCTCTCTATTGACATTCTATTGTATGATTTTGTTTTTTTTAATTTTAAGATTTGTTTTCTGAGTTGTACACACTTTATTCAAGCTGTTGACATTTGTGTATAAGTTGTTGACATTTCAATACAAGTTGGAGTCAGGCTTGCCTCTGTGCTCCTCGCTAATGAGGGCGTCCAGGCTGCCCCAGTCTTGACTGGAGGGGTAATTACAATTACAATTCAAGTTTTTAAGGTTAATTACAATTAAAAATTATGTCAACTATATATACTAGCCATGTCAACAACTAATATAACTATGTCAACTATGGTGCATATCGTGTCAACGGCACATACATGTCATGTCAACTACGGTACATATCGTGTCAACTACACGTACAAGCCATGTCAACTGTGTTACAAGCCATGTCATCTACATGTACAAGCCATGCCAACAACAATCAGAGTTGTTTTTTAGTTGTTATCATATGCTACAAGTTATTGACATTTTCTTATTAGTTGTTGATATTTAATTTTGCTCTCTATTGACATTCTTTTGTATGATTTTGTTTTTTTAATTTTAAGATTTGTTTTTTGAGTTGTACACACTCTATGCAAGCTGTCTACATTTGGTTATAAGTTGTTGACATTTCAATACAAGTTGGAGTCAGGCTTGCCTCTGTGCTCCTCGTTGATAAGGGCGTCCAGGCTACCCCAGTCCTGCCTGGAGGGGTAATTACAATTACAATTCATGTTTTTAAGGTTAATTACAATTAAAAATTATGATAACTATATATACTAGTCATGTCAACAACTAATATAACTATGTCAACTATGGTGAATATCGTGTCAACGGCACATACATGTCATGTTAACTACGGTACATATCGTGTGAACTACACGTACAAGCCATGTCAACTACACGTACAACCATGTCAACTGCACATAGAAACCATGTCAACAACAATTATAAGTCATGTCAACTAGACATACAAGCCATGTCAACAACTATCAGAGTTGTTTTTTAGTTGTTAACATATACTACAAATTATTGACATTTTCTTATTAGTTGTTGATATTTGATTTTGCTCTCTATTGACATTCTATTGTATGATTTTGTTTTTTTAATTTTAAGATTTGTCTTCTGAGTTGTACACACTTTATTCAAGCTGTTGACATTTGTGTATAAGTTGTTGACATTTCAATCAAGTTGTTGAACTGATTAACATTTGATATAACTGCTAAGTTCAAAAGTCTGAATCCACAATAACAGTTTTAAAACCCATCCAAAAAATAAGTTAACATCAAACATTAATATCACTTTTTGTTTACTTCTTTTTTCTACGACTAAACAACTATGTGTACTTGTTGTTTAGCTCAAGCAATTTGTCCATGTTTGCTTCTATCCAATCATGAGCCAGTTGTAACATCGGCGACCTCTGGTTATTGTAAATTGATGAAATCATCGTGTAGCAATACCTTCCCCTGAGTATGTGGGGAATCTTTACACTACGCGCAGAGAAGCCAATATCCCATTCACTGCCCTTTTTGCCAACATAGGTCTCCATGTGCCTCATCAAATAGACACCACAGTCCTTCTTTGTTCGTGCTTGTGGCCCACTCTAAAGGCAGAAAGTTGATTGAAGACTTGTTTATATTTTCTGAAATATCTAACATTTTCTTCTCTATGAAGTATGCTTCAAACATATCTTTCTGCAAAATATATAAATAACTAAATCAAACTAAACAAACAAAGCATTTTAACATGATGTAGAAATTATGTCAACCAAATGTAGAGAATATGTCAATAACATAGATAAAATCATACCATTAAACCAATATCAATGTCATACTTCTCGAACGGATCCATATTTTTATGTGGCTTGTTGTTATCTATTATCTCAATGGTGTTTTTCTTCATCCAATATACTACAAGATAGTAATGGAAATTTGCACAAACTGGGAAGAAGACCTGTTCATATTCTTACGTAAATGTCATTAAAGATAAAATTATATCCAAAGAACACCTGTTCATATTCTTACGTAAATGTCATTGTGAGATCTTATTACCAAATCAATTTTTCTCCAGTTGAAATCTGGTCTTCTTTGAATCTCATTATCTATCTGAGAAATGAAATTCTTCTTTGCTGTCGAAGCATCCCAATTATAGCTATGTCAATAGCCATGTCAAACAAATCATATACTCTGTTTTATAGCTATGTCAATAGCTATTGTATGAAATGAAACACAATAAATCTATATCAATAACTCTTTCTGATTCAACCTACAGTCATCCTAACAACTATTCAAACAAGCATATACTGTTATTATAGCTATGTCAATAGCTATTGTATGAAATGTCAATAATCTTAAAAATTTAAACAAATCCTTAACTGGAAGGTGATGCTTCCAATTGCGATTCTACCATAGCTAATCAACAAAAAAATTCAGTAGAAATTGAATTCACAAGAAAACAAATCCAGATTTGTTTTAATACACTAAAATCGAAGCAATATACTTAAAATTTGAATCAATTGCTGAACCTGAAGAAGTCGGAACCTTCGCTGAAGAAGTCGGAACCACCACTGATGTGGAACGCCGATTCTCTTCGATCGGCGCTTCAACCGATTCAACTACAATCGGTGCTTCAACCGGAACCATTGTCACTGAGCTCCATTGTCAAGGCGCTGATCTCCATCCCATATAATCGAACGACAGCCATGGTGTCCGGCAGCTCTTCCCTCGTGGCATCCATTAGCTTCTCAAGTAATTCCGCAACTCTCTTGAAGGCATTCAATGGAGAAAAACAGTGGATAGGATAGCATGTCACCACATCCAATCAAAGAAACAAAATCATTGCATTTTACAACCATTGCCTAAAAATCAATATAATTTCATAATTGCATTATCCTTGAAATTGAGTTCTTCATTAACATTGACTTGAATCAGAGTTTCCCCAGAATAGCTACAGGAATTGAAAAACCACTAACTAGTAGGGCTGGAATTGCAGCGCAGAAAAGCCAGGTTGCAGAAACTGCTGTCAGCAAATCAACACCAAATTAGTGCTAAGATCCCTAAATTTGTAAAACCGACGAAAATACATATTAAACAACTGAAGCTAAGAACCCTAAATTTTCAAAATGTGGAGATATTCATCACTCAGTTCAATTAGTTTAGCTGAACAACGCAACGAGCAATATCCAATCAATATGAAATGAATTAATCATAAGCTGAGTAGATCTTCCCCAATTATATCAAATTCAGGTAGAGAGAAAGAGATAGAGAGTACGGCGCGGACGATGAGACTGAGAAATTGAATGTGGCATTCTCGACGGAGAAAAGAGTGAAAGAAGCGAAGCGGCGGGGAGCGGGCAGCCGGAGACTCAGCCGGCTAGGAAGGGAAACAATGCCGCCATTTCCGCCGCTGGAGCTTCACAGTGTCTGCCCGCCGGCGCCCAAAACCACCTCTCAGAAGCTCCGCCTCCGCCTCTCCGAGATATTCTTCCCCGACGACCCGCTCCACAAGTTCCAAGGATCAGTCGTGGTTTTGGAAACTGATTTTGGGGCTGCAGTTCTTCTTCCCTATTAAAACACGAAATGACACTTATACCCCCGTGTTGACATAATGTGATACTTGTTGACATTTAGTTAATCTTGTGGATTAGTGGCTGATATTGCATCTCATTTCTCAATTTAGGTAAATAATCTCAACCTAACAGGACCCTATATATATATATATATATATATATATATATTTGTTTTATCAATTGAGAAAGACAACTTATAGAAATAGAACTACGGAATAAGTATAAATGCATAAGTATAACAATGCGTAATGTAAGAGTAGCACTTGAATAATTTAAATGTAAGCACAATAGCACAAATGAGAAATGGGAGACAAAGAGAGAGAATTGGGAGATAGAAGAGAGAAACTCTTGTTAACACAAGAATGAGGTGAATGTAAGTGATGATAGAAGGGGGTATTTATAGATAAAAATGGGGAGAAAATGGATTAATTTGAATTCAAAATCATGATTAAAAAAATTGAAAATCCGACGAAACCGGCGGTTTTGGTGTAAAACCGTCGGAACCGCCGGTTTTACCCCAAAACCGGCGGTTTGGTCAACAAAAATCGCCTGACAACCTGCAATGTGTCAGCCTCGTGTTCCGCACCAGGACTCGAACCGGAAAACGGCGGTTCCGGCCAAAAAACCGTCGGTTCCGGTCAACAAAACCGCCTGAAAATGCTGCCACCACCTGACGCATCAGATGCCTCGCCGGAAACGTGAAACCGCCGGTTAACCGGCGGTTCGGCGACGGTTTCGGTTCAAAAAATCTTGAACCGAAACCGGACCGCGATTCCAAATACGACGGTTCCGGTTCGAAAAAATTGTCGCGGTTCCGGTTCGAAACCGGAAACCGTGGGCATGTCTACTCCCGTCACCAAATTTTTCACAAGTATATTAATATTAAATTCATCAACCTAAAATAGTGAAATTATCTATATATTTTTAAATTATTTATCAAAATTAATTCTTATATAATTATAATAGGTTTCTCTTCTAATCAAATTAATTAATATAAGATAATAATTATAAAAGTAAGATCATCCTCAAATAATTTATTAAATCTTTTGCTAAAAGTAAACGAGTCAATACTCGGCGTGGTAGAATTATCAGTGTTTATTTCCAATCAATTATATTGCACCTTCCAAGTTAAGACCCATTTTATTTTATCTCATTCTCCCCTTTCATTCTCGCCTATTTTTCCTTCGTATTCTATCTGCATTCTAAAAAACGATTGTATCAGTCTATTCTGCCTTCGTATTCAATCCGCATTCTAACAGTCGAGATGGCAGCTTATGCAGCTTTAGCTTCTCTTATGCACACCATCCATCAGATCGAGCATCATCCTTTTCCTCCAATTTCTCTGGACAAAAAACAAGTTGAATCTCTGACCGAAAATGTTGTGTTCTTGCAAGAATTTCTTGAAGGTTACAAGTCTCCTGTTGCTGAGGGCGATGAAGCTGATCCATTGGAGATGCGCATTGCAGATGCAGTTTATGCTGCTGAGGATGTCATTGAATTTCACATTATTGATCAAATTCGCCCTACTGTGTCAGCATCGACTGGTTCCTCACCATCTGCAGACTTGTATGAGAGTCTGGTGAAGGTGATAGAAGACATGGATTTGATCAAGAAAGAAGTGATGCTTCTTGATATCGATGCAGTCAAAGATCAGCTGCTGCTGCAGAGAGTCAATTCTTCGGCATCTTCTCTCTATAGGCTCAACACCTCTACCATGGTGGGCGTTGATGATGTGATGATTCAACTCATGGATAAGCTCAATAACGGAGAACTCAGTTGCCAAGTCATCCCAATCGTAGGTATTGGAGGAATTGGTAAGACCACTCTTGCCAGAAATGTTTATGCACAAAAGTTTGTTAGTCAACATTTTGATGTATGTGCTTGGGTTAAGATTTCCGGACAATATAACATAAAGGAACTTCTCTGTGAAATTCTATCTCAGACTAATAAAGAAGGATTTAGTCAATTGAGCGAAGATGAAATAGGATTAGAACTCCACAAATGTTTATTGTATAGACGTTATCTAATTGTGTTGGATGATATGTGGAGTATTGAGACATGGGAGAAGATACAACGCTATTTTCCCGACAATGGTAACGGTAGTCGGATAATGGTGACGACTAGGCTATTGAGTTTGGGATCTCAATTGGACTACAAATCTGGCCTTGAGATGAAAGTTATATATAAGGAAAGTAGCTGGAATATGTTCTGCAAAATTGTTTTTGGAGAAAAAAGTTGCCCTTCGGAATTGGTGAAAATTGGGAAAGAGATTGTGGAGAGTTGCAGAGGACTTCCATTATCAATTGTTGCGATGGGAGGTCTTTTGAAAAAACTGAAACAAACAAAAGAATGTTGGGAATCTATTAGGAGAAGCATAAGTTCACTAGTGAGTTCGGAGAATGATGAGCATTGTTTGAAAATACTGAAGTTGAGCTACAACCATTTGCCGGTATATCTTAAGCCGTGTTTTCTATATATGGGAATATTTGAGGAGGATAGTGAAATTCGAGTGTCGACAGTGGTTAAACTATGGGTCTCTGAAGGATTTCTAAAACCAATAAGTGGCAAGAGTTTGGAAACAATTGCAAAGGAGTACTTAGAGGAACTTGTGGACAGAAATCTAATTCTGGTTCACAAGTTTGGAAAAACTGGAAACATAAAGTACTGCAAAATACATGATTTGTTGAGAGGTCTTTGCATAAGAGAAGCTGAAAAGGAGAGTTTTTATCATGTGGTAGGGCATCATAGTCCTAAAGGCACGTGTAGTCAACGTCGTGTAGTTATTCCGAGAAACACCTCAGAGAAGAAAGTCCTTCAGGCCATGAGAACTATACGAGATGCGCGTTCCTATATAAGTGAAAGTGATGATGGAATAGTGGGATTGTTGCCTAATTTTAGATTATTGAGGACATTGAGAGGACATGAGTATTCCCTGGGAAGATTGTTTGAGTTAGTCAATTTGAGGCTTCTTGCTGTAAAATCTGGTGGGTACCCTGCCCAACTTCATTCTTCAATCAATCTCCTCTGGTGTCTGCAGACATTAATTGTGTCTCAATTTGAAGAAGAAGTGAATGCACCAGTTGAAATATGGGACATGCCTCAACTTAGGCATGTTAATTATTATGTTTCATACGGTAGTGGAGCATTGCATCTCCCAGATCCTCCAACTGACAGCATTGTCATCATGGAGAATCTACAAAGCCTCAAAGGAGTAAAGAATTTCAAGTGTGATGAGAAGATGGTTCGTAGATTGCCCAATATCAGGAAATTGGGACTGATTGGGTCTCCTGATGATGACTATTGTGTCCACAACATCGAGCGTCTGCAAAAGCTTGAATCTCTTAGCTGTGAGTGCTTTCATAGGGCTGATTTTTCGCTAAAGATTACCTTTCCACATTCTCTGAAGAGTCTAACTCTTGAAATCAGATATGGTAGAATGGAAGACATATTGGAAAAGGTAAGTACATTGCCCCTTCTTTGGAAGCTCAAGTTGTTTTTTGGAAGGTTCGAAACTCGCAAATGGGAAACAGCTGAAGGCCAGTTCCCGAGTCTCAAATTTTTGTTACTCTCAAGTTGTTCCGATTTGGAACGTTGGACGATGGAAAGCTCTCATTTCCCATGCCTCGAGCACCTTCGTCTTCGCAATGTTGATTTGGAGATCCCCGCAAAACTTGGTGAAATTCCGACCCTAAAATCCGTGGCCTTGGATCGTTGCAGCAACTCAACAGTGAACAGTGTGATAAGAATGCTGGATGAACAAAAGGAGTTGCAAGGAGAAGATATATCCTTTAAAGTTGTAGTTACAGTTACACAAGGAGAATGAAGAGCTAAGCTTGGGAAATCCCAACTTTCAAGTTACTGCTGTTTTGTGAGATCCCTTTGATTTTCAATAAAAATTTAGATGTCTTCAGTCTTTTGTGGTTTTAGTTTTCCATTTTGCTGATGGCGTCCATGTGTTTTCTTGGTACGCAACTGAAAACAAACAAGACCATTTCCGATTTTTAGTTAATTCAATTGATGTAATATAATTATAAACTTATTATTGTGTCCTTGTTCGTTCTTTTCGGAATTGTATCAAAAGAACCGAACTGAATATGGACACGTTCGGTGTTCATTAAATGACCACCAATGGGGTCAAATCATGGCAAAAAAGTTGGTTCCGTGTATGAATCTGCTCAATTTCCATGCCCTCGATTTCCACTCCGGTCCGCACTGTTACGTTTGACTTTCGCAAGAGATGAATCATGTTGCTCACTTGATATTGGAAAACTCGTCCGCTACAGTGCATAAGAATTGGTGTGGAGATTACCAAAGTGTCCCTCAAATTTTTGGGTTTCCTCCTATTAACACATGCATCTGCATTTTTGAGTTTTGCATTAGGGGATACTTCTCTCATTACATTACACTCCTTGGAAGCTATTGAAGACCCGGTGACGAAGATCCACATATTTTCGGCGCTTCCAAACAGTCAACGCGATCAACGCGTTCTACCCCTTCCAACGTTCGTCGAATATATTTTCTTGGATCTAAATGAGTTTTGTGTGCAGTTTCAGATCCAGTTGCTAACAAAATGAAGTGAAAAACTAACGTCGGTATTTTACAGACGGTGGTTGCTAGCCTAGAACCACAGTTTGAAAAGTGATTGCGTATGGGAAGCTGGATGTTGGCCAGGTAACGTGTATTTATGTGGCGATGAGCGGCGAAGAATGCCAAAGTTTTGGAGGGTAATTCAAATGTTTCATTTTCAGTTTACTGCTTAAATCGACGGGAGTGGTACCGGAGGGAATTACAGAGAAGTGATAGGGACATATTCGTCAGACGTCATGGACTTTGCTTGCGTGTTGTCAGCCAAATATGAATCACTAAATGCCACAACTATTTCCTGCTTGGTGAGACCTGGCTGTTTTAATTAAGTTAACATTCATTTCTTACTTTTCCAAATAGGTAGAAGTGAACGATCCCTTAAGGTCTAATATACATTTTTGTCACTGCAAGTTAGGGGTGGCAAATCGTGCGTGTTGTGTCGTTATCGTGTCGACACGATAACAACACGACACGATAACAACAAACACAAACACGACCCGTTACCCTCAGACACGAACACGAACACGACCCGCTACCCTCAGACACTAACACGGCACGAATCCATTAACGACACGAACCACTTCGGGTCAACACGACACGATAACAACACATATATGACACGACACAATAACGACACTATAATAATAATATTATAATATATTCATATTATTTCTAATATTAAAAATTTTAAATTTTAATTCTAAAATTTTAAAATTTTAAAATAAATAAATAAAATAAAAATATTATAATATATTAATATTATTTCTTAATGTGTAACACGAATACGACACGAAATTTTCTTGTCGTTATCGTGTCGACACAATAAGGACATGAACCCAATAAGTTTTGACACATACCCATTAATTTCGCGCGGGTTCGTGTTGTGTTATCGTGTCGTGTCGAAAATTGTTAGCCCTACGGCAAGTGCATTGTATATTCAACTACATCATTCATATTGTATTATAAAATAAATAATTATATAAATATAAGATTTATATTTTATTAATTTTTTCTCTATCTCTTCACAAAGTCAGATAATTTCTAAAATCTCATGCTAAATTAAATTGGGCCTATAAATGACAAACAAATGGAGTTTATAATTATGTTGGAATTAGGGATGTCAATCGGGCCAACCCGTTCGGGTTCGGGCCAACCCGTTCGGGTTGTCGGGCCATTCGGGTACGAGCTATTCGGGTTATGATTTTTTCAGGTTATAAAAGTTCGACCCTAACCCTAACCCTTCGGGTTTCGGACTAACCCACCGGGTTATTCGGGCCAATGCGTATTTTTAATCCTTTTAATATTTTCAAAAAAATAATACGTATTTTAAATTTTCTTTAATTATATACATATTTTTAATTAATCATTCAACAATGAAATACGTATTTTTAATTTTCTTTAATAATTTTAAAAAAGATTAAGTTATTTAAATTTAAATTACTTATGCATTACATAATTATTTACAAAATATCTATCATAGTATGCTTATGTTTATGTATTTAAAACATAAATCAACACTTTGTTTCAAAATTCAAATATAAATCAATTCGTAGAAAATTGAATAAAATTTTCATAACGTGAGAGGTGCATCGTAGATGTAACAAAAATATGATTGGTCAAATTTAATTTATTCTAGTTGTAAATAAGTCAAATAATAATTTATCTTTGTTTTAAGAATCATCAAAGTACGCATAATTCAATGACGAAGCGGCGCCAAAACACTTTGCACTATTATATTGGAAATATACTAAAAGAAATCTTTTATATACGAGTATTTATGAATCCATGAACCACATAGTGATTTTTTTCGTGATCTTATATAGTCGGTTGACGTATTTGGATTTTGCATGGTTTTAGAGGGTTCTCTTGGATGATTTTGATTATATTTCTATATTTTGATATGTTTACATGTTTGTTGAGAAATGATAGAAAATGGATTAGAAAATGTACACAAAATATGTGGATGTGCAGCAGCCTTGTTTGAGTCAATGTTTCTCGTGATTTTGAAGTCTGATAAACCCCTAATGCATATCATTCTCTTCGTCTTTGAAAGAGCTTTGCGTGGATATATTGCACGCCTCAATCGGAGCTTTGTAGAGAAAGTTATGACCGTTACAAAAACTGCTCGATGTACAGAAGCCTTCAACCCGACGTATTTTGGCTGCCTAACCCGAACGGCCCGATTTTAAATTCGGGCTGCGAAATTACAACCCTAACCCTATATTTTTATCGGGTTATTCGGGCCGACCCGCGGGTTCCGGGTTACATTGACATCCCTAATTGAAATGAATTTCATTTCACTCAAAATATATTCAAATAGTTAAACAAATTCTTGCTAGAGTTAGAGCATCCGCAACATTGAATGAAAAAAAGAGAGACGTCTCATACGAGATGGGGTGAGATGCATTGCAAGCGTCTCATCCAGAGAAGACTTGCGCGGCGGAGGGGAGGGTATGAAACAGTGAGCCACCCCCTCACACGTAGCGACTTTTTGTGGGGTAGTGACGCCACTCAAAGGATATCAACTTTTTACCGTTAAATATTTATTAATTTTAATACTGCTAAATACGAAATTATTAGTTGATTATGAAGCTATCCAACTTCCTCACATATAAGAGCATCTCCAATAGCGGACGTCCGGTCGGACGTGCGCGACGGGCGACCGGGACGTCCGCCATTATGGCAGGGGAGGTCGGATACGGACGTCCCGTGAGGACGTCGGCGCGACGGGCGGGCGGACGTCCGCCATTGTGGCGTGGGTCGGACGTCCGGGTCGGACGTCCGATTTTTAAATTTTTTTTAATTTTTTTTAAACTCTATATATACGGCTCGTTGAATTTTATTTCATTCGCACCACTTTTGTTAACTTTTATTCGTGTTGTTAATTTCAAATCATGTATGTTTTTTTTAAATGAAGTTGTTAATTTTTCTAGTTCGTATTCGTGTTGAAATTTTATTTCCGTAAACGTAAATTGTTTTATTTGTGAATTTGTGATTTTTTTTATTGCGGGAAGTCCTAGTGGGAAGGGCGATGGGAAGGGCGGATTGTGAAGGGGATGTCCTAGTGACGTAGCAGTGGGATGGGAAGTCCTAGTGACGTGGCGGGAGGTATTTTCGGGATGTCCTAGTGGATGTCCGAGTGGGACATCCGCCCACTGGAGATGCTCTAACCATTACACTACTGTTTTTCTCCTTTTTTTATTTTTCATTTTTTTATCCCACAAATTATTTCAAAATCATATTGTATCCATTCTATAAAAATATAGATATATGATATGGCATGATAATCGATAAAGTAAGAGAGATGAAAAGAATAGTAGTTAAAATAGTGTTAGTGGATAGTGAGACCCATATTATTATTACTCCCCCAGTCCCTAAAAATTTGTCACATATTTCTTTTTTCGTCCGTCTCTAAAATTTTGTCATCTTTCACTTTTACCATTTTTGGTAGTGGACCCCACATTCCACTAACTCATTCACACTCACATTTTATTATAAAATTAATAGTACATAAAAGTAGGACCGACCCACATATTACCAACTTTTTCGACTAATTTTCTATTACATTTTTTAAAACTCGTGTCAGGTCAAATGGTGACGAATTATTAGGGACGGAGGGAGTAGTATTTATTGGTGGTGTACGTTATAAATAACTTGATGTATAGAGTAATAAATTGGATAACTTTTCATAAATGGATATGCACATATATTTATGGAACGGACAAAAATAGAAAATACACATATTTGTATTGGATATAGGGAGTATGCAAATATTTTATTTATCACATACTAATATTTTTCATTCAAAAAACTCTATATCTCACAATTTTCATTCTTAATTGTGCAAAAATGTTCGGCGGAAGTAACCAAATTCTGTTTCTTATCAATCTCGACGAGCAGGACGTGTTGCCTCCGAATTATCCAACTCCGGGAACCCAAGGCTCGACCACGCCCTACAATTTGATGCCCCATCCTCCAAATGATCGAGGATGCCTATGTCCCCCCACATGTCTCACATGCCCCACAACCACTACAGTTCGATGCGCTGCAACCAGACGTTATCTTTGTCCCAGATTTTGATGGCCAATGAGCAAATTTTAGAGCTCGACGAAGACGTTGAATCCGACGCCCGTCATCCTTATACCCCGGTCGAGACGGAAAAATTATTCAAAGTATTGATCGCCTTTTCAGAGGATGTGACGTGGGAACCTAAAATTAAGGCTGACAATTTTTGATACGACACGATAACACGACACGGACCGACACGAAATTAACACGACACGAACACGCACGTTCAGAATTTGGGTCCTTATAGGGTCGACCCAATAAGAACACGAAGATAACGGGTTGGGTCGGGTCAGGTTTGGATTATACGTTTAAGAAAAAAATTATTTTTTATTAATTAAAAAATTATTAAAATTTAATTTTTAATTATTTTTGTTGATTAAAAATATTATACTTTAATTTTAATTAATTAAAAAATATTATACTTTAATTTTAATTAATTAAAAAATACTATACTTTAATTTTATTAATTAAAAAATATTAATTAAATATTTTTAATTATTTAATTTTATTATATAGATTTAATATTACTATACTTTAATTTTATTATTTTGATTAAGAAAATAATTATTATAATTTGATAATTTTTATTTTATCGTGTAATATCATGTTTAAATCGTATAATAACATCATGTTTTAGTCGTTATCGTGTCGTGTCAAGCTAACTTACTATCATTAATAGAGAGTTGACTTTTTTCTGGGTACACGATAACACTCATGAACCCGACATGAACCCGTTGGGTTGGGACACGATAAGAATCCGATGATTTCGGGTTAGGTTGGGTTGGGTTGGGACACGATTAGGTTGGGTCGATAATGGGTTGACACGATAACGACCCAACCCGCACGATTTGACAGTGTTATAGTTGGCCACCGATTTGTAAAACGCAAGAACAACAAAGAAATGGACACGCGGATTTTACGTGGTTCGGTCTTTCGATCTACGTCCACGGGCGAGGAAGAAGGTATCTTTATTGATGATGATTTGAAGATTACAACGACGAAGAATACAACTCTCAAAACTTCAGACTTGCCTCTAATCTCACTTTTCTCTCCAAAAGCTAATCAAGCAAATGAAAACAAGAATTGATTCGCGTCAGTTACTATGCACACACACTCTGCTCGTGCATGCATCTGATCTCTCCTTTATATATGGAGAATGCACGCTCCTTCAACGGCGAGCTATTCCAGCTGCAATGGCATCCCAACTGATTCAACCGTTGCCTTCAAATCATGTCCGTCGATCTTGGTGGTCTCTGATGAACGGCCTAGATGATGCTTGGTTACTTTTATCAGACAGCCATATCTAAAATTTGGGGGACATAGGCATCCAACAAAGCGAATAAGCAGAAAAGAACTCGAAGATACTTTGATCTCATATCGACCGAGTGAGTCTAGAAATTCAAAGGTTCGCCGACATCTATAAAAATGAAGAGAGGCAGTGCAGGAGCGGAATGAGTGAGGCAACATTCTGAAATCGGCGATGAGAATCTACTAACATGACGCAAGACGAGAGGTCCTTCAAGCATGCCATGCTTGGTGATTGATAAGTGTTAAACGAAGGCTTTGATCGGTAAAAGGGTTCTCGCTTTATTCACTGATTTTCATCATACATTAGGCACTACAATTAAATAGGACTCGACTCAGCTATACATGGAAAAACATATTAATTACAATGATTGATATCTCTTATGTTTGGTAAGATATAATCTAGCATATCTCTCGTATGATTTGGAGCATATCTCGTGATCTTCTCCAACACTCCCCCTCAAGTTAAGTGACGGGATTCCCGATACTTAACTTACACAATACTTCCCGAAATGACTTCGAGTTTACTGCCTTTGTCAAGATGTCTGCCAGCTGATCCTCGGATTTGACATATGGCATCTCGACTATCTTTGCCTCAATATTGTCTTTTATGAAATGTCTATCAACCTCCACATGTTTAGTCGGGTCATGTTGAACTGGATTCTCCGAGATACTTATGGCCGCCTTATTATCGCAGAACAACTTGCACGTTTGGGTCGACGAAAGTTCTAACTCCCTCATAAGCTTCCGCAGCCAAAGCAATTCTGTTAGTCCACTCTTAATTCCTCTAAACTCTGCTTCTGCGCTAGATAGCGCTACCACCTTTTGTTTCTTGCTTCTCCATGTCACAAGATTACCTCCTACAAGGGTAAAGTATCCTGCAGTGGACTTCCTATCATTCGGATTGCCGGCCCAATCAGCGTCAGTGAATCCATGTATATCTAAGTGCCCATGTTTTTCAAATAGAAGCCCATGTTCGACTGTCCCCTTCAAATATCTCACAATTCGCAAAACTGCATCCCAGTGCTCTTCTTGGGATGCGTGCATAAACTGGCTTACGATCCCTACGGCATACGCAATATCTGGTCTTGTATGTGACAGGTAAATCAACTTCCCGACCAATAGTTGGTATCTTCCTCTGTCGGTCTGCCTTGTTTCTTCCTTCATCTGCAGTCCATGGTTTTGGACCATTGGAGTATCTGCTGGTTTACAATCCACCATCCCGACTTCAGCTAATAAATCCAACACATACTTCTTCTGATTGATAAAGATTTCCTTCTTCGATCTTAGCACTTCTATTCCCAAGAAATACTTTAGCTGTCCCAAATCTTTCATCTCGAACTCGCTGAACAGATTCTTTCTTAGTTCCGCCATTTCTTCTGTGTCGTCCCCGGTAAGAATCATGTCATCCACATATATGATCAAGCATGTAATCTTATCTCCCCTTTTCTTGATGAACAGCGTGTGGTCAGAATTACTCTGTTTGTACCCAAACTTTTTCATTACCTCTGTGAACCTTCCGAACCATGCTCTCGGAATTGCTTCAGTCCATATAAAGTCTTCTGGAGTCTACAAACTTCCCCTCCTTGAAACTCGTTGATGAATCCGGGCGGAGGCTCTATAAAAACCGGTTTTGGTAACTCTCCATGCAGGAAGACATTAGTCACATCAAATTGATGAAGTGGCCAATCCTTGTTGGCAGCAATCGAGAATAACACCCTTATAGTGTTAATTTTTGCTACAGGTGAAAAGGTCTCAGCGTAGTCGACTCCATAGGTTTGGGTGTACCCCTTAGCCACCAGCCTGGCTTTATATCTATCAATTGTGCCGTCCGGTCTCCTCTTTATCGTGAACACCCATCTACACCCGACAGTCTTTGTTCCTTCAGGCAACTTATCTTTGACCCAAGTGTTATTCCTCATCAGTGCCTTCATTTTAGTGAGCATAGCCGCCTTCCAATGTTTGTGTTTCATTGCTTCCTCAGCTGATTGTGGGATCTCTTCTTCTTCGTATAGAGCAGCTTCAAATGCTCTTGCCATTTTTGATAGGTTCCCTTGCACAAAGTTTGCCACTTCGTATCTGCTCTTCCTTCCAATCTTCTCAGGGGAATATCTCTTCGGTGGGACTCCTCTTGTACTCCGGGGGGAAGAATATACCTCTCCGTGTCACTATCAATCGTATTGTTCTCTTCGATGATTCTGCATCTGCCGGGTCAGTAGAAACCGTATGGAGATTTGGTTCAGTAATTACCTCGGATATCGGTGGAAGAGGATCGGGGGTTCGCGGTTGAGGTGACTCATCTGACGAGATCTGCTCGGTGGTAGTGACAACTGGTTCTGTTAGATCTTCAATCGAAGAGCTTGGATGTGGCACGACCCAACTTAGATAGTCCATGGAACTTCCATGATCACTCTCCCCCTAACTACTAAGGTGGGTATGGTAGAAAAACTCTGTTTCTAGAAAGTTACAGTTCATGGTTGTGGTGATTTTTCGGGTATTAGGATCGTAGCATCGATAGCCCTTTTGATTAACCCCATATCCGACAAAGACACATTTGGTAGCACATGGGGATAGTTTGGTTCTTTCGTGTTTGGCGATATGAACATAGACTGTGCAACCAAAGACTCTAGGTTGAAGGTTCAAGTGTGGAGGGATTTTGGATTTGGAGGATAGGATATCGAGGGGGGTTTTTTTTTTTTAGGATTTTTGTGGGTAGGCGATTCATGAGGTAGACAGATGTGGCTATTGCTTCAGGCCAAAAATGTTGTGGAACTTTGGATTCGATCATTAGGGCTATGGCTATTTCTAGGATGGTCCTATTTTTCCGTTCGGCCACCCCATTTTGTTCTGGTGTATAGGCACATGAAGTCTAGTGAACCATTCCCTTTTCTTGGAAGAATTTGGTCATGGGGCTGTTAATGAATTCCCTCCCATTGTCGGATCGAAGAGTTTTAATTGAGGTATGAAATTGAGTTTGAACCATTTTAAAAAACAAGACAAACTTATCCATGACCTCGGACTTATGTTTCATAAAATAGATCCAAGTCATCCTAGTGCAATCATCAACAAATATAACAAAGTATCGAAAGCCATTTCCCCCAGCAGAAGGCGCGGGGCCCCAAACATCATAATGGACTAAAGAGAAAATTGATTGCATACGATTGTTCGAGAGTTTAAACGTTTGACGGTGGCTTTTTGCCAAAACACAGGTTTCACAAAAAAAATCAGTAGGAACAGAAAGGTTCGGAAACAGTAGTTTAAAATACCCAGGGGAAGGATGTCCTAGTCTTCGGTGCCACAGCCAAACTTCTTGTCTCATGGATCCGTGAGCCAGCATCGCACTACCATGTTGAGCTATCTCGTCCACATAGTAGAATCCACATTTCTCAGTGCCACGCCCAAGTATCCTCTTCGTCCGAATATCCTGTAAAATACAGAAATTGGGATGCATCAGGAGAGTGCAATTTAATTCCTTCGTTACATGACTGATAGACATCAATCGCTGAGAAAAAGTCCAACCCCTCCAAGGTTCACCTTGAAGGGTTTGAGGGAGGGTGTTGGCAATTGAAACTAAAAATATAACATATAACTGTCCCACATCGGTGTCATAGTATCAGTGGCCCCACAATCAAAAATCCAACCCTTTGACATACTAGTCTCTCTATTTACGTGAAATGCAGCGGAAGTATTTTCTAAGGGAGCAAATGGGTTTCCTGTCACATATTCACATACATTGGGGATAATTTCAGAATTTCTAATATGAGGGGGGTCACTTTTTAATTTTCGGCCATTTGGGGGTCTTCTTTTCAAAAAATGGGGTCGAAAATGTAGATTCTCATAGTTTAGGGGGTTGGAACAAAATTTATCTAACTCCCTAGGGTTTGGTTTTAAACCAAACCCGGTACCTCCATGGTCAGGAGCCGCTCCCACCCGTTCAGCGAAATTGCATGCTCCTCGGACCTGGCCGCCGGCGGTTGACGCCTCCTGGCTCACCGCCGGTCCTTTTCCGGTCATTCCCCCACGGTTTCCACCTTGATTCCGTGGTTGTCTGTCCTCTGTAACTCCGACCGCCATTCTCGCCTGAGGTTGCACCGCTTTCATCCTCTCCTCCCTCCATTCGGGGTTCCCCAGTCGGTAGTTCTTACCGTTGAGCTTGAATGTCACCGTGACATTCTTGCTATTCTTCAATTTCGTTGCTGGCTGTTCTGGATCGATTCTGTTGTCCTCTGTTTCTGACATTTTGTTGCAGGATTTGGTTATTCTGGTTCTTGGTTACGAAAGGGTCGGGATTGGTATCGGCTATGATGATAGTTTTCTGAGCCGCGATCGTTTTGGCTCTGATGCCATGTTAGAAATCCATGAGTTCCATCCTAAAACCAATTGGTGATAGGATGAGGGGCCCATGAGACTTATATACTAGTTTCAGTTTTCTCTTGACACCGATGTGGGACAGTTATATGTTATATTTTTAGTTTCATTTGCCAACACCCTCCCTCAAACCCTTCAAGGTGAACCTTGGAGGGGTTGGACTTTTTCTAATCGATTGGACAATCGGCCCAATTATTTTCGATTGGTTGGGACCACTTGGCCCAAATTTTCAGCCCAGTTATACTGCTGGGTCAGTCATTTTTTTCAGTTTCAGCCCAGATATATTGCTGGGTCAGTTAAACGAAGGCTTTGATCGGTAAAAGGGTTCTCGCTTTATTCACTGATTTCCATCATACATTAGGCACTACAATTAAATAGGACTCGACTCAGCTATACATGGAAAAACATATTAATTACAATGATTGATATCTCTTATGTTTGGTAAGATATAATCTAGCATATCTCTCGTATGATTTGGAGCATATCTCGTGATCTTCTCCAACAATAAGTAGTCACATGGCACTCATTTCCACATTTTTATTAAGTATTAAAATAAAATATTTTTAATAAAATTAACGGAAGATATAGTGGGTTGCGAATGTTATTTTTAAATTTTTTGAATAAGAGATGAGCTAAAAATTAACGTGTGGCTACTACATATGATTAAAGAAATGATTTTGCATATGGCCTAATAAATATTAGAGCGAGTGGAGCGAACGGTATTTATTTCTGAAATAAAAGTTCAAAAATGCCATAACTTAAGAAAAGGTCTGAATTAATTTAGATAGAAAAGTGTGACAAATTTTCTGACTATCTGAAATATAAAATTGAGGTGCAGATATGAAACAATTAAAATGCACCTTCCAAGATGAGAGCCATTACAAAAAGCCAGACTGTAACGTTAATTGTTTAAGCATTCCAATAAAGAAACATATTAAAATAATACTCTTAGGCAGTGGAAATAATTCATGAAAGTAATACCCTTATTCCTGCCCTGCCCTGCCCTGCCCTGCCCCCTCTCATTTTCGCCTATCTGCCTTCGTATTCAATCCGCATTCTAACAGTCGAGATGGCAGCTTATGCAGCTTTAGCTTCTCTTATGCACACCATCCATCAGATCGAGCATCATCCTTTTCCTCCAATTTCTCTGGACAAAAAACAAGCTGAATCTCTGACCGAAAATGTTGTGTTCTTGCAAGAATTTCTTGAAGGTTACAAGTGTCCTGTTGCTGAGGGCGATGAAGCTGATCCATTGGAGATGCGCATCGCAGATGTAGTTTATGCTGCTGAGGACGTCATTGAATCCCACATTGTTAATCAAATTCATTCTGTTGTCTCAGCATCTGCAGATTTGTATGAGCCTCTAGTGAATGTGATTGAAGACATGAATCTGATCAAGAAAGAAGTCATGGAGATAGTTGCAGTGAAAGGTGAGTTGCAAAGACATGTCTCAGCATCTGCTAATTCCTCAACATCTTCACTCTTTAGGCTGCACATCATCACAACCATGGTAGGCTTTGAGGATGCCATGCTTCAACTCATGGATAAGCTCACTGATGGACGACTTCGTCGCCAAGTCATCCCAGTCGTAGGAATGGGAGGAATTGGTAAGACCACTCTAGCCAGAAATGTTTATGCACAACCACTTATTAATCAACATTTTGATATATGTGCTTGGATTACGATTTCTCAACAATATCACATAAAAGAACTTCTTTGTGAAATTCTATCTCAATCCAATAAAGAAGGGAAGGAAGGATTGAGTCAAATGAGAGAAGATGAACTAGGACTAGCACTCCATAAATGTTTATCATATAGAAGGTTTTTCATTGTGTTGGATGATATGTGGAGTATTGAGGTATGGGAGAAACTACAACGCTATTTTCCTGACAACATTAATGGTAGTCGGATATTGGTGACAACGAGGCTATCGAATTTAGGATCTCAATTGGATAACTATTATAGTCTTGAAATGAAATTTTTGGATGAGGAAAGTAGCTGGAATATTTTTTGCAAAATAGTTTTTGGAGGAAAAAGTTGCCCTTTGGAATTGGAGAAAATTGGAAAAGAGATTGTGGAGAGTTGTAGAGGACTTCCACTATCAATTGTAGTGATGGGAGGTCTTTTGGAAAAACTGGAACGAAGAAAAGAATGTTGGGAATCTATTAGGAGAAGCATAAGTTCACTAGTGAATTCGGAGAATGATGAGCATTGCTTGAAAATACTGAAGTTGAGCTACAACCATTTACCGGTATATTTGAAGCCGTGCTTTCTATATATGGGAATGTTCGAGGAGGATAGCGAAATCCGAGTGTCGACACTGTCCAAGCTATGGGTTTCTGAAGGATTCCTGAAACCAATAAACAACAAGAGTTTGGAAACAATTGCAAAAGAGTACCTAGAGAAACTTGTTGATAGAAATCTAATTCTTGTTCACAAGTTTGGGAAAACTGGAAACATAAAGTACTGCAAAATCCATGATTTGTTAAGAGACCTTTGTCTGAGAGAAGCTGAAAAGGTGAGGTTTTATCATGTGGTAGGGCAACAGAGTCCTCAAAACACGTGTAGCCAACGTCGTGTAGTTATTCCGAGAAGCACCTCAGGGAAGAAAGTCCTTCATGCCATGAGAACCATACGAGATGCACGTTCCTATATAAGTGAAAGTGATGGTGAAATAGTTGGACTAATGCCCAATTTTAGACTGTTGAGGACATTGAAAGGTCATGAGTATCCCCTGGGAAGATTGTTTGAGTTAGTTAATTTGAGGCTTCTTGCTGTTGAATCTGGTGGGAACCCTGCCCAACTTCATTCTTCAATCAATCTCCTCTGGTGTCTGCAGACATTAATTGTGTCTCAATTTGAAGAAGAGGTGAATGCACCAGTTGAAATATGGGACATGCCTCAACTTAGGCATGTTAATTACTATGTTTCATATGGTAGTGGAGCATTGCATCTCCCAGATCCTCCAACTGACAGCATTGTTATCATGGAGAATCTACAAAGCCTCAAAGGAGTAAAGAATTTCAAGTGTAATGAGAAGATGGTTCGTAGACTGCCCAATATCAGGAAATTGGGACTGATTGGATCTCCGGATGACGACTATTGTGTCCACAACATCGAACGTCTGCAAAAGCTTGAATCTCTTAGCTGTGAGTGCTTTCACAGGGCTGATTTTTCGCGGAAGATTACCTTTCCACACTCTCTGAAGAGTCTAACTCTTGAAATCAGATATGGTAGAATGGAAGACATATTGGAAAAGGTAAGTACATTACCCCTTCTTCGGAAGCTCAAGTTGTTTTTTGGAAGGTTCGAAACACGCAAATGGGAAACAACTGAAGGCCAGTTCCCGAGTCTCAAATTTTTGTTACTCTCAAGTTGTTCCGATTTGGATTGTTGGACGATGGAAAGCTCTCACTTCCCATGTCTCGAGCACCTTCGTCTTCGCAATGTAGATTTGGAGATTCCTGAAGAACTTGGTGAAATTCCGACCTTAAAATCCGTGGCCTTGGATCGTTGCAGCAACTCAATGGTGAATAGTGCGAAGAGAATGATAGAGGAACAAGAGGAGTTACAAGGAGAAGAACTATCCTTTAAAGTTACAATTACGCTCAAGAAGGTGAACCAAGAGCTGCAGAGCTGGGTGAATCCCAACTTTCAAGTCACTTGCTAGGCTAGCTACTCACTCAAGCGGTCTCGGATTCATTTTTGTCAATAATAATCATCATTATTCGATACTGGGAAACTAGGATCTTCATCCACTTTTGCTCCTAATCTTTCTGTTTCTCTTCTTTTTTCGTATGGCTTCAACTTCCTAGTACTCTTTCCATATTCATATTTGAAGAGAGAGGAGAAATGGGGTGTGCTGGATTTCTCTTCGTTTTCTCTCTGTGTTCTCTTTTCCTCATGGATGTTTCCACAGCCCGGATGCCAGGTTCCTCACTTTTTTCTCTACATGCTTTTCGATTTGGTTTCCAAACTCGCTTTCCCATTTTTATTAACAATGACATAGTTAGGGTGTCCACTATAAGGCGGACACGCCCAATAGCCCCGCCCTAGTTTTTATCCATAGCCCCAATTTTATTATCCATAGCCCCAAAATTTTGTGTCCGCCACTATGGTGGACACCTCCAATAGCCCCCAAATTTTATAATCAACTTTCATTTTATAATATTTCAAGTAATTATGAACAAATTTATCGGGCTCTTAGTGGATTAGAAGAAGCTGACTATACGAATTAAAAATAAAAATAAAAATAAAATACAAATTAAAATTAAAATTAGAATTACACACTAAATTAAAATTAAAATCACACACTACATTGAATCTAGTACAAATCACTACCAAGTTTACACAACGCCACTACCTCCCCTACGTGCCCACACTTCTTCAATCAAATCGGCCTGCAGTGTGTTATGTGATGTGGTCCTGCGCATATCAGCGAAGCGTTGGATCAAATATTCATTGCTCCGTGGTACGCCCATCTGGATCGGCGCGGACGCGACACCGTGACTCGTACTTGCACCCTCTTCCGGCGCCCATCGCTCTGCCGCAAATCCTTCATCTTCTATTATCATATTATGCAATATGATACAGGCTAACATAATATTCGCGACATCATCTTCGTGCCAAACTCGTGCCGGACACCGTATAATAGCCCACCGCGATTGGAGGACACCAAAGCCAGCTCAACGTCCTTCCTACCACTCTCTTGTTTGCGCGCAAAATATTGTTTCTTCGGTCCTACCGGTATAGATGTTGTGTTTGAATGGTGTGAAAATAATGAATGGAGTGGGGTGTATTTATAGGTGAATTGAAGTGTAAAAAAAAATTAAAATTCGCATGCAACCGCCGCGGCTATAATGTCCCCCACTATAGGCGCGGCTATAGCCCCCCCCCCCCCCCCCCGCCGCGTCCTTGCCCCGCACCCGGCGATTCCTCGTCCGCCGCCCCTCCCCCCACCCGCCGCGTCCACCCCCGCAGCGGACACCCTTCCCACTATAAGCCGCCCCGCTTCCGCCCCAAACGCGGCTATAGCCACGTCCACATTATAGTGGACGCTCTTATGTACTCACTTTCACTTGATCTTCTAAATACTGAAAAATTGCCAAATTCCATTTATAAAATATGTATAGTTATAATTTTGGAGTTTAGCAAATGTACAGTTCTTAAGAACATACTATCAATATAGTAGTACTCCCTCCGTTCTATAGTAGTTGATGCATTTCTTTTCGGCGCGGAGATTAAGAAAAATTGTATTAAATGAGTTAAGTGAAGGAAGAAAAAAGTAGGAAAGGAAAAATGTAGAGGGATGAAGAAAGAATAAAGTAAGTGAGAAGAAATGTGTTGACTTTTACTGAAAAGAGAAATGACTCTATTATCATGGATCGTATCAAAATGGCAAAATGACTCAACGAGGGAGTAGTAAATTAGTAATATTGAACAAATTCATTTATGGAGTAAAGAAGTAGGTTAAGCATATTCAAATGGACCAGCGGCCTAAAAGCATCCACTATAGGTGAAAGGGGGCGGATGGCTCGGAGGGGGCGATCTATAGTGGCTGGAAAGTCCGCCCCGGGGTGGACGATTCAGAGTGGGGCGGACGAGGTATCGGCGGATAGGGGGCGAGGACGGGGCGGTGGGGATAGGTGCGCCGGTCTATAGTGGGGCGACGGCCGGTGCGCCTTAGCCCTCTCGAATTATTTTTTTTTTTTTTGAAAATTTCTCCTATAAATACCACTCCTCCACCATCCATTTTCACCATTTTCACACATTCTCCCTTCATTCACTATCTACACTTTCACTCTCTAAAAATGCACGGTGGAGGCGACGAATCACCCGGCTCACACGAATCGGGATATGGCGGCAATCCTTCCCAGCCGTCGGGATATGGCGGCTATCCTTCTCAGCCGTCGGGATATGGCGGCTCTCCGTCCCAGCCATGGAGTTGGAATCAGTCTCCCCCGCCGTGGGCATCGAGTCCAACTCCTCCACCATCTCAGCCGTGGAGGTCTTCGAGTCCAAACGCCCCAACCTTTGCAGAGGAATCTGAGCCGCTCGGCGTTTGGAGATTACAGACCCAACCTCGACGCCCTTCACCATCCGTGTCCGGAGACCCCTTTCCAATCCAGCGGCTCTCCTTTCACTTAGGCAGATCAAGACGCACTGGATACGATGTTCAATCTGCTTAGTTTCGGCGTACCGGATACGCCCGTTGCAACGAGAGGTGGGGATCCGGTGGCGGTGGCGGCGGCCGTCGCGGTGGCGGTGGCGGATCGGGCAATGTCAGTGCCGCCGGCGGCTCGGGCAGTGGCGCCGGCGGATCGGGCAGCGGCGTCGGGTCTGCGACTGGCGGAGCTTCCAGCGGCTCAGTTCCAGCCGGACGGCAAAAGGCCACGCACTACACCAAAGAGGAGTCCGTTGCTGTGGCTAGGGCGTGGGATGCCGCCACATCCGACCCCATAGTGGGAACTGATCAGAACACGCTGAGCTTTTGGAAGCGCATCGTATCGGCGTACAACGAGCTCAAACCTCGCGGTGCCAAATCGCGTGACGCGGAACAGCTCCGCAAGAAGTGGTCTAGGATTCTGCCGCCCACCCGGCGGTTCGCAGGCATATACCAGAACAATCTGCTCCATGCGGAGAGTGGCCGAAGCGAGGCTGGCGTTAAATCACTTTCGATCAGCCAATACAACGCGATGGGCTATCCCAAGTTCACTCATTGGGAGGAGTATCTAGTTCTCGAGGACTGCCCGAAGTTCAAGGCCATCTGTGCGCAAGTGCAGGCTCCGGCGCCGAAGCAGACAAGACACAACATTGCCGGGGAGTACAGCAGCGGCTCGCAATCGTTCGACCTGAACGAAGAGCAAGCCGAAGAGCCATCCGCTACACACTCTAGGCGCGCCCGCCCTCCGGGACAACGTGCATCTATCCGACGCCATAGAGAAGCTGGCGATTCCTCCCGCCGATCGTCGGTAGCGTCTGGATCGCGCGCCCCACAGCCCGCGCCTTTACCGCCATCAAGAACAAGCGAGGTCTTGAGGCATAACGTATATGTGCAGCTGTCGCACGAATTGCGTGAAGTGTGCAGCAAATACGAGGCCGCAACCGACTCGTACATCAAGAATATATATTCCGACCTCATACATCGGCTCCAGCGCCATCTGCGCTTGGCTGATGATGGTCCTGAGGCAGCGGCGGTCGGCGGCAGCGAGGGAGACGGAGAAGGAGATGGAGAAGAGGAGGAGACATCTGACTCCGCCACCGATTAGACGATGGCGGCGTTTTTATTTATATTTTTTTGGACGTTCGTTGTATATTTTTACCTTCGTCAATACAACGAATATTCGGTCTCAATTACCTCGTTTTATAATTATTTCAATTCAGCTGATTTAAAAACGAAACGAAATTAAAATGAAAATTGGTTATAATATTTCGGGGCTATTGGAAGTGTCCGCCTATAATGGGGCTATGGACAAAAAATTGAGGCTAAGGACAAAAAAAAAGAAGTGAGGCTATTGGGGAAGGCAGCCTATAGTGAATGCTCTAATTCAAATGCGGCATGCGCACTATAAAAATATTCATTTATGGGCTAAAGAAGTAGGGCAAGCGGAATGCGCACTATATATTAGTCGCTGCTAACGGCTAGCCCTATTTTTTCACATTGAGCTCAAAACCCTAACGCTGCCGCCCGGGAAAATGTCCGCCGCCGCCGCCCGCCCCCTCGTCACCGTGCAGTCGCTGGAGAACGATATGGTTACTGACGGAGGAGCAGCCAGTCTTCCACTTCCAGACGTCATGAAGGCCGCCATCCGCCCCGACATCGTGAGCTTCGTGCACGGCCAGATCTCCAACAACGCCCGCCAGCCCTACGCCGTCTCCAAACGCGCCGGCCACCAGACCTCCGCCGAATCCTGGGGTACCGGCCGCGCTGTCTCCCGTATCCCCCGTGTTGCCGGAGGTGGTACTCACCGCGCCGGGCAACAAGGGGGCTTTTCCTCATTGCAGGGCTATCATCATCATCATCTGCTCTAGTTGTATACTTATGTGTGTTCATGTATGATAATAGGAGTATTTTGACATCCACTTGTTCATTCAAGAAAAAGATATGTGATCTTGCTAGGGTGTTTTGTGAAGAGAAAGGCCGCGTTTTGCTGTCAACCGCAGCAGATGGTCGTGGCCGTGGGGAGAGAGGAGTTGCTAAGAGTCAAGAAGGGATGTTTTCACACGATGATGGGTTCTCAACTACTGAACCAGCAACTCCTATACATGATAAACATATTGAGCTAGTTCAAATGGAAACCACATTCTAATTCATACCATTTATATTTGAGAAGTCCGCCATATGAACTTGTTATTTCTTAGGATTATTGTCCCCACATAAATTGCAGACCAATTGGTGGAGACCATATACCAATTAGTTTGTAATGGGGCTATGGACAAAAAATTGGTGCTATGGACAAGAAATTGCGACCGTGGACAAAAAAAGAAGTAGGGCTATTGGGGAAGGCCGGCTATAGTGAATGCTCTAATTCAAATGCGGCATGCGCACTATAAAAATATTCATTTATGGGCTAAAGAAGTAGGGCTAGCGGAATGCGCACTATATATTAGTCGCTGCTAACGGCTAGCCTTATTTTTTCACATTGAGCTCAAAACCCTAACGCTGCCGCCCGGGAAAATGTCCGCCGCCGCCGCCCGCCCCCTCGTCACCGTGCAGTCGCTGGAGAACGATATGGCTACTGACGGAGGAGCAGCCAGTCTTCCACTTCCAGACGTCATGAAGGCCGCCATCCGCCCCGACATCGTGAGCTTCGTGCACGGCCAGATCTCCAACAACGCCCGCCAGCCCTACGCCGTCTCCAAACGCGCCGGCCACCAGACCTCCGCCGAATCCTGGGGTACCGGCCGCGCTGTCTCTCGTATCCCCCGTGTTGCCGGAGGTGGTACTCACCGCGCCGGGCAGGGAGCCTTCGGTAACATGTGTCGAGGCGGAAGAATGTTCGCCCCGACTAAGATCTGGAGGCTCTGACACAGAGCCGTCAATGTCACCCAGAAGCGCCACGCTGTCGTTTCGGCGATCGCGGCTTTGCCGTTCCTTCACTGGTGCTAGCCCGCGGCCACAAGATCGAAGAGGTTCCCGAATTGCCTCTTGTCGTTTCCGATTCTGCTGAGGCCGTCGAGAAAACTAGCTCCGCTCTGAAGATCCTCAAGCAAGTCGGAGCCTTGGCTGATGCTGAGAAGGCGAAGGACAGCCAAGCAATCCGCGCTGGAAAGGGGAAAATGCGCAATCGGCGCTACATTTCGAGGAAAGGTCCTCTTGTCGTCTACGGAAATGAGGGATCTAAGCTGGTTAAGGCTTTCCGTAACATCCCTGGTGTTGACGTGGCGCATGTTTCGCGTCTCAATTTGCTCAAGCTTGCTCCCGGGGGACATATCGGGAGGTTTATTGTGTGGACCAAATCTGCTTTTGAGAAGCTTGATGAGGTTTATGGCACCTTTGAGAATCCCTCGGAGAAGAAGAGTGGGTATGTTCTGCCAAGGGCTAAAATGCTAAATGCTGATTTGGCTAGGATTATCAACTCTGATGAGTTGCAATCTGTGGTGAAGCCGATCAAGAAGGAGGTGAATAGAGCTCCATTGAAGAAAAATCCTCTGAAGAACCTTAATGTCATGTTGAAACTCAACCCGTACGCCAAGGCTGCGAAGAGAATGGCTCTTCTGGCTGAGGCGCAGAGGGTCAAGGCCAAGCAGGAGAAGCTTGACAAGAAAAGGAAACCAATCACAAAGGTACCGTTCTCTATTTCTCTCTCTTATGTTGAAATTTGCTTATGATGATTACTTGTAGTTAAGATATCAAATTTTCTCAATGAAACTGAATTCCACGAGTTAACTAAATTTATTTATTGTGTATAATTTGGTGTGTAATAGGAGGAAGCTGCATCTATCAAGTCGGCAAGTAAGGGTTGGTACAAAACTATGATCTCTTATAGCGACTACACTGAATTTGAAAACTTCACAAAATGGTTGGGCGTATCTCAGTGAGGAATCTGCATCTTGAAACGTTTTATTTTTTGGTTTGCACTGTTTTTGAGTTATGACTCGAGAGTTTAAAAATAGCCACCAAGGTTTTGAGACCTTAAACTTACATGGAGAGAGATCTTGTTTAAACCTTTATTTACTTAATTTTATGTTTTCCGCCTCCACTTCTATTCTCTGTTTTTTACGTTTGTTTTGTCTCTATCTTTTTCCAATCACACAAACTCATATGTGGCACTATAGTTAGTTAGGCTACTTAGTTTTAAATCATGAGTTTTGAAATTTTCATTTTAGAGTAAGAGATCAAATGCGCCGCTGTTTCCTGAATTTACAAAATTGTCACTATAAATTCTAATTGCCGTGCGATATATTTGCACACTATGGCTTAATTGATGGTCACATACAGATACAGGTCTTTGTTGAGATTACAACAACAATATTAAAACCAAACGATACCAGTTTAGACTAATGACGCAAATATTCCATTCAATCCAAATCGTTATTAGGTAGGTACGCTGTATAACAAAGTTTTCAGTACACAAGGAAAATGGGTGGAGGGATTATCAGACCAGGTTGCTTTGGCAGACCCTCGCTGAATAACTAAAGCTTCCTCTATCCTACCCATGCAATCTTCCCCGGCCTGACCTCGAGTCCATTCAGATATCGCACCCAGTGTTTCCTTGCTTGTCACCTTCCACGAGCATTTTGAGGGAAATTATATATCTTCATACTCGGTATTCAGGCATTGCATCCGCCTGAATCTTTACCAAGTTATGATGGCAGATTCAGTAGTGCTGCCAGAGCTGTTGCATCATTGCCACCCTTTCGCAGCCCACCTCAAGCTTGATTTTAAATGTCACCCCACCTGCTTATCTGATTCTTTCATCTTCATCGGCTAGCTTTGTTTGCAGTTCTCCTCACTTCATCCTCCTCTTTATTAAATTTGATACTACTGCCACTTTAACCAGTCCCATGTGCTTGCTCAAACCCTTGATTCTCCTTTACTGCGAAGCCATCAGCTAAGGCGTTGAGGTCTTCTCGAACACTCTGTTCCCATAATTCTATGGCTTTAACAAGATCCGCTCCTCCGTATCTTGCATCTTCCTCATAGATAAATGTGATGAACGTAGTTCTCATAATGGCTAGGAACATCAAAATTGACAACTAGTTCAAGATCTTTAACATCTAAACCTCTAGGGGCAATATTTGTAGCAATCAATATACTGCAAACATTACTCTTAAAATCAGCTAATGTGGATTCAGAGCCTGTTTGATCCTTTTCCCCATGAAGTGATTCGCACGGATATCCATATCTAACCAAATCGTTACACAGCGCATCACACTTCTCTTGGGTATGAACAAAAATTAGTATCTTCCCCTTCTCATACCATCTCCAATTAGATGCCCGGCATGTTTGCTGTTGGCCTATGGGTTTCGATTTGTGTGTTTAAATGCTCAACGTGCAATATATGAAACTAGATATATTTCATGTCCGTAATTTTCATTGTGTATCAATAAATTACAACCTGAATTATCAACATTGACTGTTAAGTAGTACAAGACTTTTAATGTTTTGCTGTGCTTCTTTTGCCAAGTGATATAAATGTTTATAATAAAATGAAATAATCGACGGAAAGTGTAATGTGAAACATCCTATATATACTATTTTACAAAGATTATCGATTAAACTAGAATGATCGAAGAATGAAAACTTAATGTATAGTTTGTAGTTTGAAGTTTGTAGTTTGACTGTGTAATAGAGATTGATGCAGTTGTGGGTGAGAAAATCAGGAGTGAGATGAAGAAATTTTAGATTAATAGTGTATAACTTTAGTAAAGAGTGGGGTTGGCTCAATTATGGAAAAGATGAAACTAGAAAATCCACAACGCAAACAATATTATACTACATGTGCAAACATGCAACTGGCTACTTATACACCACGTAAGCCTGTGGAAGCCCGTGGAATTTGATGGAAATTTCTCGTTCTTCTACTTCTACTTGTACATATATATACACCTTGGAATTTAGATCATTCCCAGCTTTTCTTCAGGCCAAATATTTTTCCTACGATAATGAAGAAGTATCCAGTGGTGAGCAAGGACTATGAGGCGGCGGTGGAGAAATGCAAGAAGAAACTCAGGGGTTTAATCGCAGAGAAGAACTGCGCTCCGATCATGCTGCGTTTGGCGTAATTAGTCTTCTTCCT
This sequence comes from Salvia splendens, assembly GCF_004379255.2. Classification (NCBI taxonomy): domain Eukaryota; kingdom Viridiplantae; phylum Streptophyta; class Magnoliopsida; order Lamiales; family Lamiaceae; genus Salvia; species Salvia splendens. The sequence goes on along the minus strand of NC_056032.1, from coordinate 35,860,343 downwards.
TGTGTATTTCATTTCAACCTATTTTCATCAATCATCCTGCTGCATCTACTCCTTCAATTTATGTATCTGCATCTGAGATCGCATGTGAAAACGATCTCTGAATTGCGATTCTAGTTGACGTCTGTTTGAATCATTGTTGTGCTGGTCGGGCCATTAGTCTTAGTGAGAAATTCCCTTTTAAGGTCGGTAGAGATCGCCTCTTTATAAGGTTGAATTAATATTCATGTTAGCATGTTGATATTCTTGAATCCAGATGGCACTCAGCTGGAACATATGATGTGAAAACAAAAAACAGGAGGGCCATTTGGGACAATCAGGAACCATCAAGAGCTTGCTCATGGAGCTAACAACGGCCTCGACATTGCTGTTAGGCTGTTGGAACCAATCAAGCAACAATTCCCCACTCTCAGCTATCCAGACTTTTACCAGCTTCTTTTATTTGACTATATATATGTAATGACTCTTTTATTTGTTGAGGTGCAGATTTGCGGATGCTGAGTAAACTATATGATGGATGACCTGTGCGTGGCTTCTGGAATTATCAAATAATGGTTACTTTATTTTTGGGGCTATCGTTTTTTTAGTTCAGTCCATGTGGTTGCTTTGCTTGTGTGTAATCGCATCTACTAATTTTTATTAGTAGATGCTACATGTTTTATTTCTGTAGAAAATTTTGAAGTTTAGCTCGTCATAGTCACCTGCAAAATTCTAAATTTTGAAGTTTAACTGGCAAAATGGGCTATTTACGCATTTAGCAAATGTATAACCAGACCCTTACTCTGCCCCCATTTTGCAGAAATCATCCAAAAATCGCCATTTTAATGTTCCAAATTGAGGTGTGTTTGAATTTGTAGCCCATCCTTTCAATGAATACCAAAACATCCTCAAATTTTGCAATCTAGACTTTTTGAAGATTAATACCAATAGTATAAATAAAAAAAATGGCTAGGTTTGGGCCATACCCATACATTCCCAACCGAGCCCATTTTAATTTCCTGTCACTCGCACCCTACATGTTTTCATCAGGATTTGATGAAATCATGAAAGTGACTAGTAAATTCGCTTTTACAACTTAGAAAATCAAGCCAATATTGTAAAAAAGAAAACAACCTACTTAAATACTTCTAATATAGTAGAAAGGTGTGGGAAAGGTTAAACAATACCTTATGCATTAATCAAAGTCAAATTGGAGACATATAAGAGCATCCACAACCGTGCTCTTGCCAGCGAGCACGGTTGTGGGCCCGGCGCCACTATTCCTGTCTGCTCTCTGGCAAGAGCACAACACCCACAGTTGTGCTCTTCCGCAAGGACGAGCACAATTCAATTTAAAATTCAATTAAATAAAAACATTTCCATAATATTAAAATTCATTAAAAAACCACAATAAATATTACAAATTACAAATAAAATAAAAAAGACATAATTAAAATCCTAAAAATTAAAAATTACATAATTAAACTCCTAAAAATTAAAAATTACATAATTAAACTCCTATAAATTAAAAATTACATAATTAAAAGCTAAAAATACCCCGTGGAGGACTACCCATCCGGCGGCACTAACCCCAATTGTCTTTGGAGGCCCAATATCATGGCCTCGTGCGATCGAAGTTGCGAGGGGGTCATAGTGGACCTATCGGCCATATTGAGTTGGGCCAAAAGCTGCCACAACGAGTTGGTGGGGGGTGGAGGTGGCTCATATGGAACGGGAGCGGGAACTGGAGCATCGGCGGTTGCAGTCGTGGCTCGACGGCGGTTGGCCGCCGCCTTCTTCCTTCCTTGCGGTCAGCGTTGGGAACCGCTCGGGCCGGCGTCAGGGCTACTCAAGTTAGCTCCGGCGAGTTGGCTAGCCACTTCTTCGGAGCCGGCGTCGGATAGGGATACCGATCTTGACCGTTTGGAGGAGCCGCTAGAGGAGGATGTTACGCCTCCCATATACTTCGGGTGCGTCTGCGTCTCCTGCCAAACGTTGAGGTACTTGAACGGCTTGTAGTTCATGGATTGGTAGGTGCTCATCGCGGAAGTGATGAAGTCGACCTCGTTTCGGCCGCTCCCTGCATTTCGCTCTTCCTGAAGGAAATAACCATTGAACTTGCCAATTTCATCATTGGCTCGGAAGATGGCGTTGCGCTCGACTGTTCCCGGCGGCCGGTTTTCATTGTACCTGCGAGCGATGCGCCACCAAAAGTGATCGCCGGATTGGTTCGTGCCAACCACCGGATCTTCGGAGATTTCCAAGTAAGCCTTGAACAATTTATCCATCTCCGCCGGAGTGTATGGTGTGCGGACATCGCGAGTAGGAGGAGTCAGAGTATGGGAGGGGGCGGTCTGCCTAGGCTCCGGTGTCCACCCGTATCGCCCTTCGGGGACACCTTGGTCGTCGATTGGGTATGGCCGGTAGCCACCCGGAACGCCCGAACTTTGGGTTTGAGGAGGGGCCGAGTATTCCGTTTCCGGACTAGGAAACGGTGGTGAACTGAACCATTCGGGGTTCCAACCGGAGCCCGGGGGGTTATCGCCGTGGCCAGACATTGTTATGGTGTAGGAGTGGAAGAAAGATTGAGAATGAATATGGGAGAATGAAGATGAGAATGGATATGAGAGAATGAAGATGAGAATTGTGTAGTTTGGTGTGAAAGTGAGGGTATTTATATATGAAAATGTGTATTTTTGGGGGAAATTTTTTTTAAAAAAAAAGTGGTAAAAAATTGTAATAAACGGATATATTTTTTTTGGGAAGTGAATTTTTTTTTTTATTTTTATCGATTTTTAATTAAAATCGATTTTTAATAAAAAAAAACATTTCAAAGGCAACAGCTATGCCGTTGTCCAATCGCGTGCCGCCACGTCGTCTGCTCGCTGGCACGGACGTGCTCTTCACAGCGAGCAGCGCCGTGCCAGCGGCGCGAGCGCAGAGGCGGTGGAGCTGGCACGGACGGACGAACGCCGTCCGTCCACCGCGGCGCATGCTCTAGTGTACGTTTGCAAAGTGACGAAGAATCCACAAATATTCTTCCTTTAAAGTAACCCACTTTTATATAAACTCGTCCCAAACTTTGCCTTACTTTTTCATCTGGAATATGCTCTACCAATTTTAACTTCTTTCTGCACAGATAATTGATTTAAGTTAATATTTTCTTTTTTTATGCTATAATTTAGTAATTCTGCATCTGCGAGTTGGAAGAATATTAATTTTACTCCTTATCTCCTCAAAGTATAGTACCATTACCTATTTATCTTATTGTTAGTACATACTACTATATAAAAAGAATAACATGAGATTCTTCCTTTATACCCTGATTTAATCAAGCCACTATGACTGTGTTATGTTTGGGACACGATGGAGATGGAGTCTGTCAATCCTAGCTACAGATTGTCGAATGTTGGGAGAGGAAAAACAAGACTTGGAAATCGAAAGAGAATTTTATTCACCAGAAACGGAAGATGAAAAAATTACTGAATAAAGCAGAATAACAAACTATTAAAAGCTCAAAACTAACTAACGGCTATTTTCCATCTAACGGTCAGGATTAAACATGACTAACTAAGTACATCCAACGGCTGTTGAAACGAGTTGTTATAACAGCCGAACTCTTCTTCATGTTTTGATCGTTCTCTCCAGACCACGGAGCTGCCGAGCTACCGAACTTGGTGCCGAACTACCGAACTCTAACACCGAACTCGATTAAGCTCGTAACACCGAGCTCTGACACCGAACACCATCACCGAGCTCAAAAACCGAACTCAACAGCCGAGCTCAAAACCGAAGCTATCACAATCTACCAACAAACTCCACCTGTGATAGCGGAGTCACCAGCCAGAACTCCTCCTTTCCAGTCCCACCAGTTTCAAATATAGCAGAAACTTTTCCTTAGGTAATGGCTTAGTCAACATATCTGCCGGGTTTTCTGAAGTGTGAACTTTGAAGACTTTCACATTGCCTCTTTCAATCTCCTCCCTAATGAAGTGCAACCTCACGTCTATGTGCTTACTCCTCTCGTGATATACTTGATGCTTAGCCAAGCTCAATGCACTGTTGTTGTCACAACCAATGCTCACACTACATTGCTTTACACCAAAATCCTCCAAAATCCCCTTTAGCCACTTGCTTTCTTTCACAGCAGATGTCATAGCCATGAACTCAGCCTCTGTGGTTGATAATGCAACCACTCCCTGCAAGCTGCTTTTCCAGCTGATGACGGATCCATACAAAGTAAATAGGAACCCAGACTGAGATCTCCTGGTGTCTAAGTTACCAGCAAAATCAGAGTCACACCAGCCAACCAAAGCATCCCCTTCATGGTCTTCTCCTCCCTTGAACAGAATACCAACATCCGATGCTCCTTTCAAGTATCTCATCAACCACTTCAGTGCAGCCCAATGCTCCTTACCATGGTTGGACATATATCTACTTGTTACTGAAATAGCTTGTGCCACATCCGGCCTTGTGCTAATCATAGCATACATGATGCTACCAATGATGCTAGCATAAGGGATCTGTCTCATCTCATCTTCCTCAGCCTTACATTTTGGTTTCTGGTCTGCAGACAATTTATATTGTTGGCTCATAGGAACTGAGACTTCCTTGATGTTACTCATCTGGAACCTCTTGAGTATTCTCTGCACATAATCAGTTTGAGACAACACAATCTCTCTCTTCTTTCTATCTCTGAAAATAGACATACCCAGAATTCGTTTTGCAGAGCCTAAATCCTTCATCTCAAAAGCATTACTGAGATCAGCCTTAACTTTCTGAATTTCTTTCAAACTTGCTCCAGCCAAGAGCATATCATCCACATATAAGAGTAAGTATGCCACAGCAGCTCCACCTATACTCTTAATGTAGACACACTCATCATAGCTTGATTTCAGAAAACCACTCTTAACCATGTGATCATCAAACTTCTTATGCCACTGCCTACTTGCTTGTTTCAGACCATATATGCTCCTTTTCAACAAGCACACCTTTCCCTCATCACCTGGCCTCTCAAAGCCTTTTGGTTGTGCCATATAGATGGTTTCTTTCAAGTCTCCATGCAAGAAGGCTGTCTTGACATCAAGTTGTTCAAGCTCCCAATCTCTTCTTGCAACAATAGCCAACAAGATTCTGATACTAGTGTGTTTCACAACAGGTGAAAACACTTCATCATAGTCAATACCATGTTCTTGTGTGAAACCCCTAGCAACCAACCTTGCTTTAAATCTGACACTTTTACCATCAGCTCCTTCCAGCTTCTGTTTGAAAATCCATTTGCAACTCACTACCCTTCTACCATTGGGCCTTTCCACCAGCACCCAAGTCCCATTTCTAAGCAGTGAATCAATCTCCTCAATCATGGCTTGCATCCATTTTTCTGCATCTTTACTGTCCATAGCCTCTTCATAAGTGCTTGGCTCTGAGAACTCTATTTCCTCAGCTACTAGTAATGCATAAAACAGGAACTCAGCATCAGAGTATCTCTCTGGTGGCTTTCTGATCCTTTTACCTCGGTCTCTAACCAGCTTATAGCTTCCTGGCTCATTTGGTGTTGCTGCCGTCTGAGTTGGTTGTCCAAGATCAGAGGCATCAGGAAACTCAGATTCTCTTTCATCTTCATCCTGCTGCTCCTGTTGAACTCCCCCAATCTCCACCTCAAATCCAGAACTATCTACTGCAGTCTTTGAATTTTTCTTAAAAGGCAGCTCACCTTCCCAGAAAGTTACATCCCTACTTATCACAACTCTTTCATTTCCTGGCTCCACACACCACAACCGATAGCCCTTCACACCCGATTGGTATCCAATCATAACACATTTTAGGGCCCTTGCTTCCAATTTACCTTGTTTCACATGAGCAAAAGCTTTACAACCGAAAGTCCTCAAGCCATCATAGCCACTATGCTTCCCATACCATCTGAAATCTGGTGTGTCCCCTCCAATGCTGGAAGAAGGACATTTATTGATCAGTTTAACAGCTGTGGATGCAGCCTCTGCCCAGAACCGCTTCTTCATCCCAGCAGCCAAGATCATGCATCTAACTCTCTCAAGGATAGTGCGGTTTACCCTCTCGGCCACTCCATTTTGTTGCGGATTTAATGGAACTGTTTTGTGTCTTTTGATGCCTTTTGATTTGCAAAACTCATCAAACTCTTTGGACAGAAACTCCAACCCGTTATCTGTCCTCAAGCATTTCAAACTCAGCCTTTTCTCTGCCTCAACCTCACTGCACCATGTTTTGAAACAGCTGAAAGCCTCTGACTTCTGCTTCAATATGTAAATCCAGACCTTTCTACTGAAATCATCTATGATGCTCATGTAGTATCTGCCACCTCCAATTGAATTCTCCTGTGCAGGCCCCCAAAGATCACTATGGGCATAATCTAGAGGCATTGTTGAAGAATGTGTGCTGTTGGGATATGGCAACTTCTTGGCTTTCCCTAACACACACTCCTCACATTGAGTTGTATCAGTCTGATCTGAGCATTGCAATACACCCTTCTTGACCAGTTCCTTTATACTACCAATTGCTGGGTGCCCCAATCTGGTATGCCACAGACTCAAAGAATCACCAACCACATTGTGTGCATGCCCTGAGTCTCTTCTCTGAACAGCAGCCATCATGTAATATAGACTGCCTTTTCTAGTTGCCTTCAAGATAGATCTTCCTGCCTTACTAACAACCATCTGCCCACCTTCAGAGACAAATCTGCATCCCTTTCTTTCAAGAGAGCCTAAGGATATTAGATTCCTTTTAACATCAGGAATATACCTAACATCACTCAGAGTCACCATACACCCATTCTCCATCTTCAACTTGATGGTACCTATGCCTTTTATCAAGCACACTTGGTTGTTGCCTAGAATGACAGTTCCTGTTGACTCTTTAATGTCTTCGAACCAGTCCAGATTCGGGCTCATGTGGAAGCTACACCCTGAATCCATTATCCAAGATTCCTTTCCCTTTTCCTCCATCACATTCAAAGCAACAGAAACTTCATCCTCTTCGCAATATTCTGCTGTGTTGACAGCTTTTCCTCCCTCAGCCGCTTGCTTTTTCTTCCACACGAAGCAGTCCTTTTTGAGGTGCCCTGGTTTCTTGCACCAGTGGCAGGACCGAGTTTCTTTCCCCTCCGAGCTTGAAGGCTTAAACTCATTATATTGGTTTTTCTTGAAACTCTTATTCTTGAATTTCTTGACATTGAGACTCTCAGCCTGTGTCTCCAATGCCTTCCCACCTGTCAATCGCAGCATCTCTTTCGCCATCAACGCAGCATGAACCTCGGCATATGTGATTGGCTTATCTCTGCCGTAGATTATTGCATCGCTTAGCTGATCATACGAACTTGGCAACGCATTCAAGACCAGTATAGCCTTGTCTTCATCCGTGATCTTCACATCCACGGACCCAAGATCATCAATGATCTTATTAAAATCTTCCAATTGTTCGACGATCGATTTTTCGGCTACAAAACTGTACGAATACAGTCTCTTCTTCATATAGAGCCTATTGGCCAGGGATTTTGCCAAATAGACCTCATCTAACTTCGCTAGCACCTCAACCGCCGTGGTCGCTTCTTGAACCTCCCTCAGAACTTTATCACTGAGACAAAGAATAACCGCACTGTGAGCTCGCTGTATCATTTCATCGAACTTCGCCTGTGCTTTCTCATCAAGAACTGGCGCATTCTCCTTATCTACCGGAGCCAAAACCGCCGCCAAACCACGATCGATCAGAATCGCTTTCATTTTCATCTTCCACAGACCGTAATCATTCTTGCCTGTGAATTTCTCAGCCTCAAGCCTTGTCGCCATCGAGATCGTTTGAATCGTCCGCAAACCAACCTCCTTTCACCTCTTTTCCCACAGACGGCGCCATTTGTCAATCCTAGCTACAGATTGTCGAATGTTGGGAGAGGAAAAACAAGACTTGGAAATCGAAAGAGAATTTTATTCACCAGAAACGGAAGATGAAAAAATTACTGAATAAAGCAGAATAACAAACTATTAAAAGCTCAAAACTAACTAACGGCTATTTTCCATCTAACGGTCAGGATTAAACATGACTAACTAAGTACATCCAACGGCTGTTGAAACGAGTTGTTATAACAGCCGAACTCTTCTTCATGTTTTGATCGTTCTCTCCAGACCACGGAGCTGCCGAGCTACCGAACTTGGTGCCGAACTACCGAACTCTAACACCGAACTCGATTAAGCTCGTAACACCGAGCTCTGACACCGAACACCATCACCGAGCTCAAAAACCGAACTCAACAGCCGAGCTCAAAACCGAAGCTATCACAATCTACCAACAGAGTCATTGCATTATTTTGTTCATTAGTATGATGACATACTTCCTTTATTACATAAGCAGGCAATATTCTAACACGACAAAGAAATTGCCACCAAACCCAAATAATAAGAGGGTCATATTTTTGTAGTCCCCACTTTACTTTTCCTACTTTCACGTTTTAGAACATGCTTACTAGTGTCAAATATGTAAGTGGTGAGTGGTCTTGGACTTTACTTACTTGCTAATCTATCCTAATATAAAGTGCAAGTTTAATGAAAAGTTCTTATGCCCTTTTTGGAGGGAAAATAGAAAGATGAGGTGTCTTCTATTCAAAAATAATTTTTTAAGGTAAAAACAATATGACAAATAATAGCCCAATAAAATGCTAACTTCTTAAAGAAGTTTTAAAACACATTTAAATAGTGCACTACCATTAAATTTTTTTTATAATTAAGTTATTAAATTTATATATTAATTAGACTTATATTTGAGTTAAATTGGAATTGTGCTAGAGAGTTTACTTTGCCTTCCATTTATTTATGTTAAAATTGAGATTTAATCATTTATTGCAATACTTTTTCTCCGAATTAATTCACAAGCTAAACGACAACACAAATATGTAATGCTTACCATTTCCATCCTATATTTACTCAATTAAAGTTTTTAGTTCTTATATTTTAATTCGCCTCTAATTGAACAATACTACTAAGTTTATAGATTAAACTAAGGAATAAGATGACATTATATATATTTAAAATTAAATCTAACTTATAAAGTTTGTATAACTTCTTAATATAAAGAGTAGTGTAAATTCTCACATTATTCAAAACAAACAAGATACATAAAATATTATCGTTATTTTAAGTGATAGTAGTAATTTACTTTTTATACGTATATGTGGCGGGGAGTAAGAAATTTATTCTTTCCAATATAAAAAATTCATTTAGTCTTTGGCAATGTATATCAAGTTATGCTATGGTCTGAAATTAAAAGAAAGAAATAAACAGTCAACTAAAATGTGATTATTGGATAATACAAATTTTCTAACTTGACTTCTCAAAGAAGCTTTAAATTTATATGATTTAAATTATTCATATATTTAATGTGGATATGTTTAATATTCCATATATTTTTTTCAAATTAATTTTTTATAAATTAAGCTATTAAATTTATATATTAATTTGCCTTTTATTTGGATTAATGACTTGCATAACACTTTCAATAAACATCTTTACTCACACATATTTTCTTTATTTGTATATCTTATTTTAATTAATTCATACTCTTAGATCATTAGTCACACATCTTATTTTTGTCATTAATTTTATTGTTTTTATTTCACTTAGATTATAAATTAAAATTGCATAAATGTTTCATTTACTGGGGAGTAGTAAATCTCATAGTAGATTTGAATATCCTCCACGTGCATAGTAGTAAATCTCCATAGTAGATCCGCCCACGAGCTATGCACGTGCATAGTAGTAAATCTCCATATTTAAATGATATTAAAAAATTAATTAATTATTAATTTATAATATCAAAATAATAATATTAATATTGATAAATAATAATAGTATAAAGAGTGAGGAGCATGAGAGAAGATATTATAATATCACTTTTGGTATTAGTTTTGTCAATACAAAAAATATCCTTTATGACACAAATGAAAAAATAAATTTATTTAGAGAGTATTTTGAGTTGAAAATTGCATCATGTACAAAAAATGTGATTTATAGGTATAAAAAAATGATATAAAATAAAGATGGGCACGTAGTTCACTCTAAGTTTATTTAACTGATATGTGAAGTACAATGTGTCGCATAAGTGTATCATTCAATTGTCACTCACTATAATTGAGCGGCATTTCACATCACTTAATCACCTATTATTATATTAAATTTGAAATATCAAAATTTTTTATATTGTTATATGTACATGTAAATAAATTCTGTTAAAAGCTTATAATTGAAAATTACAAAAAATATTATTTTCCTAGTTCCTTCTTTCAAGCCTCAAATCCAGCCACAGTTCTCTTTTTTCAGTGGTAAAGTTAGCAGCTCTATTTTTAGCCACGCCACACTACACTCTACAGCCTTATTTTCATCCCAAAATATATCAATTCAAATTTTTTCATTTCAACATTTTTATTATTGTCGAATCCCATATATCTGTTTAATTTTTTATATTGGTAAAACAAAAATTTTGAAAATTAATTAATTAAATATGGAAAACTACATAACTAACTTCCTGAATTTTTACAGACTTAAGTATGGGGAATCATATCATTTTGTTCTAATTAACGAGTATTATCAATTTTATTTTGAAAAAAAAATCAATTTTATATTTGGAAAAAATATTAGTACTGTATAACATAAATCTGGAATCCGATTACATAAATAGGGTGCTAAGGAGTAGTAAGGCCATCCACAACGTTGTCTCTATACCGTCTCTTAAACCGTCTCTTAACTACTATTTGAGCACTATTTGAGGGCCCTACTGTCCTTTTTGCCTCCATCTCTTAACTAAGAGATGGAACCTGCAACGCTCCGTCTCTTAACCGTCTCTATACCGTCTCTTAATTACTATTCATTCAATTTAATTTATAATTTTTTTAAAACCCAATTCAATTTAAACAAACACACTTTATTAAAATTAAAACAAAATAAAAAAAAAACACAAAATAAAAAAACACAAAAAAAAACACACAAAATAAAAAAACACACAAAATAAAAAAAAAACTAATCGGAAGGGCTAATCATCCTCCGGAGGCGGTCGAGGTTGAGGGGGAGTCGGAAGGCCAAGTTGTGCTGCCATATGCATCAAGGTCAAAATTGGGTGGTTGGTACCCCCGGCGTCGCCGAACCCTACGTCCCCGGCGTTGACGAACCTCCACCGCCCAATGTGTTGATCATGTTCTCCCAATCGCCGAACGAGTTGAGATCCCACCCGCCGGAGCCGGAGCCGCCATAGTTGCCCTCGCCGTCGCCGGACATCTTGAGTTGGGTTATGAAAATTTCAGTGAAAATTTGAGAGAAAATTTAGATGATAGGAAGAATAGATGTGTAGTTGTGTGTAAATGAGGATGAGTTTAGGAGTATTTATAGAGTAAAAAATTTAATAAAAAACAAAAAAATTATAAAAAAAAAACAAAAAAACGGTAATAATACCGTTACAATTTTTTTTTAATTTAAATTCGAATTTTTTTTTAAAAAAATATTTATTGCGTCAGCACGTGACGACGCCCACTCGCAGGCCGACGAGTGGGCGTCACGCACGACGCCGGGCTGCGCCACGTCGCCTAGGCGCGTGGCGAGACAGCTCGTCTCATGGCTCGCCGAGACGAGACGCGGGACGAGACGGGACGAGACGGAGGCTGCAACGCGTCTCGCCGGGGTCTCGTCTCGCCGGGACGAGACGCGAGACGCCGGCGAGACCCGTTGTGGATGGTCTAAATTAAGAAAGATAAAGTAGCAGACCTGGAGTCCACTCACCCCTTTCTTTTTTGAGTTGTATCAACACTTGAACTTCAGCAAAAAGCTAAACCCACTGTGTCTTTCTCTCTTGTTCACATTTTACTTATTCAAGAACCTTCCTCTTTCACTAAGATTTTACTACTATTGCAGTTTGAATCATTATTCGATACTGGGAAACTAGGATCTTCATCCACTTTTGCTCCTAATCTTTCTGTTTCTCTTCTTTTTTCGTATGGCTTCAACTTCCTAGTACTCTTTCCATATTCATATTTGAAGAGAGATGAGAAATGGGGTCTGCTGGATTTCTCTTCGTTTTCTCTCTGTATTCTCTTTTCCTCATGGATGTTTCCACAGCCCAGATGCCAGGTTCCTCACTTTTTTCTCTACATGCTTTTCGATTTGGTTTCAATGTTTTTTTGGTTGAATTTCTCGAGTATTTTCCACGGTGGGTTTTTCTTTTTCTTGTCATTATTTGCTTTGTCTTCCCAAAATCTCTCCATCTTTTTTTATTGTCAGTTTTGTATAAAACGATGTTTGTTAGTGTAGAGTAAGTTGTATGAGTGAGACGATTAATATGGTGCCTTTTTGCAAAATTCGATCTGTTATTTGCTAAGTAAGGATACAGTGTCATATTTAAGGTGCTGGAGATTTATGACCTATTTGTGACATTTCCTATTTACATAATAAGGAGAATTTTCCACTGTCATAGATATGTGACTTGCTATAGTCTCTTACTTGAGGTTGTATTTCACAGTCATAGAGGCCTAAAATATGTTATTGAAGGAACTAAGGTGGTTTAGCAAGACTCCAATGTTACAGTTGTTACTTTCATCAGCTTTATGATCTGATGTAAATCTGCCATCTTCATAGATGTATTTACTTCAGGGCTGTCCATGTACTCGATTTGGAGACAACCTCTTTCCCTGCTTATTGCTAATACTATACTAACTTTTTAGTAATGTAGGTTTCTGAAACAAATAACTTTGTGAAGCTGAGATTTCTTTATGGCTTGTGGCATCACTGGCATGCTCCTGCTTTACTGCAAACTGTTCTACTATATTTTTGCTGTCACATGTTTTGTTTGAGCTGCAAATGCAGAACAATTCACTCAAAAACCAAATCATTGACATTCTTGGTTAACTAATGTTAGCTTTGCAGGGACATGCTACCAAAACCCTGCTACACTTAGTAGTAGTAAGTTGCTTCATGTCCTTCTGTATGCGTGATGATGAAGTGCATAGGTTTCGATTGATATCATGTTCAATAGAAACCATAGCTCATGCCATGGCTTGTTGTATATAAGTATAGATTTACTTGGGCCTGTTAAGTGATCGCATAAACTCATTTGAATTTACTCTGATACCCAATCACTATAACAATGCAGGTTTTGTGAGTGTAGATTGTGGTGGTTCCAATAATTTTACAGATGAAATAGGTCTTGAATGGAGTCCAGATAACTACATGTTAACTGGAGATATAGTTAACATAGTCGTAGCCAATGAGACCAGAAAACAGTATAAGACACTAAGATCCTTCCCAGCAGATGATAACAAGTATTGCTACACATTCAATGTTGTCAGTAGGACCAGGTATCTCATAAGAGCGACCTTCTTGTATGGAAACTTTGACAACAACAACAATGTGTATCCCAAATTTGACATTTCGTTCGGACCTACACGTTGGGCTACTATAATAATTTCAGATGCTAATACAATAGAGCTTCAAGAGTTAATATTTCTAGCTACAGATCCTACCATCAGTGTTTGTTTGTCCAATGCAACAACTGGTCAGCCGTTTATATCCACCCTTGAGCTCCGACAGTTTAATGGTTCCATCTATTTCCATCAGTTTGAGAGCCAATTTTACCTCAGTATGTCCGCAAGAATAAATTTTGGTGCAGAGAGCGACGAACCGGTCAGGTAGACCTGAAATTTGAAAAGTTCAACTTGCTTTCATTTTTATTCTTGGAATTGGAAGTCTTCAAAGTTTCATTTATGTCGTAGGTTTCCAGATGACCCATTTGATCGAATGTGGGGGTCTGACTCGGTGAGAAAAGCCAATTACCTTGTTGATGTTGCTCCAGGAACTGAAAAAATATCCACAAAGATGCCAATTGATGTCAGCAGGGATGAATGGCCACCGCAGAAGGTAATGCAGACAGCTGTAGTTGGCAGAAATGGATCATTGACGTATCGCTTGAACCTCGATGGTTTTCCTGCTCCTGGTTGGGCATTTTGTTACTTTGCCGAAATTGAAGACTTAGGTCCAAGTGATGCAAGAAAGTTCAGGTTTTTGCTCCCTGGTGCTCCTGATCTTAGCAAGGCTGTTGTTAATATCCAAGAAAACGCCCAAGGACAGTATCGTTTGTATGAGCCAGGATACTACAACATTTCTCTACCATTTGTTTTATCTTTCAGATTTGGGAGGACTTCTGATTCTACAATGGGTCCTCTGCTGAATGCCTTGGAGGTCAATAGATATTTGAAAAAGAGTGATGGCTCTGCAGATGGTGAGTACGAGCAAATTTTCTTAAACATGCAAACTATGTCTTTCTTTTTTGCTGGATTTATTACAGTTGAAAAATAAAACAATTAAAGAGTTCTTCTATTACCTCGATCTGTTCTCCTTTCGTACCCCATATTTTGTTGGGAAGTTGAGTCCATTTGAGCCAGGATCATTTGTTCTTTTGTGTTTAGTAGGTTGAGGAGTTAACTCTTTGAGTGAGGAACCTGGATGAGCTTCCTTTTACTCTCATTCTGTGCTTTCCTCCAACTTGAATAGTCTCTAATTCATTTTAATTGCAGGACCAGTTTTGGCTTCAATAGCCATGTCTTATATATCATTTAAGTGGGCAAATGAAGGCGGTGACCCATGCATTCCAGCTCCATGGTCATGGGTCCAGTGTAGTTCAGATCCTCGGCCAATGATAACATCGATGTAAGTTCTGCTTCTTTCTTAGTTTAATGTTGTAATGACAATATCAGTAGGTTATTCTTCCATTTTAGTTGGAAGTTCAGAATGGATTACATTGCAACAGATAAATATGTTTGGTTGCCGACTTTTGTAACTTAACTTGAACCTGAAAATATGATGATCTGCATCTTTTTCAACCATTTTTGTGCTTGTGCAGTAAACTGTCTCGGAAGAATTTGTCGGGAACAATTCCAGTAGAGTTCACAAAGTTGGGCGGCTTAGTTGAGTTGTAAGTTGCTGGCTCCACTGTTTATTATCCAATGCCACATTTGTTATCCTGGTTCATGATCAAATCTTGTGCACTTTTCATTGCAGATGGCTTGATAATAACTCACTGAGTGGTCCAATTCCAGATTTTTCTGGATGCCCTAACTTAAAGATAATGTGTGTACTCCAACTGTTCTGTTTATTTATTTGCTTTATGGCAACTGATTCATTGTTTCACTGTGGCAGACATCTCGAGGATAACCGATTGAATGGTGAACTGCCTTCTTCCTTGGAAGATTTGTCAAAATTGAGAGAATTGTAAGTTTGAAGAGCTCAAATAATATCTAAATACTAGCTGTCTACCTCATTACATAACTTCAGACAGGATTATGGTGAAATTTCTTCTGAAAATTCCTCCCAATAATTTAAGTTGTTCTTTATTCTTGCTTACCTGCTAATTACTCCAATGGGAATTTTGTTTTTTACTGTAAAAGTGTTGCACTTCCAAAAAATCAATTTTCTGACAAAATGGCCAAATTGGTGTTGTTCAATGTATTTACTTAGTATTTTTTAGTTACATGTATACTTTTCATTAAAATTTTGCTGATTCTCATTTTCATTGGTCGCAGGTACATTCAGAACAATTTGTTAGCTGGGAAAATTCCATCCGGTTTTCTTAATAAAGACCTGAGTCTGAAGTGAGTACTGTCAGTTTATTTACTTTGGACACTGGGGTATATATCTTCCATGGTGAATATATTTTACTGATCAATTGTGAATATTTACTTATTCTTGTAAAATGCTCTCTCTTTGCCTTAACTTATAAAATACGAATAATTTCCAAATGCATTTCAATCTTTATCTTGAAAAGACTTCTAATAAGTTGTTGCTCAGTCTCTATCTGTGACCTCTTAATCATCCATGTTTCAGCTACACTGGGAATGCAGGCCTTCACGAGGAGAAGGGAGGGAGCCATAAGAAAATTATTATCATCGGGACATCAGTTGGAGCTGCTGTTATGCTAATCGCTACCATTACATATTTCTTATTACCCAAAGGAAAGAATAAACCTCCTCGTAAAGGTTAGATTTAAACACTTATAACCAAGGTTTCACTATGTACAACAATCTTACTCGGATGAACACAATAATTATTGCTATATTTGATTTCTGTTAGGAGAATCTCCACATAATTTGCCTCCTCAAAAGCTTGCTTCTTCCCTGGGTGATACAAATACTGAAGCTGCTCATTACTTCACTTTGGCTGAGATCAAGGATGCTACAAATAATTTTGAGAGAAGAATTGGATCGGGAGGCTTTGGGGTTGTATATTATGGGAGACTGCCTGATGGTAAAGAAATTGCAGTCAAACGCTTGACCAATGATTCCTTCCAGGGGAAGCGAGAGTTTACCAATGAAGTATGTAATACTACTGTTTAGCTTGAATTCTGCAACAGTTTGGAGAATGTTAAACCTCTTCAATCACTTGACTACATGATTATCAGAATGATTTATTGAAATTGCTTCCATCTTTTGATTCAACTTTCTTTCTTCGTTTTAATTTTAAATTTGCAATTGGTTTTCTATTAACATAATCAATTTCTATCAATCTAGTTGTCTATAAAGGCAGTAAAGAAGTAGGCCTACGTACACCTGATTTTGAAAAGCAAAGCCTAGTAAATGAATATCCTATGATATGTTAGAGATTTTAGTGTCTGGAAATTTGATGTACTGTTTCATGCATCTTCCAATTATGTTTCCCATTCCTGTTTCTTGCTTGCAAGAGTAATGTAATCAGACTCTAACTCAAGCATGGAATCGTTATTGATTTGCCAATATATCAAACTCATTTACTTTGAAAATGTGGCATTTGTCACATATGATTAGATTTATTTAAGCAACTTGAGCTGGTTAATTTCAGAAATCCATATGGTTAGCTTTTGCATAATTTAATGAACTGTGCAGTAGTGTTATATATTTCAGTCTGCTCTCTCTGATACTGATTTGAGGTGAGAACAGGTTTCTCTTCTTTCAAGAATACATCATAGGAATCTAGTACAGTTTATTGGATGTTGCCAAGAAGAAGGAAAAAGTATTCTCGTGTACGAGTTCATGCACAAGGGGACTCTTAAGGAACATCTTTATGGTATGTTTTTCCATCGAGATATGATCAACTAACCTGATGATAGCTAAACCAATTTGGTATTTTCACAGGGCCCTTAACACTTGGAGGAGGAATTAATTGGATTAAACGCCTTGAGATTGCTGAGGATGCTGCCAAAGGTTGGTTAGCCAGATCTAAATTTCATCCATTACTGAATAAACTCATTTTACTGCATAACAAATGGAGAAGAGAGCTGACCTAAACACAGGCATTATTGATTAGTAGAAAAAACAATTTTTGAAATGTTGTCTCCTTCTGCTTGTTCAGGAATAGATTACCTCCACACTGGTTGTGTTCCAGCAATCATTCATCGAGACTTGAAGACCAGCAATATTCTTCTTGACAAGAACATGAGAGCTAAGGTTTCAGATTTTGGCCTATCGAAACTAGCAGTTGATGGAGCTTCCCACGTGTCGAGCATAGTTCGAGGAACTGTTGGTTACCTTGATCCTGAGTACGTCTTCAACTATTTCTTTCTTTACGAGTGTGTAGTATCATATCCAGTGGAATAGCTACAACTTACTTGGTGTATGATAGTCAGATCTATTCATTGGTTTGCATTTAAACAAGAATTAAATATAAGCTCAGTTTGCATTGTTGTTTTGCTTATGTTCACATGAGTCATTGGCTCTTCCTTCACGCAATGCAGATATTACATCTCCCAGCAGCTTACAGATAAGAGCGATGTCTACAGTTTTGGGGTCATCCTCCTTGAGCTAATATCCGGTCAAGAAGCAATCTCTAACGAAAATTTTGGACATAACTGCCGAAACATAGTCCAGTGGGTAAGAGGGCCTCTTTGATTTCATATTACTCGCTGTTTACTTGAAAAGAAAACTAAAAATTAGCAAAAATGATAAATACTATACGTATCCTTGTGGGCAGGCAAAGTTGCACATTGAGAGTGGAGACTTGCAAGGGATCATCGACCCTGCATTGCACGAATACGACATACAGTCGATGTGGAAGATAGCGGAGAAGGCACTGATGTGCGTGCAGCCCCACGGGAGCATGAGGCCGTGGATGTCTGAAGTCATAAAGGAGATCCAAGATGCACTCGCTATTGAGAGGGGGGCAGAGGCAGTGAGGGAAGGCAGCTCAGACGAAATATCTAGGCGCTCGGCTCACTCGTCCCTCAACTTGGGCTTGTTGGATATCGGCTCCAGCGACCACCACTACTTGGCCATCGATGAATCCATTGCACGCCCAACTGCTCGGTAAAATTCTTGTGATAATTTTTGGTTGGATTGCTTTTGCAGCTAGATTTAGTCACACAGCCTGCTGCTGGGATAAGCCAAAACAGTTGGTGTAGATTTACGGTAAATTCCAGCCTTTTTTGCTCTCTTTTTTAGGATTGGTCTATATATTGTTCATCATTCTTGACCATCTTCAGATTTTTTTTTCTGGGAAATATATCGTGCATTCTGTAAAACTATAATTTTTGATGCGATAATTAAAGTGAATAGTAGTGTCCGTTTCGTTTCTTTAGTTTTTCATTTTTTGTATAGATTTTTTCTGCTTTTATCAATTATTTTCAAGAAGTATTTTAAAATTTACTACTACTATATAAGTTTTCTTTGTGACAAAGTTTAGACATATTGCTTCAGATATTTCTGCTTTTATTTACTCTTAAAAAATATATTCAAATTTAGTTTGATTTCAGCCACAATTTTACGTTCACATTTATGCCCAAAACCTACAACTCCAATATTCTTTTCATCATTTTTTTGCAGTTCTCTAATTTCATAAATTAAATTATTAACTTGTGTTTTATTCATGAATCTTAATTGTAATATGGAGTAATAAAAACTAATAATAACTATAAATAGTATTAATTGTTTTTACATATTTATATTGCAAGTATTGCAAATTGTATATAAATACAAAAATGTAAATAGTTGAAAGTATAATAAAAATAATAATAATAAGTGTAAATAGTTTAAAGTGTTTTCCGTGTTTACATAGCAACTTAGCAGGTATAGAAAATAAATACGTAGATAAGAAGGGGTGTAATTGTAAAGAGAGTCGAAAAGAAGTAAAAATACAAATGCTGCAAGACAAATACTATTTGAGAGAGGACACGTGGGGTGATATTGTAGAAACACCCAACACCTAATCAAATACATTTACAAAAACCAACGGTGCTGATAACCCTAAACTCCTTTCCAATCCCTCAATCTCAGTCGTCGTCTCCTTCCTCACTTCTCAACCCTACGATCCTTCCTCTCGCGCCCAAATTACAAAATTCGACGAATCCCCTTGCAGGTAACGGTTATCCCTCCTGTTTCTCTCTCCCTGCGTTTACCCGCTGCATATCATCGTGATTAGGGTTTCTTTTAATATGCTAGGTTCATGGCGGACGGGCACTCGTCGCACGGAGCTCCCGGGAGCCCTATCTGTGGCAGCCACGACAGCGGAGGCGATCAAAGCCCGCGCTGCGGAGTCCGTGAGCAGGATAGGTTTCTTCCTATTGCGAATATCAGCAGGATCATGAAGAAGGGACTTCCCGCGAATGGGAAGATTGCTAAGGATGCCAAGGAGACGGTGCAAGAATGTGTTTCCGAGTTTATTAGCTTCATCACCAGCGAGTATGTCCACATGGATTTTAATTTTGGCTGCCTTCATTGCATTTTTTGTTGAATAAAAGAGCTGACTTGTTCCGTATTCGAATTGACTTCTTGGGTTTCTGTCAAAACTTGGGCACATGTATTTGCATTTAATTTTCAAGTGTTTATTTAGGTATACGCATCTAGTTTGATCCAATTTTTTGAATTATTTTGTGCGTGCTTATGAGAAATGTGTTAATGTGACTACTGGCTAGTGTTAATGGATAGCCATCTTCGATGTCTTTGGTCTTTCTATGTACATATATCATTAGGTTGTATCGATCTTTTTGAGACCAAAAGCTGAACCTTTTTTGGTGGGTGTGATGCAAGGGCAAGTGACAAGTGCCAGAGAGAAAAAAGGAAGACAATCAATGGGGATGATTTGCTATGGGCTATGGCAACTTTAGGATTTGAAGACTACATTGATCCTCTTAAGGTGTACCTGAATAGGTACAGAGAGGTAATTATGTCCTCATTTTTCCTTCTCCTTACAAGTTTCTTCTTTTTGATCTATATAAAACTCTTTTGTGTTGTGTTGCAACTGAAAATGTGTTTGTTGTTACCCTTTTCTGGAATCTATGATCCTGGACATGCTCTCTGTGGTGGCAGATGGAGGTGAGTTTATTCATATGTTGCTTCCACTACGAAAAACCTTTTTTGCTATAAAAGTTATTGATCTATGCTCAATATTTTTTCCAGGGTGATACCAAGGGATCAGCCAAAGGTACAGATGGATCTGCAAAGAAAGATGGATTACAGCAGCAAATTCCGAGTTCTCAGGTACGCTGTTGAATGATGACCAAAAGAAATAGTATTTCTCTTTCAGACTTGTCTTTTTATAATGGATATAGATTTTTAACGTACTGATTATATGTCAAATTTTCCTGCAATTTCTAAAGCTTCTTCACCAGGGTTCTTTTTCACAAGGCGTGAATTACATAAATGCCCAGGTATCTCGACCACCGTGCTTCTCATTGTCACTTAATGGTCCTGTACATTCTGTGTTTACATATATGTACAAACTTATTTCCTGTCTTGCACAAGATGAGGAGGTTCTTCAAGGAATTCTGAACTTTTAAATTGACTCTTGTTTGCATCTTTGATTCTTCATGGGACTTCCAGATGCACTATTTGACAAACTAATGTATAGCTGCAATATGTTTGCCCAGTTTCTTTATTTCAAATGTTTATATGTGGTGCTGAGTCTGCTGACTTTTTATGAGCTGTTTATGGAAAAGGGAAGTTTGCAAAAGTAATACTCCTTCTGTAGGCAAATTGTATGTTTACATTGAACTATTTGTTCTTAGATCTGTGCAGTTATGTAGTATCGACTGCTATTTACCGATGAAATTAAATAACTTCAATGCTCAGACTATGATTTTTTTCGTTGAGAGGTTGCAAATAGTGAAAAGAAGGCGTTGAAATCTTCTAGACTAGTATCGGTAAAATATGCTAGTGTTATTGATCTCTAATCAATCCAGGCATATCTAACTTGTGGTTAGCCTCCAACCACATGTGTGTTGTTCGAAGCAATATGCGGAATCAGATGTTTTGTGCTGATTGATAGTACTACTCTTTATGCGTTACATTTCCCAGTCGTTGGACAATGTGATTCTTAGCGCAGTTCCCTTTCTCAATTGTAGCAACAAGCTCAACACATGATGGTCCCGATGCAAGGCATGGACTAGAAGTGGATTATCACCTTCGGCCAAATTAAAACCGCCGTGCTGTGCTGTTAAAGATATGGTAGAGCTCTAGATGCATTTTATGTCTGTTGTAAGCTGGTTTCACATTACTGCAAAGCTGTATTTAGTTTTAGATGTTGTAGCCGGTGGAGTCTGTAAATTTCTAGCTTCACAGTTTCGAGAGTCCTATCCATCTAAAGTTTCATCCTTACTATATATCAATACCGCCATGTCTACCCTTTTGTTATTGATTGTGGGAGGTTTCGATATTAGTAATCTAATATACTTCCTCATTCTCTTAAAAATAGAAATTTTCTACTTAAGGAAATTTCTTCTCTATAATGAGAGGAGATTCATTTTCTACTAACACTTTTTCTTTCTATTTCTCTTACTTTACCAATTTTGCATTAAAAGTATTAATTTGGAATTAAATCATGTTTAACTTGTAATGGTGTGATTGTATTCCACGCAGTCTTGCTCCATTTGAATATGGCATTTAGGTTGTCTTTTTCGCAGTAATTTTGGCATAAGGCATGGTAGGGGAAGCAAATACTTTCCTGGTGTCCAAATAGACGTTACATGCTATTTTACCTTTGAAAATTAATATATATATATATAGAGAGAGTTGTGATTAATGTCGAACCAATTTTAAAGACCGAATTAGAGACCAAATCTGGGCTATTAGATCTAGTTTTTTTGATGAGATGTGCTGCTGTGTAAATTTTTCGGTCTTCATTAGCAGCCCATTTTACTTTATTGTATAGGTTTATTACTTCATTCCGTACGTAATATCTTGAAACTACAACATGTTTTTACTTTCTTCCAGTAGGTTTTGAAATGATTCAACATATGTTTCTTTGAATTCATTGACCTGAGTTTTTATTTTATTTACATTAAAAAATGCAACTTATTCAAGTGCGTTTATTACTTCATTCAGAAACGTTATTACTTCATTGGATAATGTTTTTACTTCATTCTAGTAGGACTTCAAATGCTTCTACACATACTTCATTCCAACAATTTATTACATCATTCCATGTGTTTATTACACCATATCAGCGTTGTGGCGGTGGTGATAGATATTGTAGAGAGAAAGAACGGCACGGGACGGCGAAACCGCATTTACGTACAGGAATGAAGTAATAATCCTACTGGAATGAAGTAAAAACCTGCTGGAATGAAGTAAAAACCTAATGGAATGAAGTTAAATCTTCGTAACATGTTAGTATGACTTATTTACCTTCGGATGAATTAAAATAGGCTCGTGATGAAGGCGGAAATAATTGATAAATTTATGCCTCTCATCCATAAAAAACTAGATCTAAAAACCGTAATTTGGTATGGTTCGGTGGTTCGGTCTTTAAGAGTAGATTTGTGAATAATGAGACTCTATATATATATATATATATATATATATATATATATAGGGTGGTGATCAAAGTATAACTAATATTAAGTGTATAACTAGAGAACAAATCTCAACCACTCATTATCTTAATCTAATGACTAAATTAAGTATTCATTTTCTATTAATAAAAATTGCACGGGTTATTTTGGGAAATACATTGTTTCATATTTTGACATACACACCACATACTCTCTTTCTCTCCGGTGAGGCGAGGGATTTCGTGGCGAAGTGCCTCATGCGGGATCCCGAGGAGCGGTGGACGGCGACGGAGCTGCTAGGGCACCCGTTCGTCACGGAGGCGAGCAACAGGGTTAGGAAGTCGACGAAGAGATCGCCTACGAGTGTGATGGATCATTGCTTTTGGGATGAATTGGAGGTTTCAGTTTGTGAGTCGGATCTAACAGAGAGTCCTTCGACTTCGGACTCTCCGGCTGGGAGGATCGGGCGCTTGATCGGAGATGGATTGAATTTCAATTTCTCGGCGGACGCGAGGGATGAGGGTTGGATCACGGTGAGGGACAATGGGATGGGAATTGAAGGAGTTATCGAGTTGAATTATGAATTGATTAATGGAGGTTTAATTGAAGTTGAGGAATCATTGTTTCATTCAAATTGGGATGAAATTAGTAGTAGCAATATTAATGTTAGTAGTTTAGAATATATTCTTGGTGATAGTGACGTACATGATTCTGTACCAATAAGTGTTGCTTTGGAAAGAACGGTTATGAAGGATTTTTGCGATTCAAATCAGCTTTGGAAAGAACGATTATCATTTTCCTCTTATTACTCAGCAATCTTCTCGATGATAATTTTGGCATGCAGCCAAAATTATTTGATTAAGCCTCCCTTTGACTTTCCAGTATTGTTTGGTTCTGGGTGTTTTTGAGCCTCTATGTTTATAGTATAAATTATTTAAGCCGTTGTTTTGCTTTTTACATATTAACAAAATACATCACTATACCCATAATTTTACTTCAATCTTGTTAACAAAAACACATCACTCTTAGCATGATTTAACTTCACTCTTGTTTACAAAACAAATCACTCTTAGCATGATATTACTTCACTCTTGTTTACAAAACACACCACTCTTAGCATGATTTTACTTCACTCTTGTTTACAAAACAAATCACTCTTATTATGATTTTACATCACTCTTGTTTACAAAACACATCACTCTTAGCATG
This sequence comes from Salvia splendens, assembly GCF_004379255.2. Taxonomy (NCBI): domain Eukaryota; kingdom Viridiplantae; phylum Streptophyta; class Magnoliopsida; order Lamiales; family Lamiaceae; genus Salvia; species Salvia splendens. The sequence goes on along the minus strand of NC_056032.1, from coordinate 35,836,370 downwards.
ATTTTACTTCACTCTTGTTAACAAAAACACATCACTCTTAGCATGATTTTACTTCACTCTTATTATGATTTTACTTCACTTTTGTTTACAAAACGCATCACTCTTATTATGATTTTACTTCACTCTTCTTAACAAAACACATCACTATTAGTATGATTTTACTTCACTCTTGTTAACAAAACACATCACTATTAGCATGATTTTACTTCACTCTTGTCTACGAAACACATCACTCTTAGCACGATGTTCCTTCACTCTTGTTTACAAAACACATCACTGTTACCATGATTTTACTTCACTCCTGTTTAAAAACACATCACTCTTAGCATGATTTTACTTCACTCTTGTTTACAAAACACATCATTCTTATTATGATTTTACTTCACTCTTGTTTACAAAACACATCACTCTTAACATGATTTTACTTCACTCTTGTTTAGAAAACACATCACCCTTAGCATGATTTTACTTCACTCTTGTTTACAAAACACATCACTCTTATTATAATTTTACTTCACTCTTGTTTACCAAACACATCACTCTTAGCATGATTTTAATTCACTCTTGTTTACAAAACACATCACTCTTATTATGATTTTACTTCACTCTTGTTAACAAAACACATCACTATTAGTATGATTTTACTTCACTCTTGATAACAAAACACATCACTCTTAGCATGATTTTACTTCACTCTTGTTTACAAAACGCATCACTGTTACCATGATTTTACTTCACTCTTGTTTAAAAACACACCACTCTTAGCATGATTTTACTTCACTCTTGTTTACAAAACACATAAATCTTATTATGATTTTACTTCACTCTTGTTTACAAAGCACATTACTCTTAACATTATTTTACTTCACTCTTGTTTACAAAACACATCACTCTTAGCATGATTTTACTTCACTCTTGTTAACAAAAACACATCACTCTTAGCATGATTTTACTTCACTCTTGTTTACAAAACGCATCACTCTTAGCATGATTTTACTTCACTCTTGTTTACAAAACGCATCACTCTTATTATGATTTTACTTCACTCTTCTTAACAAAACACATCACTATTAGTATGATTTTACTTCACTCTTGTTAACAAAACACATCACTATTAGCATGATTTTACTTCACTCTTGTTTACGAAACACATCACTCTTAGCATGATTTTACTTCACTCTTGTTTACAAAACACATCACTGTTACCATGATTTTACTTCACTCTTGTTTAAAAACACATCACTCTTAGCATGATTTTACTTCACTCTTGTTTACAAAACACATCACCCTTAGCATGATTTTACTTCACTCTTGTTTACAAAACACATCACTCTTAGCATGATTTTACTTCACTCTTGTTTACAAAACACATCACTCTTAGCATGATTTTATTTCACTCTTGTTTACAAAACACATCACTCTTATTATGATTTTACTTCACTCTTGTTAACAAAACACATCACTATTAGCATGATTTTACTTCACTCTTGTTTACAAAACGCATCACTCTTAGCATGATTTTACTTCACTCTTGTTTACAAAACACATCACTCTTATTATGATTTTACATCACTCTTGTTTACAAAACACATCACTCTTAGCATGATTTTACTTCACTCTTGTTAACAAAAACACATCACTCTTAGCATGATTTTACTTCACTCTTGTTTACAAAACGCATCACTCTTATTATGATTTTACTTCACTCTTGTTTACAAAACGCTTCACTTTTATTATGATTTTACTTCACTCTTGTTTACAAAACGCATCACTCTTAGCATGATTTTACTTCACTCTTGTTTACAAGACACATCACTCTTATTATGATTTTACTTCACTCTTGTTTACAAAACACATCACTCTTAGCATGATTTTACTTCACTGTTGTTAACAAAACACATCACTATTAGGATGATTTTACTTCACTCTTGTTAGGATGATTTTACTTCACTCTTGTTAGGATGATTTTACTTCACTCTTGTTAACAAAACACATCACTATTAGCATGATTTTACTTCACTCTTGTTAACAAAACACATCACTATTAGCCACATTTGTGAAACGAAATAGAGTACTTATTTCAATATATAGCGTTCTAAAATTGTGAATCACTTCACAAATCCTAGCACCAAGCATGGAGAATATTCGAAAAATCCTAATCATCTTGGCATTCCTATCTTTACTAGTCAACGCCGCCGTATCCATTCCACCCGCCAACCGTCACAACTACCACATCAGAGGTGAAAATGCATCATCCTCTGTTACGGTGAGGATGAAGTCCACCTTTTCTCTGGGTTCTTCAAAAATAATGGCTTCAAATTCACAGATAACTTTTTCACTAACCTAACCCTCACTTCTTCCAATTCGATCATGAACTCAACTATGAAGCTCTGCACAGCTCGAGGCATCTCGAGCGTTGCTTCGCCCCATCCCAAGCTTCTCCCTACCAATCAAATTCAGTCCGTTCACTGCAAAACTCAATTTCCTTCCTTGCTCAAGCAAACCAGATTCACCTGCGGTCAATTTACTCGATTCTCAATTTTCCTCATCGATTCTGCATATCGAAATGCTAATTCTGTCTATTTCAGAACTATTAAGCTCCCTCTCTTTAATTTCGTTACGAATTCGAAAGTTTTTTTGTTTTTGTTATGATTTGGGAGTGGCACTACTCGATTTTTTGGATTGCTGTTCATAAATTCTGAATTATTCCCAATCTACTGTGATTCTATGCTATTTGTTTTTTGGCTGCAATGACAATTATACCCCCGCCTTGTTATTATGGAGTAAATTTGTGATTGAGGGAACTAATTTCTCTTTAAATTCAAAAATTACATGTATTAATATTAGCCCTTGATTTTCTTGATCTTGTGGCTATGATTTGTTCTCTAGTTATAGGTTTAAGGGGCTCTTGCTCTAGATCACTACTATATATATATATATATATATATATATATATATATATATATATATATATATATATATATATATATATATATATATATATATGGTTTTAATCTATACAAAACTAGATTTAAATACAGAAACGCAGAGCAATATCATGCGTAGGACATGTTTAGGTCATTGTTAGTTTATGTTTAGGTCATACTAACATAGCATGACCTAAAATGATCTTAACATGACATTAAACTTAAATCTTATAATATGACCTAAAACTGCTTAATTATGACCTTCCGTGTTTTTGTTTAATTATTGACCATTAGATCATCTAATCATAGGGCCAACATTTGGGCTGCATTTCTGGATTTAAACACATACTTGTTTTGATCATCTCCCTATATATATATATATATATATATATATATATATATATATATATATATATATAGTATTCATTTCCTTTTTGTATCTTTTGTTCTATTGTTCTTTTTAATATGGAGATCTAACGGCCCTAAATATTGCCAACTGAATTTAAATTATAACCATTAAAAAATCGAAAAAGGCTATATTCGGTATATGCAAAGTTGTTTGTTATGGTAACTCCCATGATTTCCTCTCCCTAAATCTCTGCGGTTATTATCATTGCAGATCACGTTTTCAATATCTCTTTTCTCCCAAAAAATTATGCATCTATACTCCATTGATATCATTACGTCTAAAGTTCACCGCTGGTTTTGTTTAGTGAGGAATACCGTTTGTGTATTTGTGGCGGACGTCTCCGATTTCTTGGAGCGCTTCGTCGGTGCTTTGTTTTGCTGAAAAATGGAAGAAGGTACATATTTTATCCGTTGCAACGATTTGTACTCATACTGTTTCACAGAAATTCAGATTTGGTGGATTAGGCTATCGTATGTGTGGCCGTGTTTGAATGTTCGTCGCACGGTTGTTGTTTTACCAAAGGGTTTAGCAATCCCTGAGGCTAGGGTGTAGTATGTTCTAAGTCTTAAAAACGTTGTCAAAGTACGCGAGCTGCAGTCATTCATCTAGGGTTGCACAATCGTAGCGGCTAGGCAGTATTTTGTAACTGGTACACGTAATGTACATATTATATAGTATAATTGTTAGTTTAGGTTCTATAATGCATCAGTTGTGATCCGTAATGCACATTTATCCTGACCAGTTTAAGTTAAGTTGTGTCGTGTTTGCATGGTCGGCGCATGTTGCTTGTTTTGCCTAAGGGTTTAGGCAAACATAAGGGATAGGGTGTAATATGTACTCATTAATAAAATCATTACTAAAGACCACGAGTTGCAGTTATTACACGATGCTTTTGATATAATCCCGTCCCCGGACTAGTTGTCTTATGTTAAGTAATGGTCGAAACATGACCTGTAATGTACATGTCTACTAAGCCCTTCTTATTTTCGTTTATGTACAGTGGTGGTTGTACCTGAATGTACTCCTGAGTTGAAGCCCGTCGTCGGTCAGAAATTCCAATCCCTGGATTTCGCTTTCGCTTTTTACGATGTATATGCCCGCGCTGTTGGTTTTGATACGCGCAAACAAGCGATGAGGAAGGTGGACGATGTCACAACCTGGTATTACGTTGTATGCAATAGGGAAGGCAAGAAGAAGTCGGACGAAGATGACCAATTGAATGCACGGTCTGGTTTCTCTATCAAGCGCATACAGTTATCCAAGCGTTGTGGTTGTAAAGCGAGTATATAGTTCAAGTTTTTCTCTGAAGCAGGATTACCAGGTTATATTATCCAGGAGTTCAACGAGGCTCATAACCATCACATGGTTGAGTCAGAGCATCAGCACTGATATGGAATCATCAACATAAAACATCATAATTTTATTATTACAATCAGAATAAAGCATAATATTTGCTATATAATGCATAAAACTGGTTACAGAATGCACATATTCATTAAAATAATGCACAAGAAAATAAATTCAAAGCATATTTTTAAACTCTACTTACTACCCTTTCAATCAATTATACATAAAATCTTATAATGCATAGTACAAGGTAAATAATATATACTACTACAGACACAATGGGTATAGTCAATCGAATGTTGCATAATAAATGACAACTAATGTGTAGTACCAAATAAATAATGTACATTACCAAAGGAATAATGTACAGTTTCACACAAATAATGTACATGCAAACTTTAGAGTTATGGTCAGCAGCAATTCACTCATATGCACAATAATTCTCATAATGCCTACAACATTGCAAATAATGATAACTACTTCATATATAATGTACATCCTCAATCGAATAATGCACATATTAATCTTCCATTCACCAATTTTCCCACACCAGCCAGTGAACAAACACATAATGCAACATATTGGAAAAATAATGCATCCCAGAACATAAATAATGTAAATTTTTAATCAACTAATGCGCACGTTGATACTTCACTAAGTTAATCTCCGATGTATAAAACCACTTAAAAATCGTAAAACCACCCGACTGATAATGACAAAAGCGGCAATTCACTCATGTGCACAATAATTCTGATAATGTCTAATACATTGCAAATAATGCACATATTTATATTCCAATCACTGTTTTTCCCACACCAGCCAGTAAACAGAGAAATAATGCCAATTACTAGACAAATAATGCATCCCAGAACATATATAATGTAAAATTTTAATCAATTAACGCCCACATTGATACTTCACTGAGTTAAAGTCCTATGTATACAAGCACATAATCGGAAAAACCACACGATAAATAATGTGTACGCCCAGATTTAATCATGTATCAAAGCATTCGAATAATGCACAAACCAGTATTACAACTACTGACGAAATTACACACGCAAACAAATTCCTTGGTTACCTGCAGCCTGTGTTGGTTGAGAGCGAGACGGACGACCTCTCTTTGTCATTGTAAATCTGTCACAAAACAACAGATCAAATCACCGATTCCACCATTGTAAGCCAGACAAAATTTACAGTTTTCGGAGTAAGAGAAAACCATAACCAAAACGACAACCAATCACTGATTACAGAAAGTCGCAAGCAAATGGATCTTAAAATCCATGATGTTCGTGTTTAAAATAATGAAATCGACCACTAGTGGGGGTCTAGCGTCGACTACCGGTTTCAATTAATCAACAAGAACTCTTTTTCAACCATACCTTGTCGAAAACGGCGACAACGATGGCGTCGGTTAGGGTTCGAAGTTTGGTGGAGGATGGGTAGACGGAATCCAGAAGAGTGAAGACAAATTTTGCGTCGGAGTAGGATGGTTAAAACGACGGAATTTGATGGTGGTGGCGACTAGGGTTTCACCTTTAGTGGAAGATGGGGAGACAGAAAGGAAGAAGAGTGGAGAGGATGTTTGAGCGTCTGGAATGAGAGAGAATGAGTCGATGGAAGGGTGTATCAATTGCCCGCTTAAATTTAGCACATTTCGTTTCTGGCGGTTTCCATGGTGTATTTTTACTAGTTTACCCTTATAATGCACAGAATCCTCCCTATAATGCAACACGGGTTTAAAAAACAAGAGTCCATCCGGTCCCTTGATGCATCAGATCTAACGTTCCATATTTAGAAGAAACTTAAATCTAAGGGATGAATAGGATAATAAGGCTCTCATATATAGGGTAGTGTTAATCTCCTTTTCCTCCCTTAGATTTAAGTTCCTTCTTAATTGGAACCGTTAGATTTGAGGGATGGATGATCCGGATGAGAAGCTTACTAATGATCCCGTGTTGCATTATTATGCTCATTCTGTGCATTATATGGGTATAATTGTAAAACAACAATGAATTAAAATGGAATGGGCGAGATTTCAGCAGGATTTTCATTGACGTTCCATCTAGTCACTCCCTCTCTCACTCCAACCGTCACAATCCTCAACGCAGAATCAAAATTTCGTCTCCATCAATTCCCCCCTTTTCCAAACCCTAGCCGCCTGCGAATCACAGACGAAACCACACTTCCTTCGCCCGCGACCATCAAGTTCAAATCGACAACAAGGTAGGGTTTCAATGCTTCAGTTTTTCGTAATACACAGTGTTAATCGACGATTTTCACCGTCGGATCGACGATTCAATGTTTTCTCCCAAACAATATCACGTTTTTCAAACTCATTTTTTTCGAGAATTTTCATAAATCTAAGAATCGTTTTTTATTTTGTTAGGGTTATGTACATTATTAAAGTTTGTAGTTAATGACTGGTTTACTATTATCTATTGAGCGATTTGATAGTGAAAATCGTATCCAATTTTGATTTGTGGTTCGTCTCACAGATCTGCAATGACGAAGAGAGGCATGCCTATCAAAAGCCAACCAACCCAGGCAGCAGGTGAGCATTTACTTGCGTTTGCTTGTATATTTTTTGGATTATTTATACATTATTGTACGAAGTGGTGTACATTATGGTTCTTGGTGGAAGGGTGTATGAATTGCCCGCTTAAATTTAGCACATTCCGTTTCTGGCGGTTTCCATGGTGTATTTTTACTAGTTTACCCTTATAATGCACAGAATCCTCCCTATAATGCAACACGGGTTTAAAAATCAAGAGTCCATCCGGTCCCTTGATGCATCAGATCTAACGTTCCATATTTAGAAGAAACTTAAATCTAAGGGATGAATAGGATAATAAGGCTCTCATATATATATATATATATATAGGGTTGCGTTAGTGTGCTAACTAATTTACAGTAATAACTAATAACTTTCAATTTTGTGTATTAAAATTATCAACACAAAGACATAATTATATCAATACAACATGTAAATTTAAATATCAACACAAAGACATAATTTATCAACACAAGAAAGATTGATAAATTTATGTCTTTGTGTTGATATTTTTAACATACAAAATTGATATTTAGTTATTAGTTATTAGTGTAAAAAGTTAGTAATTGATCACACACCTATATATATATATATATATATATATATATATATATATGTGTGTGTGTGGATATGATCATATCCTTTTCCCATTTTTTTTCTATTGTCCTTCTCAATCTTGGCCCTCTATTTTCAAGATCTGATGGCCGAAATTTAAGCTTGTTTTCATTATTTATATTATTAAATTAATTCGAAAAAAGCATTGTTGGGAGAGTTTTTTTGCAGCGGTTATTTCAATTCCATAATTCTCTCCATTAAGTTTGGTAAGTATATTTTCTAATTTATTTTCCATATTTAATTCTTCTCTCCTCCATTTTCACGGTTTACATTGTTGCAAATCACAAAACTCAAATTCCATTCGTCTGCCATAATTTTGAGAAGCTACTATTGATTTCCTTCATAAGTTTTGGTGTTTTCAATTAGGGAAGAAGACATTTTAGTTTGTTTTTATTTCGTATTCCTTCGTAATTTCTTTTTCTTCTCTCACATACATGACTCGATTTTCTACGTTGAACACGTATGGTGGAGTAGTTTCTCGCCTAAACCCGACTTCTGGAAGTATTCCTCGATTGGTTTCATTTTTTTAACAATAAGAAAGTAATTTAGTTAATTCTTCATTGTATTACAGCAAATAATGTACCAAAAGTATCTAATAATGTGCACGGATCATTGAATAATGCACAGATTGAAGAGAATAATGTTGAAAGGAAATTGAATTCATGCCCTTTGGGTTTAGCAATATATGGGGCTAGGTTGTAGTACCCACTCACAAACGGAACCATCACAAAGGGAAGAGAGTTTGAATCATTCCCCTTGGGTTTAGCAACCCATAGGGCTAGGTTATAGCACCACAACATGAATTAAATTTCATTTTTTAAAACTACTCATACTATCAGAACAAAAGTGTCTCATACACATATACATTATAGGACACAAATCGTCCATTACTGAGTAAATAAAATCCATTACACTGAAATATTTTCACATTAGGATTTGTTACAGCAAATAATGTACCAAAAGTATCTAATAATGTGCACGGATCATTGAATAATGCACAGATTGAAGAGAATAATGTTGAAATGAAATTGAATTCATGCCCTTTGGGTTTAGCAATCTATGGGGCTAGGTTGTAGTACCCACTCACAAACGGAACCATCACAAATGGAAGAGAGTTTGAATCATTCCCCTTGGGTTTAGCAACCCATGTGGCTAGGTTATAGCACTACCACAAGAATTCAATTTTATTTTTTAATGTGTTTAAGATTTGGTACAACAAATAATGTACCAATAGTATCTAATAATGTGCATGAATCAGTGAATAATGTACAGATTGGAGAGAATAATGTTGAAAGGAAATTGAATTCTTGTCCGTTGGGTTTAGCAATCCATGGGGCTAGGTTGTGGTAACCACTCACAAACGGAATCATCACAAAGGGCAGAGAGTTTGAATTATTCCCCTTAGGTTTAGCAACCCACGGGGCTAGGTTATAGCACCACAACATGAATTAAATTTCATTTTTTAAAACTACTCATACAATCAGAACAAAAGCGTCTCATACACATATACATTATAGGACACAAATCGTCCATTACTGAGTAAATAAAATCCATTACACTGAAATATTTTCACATTAAGATTTGTTACAGCAAATAATGTACCAAAAGTATCTAATAATGTGTACGGATCATTGAATAATGCACAGATTGAAGAGAATAATGTTGAAAGGAAAGTGAATTCATGCCCTTTGGGTTTAGCAATCTATGGGGCTAGGTTGTAGTACCCACTCACAAACGGAACCATCACAAAGGGAAGAGAGTTTGAATCATTCCCCTTGGGTTTAGCAACCCATGGGGCTAGGTTATAGCACCACTACAAGAATTCAATTTTATTTTTTAATGCGTTTAAGATTTGGTACAACAAATAATGTACCAATAGTATCTAATATTGCGCACGAATCAGTGAATAATGTACAGATTGGAGAGAATAATGTTGAAAGGAAATTGAATTCTTGCCCTTTGGGTTTAGCAATCCATGGGGCTATGTTGTGGTACCCACTCACAAACGGAACCATCACAAAGGGCAGAGAGTTTGAATAATTCCCCTTGGGTTTAGCAACACATGGGGCTAGGTTATAGCACCACAACATGAATTAAATTTCATTTTTTAAAACTACTCATTCAATCAGAACAAAAGCGTCTCATACACATATACATTATAGGACACAAATCGTCCATTACTGAGTAAATAAAATCCATTACACTGAAATATTTTCAAATTATGTTAATAAGTTAAAACTACTCATAAAATCAGAACAAAAACGTCTCTGAAACATATCCATTACAGGACACATATCGTCCATTACTGGGTCAATAAAATACATTACACGAAAATATTTTTACATAATGTTTATTAGTTAAAACTACTCCCTAACGTTGATGATATCTAAACCCTAGAGGTATGACTGGAACTCGTGGACTGTGCCGACGGTTGTGTTACTTACTCCATAGTACACCCTAGCCCACGGGATTGCTAAACCCTTGGGGAGTAAGTTAAACTTGCTCCATACACCGCTTCGTCAATGTCCACCCTCGGCTGCTTCACTGCTGTTCAAAAATCAATAATGTATTGCATGTATATTATATAATGCACAATATTAACTGTATAATGTTTAAAAGGAAACAAATAATGCACCAATGAATATTACATTATCTCAACCATTGACGTTGTATAAAACCGATGCATATACAAAAAACATAATGTACACCACTCCCTACAATAATGTACATATGGCAGGAAATAATGCACAACTGAAAATTAAACAACAAAAATATTTGTACACAACTACCTATAATAATCTAGTAATGACATCAAATAATGCACAAATGAATAATGCACACTATTCCCTACAATAATGTACAATTTTAATCAAATAATGCACGAACTTGAATACAATGTTCAGTCATTTACAGTTTTTTTTCGAAACATAGTCATTTAACTTCCACCAAGAACCATAATGTACACCACTCCGTACAATAATGTATAAATAATCCAAAAAATATACAAGCAAACGCAAGTAATTGCTCACCTGCAGCCTGGGTTGGTTGGCTTTTGATAGGCATGCCTCTCTTCGTCATTGCAGATCTGTGAGACGAACCACAAATCAAAATTGGATACGATTTTCACTATCAAATCGCTCAATAGACAATAGTAAACCAGTCATTAACTACAAACTTTAATAATGTACATAACCCTAACAAAATAAAAAACGATTCTTAGATTTATGAAAATTCTCGAAAAAAAAGAGTTTGAAAAACGTGATATTGTTTGGGAGAAAACATTGAATCGTCGATCCGGCGGTGAAAATCGTCGATTAACACTGTGTATTACGAAAAACTGAAGCATTGAAACCCTACCTTGTTGTCGATTTGAACTTGATGGTCGCGGGCGAAGGAAGTGTGGTTTCGTCTGTGATTCGCAGGCGGCTAGGGTTTGGAAAAGGGGGGAATTGAGGGAGACGAAATTTTGATTCTGCGTTGAGGATTGTGACGGTTGGAGTGAGAGAGGGAGTGACTAGATGGAACGTCAATGAAAATCCTGCTGAAATCTCGCCCATTCCATTTTAATTCATTGTTGTTTTACAATTATACCCATATAATGCACAGAATGAGCATAATAATGCAACACGGGATCATTAGTAAGCTTCTCATCCGGATCGTCCATCCCTCAAATCTAACGGTTCCAATTAAGAAGGAACTTAAATCTAAGGGATGAAAAGGAGATTAACACTACCCTATATATATATATATGTAGAGTTGTGATCATATGATAACCCCTAAATCACGTAATAACCCTATAACCAAATCTGAACTACACATATTTTCTAATCTTGTGGTTGAGATTCAAACTTAGATTTACTTCACAAAAAAAAGTGCGGGGGTAAATATGTCATTTCCCTCATTTAATTTCTGAATTTCGCCAAATATCACGTAAAATGATATATGTTAGGTTTATTACATAGAAGGATAGTTTTGCCGGATAGAATGATACTCTGAGTTGATAAAATGTTAATATGTCATTTCCTTCATTTAATTTCTGAATTTCGCCAAATATCACGTAAAATGATAAAATGATATATGTTAGGTTTATTGCATAGAATGATAGTTTTGCCGGATAGAATGATACTCTGAGTTGATAAAATGATAAAATGATAAAATGATATATGTTAGGTTTATTGCATAGAATGATAGTTTTGCCGGATAGAATGATACTCTGAGTTGATAAAATGATACTTTTGACTGATAAAATGATATATGTTAGGTTTATTGCATAGAATGATAGTTTTACCGGATAGAATGATACTCTGAGTTGATAAAATGATACTTTTGACTGATAAAATGATACTTAAAAAAGATTTTACGTATTTAAATGAGCGAAATTTGTATATCATGGGAAATAAGATTTTACGTATAACTGAACCTCATACATACGTGTAACTGAACCTCATACATCTGTATATCATGGGAAATAAGATTTTACGTATTTAAATGAGCGAAATTTAGATACGTAAATTTTATCATGAGCGAAATTCAGAAATTAAATAAGCGAAATGACATATTTACCCTCTGCGCCTTTTTTATGAAGGAAAGCTAAGTTTGAATCTAGACCACGTGATTTTAAAAATGTGTGGTCCAGATTTAGTTATAGGATTATTACGGAAATTGAGATTATCATTATAATGCACCCCTATATAGGTATATATTATGTTTGCATGAAAAATAATCACATTTTTATATTTTGGTCTATTTACTAGAATAGTTTCTATTTATATATGGTACTTAAGTTTTTCTATTCAATAAGGTTTGTATAATTTGTTCAATCATCATTTCGCCTCCCACCCATCGCACTCAACTTCTCAGGCTTTTTTCAAAGGTCGTACAAAATCATCTGTTTCTTCCACCCTATGTCTCTTTGAATCTGGAATCACGATACACCAAGTGATTATATGATATTTACAAGTTCATCTTTTTTAAAATAAAACAAATGTTTGCAAAATTCAAATAACAAGCCATTTATCAATGCACAGTAGATCAATGTGTATATCGTTAAATAAATATAAAAAATTGGGTATTCCATAATTATAGGCCATGATGTAGAACCACAATTTCAGCTATTCAATAGTTCATAATATATTGGAAATCATTTTGAACTAACCCTTCATAGTTCATATGATATTAAAATTGATGAGATATGGACTATATAAGTTGCTTTTCAATTAACTGATAACCAAATAACCCACACTCCTAACCATATCCAAAAAACGAAAATTCAAAAAATCAAACAACACCTTATCAGAAACAACTTCCAATCAATTATGCATTGGTTACACTTAACAAAAATATTAGGAACATGGATAGGTGAGAAGCTTCTTGTGTATATCTATCTCCAATCATATAGTATTCGCCTGAAACAGATTAGCGCTTTTTTCTCTTTTATAATCTTTTTCTGTTATATTAGTAATTTTTCGATGCCTGCATAACATTCTCATTAAAAACAAATCTTTATTATTTTTGGAGCGAGAACTCTTTTCAGTGACATCCTCGGAAAGATTTGAATTTATCCGCTAAGAAATAAATCTCACATTTACCCTAGTTTTTATATATAACATAATTTACTAAAAAAATCCATCAAAATTCTGAACATCTCAATTAAGTCATGTATGTTTGGATGTGTTTGATTTCTCTGCATTATTGCGAGATTGTAAGTATATTTCAGTAATGGGTCCACACTTACACCTGAGGATAGACATGAGTAGCCCAGCCCAGCCCAGCCCAGCCCAGCCCAGATAAAACTAAGTATGCCGCACAAACAAAAACCCGAAAAGCTCTCCTTAGATCGTGGCCTTACACGTGTCTCAAGCGGCTACCCACCATTAATCGGAAACAGAAATCTTTATAGCTATCTTGTTTACTGAGTTAATACAATATTTTATTTACTTAATTAATTAAGTTTCCATTTAAAAAAAAACTCATTTCCATCATCATCACCACCATCTCTCTCTATAATCTCTTTCCGTATCTACATATACTTCTTCACCCGCATATATAATGTACATAACAACATACACTCCTTTTTCCACGCTATAAAATACCAACTAGCGGTGGAATTTCGTTATAGAACCCTAGGATTTGTATAACGTTCTCACGATCAATCGCTCTTTAAGACCTCTAGCTACCGAAAAAGAGATGACTGACTGAACACCGCTTTGATCAGAGTTTCGATTTTGGTTCTGTGGTTTTTGTTCAGTAGTATTTGTCAATTTACAATTTGCACGTTTTGTATTGATAAAGACTCGTGTTTTTCTGTTTTATCTCGTTTATCGTTGTTGATTTTAATCTGCATACTGTGTTAATGAGTGATCAGACTATTTTGGTTTGGCAAAGTCAATTCTAGACTTATATTTCGGGTTGCTCTGCCTATTTGTGTGTTTGGCCACTCATCATACTGCAAGCTCTGTTTCTTCTCTGTTTTTACAACTTCTTTTTGGTTTGAACTAGTTAAGTTCCAAGCTTAAGAGAGTTCGATCTTTTTATGTGGGTTTTTTTTATGCTGAATAAATATGTCGGATAACACAATTCTTTTGAGTTCTGCTTTAGCCATCTGTGTGTATCTGTGTGAATTTGATGATATTGTGTGAGTTTTCAATGAGTTTGATTCTGTTGGTTTTGTTATGTGCGCAGTAGCCGTGGTTAATGGCTAGTCGAGGTCAAAAAAGAAATGATGAAGTGGATGAATTGCCAGCAGATAAGCGTGCGTGCAATTCATTGGAGTTCCGACCAAGTTCTTCCAATTCATCTGCTCAAACGCTGACGAGTACTGCTCATGAAGGCCAGGATACTGACATGGATACGTCGTCCTCAACTTCTGGATCAACTAGATCAGAAGGTGACGGAGAGAAGGAACTCGCAGATGGCTCTTGCGATTCAGATAATAGCATCCATGACTACTATAGGAATCGATCATTGAGTGATCAAAGCAAGTTTAAGACAGTTCTGTTAGGTTTGAGTGAGGAGGTTGAGGAATCAGGCCAGTTGGCTCAACTCACTGAGCTATGTGAGTTGCTGTCCTTTTGTAGTGATAGTTCTTTGTCAAGTCCAATGGTCGACTCTTTTTCACCTCTCCTTGTTAGATTGGCAAGGCATGAGAGCAATCCAGATATAATGCTTCTGGCTATAAGAGCCATAACTTATTTGTGCGACGTTCATCCTCGATCCTCAATTTTTATTGTGAGACACGATGCTGTTCCAGTCCTTTGTCAACGTTTAATGGCCATTGAATACTTGGATGTGGCAGAACAAGTATGCTGCTGAAACTTTAAGTGGATACTTATTTTAATTATTGTACTAACTATCAGTGGTGGTATTACATCCTCCTTTCTTTTCTACAAATTTAAAGTTTGGCATTTGTGTGCTCTGTTCTCAATGTAGTGCTTGCAAGCATTAGAGAAAATATCACGCGAACAGCCAGTTGCTTGCTTACAATCTGGCGCTATGATGGCTGTTTTAGGTTATATTGACTTTTTTTCAACTAGCGTACAGGTACTTAAGTTAGCACCATTATACTAAATACTTACTTCTTTACTGAAGAATTCATGACCTCATTACTCTATTATGACATTTGATATGAGGATGCCTTTTCCACTTAATTTTCTTTGCTTTCTTGGATGCTAGAGGGTTGCACTGTCTACTGTGGTAAATATATGTAAGAAACTGTCTTCTGAATCTCCGCCACTTTTCATGGAGGCAGTTCCAATTTTGTGCAATCTTCTCCAGTATGAAGATAGACAGGTATTCATTTTGCAAAATTTCATTCATGACAAATTTTTGGCTGTAGTATTTCATTTTCTAGTATTTAATCCTTTGAACTTATTTGTGGCTTTGTATTAGCTTGTTGAGAGTGTTGCCACTAGCTTAATTAAAATTGGGGAGCATGCTTCTCGTTCTACAACTTCTACTCATATGCTGGATGACATCTGCAAGCATGGATTGGTTGAGCATACCTTGCATCTTATAGGGTTAAACAGTCGAACAACCCTATCCCAACCAACATACATTGTAAGCAAAGTTTCTCTTTTTCTCAAGTACAAACCAATTTTTGGTAGGGAGTTGTGGTGTTTCTCAATTTTATGTTTTGTGAATGAAAAAGTTCATGATTTGGTTGGCAGGGCTTGATAGGGTTACTCATCAAGTTGGCTACTGGATCTACTGTTGCTTTTAGGACACTTTTTGAGCTCAACATAAGCACCATTGTTAAGGATATGCTATCTACATATGATCTTGCACATGGAATGCAGTCTACCTCTCTGGTGGATGGGCATCAGAGCCAGGTCGGCTACTCTCTCTCTCTCTCTCACACACACACACACACATTTGAATTGTATCTGTCTTGTTGCTTGTGTCTCCTCATAGTTAAAATGCAAATGTCCTCTTGTATCCTAACTACTTATTCATTCAATATTTGAAGAAAGGCGATGAGGGTCGTTTAGAAGTTGGTTCTATGGTCAAATGTTTTGGGCCAGTACTTGGTGTGCCACTTCCTACATACTAGAATTAAAAGTCTAATGTCAATTACCCTGGCAACCTCTATTAGTTTGAAGTGTATACTTATTTGCGTCAGCTTTTGTGGGGATAGTTTTTCTTGTTCTTGCTTTATAAGGTGTTATCAGTTGTACTTAGCTACAAAAGATTTTATTTGACATTGGGGTCATTAATCATTATATTTTATACAGTAGTCATGTGTCCTTGCTATCTTAATTTTCAGATAAATGAAGTTTTAAAATTATTGAATGAGCTTCTCCCAACAATTACTGCTGAAGTGGACAATCAACAGAAGACAGATAAAGAAGCTTTTCTTTCGAAGCATCCTGATATTCTGCATAAGTTTGGAGTTGATTTACTCCATATCTTAATTCAGGTTGATATCTGCCATATCTTACTAAAATTGTTTGCTGACTCATTTCCCTCCGTAGTCATACTTATCATTTTCACCCCCAAGCAGGTGGTCAGTTCTGGTGTGAATCTGTTTATATGTTACGGCTGTCTTTCTGTTATCAGTAAGTTAGTTCATTTCAGCTCATCTGATGCGCTTCGTAGTTTGCTACAAACTGCCAACTTTTCAAGGTGAACGAGTTTTCTTCTCTATGTTATAATGAACCCAACTGTCTACATTTTTTTTGTTCTCTTTTCTAAACCTAATCCTGTTAATTTCATTGAATATCAGCTTTTTGGCTGGAGTGTTTGCAAGAAAAGAGCACCATGTGGTATTATTAGCCCTTCAGATTGTTGATACTATAATGCTCAAGCTTCCGCACATATACTTGAATTCCTTTGTAAAGGAAGGTGTTCTTTTTGCCATATATGGGCTACTCTCTCCAGATAAACATTCGAACATCCCTCCTATTTCTGATGGTATAGCTTCAAGAGCCGTGCAAAGATGCCCATGTTTTGCATTTGATACATGCCATTCTTCAGAGTCACCAGAAAACAGGACATGCACACTTCAGAATGATACTGTTCAGAATCTAGCAAAGTATATATGGGCCACTTACTTTGAAACTGAATCGGTGAACCCCGAGAAAGGAGTAACTGATATTCTTCAGAAGCTTAGAACATTATCCACTGCATTAACAACTCTATTAAACAAGTCAGTGGAGGATGCAACATCTAGTCAGCAGGAAGAAGACATTTTCAATCTATTGCACCAAATAATCTCAGAGCTTAATGAAAAAGATTCTATCTCCACGTTTGAGTTTTTGGAGAGTGGAATTATAAAAGCATTTGTTTGTTACCTAACAAATGCTATCAATCTTTTTAAAAGAGAATATGTGGAAAAATACTCATATATTGCGGAAAAAAGATTTGAGGTTATTGGACGACTATTATTGACTAGTGCTGACCCAGCTCGGAACGAATCTCCACTCCTAAGCATAGTACAGAGATTACAAAGCGCTCTTTCTTCAGTTGAAGGTTTCCCTATCATCTCAAGCCATACATATAAGCGAAGGAACTCTTATGCCACTATTCCATATGGGCATTGTACTTCTTATCCATGTCTGAAAGTGCAGTTTGTGAAGGAAAGTCTGGAAACCTGTCTACAGGATTATGTAGAAGATGTTGTCAATGTTGACCCCTTCGTACCTCTTGATGAGATTGAAGGATATTTGCTGCCTAGGGTGAAAAGTAGAAAAACTAAGAATCTGAAAATGGAGTCTGAAGATTTAGAGGAGAAAGGTGGCTCATGCTCTCATTCACCAGACTCTAGCTCTTCCCAAATAAAAAGAGCAGAAATGCTAGTTGATGTTCTGAAAGCGCAGGTTTATCCTTGTCTTTAATTCATGCTGACTAGCTTGTGAGATCTTTGTGGCTGCCTGCTTAATGGACCTGATAATACATTGGACATGAGTCATGGCAATTAACTTTTCCTCAATTTCCTCCTTGCAGGAGGGAAACCCCAATCTGGTGCTGTCTACACCCGCAGAGACATCCAGCTCTCCAGAAAAAGCCGTGGACTCAGCAGATACAGTCAATGTTCAAACAGTATGTTTTCTACTTCTTGATGGTTGCTTTGTCTTTGCATCCTTATTCATTCTTTCTGTTTCCCCTCCATGACTTATAGTCTTTAGTGTGCTTTTCAATTTAGTTTCACTTGACCATGTTAATGTAAGTATTACTCTGCTATTTTGTAGTATCAGTAGAATAATTATAATCTTTTTACCGACTTTTGTTCAAGGTTCATGATGAGGAAGAGGAGCATAATCATTTGCAGGATGGTGGTGTTTCCAACATGGATGATGATCACACTTCCTCGAACTTGCTATTTTATTTGGAAGGACAGCTACTAAACCGAAAACTGACACTGTATCAATCCATTCTTGAACAGCAAACTGAAGCTGGACACAATAATATCCTCAGTGCAAGCCTGTGGAGTCGTACACACAAAGTAACTTACAGAAGAGATATGACAGAGAAACCAAGTTATTCCAAACATAGTCATGATGAGGCTCTATCTTCTTTCTTATGTAGAAGAACCTCTTTTTTTAACTCTCCCTATTTTACTTGCATATTTTCTTCTGAAGAAGACTTGGGTAAGTCTGGCCCGACTTATGATATATTATCCCTTCTGAAAAGGATGGAAGGCATCAATAGATTGAGATTTTATCTGATGTATCGAGCAAGAGTATCTGAGTTTGCGGAAGGGGGAATTGATAATTTTGATAAGTTAATTTTATCTGTTGATGAAGTTCCCCAAAACGAATTTGTTAACAAAAAGTTAACAGAGAAGCTAGAACAGCAAATGCGAGACCCTATGGCTGTCTCTGCTGGGGCCATGCCTGCTTGGTGTAGTCAGTTGATCGCTTGGTGCCCCTTCCTGTTTAGCTTTGAAGCAAGGTGCAAGTATTTTTACCTGGTTGCATTAGGCCGATTGCCACATCAGGCTCATTCAGTGTCACATGATGATGTTAGAGGATCCAGTGGCAGGCAGCAAAATCATGGAAGCATTCCTCGCAAGAAGATTTTGGTTCATCGAAACAACATACTTGAATCTGCCAGCCAGATGATGGATCTTCATGCCCGCCAAAAGGTTCCTCTTGAGGTGGTGTATAGTGAAGAGGTGGGTACTGGTCTTGGTCCAACATTGGAGTTCTATACTTTAGTTTGCCGCGAGTTTCAGAGTAGTGGCTTAGGTATGTGGAGAGATGACCATGTCCCTCTTCACAGCAGAACTTCTTCAGAGGCTGAGAATTCTGGTTTTTTGGTGGCTCCTTATGGACTTTTCCCTTGTCCATGGTCGCCTTCGTTAACTGCAGAAAATAGCACCACATACTCAGAAGTGATTAGAAAGTTTTCTCTTCTGGGACAGATAGTTGCCAAAGCTCTTCAAGATGGTAGGATTTTAGATCTTCCATTCTCCAAGGTCTTCTATAAAATTATTCTGGGAAAGGTAAGTAAGCTGCGTGTATTTAACCCCTGTATGCTTTGATTTACCAAATTTCCATCTGATTGTTTTTACATCTTTTATGTAGGAACTTGATCTGTATGATATTCAGACATTTGATCCTGCACTTGGTAGAACTCTGTTAGAGTTCCTAGCTCTTATAGAAAGGAATAAGTATTTGACATCACATCCTGAAGAAAATGTGCATGATTTCGATGTGCGCCTGCGGAGCACTAAAATTGAGGACCTATGCCTTGATTTTACACTTCCGGGGTATCCAGATTATGCACTTAATTCTGAGTCTCAGTCGAAGATGGTTAGCTTTTGCATGGTTTTGAAAATATTTCATTTTTCTGATATTGTTAATACCTCATAGAATACTTAATTTTATTCAAATGTATGTGGAATCTTCTATTAGGTAAATCTTTATAATTTGGAGGAATATGTTACATTGATGGTTGATGCGACAGTAAAATCTGGAATTTCTAGACAAGTGGAAGCTTTCAAGTTGGGTTTTGATCAGGTTTACTGTTACCCCCTGTTCTTCGTTTATGGCAATTTTCCTTCAGTGGATATATATCACCACATTTAATTTGTCCATATGAAAGCAGTTTATTTGCTGTACATTATTCCTTCAGTGGATATATTTACTATTTCCCTCTCTTTTTCATGGCCTTCAGGTTTTCCGTATCAAACATCTTAAGGTTTTCACAGAAGAAGAATTGGAGCGTTTACTATGTGGAGAACATGTACTGTGGAATGTATGCTGATTATACTTTTTGTTAACTCATCTAACATACTTCTATTAGTTGCAAGCTTGTTCTGAGCAGAGAACTAAAGCCCCCCACCCCCTAACTTTCTTTGATACAGTCGGACGAACTTTTGGAACACGTCAAATTTGACCATGGCTACACTATTAGCAGTTCTCCAATTGTGAATGTAAGTATATAAATTTGTTGGTTGCTTTAATTGTTGGATATTCCTTAGCTTTGTAGTTTAACTGTTAATTATTACAACTTCCAGTTACTGGAGATCATGCTAGAGTTTGATCTGGAGCAGCAAAGAGCATTCTTGCAGTTTGTGACAGGTGCACCCCGGCTTCCAAACGGGGGACTGGCTTCTCTTAACCCTAAACTGACAATTGTTCGGAAGGTTGGACTTGAGGGTTTTCATTGCTTATTCTGTTGTATATTTTGCCTACTAAATGACAACTTGTTTGGTATTTGATTGTTTAACAGCATTGCAGCAAGGAGATCAATGCTGACTTGCCTAGCGTAATGACATGTGCTAATTATCTGAAGCTTCCTCCATACTCTTCTAAAGTTCGTCCTGTTTCTCTTCTGCTTGTCTTTTCTTCATTCCTCCATTGATGGAAATACTTAAATATCAAGTTTGCATTTTGCAGGAAGTTATGAAAGAAAAGCTATTATATGCCATAACCGAAGGACAAGGGTCTTTCCACCTGTCGTGATCTCTGGAGGTATATATAGCGTGTGAATATGGGATTTAGAGTAGCTGGTGCTGTAAATATTGGTTGGTTTAGATGTGGTGCGTGGGCGTGGGCGTGGGCATGGGCATGATCGTGGTTGCAGTTTCCTCCGTTATGAGATGAATGTAGGTATGGTCTTCAATAATTCAACACAAGCCTACGAGGTCCCAGGTGAATGTACAGATTTCTTTGGTCATAATACTCTGTTACAACTCTTGCCATTTGAAAGCGCAAATGGAGTAGTATTTATCTAGCTATTCATTCCTATTGCATTTATTTACACTATTTTCTTTGTTCTTGAAGCAATATATCATGTTAGTTTCTTGTTTATATTAGTTTGGATTGCATTATATACCATTTTTCTAGCAGTGAATGAAGCATTATTTGAAAATTCTCTCTTACAATCTTTTAACCCTGACTAGGTGGTTATTTGGTTTAAGCTTTGATTTTAGTCTAAAGCGAACTAAACTGAAATCGAAATTTTGTGAAACTTACAATCAAACTATAAGTTATTTGAAAATTAGAACCCAAAAAATTGATATCCAAATTACAAAAATCAAATTGATATCCATAATACAAAAATCGTCTGAGTCGTAAAACTGAAATTGCTTTAATAAATTCAATAAATTTGAATAACCGGTATCTAAACTTTAAAACCAAAATTTGACAGATATATCTTATAAAATTGAAAATCTGAAAATTATTTTTTTTATAATTGAGTAAGTAAGAAACAGTTAGCATAATGTAAATAGCATAACATATGTTAAGGGCATCAGCAGTGGGGCGCCTTAAGGCACGCCATAAAGCCTGCCCTATGCACCGCCACGTCAGCATTTTATCCTCCTACCCTTTCGCCTGCAGTGGGGCGTCCTATAGGTTTTACTATTGTTTTGTTAATTAGTTTAAACGTTTTCAAATATATAAATGCAAACTAATTAAAAAATACAACGATTAACTAAAAAACGGCAAATTCGTACTGAATTCGGGATCGTACTGCGTGTCGGGGTCGAACAGCCGATATTCGTCAGGTTGTGTACCCGGCCAACGTGCACCACCTCCAAACATCGGACTATTGGGACTTGAGTAATCACCGGAATCCATTTTCTAGTGTAAATTGAGAGTGAAAATGCGAATGAAAATGTTACAAATGAAGGTGGGGTATGGGGTATTTATATAAATGATTTTTTCGAATTTAAAAAAAATAAAAAAATAAAACGTGTTGCATCGTCCGCGCTATCGTCCGCCCACTACCTATCGTCCGCGCTTCCTTCGCAGACTATCTGTCGGGCGAGGACGACGCATCGTCCATCGTTTGCGCACCCATAGTGGCGGACGATGGCGAGCCCGAGGCATCGGGCGGCCTATCGTTCGCCCCACTGTGGGTGTCCTAATGGAGTACTATAAATTAGCAAAATAGAATTTATTTTAGGCATGATATATAAGTATAATAGTAGTAAATATAAATTCATTTTTTCAGTTTTTTAGGTTTGTACACTCGAACCGAATCAAAAAATTAAAATGTGCAAAAGAGCGAGCTGACGTGTCGTTTAGTCGAGTTCCCATGATGGTTTTTCCCAACTTTGGGGTCGAAATTAAAATGCAAAATGAAATTGGCGTATAAAGTCACCAACTTTGCATTTAGTCGCCGATTTCCCATGATGGTTTTTCCGGCGAAAGAGCGAGCTGACGTGTCGTTTTTAATTGACGTGGCGTCTCGTGGCGGCTGACATGGTCAACAATTATTGACTGTGCAGTAAAAAAAATTAAAAAACAAAATTAAAAAACAAAATAAGCAAACTAAAGCCCCAATTCTCCCCCAAATTGAGTTATCCTAAGAGCATCTCCAATGGTCGGCGTCACCACCGGAGCGCCGATTTTTCGCCCACGCCGGTTTGACGCCGAACCATTGGAACCGGCGTGGGCGAAATCGGCGTCAAAATCGGCGTCGCCATGCCGATTCCCGCGCTGACGCCGGTTCCCACGCCGATCCTCACGGGCGCCATTGTGGCTCCCGGATCGGCGCCAAACCGGCGTCGGATTTAAATATTTTTTTTTTTTTTTCGCAAAACACAATATATACGCGCGTTGAACCTCATTTTCATTCGCACCACTTGTTTTAACGAGTACTCTCTCTCTACCTTACTTTCTGTACAAGATCAATAACGAGCAATGGAGAACAACTACGAAGGTACTCCAGTTAATCCCGGGGGATGGTCTCAGACTCCCCCGGCTCCCGGTGTAGGGTCTCAGACGCCCCCGACTCCCGGGGCAGGGTCCCATACTTCCCCGGCTCCTGGGGGAGGTGGTTGGCCTCCAATGAGCGGGTACTACAACGTGTACCCGTGGCAGCAGATGATTCCGGGGTGGGCACCCGGCATGCAGCCCCCTATGCAGATGATGCCGGGGTGGGCACCCGGCATGCAGCCACCGGCGCAGCAGATGATGCCACCGGCGCAACATATGATTCCACAGTCGCAGGCGACGCACGGGGGGGACAACGCCTATCGGCCGACTTTTGATTTTTCCACCGGTTCTTCGCACACATCGACCCCAACGGATGCACAGTATTCGGAGACCTTCTCCTTAGCGGACTTGGGTTTTGATATTAACGACGTTTCTGAAACTCTCATTCAAAGCCAGGGAGTAGGGCGGGGTAAGAAGAAGGGCAAGGCGAAGAAGGTCGGCGAGTCGTCGCAGCCCCGCGCCGAAATCCGGGGCCGGAGGAAGTGGACGGACGCGGAGAACGTTGCGGTTGCCAAGGCGTGGGTGAGTGTTTGCGACGATCCTCTCGTTTCAAACAACCAGAGGATCGTCAACTTGTGGGCGAAGATAGCTGCAGCCTACAGGGCATTTTGCCCTGAAGGGAGACCGTGCACCGGGGAGGAGGTCCGGAAGTGCTGGGACCGAATCAGGGCTGGCGTCTCTCGATTTTCGGGTTTGTACGCCAACGCCCTCCGCATGCAGACCAGTGGCCAAACAGAGGAAGACTGCAGGAGGATTGCGGAAAGAGCCTACCCCGATCCGGATAAGAAGTACTATGAGTTCACCTACTGGAACTGCTACGTTGTGCTCAACGAGTCGGAGAAATTCCGGGCAGGCGTCGACGCTGGCTGGCCGAAGAGGCAGAGACTGAACTATACCGGAGATTATAGCGGCAGCAGCGGTGGTTCGTCAGACCTCCCCGAGACGGCCCAGGAGGTCCCGACTCCTCGGTCGTTCGGTCGCCGACCTCGCCCGGTTGGGCAAAGGCGGGCGCAGCAGGTTGCGAGGGGGGGCACACCGAGTTCCCAGGATGTCCATTCGGCATCCCCCCTCGGCAGGTCTACCGAGGAGCTCAAATTCTTCGCGCGCCAACAAACGCGCGCTCAAATGGTGAAGACCTTAGCCGACTTCCAAGCGGCGGTGGACCCCGAGGTGAAGGATTTTCTTCGCGTATTGCTCCAGAGCCAGCGTGAAGAACTGGAGGCGATGAGGAGGGACACCGGCGGGAATAGCCGCGGCGTAGGTGGCGACGGAGGCGGCGGCGACGGAAGTGAAGAAGCGTTGGGCGACGACGGAGACGAGGACGGCGGCGATGAGTGATTTTGTTTTACTTTTTTAAATTAATGTACTTTTTACTTTTTGTAATTTTTTTAAATTGTTGTACTTTTTTTAAAAGTAATGTACTTTTTAAATTTTAATATTATTATTCGAATTTTCCGTATTTGTCTCGTAAATTAAATTATGTATGTTGATACAATTGTAAATTAAATTATATAATTGTTATTAGTGATGTGGATAGGTAGTGTGAAGGCTATTTGATGGCTATTTGATGTCCAGTTGATGTGGCAAGCTGATGTGGCAGGAGAATTGTAGTGCTGATGATGTGGCAGTGTGAAGGCTATTTGACGGCTATTTGACGTCCGCCAGCATTGGAGATGCTCTAAATCGACGAGCTTGCGACGACGACAGCTGATGAGATGCAGATCTAATCCAATCAAAATGGCCGCCATTGCTAACAGGATTAGCTCTGATACAGCGAGGTACGAAAATGTAGCAATTCAACTCCATGAAGACGACGACGAAGAAGAAGATGATGGTGATGATGATGAAACTAGTAGCTCGGATGAAGTGTTCGAAGCTCGAGTTTTGTAGCAAGTACAGAAAGGATTTTTTGCCAATGAAGCAGAGAATAATGAAAAATCCGAGCCAGACGAAGATGTTGAATCCAATATGTCCTCATTTGAAGCTCTTTTAGAAACAGAGATTGAACCAAAATCAGATCAAAAGCAGGAAATTCATCAAGAAAAGGGGACATTGCCGGAATGCTTGCTGTTGATGATGAGCGAGCCGAAGCTGTCAATGGAGGTCTCCAAAGAAACGTGGGTTTGCTCCACCGACTTCATTCGGCTGGATCCGGAGCGCCCAAGGAGGGCCGCCGCCAAAGCCGATGCAGAGCCTCCAATGGTGAAGAAGAGGGCCTTTGTGGAGAAGTCGAAGCCCCGAGTTCCTGAGCCGCCAAAGAGGAACAGCGACTCGCAGCCGGCGCGGTCGTCGTGCTCTCTGCGGGCCGACGGGAAGTGCGAGCTGCTGGAGCTGACTAGGTGCAAGTCGGAGCCGTCGTTTTAGTTGTTAGAAACGACGTCGTTTTAGTTGTTAGAAACGACGTCGTTTTACGATTTTCTAATGAATCTATGTCAGCTTTCGGGCCTGCCACATAGGCCACTTACTTACTGGAAAACACAGGGTCGGGCCAATTTGGGAGATTCCAGCAACCCGATAAAGTTGGTGACTTTAGAGCATCCACGATAAGAATCGGCCAGCCATAGCCAGTGTTGTTAGGGTCGCGGGGCGCACCGGGTCGATGAGGTGAAAATTCGGGTCGCGGGTCGACGAGTCAACGGGGTCGAGAGACCCACAAAGCTAGGTTAATTTTTTTGCCTTTTAATATTAAATAAAATAAATATATTGCTCTAATGTTTATAATGTATCAAATAATATAAATGTAGACTCAATTCATGTGAATAGAGATAAAATAGAAAATAGAAATGATCAAAATATCAAAATAATTCATAACTCATAACACAATAAATAAAAATCAACATATATTTAATTTAATTAGAACATCACAATATATTTAATTAGATTTGAATGTAATTTTGATTGGTAATTAAAGGTATTTTTTTTATTTAAATAGGAACTAATCATATTCAAGGAATAGAGAATATGAACCAATATTAATACTAATATTTAAAAATGAAGTCGAAGAAAATGATTATTAACTTTTATAGGTACTAGAGCCCTAGCTATAGCTTTCACCTACTTTCCTTTTAAAATTTTTGTCTCGGTAAACCCCCTTCTTCTCTCTTCATTCCCCTTCTTCTCTCTTCATTCTCATCCCTTCGTCTCTCTTCATTCTCACAGACCCATTTCTGAGCTGCCATGGCCGACGATCTTCTTCTTCCAGCCGCTCGCCCCAGCCGATCGACCCAGCTGCTCGCCCCAGCCGCTCGCCCCAGCCGCCCCAGTGGCGACCCCTGAATCTCGACCCACCCACCCACAATGGGGCGACGTCGGTCTCGACCCTTGCGACCCGCGACCCAAGCGCGCTCGGGGCGCGATTTTAACAACACTGGCCATAGCCCAGCCACAAACTCCTCATACCACATCATCAAGACTAAAAACTTCTCCTGCCACATCATCAGGACAAGCACCTGGACAAGCAATAGCCCAGCCATAGCCTAGCCACAATAAACAAAATTATAAAAACAAATAATTAACAATCACACAAAATACGGAATTAAATTTACGACACAGATACGAGAAAATTCAATAATAATATTAAAATTTTAAAAAGTACATTAATTAAAAAAACACACTTCATTAAAATTAAAATAACATTACAACATCCTCATTAATGAGTTTGTCCCACATCGAAAGTGGAACATAAAACATTCAATGATGTCTCTATAAAAGAGAAACAACCAAGAATTAGTTTGTCCCACATCGAAAGTGGAACATAAACATTCAAGGATGTCTCTATAAAAGAGAAACAACCACGAATGAGTTTGTCCCATATCGAAAGTGGAACATAAAATATTCAAGGATGTCTCTATATAAGAGAAACAACCAAGAATGATTTTGTCCCACATCGAAAGTGTAACATAAAACATTCAAGGATGTCTCTATAAAAGAGAAACAACCAAGAATGAGTTTGTCTCACATCGAAAGTGGAACATAAAACATTCACGGATGTCTCTATAAAAGAGAAACAACCAAGAATGAGTTTCAAAAAAAAAAAATTAAATAAAAAAAAATTAAAATTTCCCCTCGCCGATCGGGAGCCTCATAAAAAAACATTAAATAAAAAAAAATTAAAATTTCCGCTCGCCGATCGCTTGCCGGCTGCAATAGCGGCCAGCCGATCGGCGAGCGCTTGCCGTTTTTCTCGCCGATTTGGCGCTCGCCGGCTGCAATAGTTCGGCGAGCGGACCGGCGAGCGTAAAAACTCGGCGAGCCGATGGGAAAAATCAGAATTTGAGCAAAGTTGGTGACTTTTAAGACAGTTATCCCAATAGCTATACCTTAAAATTATGTATCAGAAATTTAATTTTAAATTATCTAAAACTAAGTCGTTGACGTTAGTTAAAAGACGAAAGCTCTAAAGACGAAAAGCTCCGCCGCCCGCTTGCTTATGCAGACGGCCGCGATCGAAGGCTTCTCCGACGGAACACAGGTGTATCGTATTGTTCGTGAGTTCTGGAGAGGATCGAATCCCATGCACCACCCTCATTGCTCACGCGCCGCTTCACATCATCTAACGTTGGCGTTGATGTTTATAAATTAAAAACTACAGAACCATGAACCCTAGAATTACGCATTCTCAATGTTTCCTCCTTCATCATCGCGCCGGCTATTTTGCACCTGCATTTCGGCAGACTCGGGTTTTACTTATCTCGCCAATGCCGCAGTTCTACGCTCAAACTCAGCTCAGGGCAGCCGCCCGTTCGCTTTCCTTGACGACCAGAATAAAAAACAAGCGCGAGCTGAGAACCATGACCAGATGGCTGGAAATCCATTTGAAATGCACGAATCTTCAGTATCGCACAAGTACGAGCTTTTGATTGAGAAGTTCCGATTTTGTCGAGCTGACCTCGAAGCCAAGCAGTTCCATTCACATGTAATCAAGGATGGGTTTGTTGGCGATCTGTTTACGGGAAATACGCTCATCAATGCTTATGCTAGGAGCGGGGATATGCCGTCTGCTCATAATGTGTTCGATGAAATGCCTGATAGAAATTCGGTTACATGGTCGTGTTTGATTTCTGGATACACTCATAGTGAAAGTTTTGAAGAGGCTTTAGATGCATTTGGAAGAATGGTGTCTGCAGGGTTTACTCCAAACCATTATGCACTCGGGAGTGCTCTGAGAGCTTGTCAGAGATTGGGAAGTGAGGGGTTGAAATATGGGTTGCAAATCCATGGTTTAGTTTCCAAAACTCCTTATGCGTTTGATGTTGTTGTGTGCAATGTCTTGATCTCCATGTATGGGAATTGCATTGCGGGTTCCATTGGTAGTGATTTTGCTCACCGCGTTTTTGATGGGATAGCAAATAGGAATTCTGTATCGTGGAACTCCTTGATATCAGTTTACTCTCAGAGAGGAGATGTTGATACTGCTTTCTGTCTTTTCACTGATATGCAAACGGAGGGTTCAGTGGTTGGTTTTAGGCCTACGGAATACACATTTGGCAGCTTAATAACTGTTGCATCGGAGTCCGTTAGTACTGGGAAAGGTTCCTTGTTGTTAATGCAGTTGCTGGCAAAGATTCAGATGTCGGGACTTTTAGAAGATTTATACGTGGGTAGTGCTCTAGTGAATGCTTTTGCAAGGACTGGTGTGGTTGATACGGCCAAGAGCATATTCCAGCATATGGGTTCAAGGAATGCAGTTTCTTGGAACGGCTTGATGGTTGGGTTGGTGAAGCTTAAGCGAGGAGAAGAAGCTGTTGAGCTATTCTTGGATACGAGGGACCTGGTTAGGCTAAATTCTGATAGCTATGTTCATCTTTTGAGCACCTTTGGTGAGTTCTCATGTGAAGAAATAGGAAGAAGGAAGGGGAAGGAGGTGCATGGGTATCTCGTGCGAACTGGGATGATTGATTCAAGTACTTCTGTTGGAAATAGTTTGATTAACATGTATGCAAAGTGCAGTGCTGTTGAAGATGCTTGTTCTGTTTTTAACTTGATGTTTGATAAAGATTCAGTTTCATGGAGTTCCATGATCTCTGGGTTTGACCAGAATGAGTGTTTTCAAGACGCACTATTGAGCTTCCGCACAATGAAGAGAATTGGACTTATCCCTTCAAATTTCACGTTGATCAGCACATTGAGTTCTTGCAGTAGTCTAGGCTGGATGGTTACGGGAGAGCAAATACACTCAGAAGCAGTGAAATTGGGACTAAATTTGGATGTTTCGGTATCAAACACCCTTCTTTCACTCTATGCTGATACCGGTTGTATCTCTGAGTGCAGGAAGCTGTTCTCCTTCTTGCATGATCACGATCAGGTGTCATGGAATATCATTGTCAAGGCGTTTAGTGATTCTGAGGCATCAATCACTGAAGCCACCGGATATTTTATAGACATGATGCGAGCTGGACGGAGCCCCAATTGTGTAACCTTCATAAATATTCTTGCAGCAGCTGCATCTCTTTCCTGCGTCGAACTTGCGCATCAAATACATGCCCTGGCGATAAAATGCCGTGTTATGGATAACAATTCCGTTATAAGTTCTCTGCTCACTTGCTATGGAAAGTGCAGAGAAATAAGTTACTGTGAAAGAATATTCTCAACAATGGCAGAGAAGGATGATTCCAGCTGGAACTCCATGATATCAGGATACATACACAATGAGCTTCTGACAGAGGCTATGCATTTAGTCTGGCTTATGTTGCACAATGGCCAAAAATTAGATCGCTTCACTTTTGCCACTGTTCTTAGCGCTTGTGCTTCAGTTGCGACACTGGAGCATGGCATGGAGATTCACGCGTGTGCAGCTCGAGCTTGCTTTGTCTCTGATGTGGTTATCGGGAGTGCACTTGTGGACATGTACGCTAAATGTGGGAGGATTGAGTACGCCTCAAGATTCTTCGAGCTGATGCCTCTCCGAAATGTGTACTCCTGGAACTCCATGATATCTGGCTATGCACGCCACGGTGACGGCCATAGAGCTCTGGAAATATTCGCAAAGATGAAACTGGAAAACCAGCCACCAGATCATGTGACCTTCGTTGGGGTCCTATCAGCTTGCAGCCATGTCGGGTTAGTCAGTGAAGGCTATCACCATTTTGAGTCGATGAAGAGAGAGAACAACATTGAACCACGGATCGAGCACTTCTCATGTATGGTAGATCTCCTCGGCAGAGCAGGCGAATTCGAGAAGCTGGAGAGCTTCATAAACAGAATGCCAATAGAGCCGAATGTCCTCATATGGAGGACTGTTCTTGGAGCTTGCGGCCGAGCAAACGGCCGCCTGCTGGACTTAGGCAGTAGGGCGGCTAAGATGTTGAAGGAGTTGGAGCCTCAAAACGCTGTCAACTACGTGCTTCTTGCTAATATGTACGCCTCTTCGCAGAAATGGGAGCGAGTTGCAGAGTCCCGCCATGCAATGAAGGTGGCGGCGGCTAGGAAAGAAGCTGGGTGCAGTTGGGTCGCCATGAAGGATGGGATACACGTCTTCGTCTCTGGAGACAAGTCCCATCCTGACACGGATGCCATATATGAGAAGCTTGGTGAACTGCGTGAGAGAATGAAGGCGGCTGGATACGTGGCCCAGGTGGATTATGCTCTCTATGATCTTGAAGTGGAGAGCAAGGAGGAGATATTGAATTATCATAGTGAGAGACTTGCCATTGCTTTCGTTCTTACCCGCAAATCAGAGATGCCGATAAGGATCATGAAGAATCTTCGAGTTTGTGGAGACTGCCATTCAGCATTCAAATATGTGTCCAAGATTGTGAGCAGGCAGATTGTGCTGCGTGACTCCAACAGATTTCATCATTTCACGGATGGCAAATGTTCATGTAATGACTACTGGTGATGAGAAGCTGGGGCTGGTAAACAAGGATCATTTTTTGCATTCTATCTTATTTTAAATTTGATTTTTTCATAGAATTCATTTCCCGTTTCTGAAGAGCTATGTATAAATGATATAAACGCCCACGAATATACATAACCCATTTTTCTTGATATGCATATTTTGACATTTAGGAACATTTAGGAATAAAAAGTATTTCTCCCGTTTGTAAAATAGACATGTATACAAATCCTGATCCCAACTCAAAAAAAATTACATGCATTCAAAACATGTTACATTTATGATATTATAATCAAAGAATTTAACACGCAAAATTTCATCTACTAAAATAATAAACCAGGAGCTCATATGTACAAGTTGAATTTATCACCCCATATGCTTAGCATTTCTTGGACTGGACTGGTTGGAGCATGTCATATTCTGTGCAGTATTATTTCGTTAGTTAACACAGGTAAGAAAGGAAGTAAGTCATGATTCTCAAGTATCGTATATGCAGTTTAGAATCATTACGTACCAAGTGTAGTGTATATGGCTTCAAAATATAGCCTGAATCACATATTATCTTGACCTTGGTTACTGAGTGCGACTATAAGACGATGATAACACCTGCACAGCAGTATTTGAACTTTTAGTGAGAGGGAATATCCTACTAAAGCGACTACTACCATTAATTGAACTTCCTATGCAAAGCATGGGAAAACCAAAAATTTCAAGTGATAGATGCCGCACTCCTTATTTACAGGTATTTAACATTGCTTGCTAGTAAGAAAAATGGAAGAACTAGGGTTAGATACTCTGATTACCTGATATGTCTTTGGGCCCTTCTTTAAAAGATACCCAACACTGTTTAGATTTTCCACAAGGCTGTCACCCTTAAGCTGATCTTGTCTGCTAAACTGTATATTTCCTGAGCAAATCATACATAATAACTCTCTCAATCTTCTCAATTAAATCCATATTAGTGGAAGAATTCATTTATATGGTCTACATACAGATATAGAGAAACAATCTTTTTGCTGTAATTCAGATTGCTTGTTCAATGCACTTAAAAATCGTTTGGCTTCTTTCTGTTGACTCATTCCACCACTACGCCCAAAATCAACAAGGCCATTCTCATCAACATACTTCTCGTAAAGCAACTCTTTCATTATTTCAACAACATCCTGTAAACGTTCAGAGGAAATCCAGAACTAAAAAGGTAGAACTGCGGGAAAAAAATCAGGAAACTCAGGTTCTTGAATGATATATTTGTTTAAGTGAACCCATGACAGCTGAAAGATCTGATCACATATTTACCGAACATGGTGTTCTAAGGCTCAAACATGATCTAAATCCTATCCACCTATGTTGAAGTTCTTTGACTGATCCTCATTGTAAATATATGATCCAAAATTGTAACGTGAATGCACTCTCCACAGTCATACTACTCACAGATTTTGATTCTGCTTCAGGCAAGTCAAATAAATATTATGGAAGGTGAATGTAATTACTTGGTAAAGGACTTTCATGTTCCCAGAATTTTATCATGTTGTATGTTCAATTTCTGATTTGTGTTAGCAACCTTAACCAAAAGATATTTACCAAAGCGTCTTGTGTGCTTATTTCTTCCCTCAAGTCCACTCTAGCTCGAGCTTGTGCCAGTCTTACCAAGCTTTCTAACTGCCTAGCTGTTATTGGAGTGCCATCTGCAGTGGTATTATGGTCCCTCAGACACAAGTAAAACTTCTGCAAGATTTCTGCAGCTGGTTTTGTCATCCTAGATAAAAGATAAAATTGTGAGACTTCTACCTACAGAGTATTCAACAATACTTTTTAAATTGAGGGGAACCTGAGGTCACCTTGGAAATACATAAATTCTTGCATAAGCAATGTATTTTCACAGAAGAGGACCAGGCAGTGGAGTAAAATCTCTGTCATTATGATCAAGTCTCAACTTTGCAACTAACGAGCCACTTTTTATATTCAAATCTACACCTCTGTTATTGCGTGATTCTGCAAGTGCCCACAAGTTAGAAATTGTGTCAAAAGAACCCATTGGTTAAGAATTAACTAGGGCGAACTATCACATCTGCATAACCTCTTTCCAGAGGGTGAGGACTGTCCATGGCCAGCATGAAGCTGCAAAAGGAAAATGTGACAGTGCCAAGAGGCTTGTTATTTGATGGAGAAGACAAGTGTCCAGAGCAAAAAAAGGAAAAAAGGGAGATAAAAGATTGCATTAATACAACTAAAAAACAAACAAATATAATCTGTTTTTTTTGTACATCTGCCTCTTTGAGATAAATTAACTGTCAGGGAAGCGCTAAAAAAGAAGTCCTCGTCAGTCTAACAGCAACTGCACGTGAACCATTATAACACAGAGCACAGTGTTCTTGACTTATAAACAGGTCATAAATTGATCTTTGCCTGCATACACGATTACAGTTGTCTAGTTTCAAATTTGAGATGCAATGTCTTTCTAAGTACATATTGAAGCCAAAAGAACAGTGTGCTACAAAGTAATAAGGTTGATGTTAAAGTTCTGAGACAACATATCATTTACTACTCAATTAGTTCTAAAGGCACACAAAGACTTACCGACATTATGTGCTCTGAGAGTCTCTTATCCAGCAGCTCATTAGGTTTATCAAGCAATATGAATACCAAATCAAATCGTGAGAGAAGAGCAGCACTCATTTTCAGATTCTCATTCACTGTTTTTGCTCGGCTGCAATTAAAATATAGAGTTTAAATACAAGAAATAATTAATAAGCGACACAAGTACTCTATACTTTTAACCAAATCCTGTTCCGATTTAGAACAGACGTCACATTTGTGTATGCCCTTTAGGTAACTGCTTAACAGACGTGAAGCTTTTGAAGAATTAGAACAGCCAGTGATGTTGCTGATGCTATTTGGCTGGGGTTTCTCAATTTTCAAAACTAAAGCACAAGCATAAGAAGAATATCAAATTTCGGCAAAAGGAAGGCTCAATACTTATAATGACCCTCAGCAGGGTTTGCTGTAGCTAAAACTGATGTTCTTGCTGATAAACTTGCTACAAGCCCCGCCTTTGCAACAGAGACACATTGTTGTTCCATTGCTTCTAATAGGGCCTGCATACATCAGACAATGAGCAGTCTTCTTAATTTAGAGAGCAGACAAACATGTCCTCAGAAGTCATTAGGACTGTATAAACCTGATGTTCTGCTGACATTTTGTCAAACTCATCAATACAGCATAATCTACGGTCTGCAAGTACCATAGCGCCTGTAAATTGAACCAGTTAGGTTTAGCTATGAAGATGTGTTCAGAATGCAACAGCACTCTGTGAAACATCTACAAGGCCGTGTGGGAATATATTTGGGTAGATGAAGGATTTTGACACTGGGAACAGCAAATGACTATGTGTTGGGTAAATGAAATTCATCAGAGTTCAGAAGCTTGTTTAAGGACCTATATATAAAGAGAGCTATATTGCTTTCAGAAGTTATCACGGCGTATTAAGTTATTGGGAAAAACTGCCGTTGTCCACAACACTCTTTAATATACGATCCTGGAAGGCTGGAACAAATATTTATCATTATAATGAAAGAATTTAAAACAAAGTACAATACAGAGGTTGCATCACTTATGACCTGCTACTTGTCAAAAAGAATCAAGAGTTTCCAACTCACAATCCTATTACTAGAACTTTTGAATGTTAATGTTTTCAATAAAGCCTCCTTTTTTATTTCCTGGGATGTTGAAAGGTGAGAGAGAGAGAGAGAGCACTGCGCCACTGCCATGAACGTGGATAAGCTATTTATTCTAAGGCTAAATCACAGTATTTCAATGAACCAGCCAACACGGAAATAGAAGAGAAGGAAGAAAGTGCACCAGCCTCAAATGCATAGTCACTTGTCATCGAGTCTTTCACCACTGCCACAGTCAGGCCAGCTTTAGTTGTGGCGTTGCCACACACATATATCCCACGTGGAGAAATAGAAGCTGCAGCTTGAAGTAGTTGGCTTTTACCCAGCCCAGGATCACCTAGTTACATTCACTTGAACATCAAATGTTTGTAAACAATGACTCCAATAACTTGAAGCTAGTATCTAGTATGGAAAA
The DNA here is from genome assembly GCF_004379255.2 of Salvia splendens. Classification (NCBI taxonomy): domain Eukaryota; kingdom Viridiplantae; phylum Streptophyta; class Magnoliopsida; order Lamiales; family Lamiaceae; genus Salvia; species Salvia splendens. The sequence goes on along the minus strand of NC_056032.1, from coordinate 35,800,927 downwards.
TGTAGTAAAGTACAAGTATTAGCATTTAGATTCCAATCTGTGCAGAAGAAGAAAACCAACATACCAACAACAATTACATGAATATCTCCTCTGACAGGCACCTTGTTCTGATCCATTGAATGCTTCCGAACACCACCAAACAACGCTAATGTAATTCCAGCTATGACCAACCAAAAAAAAGATAAATTTGCAATATCTAATCAATGAAATCTTCAAAACCAAGTATAACTAGGAATCTGTGTTAGAAAAAAAGAAGTTCAAACATTATATTGTACTGCCTACAGAAACACATTTCATCCATGAATGCAAAACTAAACATATTAACCATATTGCATCATTCCATTAACTACAAAAAATATATTCCCCTTCATATAGGTTATCAATCATTCCATATTAACCATATATGTAGAGGAACACTAGATCAAGAGGGAATATGCAGAATTCTTTTATTCACCTAGCAAATAAGATGGGAAACAGTGTCGTGTGTTGTAATGTTAAATTCACTATTCTACCCTAAAGTAGATTGCATTACAACATGCTAAATTCACTATTTCTACCCTAAAGTAGATTGTATTACATAAAATGTTGAATAAACATGCTGTCTCTCCTATTTCTGCATTATCATAACTATTGTTTCCAATCTAGAGTCTAGTGGTGGCAATGGTAATGTTGAATACACCTAAAAGTTACTGTGGAGGTCGAATGTATTAGCCCGTGAATGATATATGTATATATATGGATAGTAGATGTAACTCTCATCATTCACGCAATTCCCACGCCCATCAATTATGATGTGAGTGCACAAATAAGACTATGAAGAAGATTAATGGCAATTGCCGTTCGTGTACCTTTAACAAGCTCATGGCCATAGATGGATGGACAAACTGATTGCAGAATTTGACGGAAAACATCTGAACCATGCTCCTCGGAGAACTTTACAATGAATTCCAGATCTCTTGGCGAAAATGAGTACAGATCTAAATGCTCTGAGAACCTAGCACTGATATTGGTATCTCGTGCATCCTCAGACACAGACTGGGACTTTGAATTTATTATTGAAACCACTTCTAGGTACAGATAGTATAGTGCTTGGTTCTTCCCCTTTGATTTTCCTAATTTTGTGAGGAAAAAAAATTAGAAACCACCATGAAACAACTTTGAATCTGTAGCATTTCCCCAACCCATGGCCATTGCAACAAAATTGTGACTTAGATATGTAGTACCCACAGATCAGTAAGCAACAAACATATAGAAAATGCGCAACAATATCACAAACTAATTTAAGAATCTTGGTTAAGCTTCATCATTTGCTTGTTTTTCAAATAAATGAAGAAAATATTTTTTCCTAACTACTCCTATAAGACTATTCAAAAGCATGATTTTGTTTCAGGAGCATAATCTGTGTGTGCCTAAAAACACAACATATTCCAAGTTCAGTAGAGTGACTTCAGGACACCTTTATGACACAAACTACTAGGTGTGAAAATATGACGGAAATAAACTAAAATGGTAAGCAATGAAATTTAAAAGATCTACGAAGGAATAAGCCTTTACACTACTCAATAGTTTCAAGCCGTAGCTGAATGAGGCTGAGACATATCAACCATTTCAGAACATATACTACTGACTGTAAATGGAAGCACCGTGACAAACTCATTTAGCCTCTATTTGATTTATCCATCAGACTCTAGAATACAAGTCATCAAAGTAACTCAGGCAATCAATACTATTATCTTGTATATAGGTGCCAGCTCGACCCCCATGTAATAGATATAGAACATAAATGATGAAAGAGAAAAAATATAAAAATAAGGAAAAAGATTCATGAACCACTCCATTAGTAAGGCTGTGGGATGATTGTAGTTCTTACGTTACACCATCCTTACCTCCTCCAATGTCCATGTAATTGTTGAAAACTCTTATGATACCAGTTACTGTGACAATATCTCCAGGAATGCATGCATCCACTAGATCTTGGGTCAGTTCATACTCCACTGTCCGAGGAACCCGCCCCTCTTCATGATGTTCAGATTTGAGCAGATCTTGAATTCTGAATCCAGAAGCAACATTTGATGTAGAACTTCCATAGTCGAGATCATTCTTTTATATAGGGTACATGGACATGTTAAGAACTATACCTTATTCTTTGAAAATCGATTGGTAGAGCGGTAGACCTGATGGGATTGAAATTTCGGCTTTTACATGCTACAGTTTCACATTTTGTTGGCAGAGAAAATTTTCCATCAGGAAAGACATATGTCATGGTGGTCCCACATTTAGCACATGAAAAACTCATTTGTATCACCAGCGGCCGGACTGTGCTAACTTTTACTACAGTTCCCCTTACAGAAACAAGCCTGTCTATGATGTTGAACAAGTTGCAGTTACATTTCACATCATATGCAGAATTAAATTGGGCATTTCTACAAATAGATTTAAACAAAGTTCAAAACCAAAGAAATTTTGCAATTACCAATATAAGCAGCCTTCAGGTTCTTCAAAGCAATCATAGACTCTTGATGATTGTGAAGACGGATTGTAACCTTGGCACCTTCCTCCATCAGATCTTCTTTCCCAAAATAGACCTACACAGGTAACGGGTATACAGAAATTCATTTCACAAAGGTAACAATCCTCACATCGTAAAGGAGTCCCAAATTTGTATTACCTTGTGCAATGCCGCGCTCATACAGAGCAGAGCTTGTTTAGGTTTTTCTAGTAGTGCTACATAAAATTCTTCAATGTTGCATGCTTTCTTAAAATGCTGAAAGTCGAGGGGCAAGAAGAATGATCCATCCTCCTCTTTAACCTACCCATGACATCAAGAAATTCTTTGAAATGAAACCTGCTATTAATACCTTGCTTGTATTGATTAAGCAAACGAGCTAAAACTCATCAAACTACGCCAAAATTTCGATTCTAATTAACAGACCATTTGCACAATAGTTAGCTAATAAAGTAAAAGGAACCACATAAACAGTTGAATTTAAATTCATAGGGAGATTTTCCTCGTAAAAGTAGATTGATGGAAACAAATACAAAGAAATAGAAGAAGCACCTGACTGACGAATTCTTTTCCTTGAGGAGAGAAGAAGAAATCAAGCAGAGAAGATGCGAGATGCATTCGGTGGTCTGAGTCGTCGCCACTAGTTTGAGGAAAATAGACGGCCAGAATGCGCCACAAACCGTTATCCTCCGCCCACCGTGTAACCGTTTTACTACTCTCTGTCGGGTGGCCGTACATCTCGAGTGACGGTGGCGCGGTTCGTTTGGCGGGAGTAGCTTTTTGGAGCTAATCCTCTTTGTTTGGCGACTTTTTTTCTTTAAATTTCATTGGAAGATATTCCCATTATGCAGCCCTAATTTTCTAATTTATTAATTTTTTCTTCAAATTATCTCATTATTCACAATTATTTTTTGTTTTAATGAAACTCATATGTTTTAACTATTTTTATACTATAAATTTATTTAAAATGCATAAATATACACAATCGTTTAGAAGGGATGAGTTTTAATAGTATAAAATTTATAAAATAAGAGATAAATAAGAGAAAATGTAATTAAAGTATTGTTAGTGGAATAGGCTTGCCTATAAGAGAAAAAAAACATATATAGACTAATTTTGGTGGAATTTTGGTGGATGATCAAAATAATAAAAATATACTAACTATTTTCGTGAACTAACATAGTAGGTAGTAAATAAGAAAGAACTATACAATAAGTGACGAGACTAATTAATAGTGTAAGTGATGAAATGAGGTGAGATAGTGGGATCATGACTATTGCAAGGTATGTGTAGATGAGATGGTGATAGAGTTGTGAACACCCTAACCAATTCGTAGGATGTCTCTGGCATTAAGGGCATATGTCTGTGGTTTTTGCAGATGCATTGAAAAACTCGTTCTCAAGGATTTCATAAGATGACTTTAGAAGATGTACATGTTCTATCATGAAATAATTATGTACTAGATAGAAAATAGACAAACAACATATTTGAAAAAATGGATCATACGCATGCATCGAGGTCAAATAAATTTCTTTTATTGTATATCTTCTTTTTGCATATGAGGGTTTGCATGATTGTGCACGGCTTCCCGATACGTTTGGTAGCATCAACCGCATGCATTAGCGGTGAAATTAATTACTATCCACCAACTTGGAGTGGCGCATATATACGGCATATGTGGCTGATATCCAACAATATTTACGTTCTTTAGTGTAGCTAAGTCAAATAACAATGCCAATATGTAGAACCACTACGGTAGTCTTCAATGATGTCGAATGACCTACTACCTCGCGAATGGTATCTACCCCAGATGACCGACTTTCACAAAAGACATTGTCATGTCCAACTAACTTAAAAAGTGGTCTATTCGCCTAGAAGCAAGTGATAGGGCGGAAAAGACGTGGAACAAACATTCTGCGTGCTCCAAGCACAATTCGCCAATATCAAGGTTTGAGGCATATATGTGTTGGGAAAAGTGGTGATAATTATCACAGAGTATCAAAAATAAATTGATACTTGCACAGCGGAACTAGGATAATTCTTTTCCCTCTTGCTGGATTAAATAATGGGACTAAACCAAGAAAACAAAATTTGGTGCAGAATAAAAGTGTGAGACGAGAATTTTACGTGGAAACCCAAATCGGGAAAAAACCACGAGACCGAAGTCTAAATCTTCCACTATGTATATAGTAGGCTTACAAATCTCCCTACACTCTATAGGGGAAACACAAATCTCAAGTTGAATAACTTGGAATACACACAAGAGGAGTGAGCTATAATTTTAAGGGAGATAGGAATTTTTCCTCACTTTTTCTTCTCTCAAAATGCACTCACCGAAACTCTCTCTTGCTCTCTCTCACAAGCTGCTGTAATTCTCAGCTCTTGCACTGCCTTCACCGATGGAAGTGAGCTCTATTTACAGAGCAATTGAGCAGCATTTTTCCACTCCTATAGCCACCCTCTATGGCCGCAATATTTGAAGAAATATGGGAGGTGTGCAGCAATCTTACTGCAAATGTTGAAAACCCATTTCCAAACACTATTTGCAATAAATGCAAATCTTCACAAGCTTAGTCAACAATTGTTGGCTTGTGGCACGTCCACATTGAGGTGGATTCATCTCAACAATTCTCCCCCTCCACCTCATGTGGGGATTCAACGAGACCGGCTTCTTGCCTGCAGATCTCAAGCTTATCTCGGGGTAAGGACTTGGTAAGTATATCGGCACCGTTTTTATCGGTGTGCACCTTTTCCAGCTGCAAAAGCTTTCTGTCAAGTGCTTCTCGTATCCAGTGATACCTCACATCAATATGCTTCGTTCTTGAGTGAAAACTCGAATTCTTACTCAAGTGAATTGCGCTTTGACTGTTGCAGTAAAGCACATACTTCTCTTGCTTCAAGCCCAACTCTTGTAGAAACTCCTTCAACCACAATAGGTCTTTACAAGCCTCCGTCATAGCTATGTACTCAGCCTCCGTTGTGGATAATGCCACGCATTTTTGAAGTTTCGATTGCCACGAGATAGCTCCCCTTGCAAGTCTCATCAGGAATCCGGACGTGGACTTCCTGGAATCTACGTCACCAGCCATGTCTGCATCAGTATATCCATCTAGTAGGATATGGTTGTCGCCAAACTTCAGACAAAGTTTAGAAGTACCTCGCAGGTACCGAAATATCCATTTCACTGCGGTCCAATGCTCTTTTCCCGGATTAGAGAGAAATCTACTAACCACACCAACTGCGTGAGCTATATCTGGTCTGGTGCATATCATAGCATACATTAGACTGCCCACCGCAGAACCATATGGCACCTTCCGCATCTCTTTCTTTTCTGTCTCACTTGTCGGGCATTGCGCAGAGCTGAGCTTCATATGACCCGCAAGTGGAGTGGTGACTGGCTTCGACTTGCTCATACTGAATCTTTCAAGAACTTTCTCAACGTATTGTTCTTGAGATAACCAGAGCTTCTTGCTCTTCCTATCCCTGGAGATCTTCATTCCAAGGATCTGCTTAGCCGCGCCCAAGTCTTTCATCGCAAAAGACTCGCTTAGTTCTTTCTTCAGCTCATCAATCTTGCTGGCATCTTGGCCTACAATCAGCATGTCGTCGACGTAGACTAACAGTATGATAAACTCACTCCCTGCGAACTTCTTGAAGAAAACACAGTGATCTGAGGTGGTCCTGATGTAGCCATGGGTCGACATGAAGGACTCAAACTTCATGTACCATAATCTGGGAGCTTGTTTTAGGCCGTACAAGCTCTTCCTCAACCTGCACACAAGGTTCTATTTCCCTTTGACTTTGAACCCTTCAGGTTGGTCCATGTAGATTTCTTTATCTAAATCTCCATGCAGAAACGCCGTCTTCACATCAAGTTGCTCGATCTCCAGGTTTGAGCTGGCAGCAATCGCGAGCACGACTCTGATTGAAGACATCTTCACCACTGGTGAGAAAATCTCTTCAAAATCAACACCCTTTCTCTGACTGAAACCTTTCACAACCAGTCTGGCCTTGTACCTTGGTTGTGAGCTGTGCTCCTCAGCCTTCAATCTGTAGACCCACTTATTTTTCAGTGGTCTCTTGCCGGCTGGCAACTGCACCAAGTCATAGGTGTGATTTTGATCTAAGGAGTTCATCTCCTCCTTCATGGCCTCTAACCACTTCTCCTTTTGGTCATGTGCCATGGCTTCAGCAAAACTCTGTGGCTCTCCTCCATCAGTGAGCATTACATACTCATGTGGGCTATATCTGGTAGAAGGTTGTCTTTCTTTGACTGACCTTCTGACTAGAGGGACTTCATCTTGTGCAGGTCGAGTCTCCTCGTCGCTTGCTCCATCATCAATCGGATCGCCTTGCTCCGGTTGGATATCTTCCCCGTAATCCTGAACCATCGGTGAAGGAACTGGATCTAAGTTTACAGGAACTTCTGAATTAGATTCAGGCTTTTCTTTAGCATCATCAGGAACTTGATCTTCAAGGAATACGACATCCTTGCTTCTGATGACCTTCCTGTTAACCGGGTCCCATAATCTGTAACCAAACTCTTCATGAGCATATCCCAAGAAGATACATGGTTTGGTTTTGTCATCAAGCTTGGATCTCTCATCTTTTGGAATGTGCACGAATGCCCTGCAGCCAAACACTCTCAAGTGTTTGTAAGACACGTCTTTTCCGGACCAAACTCTGTCTGGAACGTCACCGCCCAGAGGAGTTGATGGAGAAAGGTTGATCAAGTCAACTGCAGTCCTCATAGCTTCACCCCAAAAGGATTTGGGCAGTTTGGAATGCGACAACATGCATTTGATTCTTTCACAAATCGTTCTGTTCATCCTTTCTGCCACTCCATTGTGTTGAGGAGTCTTTGGGACACTTTTCTCAAGCTTGATACCATGGTTCTTGCAGTGTAGCTCAAATGGGCCTTGGTACTCTCCGCCGTTGTCTGCACAAACACACTTCAGTTTCCTTCCCGTCTGCCGTTCGACTTTTGCTTGAAAGTGCTTAAAGACCTCCAAGGTTTGGTCTTTGGCTTTCAGAGCAAAACACCAGACTTTTCTCGAAAAATCGTCAATGAAAGTGACGAAATATAATGCGCCACCAAGAGTTCTGTCTTTCATGTAGCACAGATCAGTGTGCACCAAATCAAGAGGTTGTGCTCTTCTTGAAAGGGAGAAGCTTTTGAATGTCACTCTGTGTTGTTTTCCAGCCAAACAATCAACACAAGTTTCCAAATGCATTCCTTTTACCTCAGGGATGAGGCTTCTTCTAGCCAAGATCTTCAGACCTTTCTGGCTCAGATGTCCAAGCCTCTTATGCCATATCTTAATGGAGGAATTTTTGACGACTGCATTTACCTCTCCACTGGACAACGTTGCATGCATCAAGTAGAGCGAATTTTGCTTTCTACCTTTTGCTGCAATGAGGGAGCCTTTTATCAGCTTCCATTTTCCTTCGCCGAAATGGTTGATGTAACCATCGTCGTCAAGCTTGCCGGTGGAAATAATGTTGAGTCTGATATCAGGAACATGTCTAACATCTCTTAAGACGAGCTTACACCCTGTGTCAGTAAGCAGATGAATGTCTCCTATACCAGCAACTTCTGTCACGCCGTGATTGGCCATTCTGACTTTGCCAAAGCTGCCACCGGTGTAGGATGCAAACATATCACGATATGGTGTGATGTGATATGATGCACCCGAATCAACAATCCAGTCTGTTTGTTGGCATGACGAACTCACACAAGCGTCATCACAAACTACGACGACATCGCCATCAGTTGCAACTGCCGTTGTGTCCTTCTCAGCATTTTCATTATTTCCCTTCGTTTGATCTCTTTTCTTCTTTCTGCAGTCTCTCTCGTAGTGGTTTGGGCCACCACAATAATGGTATTTGAAGTCTTTTTTGTGTTTAGACTTCCCCCTGGATTTGTCTCTCGTGTTTTGAGAGTTTCTATTTTTACTTCTCCCTCGATCACTATTTTCAGCAACCATCGCCTTTGTCTCAGAAGAATGATCTTGCTCCCTTCTTCTGGATTCTTCGTTAAGAAGAAAATCTTTGACCATCTGCAAGGTCAGTGCTCCCCCTGGAGCCGAGTTGCTGATTGACACCACAAGAGTGTCCCAACTATCCGGCAACGAACTGAGTAGCAATAAAGCTATCACTTCATCATCAAGAGAAATCTTCATGTTGATAGATTGGTTGATAAGACCCTGATATGCATTGAGGTGCTCCGTCATGTTGGCACTTTCCACATATCGTAATCGAACGATTTTTCTGATGATGGATGCTTTGTTCAAAGCATTTTTCCTCTCGAACATAGCTTCTATTTTCTTCCAAAGAACATCAGCCTTTTCCTCATTGGCGAAATGATGGAAGATACTGTGTTCGATGAAGCGCCGGATGTAACCAACAGTTTTTCTGTGCATCATCACTCATATCCTTTGGTTTGGCATCATCTCCCTGTAAAGGCAAATAGAGATCCTTACAGTAGAGGAGATCTAACATGCTTGGCTTCCAAATTGAGTAATTCGATCTGCTCAATTTGAACATGCCACCAAGCGAAGATGATTCCTCCATTTTTAATCCGCCTCAGAACCACGATGGCTCTGATATCACTTGTTGGGAAAAGTGGTGATAATTATCACAGAGTATCAAAAATAAATTGATACTTGCACAGCGGAACTAGGATAATTCTTTTCCCTCTTGCTGGATTAAATAATGGGACCAAACCAAGAAAACAAAATTTGGTGCAGAATAAAAGTGTGAGACGGGAATTTTACTTGGAAACCCAAATCGGGAAAAAACCACGAGACCGAAGTCTAAATCTTCCACTATGTATATAGTAGGCTTACAAATCTCCCTACACTCTATAGGGGAAACACAAATCTCAAGTTGAATAACTTGGAATATACACAAGAGGAGTGAACTACAATTTTAAGGGAGATAGGAATTTTTCCTCACTTTTTCTTCTCTCAAAATGCACTCACCGAAACTCTCTCTTGCTCTCTCTCACAAGCTGCTGTAATTCTCAGCTCTTGCACTGCCTTCACCGATGGAAGTGAGCTCTATTTATAAAGCAATTGAGCAGCATTTTTCCACTCCTATAGCCACCCTCTATGGCCGCAATATTTGAAGAAATATGGGAGGTGTGCAACAATCTTACTGCAAATGTTGAAAACCCATTTCCAAACACTATTTGCAATAAATGCAAATCTTCACAAGCTTAGTCAACAATTGTTGGCTTGTGGCACGTCCACATTGAGGTGGATTCATCTCAACAATATGGTACAAGCAAATAGTAATTGTTGATAGCATGTGCTTGTGCATCGTGATACACAACATGATTATCGAGGATGAATGAGCCAACACCGCTAATTGGACAGTTGAAAAGACACCAAGCTTCTCAACTGCAAGCGACTACCCCATTCAAGGCGCTTCTCTAAATTTTCATGCATACATAACTTGTCATAAGTAGACACATAGTAAAGATCAACATGACCGATTCCAATAAATTCTAGTTAAACAAATGAGTATGCTTTAGCCATGTCTATGATTGCATCAAAGTTTAATGAGTGTCTATTATTTTTTTTAAAAATTTTCAGTTATGCATTTTTATGTTTAATTTATACAGTACAATATAGTACTTTATCAATTATATATTTTTTGTTAAATAATAAAGTTATTACTCCATCCGTCCCACTTTAGAAGTCTCGATCACTTTTGCACACTCGTTTTATAAAAATCATAAGGAACCCCAAATCTACATAAATGGAATTTGGAGACACAATAAAAAACGACATACTTGTTCCTTATATGGTATAATAACTCAATCATCTTTATGTTTCGTTGATCCCCTTAACTTAGGGTTTTTTGAAGTGGATGCATTTCACTTATGCCTCCCACTTCTAGACGCTCAATCCAAATTCGAATCTCATCGATCACGTAGCCGTTCTTGATAAAAAAATTCTCCTGTATAAGTTTCAGGATAACAATTTGGTCCGCCAATCTGTTTTACAAACAAAATCAATCCATATATCTCCCGTTCTACACAAATCCACACAGATTTCATCTGAATGGGAATACATACTAGTATGGTCAAAGCTAAACAACAAAACAATAAATAATTATAATATAAAAAATAATTTAAAATCACAAAAAAATATTGCTCGATTACGTATTAGCTGATAAGGCATGCTCAGTGCGAGTCCATTAAATAAGTATACTCTGATACAGAATCCAGCACAGAATCCATGCTTGTTCCAATGACGCGTGTGAAAATTCCACTGATGCGTGTGAAAACTTGTTGTTGCACGTGGACAAAACGGATCTTTCAAATCAATACAATACTTTGAAAAGTTATGTTTTTAAGTTTCAAACACCTAAAAAATATAAGTCTGACATTAATAATGTAATAAGATAACACTATATAATTGAAAATAATTAGTGTAGATAACACTTACCGTCACGACCCAATTCTCTTTAAGGATAACAAGATTGAGTAATTCGCGACTAATGCGGGGATAGAAAATGGGTAGAATCTGAAGAACTTGCCGAAGGCCAAATGTGATATTACAAAATAACAGTCAAGTATTTGATCACAATTCTCAGAGTAGAAAAATGCGACATGTCAACTGAATCAGAGTTCGATGATGAGACATTACTATTCTCTATTAACAAAACACAGCGGAATATGTCCCTACTGAACGACTTCGTGTATGAAGACACGAATCGTCGAGAAATCCACACGATTATTTAATAGCATCGACTCCGATCAATTCTTCTCCATCTTGACGTTCAACCTGCACATTTATAAATACATGCAAGGCTGAGTACAGGAGTACTCAGTGGACACGTGCCGAAAACAAACATACAAATATAAGTTGGCATCCATTAGCAGTATCACACGGGGGTTTTCTTAAAAGGCCCGGGCATACTAAATTCATTTGTGATCTTAAAAGTCCGACTGATCAGTCTAAGTTCTTGATATACCCACCATGTCTGAGAATCCAGTGTGTCGTGAAGGTAGCCGCCTTCAACAAGAACCCTCCCCGGCCAACCTCTCTCTAAGATGGCTCACAGCGCTCGCGCACGTCATTCCGAATAGGATTTGCGGTCCTATTGGGAACCGAATTCGTTACCAAATTTTTGGCATCGCCAAACTCTCGACATATAGCCCTCACAGACAGGTCTCGAAAATAAACATTTTATGGCATGACAACAACTTTAAAATAAATCACATCCCCATTTTTGAGAAAAGATGATATTTCATAACTTCAAAAGTATTTGCTTTATATCCACACTATAGTGCTGGATATTAAAAGAAAGCACACCTGGTATGCTTATCTCCGATTAAAATCCTCGTTTGGCCTCACTTGCCCTCGAATAAATTCTCCTTTAGAAATAAATAGCGTAACACGCTAATTAGTACTTGAACTATTTTTTTTTCGAAAAGAATGCATGCATCCTATCTCTTAGTCTCGGCTCATAGGATTTTTCATAAATCCTAACTCGGCTTTACTATACGACGGCACTTAAATTATTCTGCTCACTAATTTGGAGAAATTCTATTTTCTCTTAATTAAATATGGATTCCTAAAATCTGTCTTAAATCCTTTCTTTCGGATTTTACAATTCCTTAAGGTTTCTTAAGGCCGCCCATGGCGTCGCGGGGCGACGCCGGTCGGCCCTTCGCGTCTTCGCTTCATATCTTTCCATTTTGGGAAACTTAAATTATTCAGAGATTAATTCAATTAAGCTTGAAGCTTAATTTCTTAAATTAATCCCTTTCCAAATAAAATTAAATTCTAATTCCAACAAAATAATTTATGTAGTTCATCCCAAACCAAACTCCATCGGCCCAAAATTTAATCGGCCCATCTCATTTAACTTGGCCCAAAACCCAGATAAAATCATTATTCCCTTGTGGCCCAAATCAATTATTTCATTGGCCCAAACAAAAGAAATAGGCGGTCCACCATTATACTCCCCCATCCGTCGACACACTCTCTCTCTCAATTACATTCCCAATTTCTAAAATTTCCAAAATCAAGCATCGCAGCGTCTTCTTCCTCATGCTCACGCCTCGATGCGTCGCCATCTCCGGCGTGAATCGATCATCGCCGTCCACGCCCTTCTCCGGCGTCTCATCTCCTCCCGCTATTTCTTTCACTTTCCCAAAATTGATTTCCTCTTCCGAATTCGGCGTCTTCACAACTGAATCGGGGAAGCGGCGGCGTCCCCTCGCTTTGGCGAGAACACCGTTGCCTCGTCGGGGCTTCGGAGCTCCGCCGGTGCAGGTTCCCTCTCCCACAGCGTTCTCTCCCGTCGAGCTTTCGCCGCCTACTCAGCTCCTCAGGGATTCGCTCCGCCGCCGTCGCCATCTACCGTTCTCGTCTTTGCTTCGGCGACTCCTTCCCTAAGCTAAGTCATCCTCCCCCTTTCCCCGCTTGATTTTCGGGAATCGTGGCAGTAGCTATGTGAAATTATTTCCATTATCCATTGGGGAGAGATTTGATAGCCTTGATATCCTTGTTCTATGTTTATGTTCTCATTGTTTGTTTCGTGTGGCCTATGTGGTTTATGCATTGTTCCGTTTTGTTGAGTAATGGTCGTTTCTAAGCTCTACCTTATTTTGCGAGTCCCAGAAATCTAAGTCCTTGACTACTTACGGCTGCTCTATATGGTGCAATACGGTGTTGAGGAAGTTACCTCACTTGGTGAACTCTCTTCGTTTTCTTGGCTGCCCTCTTTGCCTCTGTCGCCTTGTGCCGCCGTCCCTTACTCCGTCGCACTCCTTGCCTTGCAAAAATTTTGACAGAATGTAGTTGTGGAGTGGGGAAGGGGACGGTGGTATTTATAGGCAACATGCCTTGGCCTCTTGTGGCATAATCTTGGGCATTGAGCTCCTAATTTTGGCTACAATTTAGCTCCCTTTCTGAGCTTTATAACAATGTTTATCATGCTAAATTGGTGAATAATAGACTAACCTTCCTTGGTTGTTTCCTCAGCCTTGGATGGTGGGAAAGATTGGCTCTGGTCCATGCTTATTTTAAGCATATTCATTGGCTCCTTTTACCACGCCTATTTGCCCTAATTTACACTTTGGTGAAACTTGAGAAGATAACAAAAGGGGTGATCCCAGCTCTAATTTACAGCCTAATGGTTGACCTATATAGCTCTACTATTCCTCATCTCTAATTGAGCTTGTGCCTCTTTTCCCTTTATTTGTGAGTTCCAAACTGACCCCTTTTTGGTGTAAACTTTGTAGGTGCAAGGTCATCTCTTTTTCACTTTGTGGCTCCTCCAAGACCGAGGAAGATGGGGAGAGATTGGCTTACTTCACCATTTTGTCCTACTTTCCTACTCATCCTAGTTTTGGAGTAGATGAAAGTTGTATGTCCATTTTTATGTAATACTTGAATTTGTAGCTCAGGAGTGGGGTGTAGTATTTCCTTAATTAAGCATTTGGATGTAGAGTTATTTGTATGCACTCACTTTTCCTTAATAAAAGTATCCCAGTTACTTTTATTCTTGAAACTTTTCTTTTGTACTCAAATTCGTTCAATAAGCTTGATTTGTTCCAACGCCGGATATTACAATGAAAAATCTACGTCCTCCAAACGAGAATTAATCGAGCCATTAAATCCGACTAAATCCAACTAAAAGGAATAAAATCCGGGGCGTCACACTTACGTCATTATACTTCGTCCACTCTACAACTGTAATGACCTTTCTTATATCAACATCATCTTTCACAACTGCTTTGTATTTTTGATGTTATTCTTCTTCTTCTTCATTCAACTCATTGTATTTTTGAGTGTATTCTTCTTCGTTCCACTATCCTCTAACACTAATTTATCAGTCATTCTCATTATCTCTCTTACTTTACCATTTGTGCATTAATTTCCATGTCATTTCAAATGCACAAAAAATACTTTACAACTTATACCGGTATGACCCACCATTAGTTCCATGTTTTGCATAACATCCAAGAAAAGTGACAAATTTTCTAGTCTTGTGAAATAATATGCAAATCGACCAAGGTTACAGATGAATTGAGTTTTTTTTAACAAGATAAGACATCTATCCATTTGCCTACATAATAAGTATGTTGCATCACCTAATATGTTTGAATAGCTGCAAAACATTCATGACCTGCTTCACGACTAAGAGAACCAGAAAATTTCATCATCTTCCCTGGTGAGGACCAAATCTTCCCGGTTTTCAAGTAGGTTTCTAACCATAAGAGAAACTGAAAATTCTATCATCTTCCTTGGTGATGACCAAACCATCCACGTTTTCAAGTAGGTGTCTGATCATTTCATCGAAGCAGGTCCACATCTCTCCAGATGCAAGCATTTCATAGAGGGCGGGATTATAGGGATCCTTTCCAGCGGGAGCCACCATCTAAGCAAAATGGACACGGAATCTCCTTCTTCCTATGTACAACATAGCTCCTAATTCCCATGGAAACCATCGACGGCGATTTTGTCAAGAAGAATAGCATCCATGATATATCCAGATCTAGGTGTCAGCGGTTTCTCGGGGGATATTACATAGGGCAGCACCAGTGCATTGGCGGCGGCAACCGGTGCATCGGCGGTGGCATTCCCATTGTTCCTACAATACACCAGCGCCGACGATAAGCATGTAAGCAAATTTTCAATTCATAATTATGTTGGGAATATATCATCAACATTGGAAAAAAAATTCATGTTGTTGTCATTTTGTTAGAGAGTGTAGTTTCACGTTAACTATAGTATATTACTTAAAATCATATATATTACTTAAAATCATATGAATTCATATTTTGAATGAAATACTTAAAACCAAATACAACTATATTATCTTAAAGTTTAAAATCATAAAAGTAAAACAATTTAAACGTATAATCTCAAAACATAAAATTAAATAATTTTAGAAATCAACCAAACACATACACATATTTTGCATTATTTATAAATTATTCAAAGCTTTCGATAACTACTTTCTTATCTTTGCCACAAAAACAAACAATCATAATTTTAATTCTACTAGCATTCATTAAATATCATTCACATCAACATAAACACTTTGATATCATGCACATCAACATAAACACTCTGCAGAATTTTTTTTATAAGCAACATTAATATTGAACTTTTAGTGATAGATGTTTACTAATAATAAACTAAGCAAAATTGTATTGCAGTTATCATGTTATCAACTAATCTCTCAGAGATTCTTGGAAACCAAGTTCCTCCTTCAAAAAAACATTTGTTGTCACATACTTGTCGTCACCTATTATATGTCTCGGTTTTCCATTTTGGTATGTCCCGTATTATTTGTCCCACATTCTATTACATTTCTTAAAATATGTGCCGGATCAAAGTTGGACACATACTGGAAGATAGAGGGAGTAATCAGAGAGGGGGGAAACGGAAAATGCATAATTAGATATATATGGACGATTTCGAGGGAAGCATCAGAATTTTAAGAACACAAATTAAATCAAGTGAGCCAAATATATTTCTTGTAATATTGCGCATAAAAATACAACATTAAATCTTCTTCACTCATTTGATCATTTCTTCTGCAATCTACTTCCGCGGTAGCTTACCGCTCAACCCTATTTCCCCCTTAATTCTGGATCAACTGACAATTCGACATCAAATTTCATTATCTCATAAGACATAGTATTATTTTAATTTTTAGATCTATAAATGAAATGAATAAATGTTGATAGTTCAACATCAAATCTCAAAATAAACTACAAATTTCATACTTATATGAAATAAATTTATATATTATGTGTAAACAATTGCCTCCAACACAACAATTTGCATAGAGTATAGATTTCCTGCAATTACATAAAGAATGAGACTTAATCAAATCTGTAAGATCACGTTTATAGAACACCGTAGAATAAAGTTTCACTTGAAGAAGAAATCAAAGAATAAAGTTTATCAGAAATTCGGTGACACATGCAATAAAAAAATAACATAGCGAGTGAGTAGATTTATACCTACCACATAGTATCATATATTTATATTCCCAGATAAAGAAAGAAACCTTTCTTAAACTTTTCACCTATAATATAAAGTTGATGCTAAAACGTTAATTTAATGGTGTAACCATATTTCAACAGTCTATTCTCATACTACAATTTAAATGTCCATTTCAAAAAATTTGACATTAATTTCAGTTTGGCCATAAAATTCATTAATTCCAATTAGCATTTATTGATGGATAAAACAGTTTCAATTGAGTTCATGAATAATGAGAAAACATTAGTAATATTCAACTTTCCAAATTGTAAAATCTAAGAGCATCCACGTCCATGCTCTTGCGAAGAGCACGGATGTGGGCTCGGACCACCTTTATTCATTTTTAATTTTCTGCTCTTCTGCAAGAGCACAACACACACATCCATTCACTTACGCAAGAGCATGATCAAGGGTCTCACCATTCTATTATTCAATTTAAATACTTAAATTACTAAAAACATTTCCACAATATTAAAATGTATTAAAAATACCCGAAATACTATGGCAAACTACTAAAAAATTAAAAATTACATAATTAAAATTCTAAAAATTAAAAATTACATAGTAATTAAGTTCATAATAAAAAAAATTGAAGTATGAATGAGATATAATTTGATGTAAAGAATGAATGATGAATGTGGGTATTTATAGATGATTTTGGGATAATTTTTTTTTAAATGACTATATTTTGGGAATCCGATTTTTTTTCTTTTTTCCTGATTATTTTTTATTTTTATGAATTTAAAAAAAATTAACGGAATAAAAATGAGCCCAATCAGGAGGCGCCACATGGGCGTGCTCTTCGGCACGGCGGTGCTCTTGCTATCGAGCAAGTCCGTTCCGTCGGCAAGAGCACAACGGCGAGCATGGTACTCGCCGCGCCGACGACATGACGGTTGCTCTTCACAAGAGCACCACCGCGGATACTCTAAGATTCACACTCTTATTGGGCATAATCCTACGCAGTTATGTAGTCAAATATTTTGTTTTACAAATCTAACGTCTGAGTCATAAGTGACAGTTACAAAGGCAAAATGGTGACAATCATTTTTTTGATCAATTTTACATCAAAAAATAATTTAAATCACCATTTATAATTTTTTGCGTTACAATTGATTATTTGAATTAGTGTAACTGTTTATAAATTTTTTCGTTTCAATTTTCAATCAACATTGCTTTAAATTTATAAATGATTAATTAATTAGTCATTTTAATTGAATAGTGATCATTTTATTGCTCATTATTTAGTAAATTTAGCCGATGATATTAAAAAAACGCATGGAGAATTTTTTTGGCTGTTTTCAAAATCTATGGCATTATAACGACAACAAATATAAGTATTTAGTATAAGATGAATTATATTATGTGAGTTATATTTAAGAATTTGTTAAATGCTCATTTCTATTAAAAGAATTTTAAACGCCGATTACTCATTATAGTACTGTTAAGAATTAGTCAAAGTGCATAGTAATAAACAAATATTCAAAATACATAAATATTCATAGCAACTACTTATAAATATTCAAATTCAAGTGTAAAACTTATAAATATTCAAATTTAAGTCTAAAATTCTTAAATATTTAAAAATAAGGCCAAAACTCGTTTTATATGTAGTTATAGATTAGATATTTTTAGAGCAAAAAGCAAGTTGTATTGCGATTGAGTTAGTATGCAAAATTAGTGCATATCTTCAAAGGTTAGTGCATTAAATCTCGGATGTATTCAAACATTCAGTTATTTGAAATAAACAAAATAAAATAAACTAAAATTATTAATAAGAAATATCACAATTTTGGAATTTTAAGATTGGGTAGAAAGTTGAAGGAGAAAATATTAAAGAGGAAACATCATTTTTGGTCCACGAACTTTGCCAAAGTATCATTTTAGGTCCGTGAACTTTGAAAATATCATTTTAGGTCCGTGAACTTTGAGTTAGTATCATTTGAGGTACTTTTTACTATTTCCAAGTTTTTTTGGACGAAAATACACTCAATACCTTAAAGTGTATATATTTTTAATAAATTTATCATATACTCATATTTTTTTATAAATATCTTTACAATATATTTTTGACAAATTTTCTAAATATAATTTGACCTTAAATATTATCACTTAATTTTGTGACATGCAAGTAAAATTGCTTCTTCAATTTTTTATATTAATTTTTTTTTAATTGAATAAAGAACTTTTTTTTAATAATAAAAATTTGAATAAAAATCTTTTCTTGCTTGTCAAAAAATTAAATGATAATATTGAAGGTCAAATTATATTTAGAAAATTTGTCAAAAATATATTGTGAAGATATTTATAAAAAGATCTTTATTCAATTTTTTAATATTAAAGAAAGTTCTTTATTCAATTTTTTAAAAAAATTAATATACAAAATTGAAGAAGCAATTTTACTTGCATGTCACAAAATTAAGTGATAATATTTAAGGTCAAATTATATTTAGAAAATTTATCAAAAATATATTGTAAAGATATTTATAAAAAGATCTTTATTCAATTTTTTATTACTAAAGAAAGTTCTTTATTTAATTTTTTTAAAAAATTAATATAAAAAATTGAAGAAACAATTTTACTTGCATGTCACAAAATTAAGTGATAATATTTAAAGTCAAATTATATTTAGAAAATTTGTCAAAAATATATTATAAAGATATATATAAAAAGATCTTTATTTAATTTTTTATTACTAAAGAAAGTTCTTTATTCAATTTTTTTAACAAATTAATATAAAAAATTGAAGGAGCAATTTTACTTGTCACAAAATTAAGTGATAATATTTAAGGTCAAATTATATTTAAAAAATTAGTCAAAAATATATTGTAAAGATATTTATAAAAAATATGAGTATATGATAAATTTATTAAAAATATATACACTTTAAGGTATTGAAGGTATTTTCGTCCAAAAAAACTTGGAAATAGTAAAAAGTATCTCAAATGATACTAACTCAAAGTTCACGGACCTAAAATGATACTTTGACAAAGTTCGTGGACCAAAAATGATGTTCTCTCAATATTAAAAGATATAGTCAATCCGCACAACAGTAACATTTGATGTTATGGCAGAATGATAAGCAAACGAGCAAAACATCAATATTCAGCGGACATTACAACTCCATAGAATTAATATTTTGATACTATTTGATAATCGTAGGTTAACAAAAAGATGTAATCCAATAACATTGAAGCACAACTCCATGGATAGTGAATGGAGAGGGCTCAAGCAGATTAGATTGGCTTGTTGTCCGCACAAATAAAATCTCAAGAATCACAGCAAGAAAGATTCCGAGAAGATCTATGTGCGATTGGGTTTTAAAAATGCTAACGACAAGAATCAAGCAAAGACCAAATCAATTATAGGTAGAAGGTTAGATGAGAAAACAGTCATTCATATCTTCGAAGGAGAGAAGGCAAAACAGCAAATTATGATATGAACTCAATAGTATTACAGATGTGGTAAGCTAAATAAGATGGTATATTATCCTCACAATAAACTCAAACTCAAAACATTTGAATCGTTATATCAAAACAGTGAGTTACCAGCCACTACAAAAAGAAAGGGACAGATTTAAGACCTAGGCTTTTCTTTCTTCTCCTTGAAGAGGGCAAGGAGTGAAACTCCAGATACCTTGACCACCTTAAATCTAACACCAGGAATATCTCCCACGGCATGTCCCTTACGCCCAAATCCAGCAATCAACACTTCATCCTACAATATAACAGTAAGGTTGAAATGTTAATTCAACACACAATGATAGTGAGGACAATTGAAAGGGCAGCAAAACATGCAAGGGAGCTTACATTTTCTTCAATGTAGTTTAAGCAACCATCATTGGGAACGAAAGCAGCAATCTTCTTGCCATTCTTGATAAGTTGCACTCTAGCACACTTACGAATAGCAGAATTCGGCTGCTTAGCTTCAATACCTCTATATTCGTAAAATCACCAGTCAATTGCAAATCAATTAGAACTACTATATGATTACAACTAGACAAAGGTATGGGCGAATCTAACATTTTGTCAAGAACAATGCCCTTGGCATGGGAAGACCCGGAAAATGGTTTTTTCCATTCATTCCCAAGATGAGATTTTTGTAAGATTTGTCAGCCCATCTTTGAGTCCTACGGTGAGACTTGAGCTTACGCCCAGCTCCCATACCACGCGTTTTCCTGCAATAAGATAAAATAATGCCGTTAACAAACTGACACAATAAAATGAGATGTTTAAAAAGTTCAAAGCTTTCTAATCTCATCAATGTAACGTAACTCAAATTTCTAATCGGACAAATCAGAAGACAGACATTAAGCATTTATTTATGGAAGAATCGCAAGTCGATAACCAGAGAGGACAACAGGTCATGAAAAAAAATCAAGGAATTAAGGAGTATAACACTACATTATTCAAGTAGGCTAAATCTCGTCTAACACATGTGAAGGCTAATCGGAAATTAAAGACTCTAATCTCAACAAACAGCCGGACAGTAAATCCACGGATAGATCGATTCACTGGAAGATCAAAAACCATAAACCCTAAACGACAGTAAACGAATGGTAAAATGTTTTATAAACGAAACAAGTGCTGAGAGCAGATACCCCATGATTGCAGAATAGAGACTATGAAGGTCGGGAGGCGAAGAGCGACAGCGGCCGGAGCGCAAAACCCTAGTCTGTTAATCTCAAAAAATTGTGCTAGGTTACTTAATTTATAGGTTCAAATTCGGGCCAGCTTGAATTAATGTGTCGCAGTACTATATCCTTCAAAAAAATAGTGCTAGTAAGAGCATCCGTAATGGGCGGACGATGGCATGCCCGATGGCGCGCATCGTCCGCGCCATCCATCGTCCGCACCCATTGCGGGTGCGCGCCATAGGGCGCGGACGATAGTCGCGCCCTATACTTCGGTCGCGGAGGATAGCGCGGACGATGGTCATCGTCCGCGCCATCGTCCGCCACATTGTGGAGGTCGCAGACCGCGGACGATGGCACGCGATTTCGTTTTTTTATAAATACCGTTCATTTGTAACATTTCACGCGATTTCATTTTCGAAACTTACATTTACATAATTACTACGAAATGGATTCAAGCCCCAATAGTCCTACGTTTAGCGCAGGGGCGCATTGGCCGGGTACAGAACCCGGCGATTATCGTTCGTTCGACACCAACATCTATTACGATCCCGATTTCAGTACGAAATCGTATGGGTTGTCTGACATGGAGCCGTCTCCGCACCGTCCAACCGCAGCGGCCGATCCCGACCCCGCCGCGACCGCTTCCGCCCCAGCCAGAAAGAAGCGGAACCGGCAGCGGGCGCAGAAGTTGCCGCCTCCCGGTGATTGCGATGAGTACGCCCCCGGCCGTACGAACTACAACGACGACGAAACTCTCACTTTGGCCCGGTGTTGGGTAGATATATCGGAAGATCCGATATTCGCGAACAACCGGCGACAGATCGCGTACTGGGAACGCATCGCGGATCTGTACAATTCGGTCAAGCCGCCGACCGCGTACAAGCCCAAGCGTGAGCAACTCCGCAAGCACTGGGATCAAGTCAAGAAGCAAGTGAACTTGTACGCGGCGGAGTTCGAGAAGTTCACGCGGTCACAGGTGAGCGGCGAGAGCGCGAGCGACGTGCGCACTAAAGCGATGTTGTCGTACCGGTCGATGTTCGGCGATTTCAAGCACGAGGCCATCTGGGCGCTCTTGAGGGAGAAGCAGAAGTTCCAAGGTGGAATTCTGCACACTAGTGCGCCGAAGAGGACGAAGGTCACCGAAGTTGGTGACTACACGAGCAGCGGCAGCGGAAGTCACCCGGTTGACCTCAACCGGACGTACGTGGATGAAGGGAGTTCCGGCACACCGGTGTCCTTCCGGCGTCCTCCCGGCGTCAAGGTTGCGAAGGCCAAGGGGAAGGCGACCGCGACCTCATCGTCGACCGCTGCAACCCAAGCTCCGGTCCCGGTAGAGCTCCCGGCCCAGACGGCCACCGCGTTTGAGTCGTTAGCAACAGCGTCGATGGCAAGGACGATGTTGCAGACGCACAGGGCCCTCAAGAAGTGTACCGACCCCGACGAAGCCGAATATCTCCGGGCGTTACTCGATGAGCTGCGTTGGAAGTTGGGAATTGGTCCGACTTAGTTTTTTTTTTTAATTAGTTCAATGATGTAACTTTTTTTTTATTAAAACTTCGCCGTTTGTTATTTAGACCGTTTTTTATTTACTCATTACTTGTTATTTGAAAACAGTTAAATTAATTAAACAAAACAATAAAATGATGATGTGGCGCGCCATAGGGCGCACCTTAGGGCGCCCCACTGCAGGTGGGGAGGTAGGAGGATAAAACTGCTGACGTGGCGCGCCTTAGGGCGCCCCATTGCTAATGCTCTAAAGGCTTTACTTAGAAGTAGAACTATACGAGAAATTAAAAATAGTCTTATTTGTGGACGAAATAACTTTTAACGCGTATTAGTAACATAGCAGAGATAAAAAGAAATGGTGGGTAAAGTGCACGAGGGAAGGAGAAAATTAGTGAAAATATTTCATAAACAAAAATAACACTAACTTTTGTGGACATACTAAAATAAAAAATTAGACAATTTTTTGAAAACAGATGTAGTGTTTTTTATGATAATCTATAGCAAAAAATAATACAAAATATTTTTGCATAATTAAACTTTAAAAAAAAAGGAGAAAATTGTATCTTATGGTTTAAAGTCACTAAGAAAACAAATTTTGAGTTCCATGGATTATTTGCAAAGAAAATTGAAATAATAGTACTTAATAAATTATGATTCACGAAAAAGTTGTAGTGGTGAAGAAAATATAATATTTATTGAATTCATTAAAATTGGAAACTAAGTTAATAAATTGAAATTTAGTTAACACTCCTAAATAAAAGTAAGTCTAACACAATAGTAGTTAACGAAATTCATAGTAGTATATTTCAAACAAATATACTGAATTTAAGAAATTGCTAATTTAAATCAACAGCCAATAAATGAACCGACGTGTAAAGCAGCACAACATCTTGACACGTTTTACAAAAAATTTTATAATAATATAATCATATTAATTGTTTAGTAGTATTAATGTATTTAATCATATCATCTTCTTTCTTAAACTACCTCGATATTAACCACTGTTCTTCATCCCATTCTCTCCAATTTTTGATATCTTGATTCAGTTGATTGTTCAACCCCTTCTCACCATAAAATTTCTGATGATTTAGTCTTAAACGACTCCAGTTTGGCAGGGCTGAAGACACATTTCAAAAGTTTTGAAAATTTTAACAATAGCAAAAAACTTGAAAAGAAAAATTGGGTAAGGGCTTAAGCCCTACCCTCCATGAACGTGTGTCCGCCCCTGGTGCTAGATAATTTTATTTAGATTGGACTACAATACATACCTAATCTTTCTCTTTCGCACGTAAATGATATCTGATCTTTATTTTATATCGTTTTTGGTATTCCATAAATCACATTTTTGGTACCTAGTGTGATTTTCATCCCAAAATGTCCTCTAAACAAATACATTTTTCCATTTGGGAATACACAAAACTAGTACCAAAAGTGATATTATAGTATCTTCTCTCATTCTCCTCACTTTTTATACTATTATCATTAATCAATATTAATATTATTATTTTCATGTTATACATTAAAAATTATAATTATATTTAATTATTATAATAATATTATTGTTATAATACTAAAAACTAGTAGTAATTAATAAATAATTATAGTATAATTATTTAAATTATGAATCATATAATATAATAATAATAGTTATTATTATTTTATATTAAATTAATAACTAATCAATATAGCCTTAACAAAAATTTAAAATTGTGAATTGCATTCATAATGATATAAAGAGTTGAATATTTTTAGTTAAGTGTTTCAATCCTAAAATGAGTAAAAATTATTTAATAAAAAATATTCAATTGATTTAATTACTTTAAATAATGAATTTAATTAAGTGTTTTGTTCTTGATTTTTATTATGAATGCAATTAGATGTATGTAAAAAGAAAAAAGAAAGAAAGGAAACTAAAGAAGAAAAAAATAAATAAGAAAGGAAGGAAAAAAATCACATGTTTGGTACTCCCTATTTAATTGAAATTTTCAAAAATATCCTTCGTAACAAAAAAATCACATGTTCAATACCTAAGGTTATTTTTGTCACTGGATACCAAAAACGATACTCCCTCCGTCCACCATTAGGAATCTCATTTCTTGGCGGCACGGGTTTTAAGAAATGTTAAGAAGAGTGAGTGGAAATAAGTTAGTAGAATAGGGGTCTCACTTGTATATATTTGTTTTTAATGAAATGTGAGTGGAATGAGTTAGTGGAAGATGAGACCCTATTACCATTTATGGAAAAAGTGAACCGGGACTCCTATTCGCGGACGGACTAAAATAGCAAAACGGGACTCCTATTCGCGGATGAAGGGAGTATAAAATAAAGTTCAAGTACCATTTATGTGCGAAAGTGAAAGATCAGGTATCATTTATGTAGTTCACTCTTTTATTTATAAGTTCAAAGTTCAATGCATGATAGAAATCAACATTACTGATTTCAATAATTCTTGTAAAATAAAGGATTTTGGTTGGGAATGAAATATCATCAAATTTAGGTAAAATTAGGTATTTTTCATAACCTTTCAACT
This sequence comes from Salvia splendens, assembly GCF_004379255.2. Lineage (NCBI taxonomy): Eukaryota > Viridiplantae > Streptophyta > Magnoliopsida > Lamiales > Lamiaceae > Salvia > Salvia splendens. The sequence continues at coordinate 35,775,728 of NC_056032.1, read as the reverse complement.
TATGTTTAAAATCATTAAACTATATGGATTGTGCAAATTCCTTATATGTTTAAAGAGTGAACTGCATAAAATAACCCTGACCTTTTCAAAAGTTTCACTCCAGACCTCTGACTAAAAAAAATATCGCCACATGCCTCTGACCTAAACCATAATCACAAATGAGGTTTTTTCGGACCAAAATGCCCTTCAGCCCTAAAAGGGCTTTATTGTCATATCACCATGGGTCTGCATTGGCGGGTAGACAATGATTTCATGCCAATCATTGAGGACATTACCCATGAATTGTTCATGGCCGCCGCTGACACCGACACCCAATTGCAAGAGTCAGCTCCAGCTTCAGCTCCAGATCCGGTTCCAGACCCAGCTCCAGCTCAAGCTCCAGATGAGGCTTGTGCAGAACCCATACCCGCGGCAGGAGATGTACCCGATGTGTATTGTCCGTTGTTCGATTATGTTCCTGATGGATGTCATCTTCATAACGAGGGAATTAATGACGATGATGATGCTGATGAGGTTGACCATTTTATCTCTTTGGCCAACATGTGTCGTGATGAACAAATGTTTACTTCATACTACGAGTCGTTATGTCAGCAACAACAAGGAAGTGCAGAGCCACACACCGAAGCACACGGCTCTGCCCAGCAGTCTGGTGAAGGTAGCGGAGGGTCCAGGAAAAAGCGAAAGTTCTCCCCTGTTGTTGAGAAAGGGAACTTGTCATATACAAACCCCCTATACGAGCCAGATGCAGTTGATGAGCTACAAGATATCCAAGATCTAGACGACTTGGAAGGCTTGCGTAAAAAGGTATCAAGTACACCCCCTTCAAGCTGACAAATGAGGTTCCAAATTGGAAGCCCGGTGATTTCTTTAAGGATAGAGATTATTTCTATCAGGTCATTCGCCATTACGCGATAATGACCAGACGACCTGTACACGTAGCGAAGAATGATGGCAAAAGGCTTCGTGCCATTTGTAAGGGAAAGCCATGTGAGTGGTATGTTTATGCAAGGAAGATCGAAGCCCACAACAATACTGATTTTGTGGTAGTGAATATGCAGAGAGACCATGCTCACACATGCTCTCAAGTGTTGGATCAGAGATGGCTGACGTCCAAGTGGCTAGCCGAGCGATACATAGAGAAAATCAAGGCAAATCCCCACATCCCGTTGGCGGCTATACGGCAGTGTGTTGATGAGGAATTCGGACTCAAAGTTGGCAGGATGAAGGCGTACCGCGCAAGAGATAGTGCACTGGAAGGTATTTTTGGCAAGGCAGGACTACAATATCGGAGACTATTGACTACAAAGCAGAATTGGAACGGACACACGCTCACTCTAGTGTGCATATACACTACGAGAACTTCAGGGATCCTGAAGTTGTGGGCCCGCGATTCTTGAGATTTTATTGTTGTCTTGGACCGCTGAAAAAAGGTTGGATGCGTTTTTGTCGTCCAATTATATTCTTGGATGCCTGTTTCTTGCGAGGCATGTACAGAGGGCAACTTATGACGGCTATGGGAATTGATCCAAATAACGGTTGGTGGCCTATTGCGTGGGCTGTGACGGAGGCTGAGAGCTACGAACAGTGGAAATGGTTCCTCACCTATCTGGCAGATGACCTCCAAATACACGAGAATGCCCCAAGATTTGTATTCATGTCTGACCAGCAGAAGGTACGACTAATGTGATTTCATTAAAACGTGTATACTTCAAATGTGATTTCAAAGTAATAGTATTATAGTTGTGATTTGGCCTATGCAGTAGTAGTTTGAGTGTGATAAAGCGATTTTCTAGGGCTTGTACTAATTTGTGGGAAGCCACATTTGATAGGGTCTTGCAAAAGCAATCCTCGAGGATTTCCCACAGAGTGAGCATCGCTTCTGTGTACAGCACATATACAACAACTTCAAGAAGAGATTCATTGGGGAGAATTTTAAGGAGATGCTGTGGGAGCTTGCGTCGAGTACAACCCCCGAAGAGTATGTGGAGCGAAGAACAGATGAATGAAGTGATGGACATGGGATTTGGAGAGTTGAGGCATTTTTGGTATCGCTGAGGTCCCAGGGAAAATGGCATATGACCTGGTCAAATGTTTTGGGGAGGTAGACTGCACTATCCAGCAGGAAAACCAACGGCTTGCAATTTACCCGGAAGATGTCCACTTGACTTTATAAACAGTTTTTTTTTCAATTCCCTTTTACAAATCTGCATTATGTATGAAATTTCAAATCATGAAGCATGACTTATAACTACTTAAAACTTAAACATCAATTTCAGGCTTTTTATGTGGATCGGGTTTTCCACAAAAAACATCTGGTGTCACGCGTTTTCCCTACAGTTTTTGGCTGGACAAGCGAAAAACTAAGGCAAAGAGAGAGAATGGAGCTTGAATCTGCCGATACAATAGGGAGGGGAAGTTTAGTAGACAGAGGTGACCCTGACAAGCTGCCGCATCCATCAACCATACTTGTTTTTGAAGAGGAAGAAACGGAGGAAAAGGACCAGTAGGAAATTGCATTCGAGGGATTTGCAGCCGCAAGTGAAGATGCTGTGAGGGGGCTGCAGAATTTATTGATAAGTATGAATGATTTAACTAATGTAATTCAGAACTTTGAAGCAATGAAGATTGCTGGATCAACTGCGTGCAATATGATTGGGGTAATTCCCGAGCTGGAGGTGGATGAGGAGGAAACAATGACATCATTGAAGACAGCTTTGGCGAAGGACCAGTTGAATGCACCAGAGCTTGTAGAGGTTGTGCAGAGCATGTTCAAGGTTACGGCACAACTTACACAGCTTGCAGAGGAAGGGCCACCGTTTGACATCCATCCTTCGTTTGTACCAAAGAATGTAAGTTGAAGACTAACTCGAAACCAATGTAATTTTTGCTGGTGAACCAAGTTGCATGTACTAAATATTTGAACACTATTGTGGACAAGACTTTTGTAATTTGTAATGATGCAGTGACAATGTGGAACCCAGGGCCATACTCATTTGGCACGATGTGTAACCTTTTATTTCCATGACCAATTATGTGTTTAATATGACCCAAATGCATATTCTCCATTCGTATGACCTAGGGCCTGCTTATTATTACCCAAATTAAACGTATGTATTATGACTCTATAATCCGTTTATTATGACCCAAAATTCGCCATTTAATTTTTTGGTCATTGTAAGTGAATGCGTTGTACATATAACCAAGTTCCAGCTTGTTATGACCTAATTTAACCATATGTTTTCTTGACTTAAAAATTATATTAGTATGACCGAAAACACATATTTAATGTTTGTTGTACTTGTTAATGTATTCTCCGATCGTACTAATATTTGGAACCTATTTCAAAACTTTTATTATATATATAGCATATAATTACTCTTTTAGTTTGATTTTTGATACCATTATCCAAAGTATTTTGTTCGGCAAACAAACTGAATTGCAGGGTGATCTCGCAAGAAGAATCGGTGTGCAACAAGGAAAAAGGACTAACATAAATGAATTACATAATTGTGTTGTTACACCACAGGCTGGAGTAAACAAGGTAATTGTTGTGTAATAATTTTTTACGTTTATTGATATAGATCGCAATAAATAGGGTTCAAGTCATGATATTATCATACTATATGTAGCAATTATTTTTGTATATCTATGACATACGTAAACATTCATTAATACTACCATTTATTTTAGTTTGTTTCGGAGATTAGTAGCTTCACAGCTATAGGAAGGATCCAAAGCTCGGACACTAAAAAACTGTTATAAGTGTTTGTTCTGGAGCAGCTCTTTTGTGTGCATCAAAGGTAAATGTTAATGTTAAAATGTCATTCGAAAACTATATGTACTGCCATGTTTGTTGAGATGATATATAACACTTAACATATATGATTGTTCCAGAGTGGGTACCAGGTCAACAACCCAATAATTGGTACATCATTTAACAGTGGTAGCGATGCATCACATCAGACGGGTTTAGAAAAGGTACTTCCAGTTTGAAATATATTCTTGTATGCATCCATTATGAACAAAAGAAAAGCAGAACAACGTCAGCCAAATATTATTAAACTTATTAAATGTGCATTGCATAATAAATAGGAAGGATGTATCAATGTGGAAAAGATTGTAAAATCAGCCATGGCCGACTACATGGAAGACGGTGGAGATGATGCTGCTGATGAATTTTATTCGGAAGCTTCGGGAACGAAATCAATACCAATTTTGGATAATAAGCTTATAAGCAAGGATGAAACTAATGTATGTGTCTATCCTTAATTACATTATCAAAGACATACTACAATTTTGTATGACGTCTTATGTACCTTTCTGGTAATAAATATGTAGGATAATGAACTCGATGTGGAAGCCATTGTACAGTCTGCAGTGGAAGCGTACATGGAATGTAATGATGTTGATGAGGATTTTGTCACACCTTTCACTAAAAAGTCAGAACCAAAACTGGGCAAAGAATTGGTCGTCTATACAAACGAACAAGTAAGATTTGTTGTAATTATCTATTTAGTTGTACGTAGTAGGGCGTGTACTACCTAAACTGAACATATATTATATTTTTACATCACATACAACTGATCTATACCTTCTAATTGTAGCTACATGACAACCAGCAAAAATTGAAGATGAACATTCGCCCTTAAGGCAGACTTGAGATGTTCTAATGCATTGCGTTCACCATTTCTTGAGAGAGCAGTTACAGTGTCATGCAAGCTTACTCCAGATGAACAAGTTATGTATTACTGGTTGATGACCACTTACCACGGAAATGAGTAAGTGATATGATATCAGCGTACAATTTTTATCTTTGACCTAATAACAAATTAATAATTGTTTGAATGCCAGAGAACATATTATATACAATGACCGAGTTGTTGAAGTCATGCTTTTTGAATTCTGTTCGTTACTGCCGTATCATGAGGTTTCTAGTGGAATAATTAGCGCCTTCTGCTTTGTACTTAACCATATGGAAGCTTTGAAATCGGCCACTTCTCCAAAAAGGCTATTTTTCACAACCTACCCTGCAGTGAGTTAACCTAAACCGTGACTTTTTAACATGAATTTGTGAACTAACTCTTCTGATTAAACCTATGTAGATTTACACGGTTGTGGAGATTAATGGAAAAGTTGATGATGAGGACAAACTAGATGAATTTTCCTCAAACATTGACAAAGAAGTCAGCGAAATACCACACTTCAAATGGGGGGACATAGATATGGTATATTGCTGTTGCATCCATGATAGAATTGTAATTTAATTTGAAAAAGGCCTCCACCCATATTTCAAAACTTTCTAACAAACTATGAAAATATAGGTTTTCTTTGCATTCTGTGTTTCAAAAAGGTATTACACTGTGTGCTTCTGTTTCAAACGAAAAGCAGTGGTGATTATAGATGCTTGTAAAGATGGAGAAGACCATGACTTGCGATTCACCTACCGCTATTTTCCAAAGGCATTGGTATGGATAAAACATTACTCGTCACAGTAATACTTAATTGTTGTATATACTAACACATTGCATGTTTTTTACAGAGGACGTTCTTTTGTAAGTATTTAGCAATGATTGGTTGTCACAATCAATGCAAATCAGTGATTAACGTACCTATTCAGAGGTTGAAAATGAGTTGGAGATCCACAGACAGCGGGGTTTATTTTCTTAGGCACCTAGAAGTCTACATGGGTGAAAGAGAGGGTCAATGGAATTGTGGACTATCGACTAAAAACAAAGGTGTGCTTCAGTATTTATGAGCAAAATATAACCGTGTGTTGATGTTGGCAGGAAATAATCACAGCGCGTTACTGAATAAAGAGGCGGCATCTAAACATTATGCAAAGGAGAACAAGAAAAACAAGATCAACGTAGAAAACATGATAGCAAACTATGGATCTCGCCAAATGGTTATGTCGTAACTTACATTAGTGGGTCATTTTGTTCATTTCATCAAAGATAGTATTTCTCTTGTTTTTGAATCATTTTTTATTCAGCATGTGGATGTCAATGGTACAACACACTGTTTCATCTATAAGCCGAAAAAAAATTCCCTTAAAATGACCTTTAAATGCTTTACAATTATTTCTTGTAATGTATACTGAATGTGTGTTATATAATTGTTAGATAAATCTGTGTCATAATATACCGACACATGAGGCATGGCGTAAAACTACAAAAAACCAAAGTGACCCTATTGTATCTTGTAATATATATTGGATGTGAGTTATAGAATTGTTAGGTAAATCTGTGTCATAATATACAGTCACATGAGGCATGGCATAAAACTACAAAAACCAAAATGACTCATTCTATGAGATATATATGTTTGGATGCAAAAAAATCCGTTCCGTAGTACGAACGAATAATATTCTCGTGTGTTGATCATATTTAAAAACAAATACACGAGTCTATGCAAGTTTGTAACATACAAAAAAGCTATAACGATTGAATCCTGCAAAAAAATTCTTAAGAACATTAATTATACTTTTGGGTCATAATAAACGATTTTATATGTCATATCGTAATGTGGGTATATTGTGTCATATTTAGGCAACATTAGAGTCATCAAATAAAACTAGTGTTTTATACTCCAAAAACTTAATTTAATCACTTGGGTCATAGATGGATATATGGGTCATGACAAGGTAATGTTAAACTGAGTCATAATAAACCAAAGTTCTATACCTGACATACAACTATTGACAAACAAAATGCAAACTCAGTAATTTCTAAAAACGTAACATTGCAAATAAAATGGTCTCCAAAAGAAATTTATACCGACGTATTACGTAAAAAAACGTAATACATTGTATCAAACATCAGAATTTCTTCTGGACCGCAGCTTTTCTCTCTTTAAATTTGTCGCAATTCCTTGAATCGTGGTGACCCCACTCCTGACATTTCTTACATTGACGCAAAGGCTTGCTCTTAAGCTTCAAAGCCTTCTCCACTCTTGAGGGGAGTCTACTACCACTACCCTTCGTGCTAACGACTTCAGGAGGTTGTACATCTACTTCCTGAGGTGCCTTAGTCCCATAATATTCCTCCATTATTTTCTTCTTCTGGGCTGTAGACGTTACTACGCCGTCGATAAAAATCTGTTATCTTGCTTCACAAACTATAGATGTTAGCTCATGAATTTGATCAATATCTACAGATACAGCCTGGTATAGACCCAACATCTCTCCCAACAAAATTTCTTGTGCCTTCTTCTTCTCATCAACATAAACATGTGTTGCTACATCTTGGCATTGAACGACATGAACTGCCTTAAGTAGAGGAGATTTCAACCATCGACCTCCAATCAGATTCTCAGGAATCAAGCGCATCTTTTTGTTCTTCAACACAAGGAAGATGTGGCAGCATACAAGACCAGTCATAGAAAACATCTTACAACCACATTGACACATAAAATCCTCCACAAAGAATGTGACAGTCCATGTGTTTGAAAAATGATCTAAAACCTTGTAAACCTCTGGACTTGAATCATTTGATATAGATACAAGGCTGCAGTGGTTATAAGCCTCTAGTATCTATTCTTGAATTTCCTTGAATGCACCATCTGTGAATATTGTAGATGCATGCTTCTCAAGAGACCACTCTGTTTTCATCTTTGCGGTAGTATTATAATCCTTATAATCCAGCTTTGCGGAGTAGTTTCGTTGGGCATTAACAGCATTGTTGAAATTCATTAAAAAAACAACAAGGTTAGCCCTAGACTGAGTATACCTCTTGAAATAACTGTTCTGAGATTCCGAAACAGAAGTCGTCTTTATCAAAGAATTGTTAAGGAACTCCCTAAAGTATGCAGGAACCCAAAACTTTCTTGATTCGAACATAGAACCGAACCATTCAGCGCCTTCAAGATCATATGTCTCCATCACAGTCTTCCACTTGTCTTCAAACTCTGTGGGTTCAATCAACTTAGACCAAACACATGAATTCAAATCCTTTTTAAAATCAGGATTACCTAGAAGTGACTTAGGAACCTTTTCAGCCACTTTTGCCATGATGTGCCACATACACCATCTGTGACGTGTATTCACAAGAACTTTTTCAACAGCAACTTTCATGCCCAAGTCTTGATCAGTAATTATCAACTTGGGAGCTATGCCCATGCACTTTACAAACTGCTTGAATAGCCAAGAGAAAGAGTCTGCGCTCTCACTACAAAGCAAACCAGCTCCAAATGACACTGCGCGCCATAGTTGTCCTTCCCAGTGAACGGAGCATAAATCATTGAGTACCTTCAAAGAAACATAAAACATGTTTACAACATTTACAAGTGAATATTATATAGCAACTAATAGGTCATAATAAACTCGAATCATAGCATAAAAGAAAAATGCATCAATTTTAAGTAGACAACATTTACCTATTAGTTATCCAAGCCCCTTGGCCTAGCGGTAAAGGGTGCTGGATACTGCGTCTATCTTGGAGGTCTCGAGTTCGAACCCTGGGTGGCGTAATTTGTCTTTCCTCCTTGTTATAGGAGTTGATTTGATTTGTAATTTCCTCCTTCATATATATGATATAAATATAAAAAAAAAAAAACATTTACCTATTAGTTGAGTACGTAGTGTCAAACGAGACAATGTCACCAAATTGCATAAAATTCATCTTAGCAATAGGATCACACCAGAATAAATGCATCAGTCGACTACGAGAATCAACTTCATACTCGTACATGAAGGCGTCACAATTTTCCTTCTTCTTCATCTCGTCTATTATCATTTGGGCGTCATATCTTTCAGCGTATCTTATGATGTCCCGTGTGTAGTTACGGATGTCCAACACAGTACACCCAACAGACTCATATCCGCCCATCAATTCAGTCAATAGCTTGAAAGTGAGAGATGGACCAATATTAGCACCAGCACAATACGAAATAAATTTTTGGTGAACTGGTTCAATTTGACGATTTAATCTCATGAACTTCTGGTGTTGTATATCAACCATGGGGTGGTTGTGTTCTTCGTTCAAATGTTGAATGACGTAACCACGGTCAGAATCAAATTTGAATGCAACACAAGCATTACATCCACATTTTTTCGATTTACGTCGTCGTTTGGGCTGTTGATCACTAAATTTCTGTTCACCTTCTCTGTTACACACCATGTAAAACCATATGGTGATACTATCAACCTTCTTTGAACTGTTCTTCCTTGTATCAAATCCAACACTTCGACCATAGTTCTCGTAAAATTCAATTGCGTTGTCCAATATGGGGAAGCTACGACCAACAAATGGTTTAAGTTCTATAGGGGATTCTGGTGTACTTACATCTGTAATAAATCATAATCAGAAAACACCTAAACACTAACGATGAAGATTACAAACAAGCTTCCATCTACTGGATGTAGAATGATAATATGTCATAATAGGATGAAATCGCGGCATACAACTCATACAACTATCTTAAACTAAAATGTGTCATACTATACAGAAATCAAATCACAGAGGACAAATCGATCAAATAATATACTTACAAAAGATTCATATAAATGAATTCGATGACATAAACATATACAAATATGTTAATCGGAGCAGAACAAACAACTGAAAATAAAAAATATGACCATAACATGTATTGCCAACAACGTCATCTGAATATGATTGATTATCTACGTGCGAAGTAGAATGTGTGTCGGATTCCATTTTGGATTTTGGTATTTGCCAACGATGATGATATAGAATATAAAATTGCATAGACTAATCTGTAACTCGATTGGAGTTATGATCTTCCAACGAAGATGATATATATTTGAGAATGTAAAATAATAATCTGAAACAATTATAATGGAAGTTTGATGTTACAGTGGCTGAAGAAGATGAATATAGGTAGAAGATGCAGTTTAAGAAATTTATCTCCTAATTCACGCGTATACTTTGATATTGGAAAGAGAAATGACAAGATTATAGGAGATGCCATAATCAACGTGATAGAGCTAATTACTTAATTAACCTTAATGGATTTTTATTGAATAAAATAACAATATTTAATGAATTATTTGAGCCATCAGATGTTTTAAAATCAAGATGATCTCGCCATATCCTATGGCTGAAATTTGGTATGTATTTCTTTATATAAACCCATACTTTTTATATATATATATATATATATATATATAGGGTTGCTTTATATAAATATTTATATATATATAAATATTACATGCACACATTCACACGTTCACATGCACACTTAATTATCTATTTATTAAAAATATTCAACAGTATAAATTATAACTAATTAATTATGGATGAATTTCAGTTTATTAATCTCTATAATACCTAATTAATATATTCATAATGCAAATAACAATATAATACATCAAAATATCTTATAATTAATTATGGATGATTTCAGTTTATTAATCTCTATAATACCTAATTAACATATTCATAATGCAAATAACAATATAATACATCAAAATATAAAATGCAAATAACAATATAATACATCAAAATATAAAATGATGCATATTTTGGTCAAGAATGTTACACTATACACACTACACACACTTTACACATTTCGCACACTTCACACACTTCACACACTATACGCATTTCACACATTTCATGCACTACACACATTTCACACACTACACGCACTTCTCACATTTCACACACTACACGCATTTCACACACTACACGCACTTCATGCACTTCACACACTTTACACACTACACACACTTCACACATTTCACACACACTTCACACACTACACACATTTCACACACTACACACATTTCACCCACTTCAGACACTACACACATTTCAAACACATTTCACACACTTCATACATTTCACACATTTCACACACTACACGCACTTCACACACTGCATGCACTACACACACTACACGCACTACACGCACTTCACACACTTCACACACTACATGCACTTCACACACTGCACGCACTACACGCACTACACCCACTACACGCACTTCACACACTACACACATTTCACCAACTACACACAGTTCACACACTACACACATTTCACACACTACACGCACTTCACACACTTCACTAACTACACACATTTCACACACTATACACACAAAATACACACATTGCACACAAAATAAACACACTACATACACTATACACAAAATATACACATTGTCTACACATTACACACACTTACAAATTTTACACGAAATACACACACTTCACACAAACTAAAATTTCAAATTTAGTTCATTTTTTCGGTTTGATTTAGTTTAAACTTTTGAAAAATTTTAGTTTTTCGATTCGATTCGGTTCAAATTGAAAAAAAATCTAAAAGCTGAAAAAAATAAAAAAAAATAGGATGCTTGAAATGTGAGTAGTGTTTGAATTGTGTGTAGTGTGTGAAGTGTTTAGTGTGTGAAATGTAAAGTGTGTGCAGTGTGTGAAATGTGTAGTGTCTGCAGTGTGTTAAATGTGCGGTGTGTGCAGTGTGTTAAATGTGCGGTGTGTGAAATGTGTGCAGTGTGTGATGTGTGCAGTGTGTGATGTGTGCAGTGTGTGAAGTGTGTCTAGTGTGTGTACTGTGTGAAGTGCGTGTAGTGTGTGTAGTGTGTGTAGTATGTGAAGTGCGTGTAGTGTGTGAAATGTGTGTAGTGTGTGAACTGTGTGAAATGTGTGTAGTGTGTGAAATGTGTGAAATGTGTGTAGTGTGTGAACTGTGTAAACTGTGTGTAGTGTGTGAAATGTGTAAAATGTGTGTAGTGTGTGTAATGTGTCAAGTGTATATATAGTGAAATTTTGTGACTATTTGGATTTTGGTATTACAATTTTCTACTTTTGATATGAAATTCAAAATGTGGAATTGGAATATTTGGAATTGCAATTCAATTCCAAATCCAATTTTTTTATGATACCGAACAGCAGATTTGGAATTAGAGGCTCCAATTCCAATTCCAAGCCCTCAATTCCATGTACTGAATGCACTCTTAAATATATTTTTTTGGGTAGAATCAACCTATTAATTATTTTTATTTCATTCCATTCCATTTCTATATTAATTTGTAGTTATCAAACATAGGAATGAAATCAATCAAGGAATAACAATTCTATTCCTTTTGCATTCCGTGTGTTTACTAAGCACGAGAATGGAATGGAATTGTCATTCCATTCCCACCTTCATTCCATCCTCATCTCCACTCCATTCCCGTCTCATTCCATTCCATCATACCAAGAAGCCTTTAAGTAACATATGTTGTTCTTTTTGAAAATTTCCACTCTAAATGACATAGTATTTCTCAAAATAAAAACATCATTATCTCTACTTTTTTTCTTACTCTTACTTTTTCTTCTCTTCACTTAACTTACAAAACAAAACTACATGAAATTTTGTGCTGAAAAGGAAATGCTCCACTTAAGATGGGACGAAGGGAGTAATATTCAAACAACTGTTCACATGTAACAATAATGTCTTTATAATTTATACTCCCTCAGTCCCATAAAAATATATTTTTTGGGTTCGACACGAATTTTAATGCATAATTGATAAAGTAAGAGAGAGACATAAAGAAAAAGAAATTAAAATATTGTTAATCGAAAATGGGTACCACCTCTGTAGAGAAAAATGAGTTTTCAAAATTCAAAAAAGTACTGTACATATTTTTGTGGGACAGACTAAAAAAGAAATAGTGCAAATTTTTGTGAGATTGAGGGAATAGTAATTACTTCTTTTGTCCAAGATAACAAGTCATATTCCTTTTTTGGAATGCCCCACTTTAAGTGAGTTATTTCAATTTTTATCAAAAAACCACCTCTGTTACTTTATTTTCTCTCCACTTCTCTACTTTTTTTTTCTCTCATACTTTGCTCACTCTATTTTAACTCTTTAAATAGTATCAATTTCTTAAATCTTGTACCTAAAAGAAATACTTTATTTATCATGAGACAGAGGAGTCATATTTTTAGAGCAAAATCAGGTAATAAATGCGTGTTAAGACATGACATCACATGACATTTTTATCTAATTTGATTTAAATTTATGATACTTAAAATATGAATGAAGTATAAATTTTATTATCATTTATAGCAAAAATAAACTAAAATTTCTTATAGCAGACGGATAAAATGAAGAAAGGGGAGTAGTATACAAAATAGGAGAGAGGAGGATAGGGCAAGTTAAAAAATTACATTTATCCATTTTGTTGTGTTGTATTAAGAAATGTGTTAGGTAAAACATAAATACTCCCTCCACAACGAATCAATAGTAAATCCTTCAGCGAATCGAACAAACGAATTAATAATTCACATAAAGTTATGACTCATTTGATAAGAAAAATGAGATATGAGAAAATATTAAAACAATATAAGAAATGTCAAGATATCCACAGATAAGATTTTTTTCGTTGTTGTTTGATAGAAAAGTAATTATCTAAATTTGTATAGTATATTAAATAATCTGACTTAACTACAAATTAGTGAATTACATAAACATGATTAAAGTTATAATTTTAGTAAAATTGGAAAAAGCATTGCCTTATATTGAGCTTTAAGTTAAGCTTAACTATAATATCAACCAATAAATGTTCATATATAATTCTCTATCTTGATATTACTAACTTATCAAAAAGATTGCACGATCTCCAAGCATCATTAGATTATAATTTATATTAAAACATTCGGTTATTTGAAAGAAACAAAATAAAATAAACTACTACCTCCATACACATTGTGTCGAACATTTAACTTAAAAAAATATAAAGAAGCATCATTACATTCTATTAAAACATTCGGTTATTTGAAAGAAACAAAATAAAATAAACTACTACCTCCATACACAGTCAAACATTTAACTTAAAAAAATATAAAGGAACATTGTGTCAAACATTTAACTTTAAAAAGTATAAAGAAAAGCAAGTCGAAACATTTAATAAAAATGAAATCCACTTTCATATAAATAAGTTTTATACAAACATATAAATTATAAGTGTGCACACACTAATAAAATATAAGCGAACCTAACAAAAAGGCAAAATTGGACATTTATGAGAGACAGGAAGCAAAATCATTAAGAAATATCCCAATTTTGGAATTTTAGATTGGGTAGAAAGTTGAAATAGAAACTACTAAAAGACACAGTCACTCCGTACAACTTTAACAAACGATGTTTATTGCAGAATGATAGAACAAAGGAGCAAAACATTAATAATCAGTGGGCATCGACAACTGCATAAAATATATATTTTGATGTTTGATAATCATCGGTTAATAAAACATGAATAACAAAATGGTGTAATCCAATAACATTGAAGCACAACTCCATGGATAGTGAATGGAGAGGGCTCAAGCAGATTAGATTGGCTTGTTGTCCGCACAAATAAAATCTCAAGAATCACAGCAACAAAGATCCCGAGAAGAACTATGTGCGATTTTGGGCCAAATCAATTACCGGTAGGAGGTTAGATGAGAAAACAGGCATTCATATTTTCTAAGGAGAGAAAGCAAATCAGCAAATTATGATATGAACTCAAGCACCATTACAGATGTGGTAAGCTAAATAAGACAGGTATATTGTCACGCAATAAACTCAAAATATTTGAATCATCTAAATAAGACAGGTATATTGTCACGCAATAAACTCAAAATATTTGAATCATTATATCAAAACAGTGAGTTCTCAGCCACTACAAAAAGAAAGGGACAGATTTAAGACCTAGGCTTTTCTTTCTTCTCCTTGAAGAGGGCAAGGAGTGAAACTCCAGATACCTTGACCACCTTAAATCTAACACCAGGAATATCTCCCACGGCATGCCCCTTACGCCCAAATCCAGCAATCAACACTTCGTCCTACAATATAAAAGTAAGGTTGAAATGTTAATTAAACACACAATGATTGCAAGGACAATTCACAGAAATGCAAGGAGCCTACATTTTCTTCAATGTAGTTTAAACAACCATCATTGGGAACAAAAGCAGCAATCTTCTTGCCATTCTTGATCAGCTGCACTCTAGCACACTTACGAATAGCAGAATTCGGCTGCTTAGCTTCAATACCTCTATATTCACAAAACCACAAGCCAATTGCAAGTCAATTAGACTTACTTAATGATGACAATTAGACAAAAGGTATGGGGCGAGTCTAACATTTTCTCAAGGACAATGCCCTTGGCATGGGACGAACCGGCAAATGGTTTTTTCCATTCATTCCCAAGATGAGATTTCTTGTAAGATTTGTCAGCCCATCTTTGAGTCCTACGGTGAGACTTGAGCTTACGCCCAGCTCCCATACCACGCGTTTTCCTTCAATAAGATAAAATAATAGTAGCATTAACAAATTGACACACGCAAGTGAGATATTCATCACTACAACGTAACTAAAATTTCTAATCAGACAAAACAGACATTAGGCATTTATGTATGTAAGAACAGCAACTCGATCACTATAGATAGCTAGTAAGTCATGAAAAAAATCAAGCAATTAAGTTTAACACACTACATTATTCATGTAAGCTAAATCACGACTAACACATGTGAAGGCTAATAGGAAATTAAAGACTCAGCATCGTCTAGCCCCAATAAACAGCCGGACAGCCAATACGCGAATACGATTGAGATCCATTCACTCGAATATCAAAAACCATAAACCCTAAACGACAGTAAACTAATCGTAAAAAGTTTTAAACACGAAAGCAAGTGCTGAGAACAGATACCCCATGATTGCAGATTAGAGACGAAGGGGGCGATGAAGGTTGAAAGGCGAAGAGCGACAGCGGCCGGAGCGAAAAACCTAGTCTGATAAACTCAAAAAATGGTGCTAGGTAATTATATTTATACATTCAAATTTGGGCCAGCTTGAATCAATGTTTGGTACTTCTATTTTCTTTTAATTTATGTGGGCCTAAAGCCCAATCTTGTTAATTTTGCATGCTCATAACTTGCAAATATTTATACTATTTGGAAAAATCATTAATGAAAAGCGGATTTTAATTGTAAAAAATGGATGCTTACAGAATGGCCGCAGCTTTGAAATGAGAGTTGTCTATTTTTAACGTAAGAGAAGAGGTAAGTTGGGTATTAACCAACCTTAAATCTTTAGGCCACCAAACCAGCCCAACAACAAAAAAAAAACAATGGGTCATGTCAATTAGGTTTTTGTGCTCATTATATATTTATATGTAGAATGGATTAAATTAAAACTCAACTTTATATCAAAATTAACGTCATTAGAATATAGATTACGTCATTTGGCAGATTTATAAGATTTATTTTATATAGTAAGATTAAATTAGAGAATTAATCTTTTTAAGGGTAAGTAATAATTGATGCACTATAGTAAATCCCGTATTGTTATAACTTGTTGATGTTTTGAATTTTTAATCATTAATAGTGATAGTATTTCTTAAAATTCTCAAAAAAAATCCAAAAATATAAATTTGATATAATTATATGGATTTAAATTATATTTTTAGGTACTTATATCAATTTAAAGAAAATTTTATAAGTATTCTAATAAAGGGGATTACTAACTAATTAACAATTACAAATTAAGACCATATTAGTGGTAGTGGTTGAAATAATGGCACATGGATTATATTTTAAATTAAAAAAATTATTAAATAAAATTAAAGGTAATAATGTCAATTCACTCTCATCAAAATCATCTTAAAACTTTAAATTTATGTAACTCTCTCGATTTGAATTATTTTTTCACAAAAAATATATCAAATTAAAGATAATTTTATAAGGATTCCAACAAGATCTCAATTGCATATGTTCCGACGATGTTCTGGTGATAAAATTTTATAAATTATATTTCAATTTTCGTACATGTTGATAAAACAGATTTTATCAACAAGTGCAAAAAAAAACTCAATATAGTGTACGCAAAATCTCAATATAATATAGGAAAATATCAATAAAACTGTGTTGATATTTTCTAGTACTTGTGTTGATATTCTCATGTCATATTGTTAATATTTGTAATACACTATGTTGATATAAAAAAATATCTATGAAAATTATCAAATGATAATATAATGATGATATTACTCTTTTGTTGATATTTTATCTACTATTTATTGAAATTTGTAAGCTTTAATCTCATTCACTCATTTCAAAATTTAAGGGTGTAGATTTAGTCTTAGTTTTGGATTATGGTGTTGTAAGCATTAGTAGAGGACTTTCTAATAAAATAATAGTTGCATATATTCAGACAAATAAATTTCATGGAAATGCAATTTGCTCCTTACTGCATTGTTATAATATTTTAAGTTAATATACATTATGAGCTAATGATCTGCGCAATATATATAATGGTACCAAATAAAAATAGTCTATAACATTTGTTCATTGTACAGAAATTCCAATTATGTGAAACTCCCTAATATGTGAATAGGTGTAATAGTCTTGGTTGGATCTGAGTTATAGTTCATGTTCTTGTTAGTTTACTTTTTTATATGTGATCTATGTTGAGAGATTGACCATCTTTCGGTTGTATTGACCTGTATCTGTGAAGTGAAACTAAATGAATCTGATCCCTACGCTTTTTTATTGGGATGGAAAAGAGTTATTCATCAAAACAAAAATTTATTGCATAAATCAGTCAAATATTCTCATCATGTCAATTAACATGATTTAGTTCGTAATTATGCCTTGAGGATCTATCTTTATTTTGACCGGATGCTTTGGAAGAATTCATCATTCACTCAAAAAAAAAGAAAGTTGACATCTCTTGAATGAGATATTAGGCATAATTGGAGAATGAAGAGGTATTGTAATTGATAATTTTATGATGATTATATTACTGCAGAGACTCCCTCTTTATATAGGGATGATACATATGTAATTAAGGTACAAGATCAATTTAGTATCAATAAATTATCAATTTCTCTATTCTATTTTTGGAGCATAATTGTGGTCCATAATTGCCTTTATTCTTTGGTATCTTTTCCTTTCTCAACACTCCCCCTCAAGTTGAGTGGTGGGATCTCCAAAGCTCAACTTGGCAAGTACGTTCATGAGGCTTCTTAAATTGGCTGCTTTGGTGAGGATATCGGCTAACTGTTCTTCGGACCGGACAAATGGTAGCTCCACAACTCCACTCTCCAACTTCTCTTTAATGAAGTCTCTGTCGACTTCAACATGTTTTGTTCTATCGTGCTGAACCGGATTCTCGGATATACAAATTGTTGCCTTGTTGTCACAGTACAGTTGACTCTTTTCTTGTGTGAACCCAATTTCATTCATCAATCTTCTAAGCCATAAAATCTCCATTAATCCACTTTTTATCCCTCGAAATTCGGCTTCAGCACTTGATAACGCCACCACCTTTTGTTTCTTACTTCTCCATGTTACTAGATTACCTTTGACAAACGTGAAGTATCCGGCTGTTGATTTTCGATCGATTGGATTACTCGCCCAGTCAACATCGGTGAATCCATAAATTCCTCGATGTTTATTCTTTTTGAACATTATACCATGTCCAACTGTTCCTTTGAGATACCGCACGATCCTCAAAGCAGCTTCAAAGTGATCTTTTTGCGATCGATGCATAAATTGGCTCACTATCCCTACTGCATACGCAATGTCTGGTCTAGTATGAGAAAGGTAGATGAGTTTCCCCACCAGGCGCTGGTTGTTGCTTTGATCTACTAATTCAGCTTTCTCAGAGATCTGCAGCCCATGGTTCACTAGTATCGGTGTGTCGGCGGGTTTGCAATCAATCAAGCCTGTCTCCGCTAGAATATCCAGAATGTACTTCTTTTGTCAAGATTCCTCCTTCGGACCGTAGTACTTCTATCCCTAAGAAGTATTTGAGATTCCCCAAATTTTTCATTTCAAACTCTTGGAATAAGCTCCCCTTTAGTCTTTCTATTTCTTCTGTATCATCTCCCGTGATAATCATATCATCTACATAGATGATCAGACACATGATTTTCTCCTCTCGCTTTTTCAAGAACAGAGTGTGATCTGAGTGACTTTGCCGAAACCCATATTTGGTCATGGCTTCTTTGAATCTCCCAAACCAAACCCTTGGGGACTGTTTAAGTCCGTAGAGGGTCTTCTTTAGACGACATCCTTCCCCTTTTTCAAATCCCTCCGAGAATCCAGGGGGAGCTTCCATGTATACTTCTCTTTTTAGTTCCCCATGTAGAAATGCGTTTGTTACATCAAATTGGTGAAGTGGACAGTCCCTATTTGCGGCCACTGATAGGAGTACCCGAATGGTATTCATTTTTGCTACTGGTGAGAAAGTCTCATCGTAGTCAACTCCGTAAGTCTGGGTGTAGCCCTTGGCGACTAGTCGTGCTTTGTATCTTTCTATAGATCCATCTGGCCTTCGTTTGATAGTGAACACCCACTTACATCCAACTGCTTTCTTTCCATCTGGGATTTTGCATTTCTCCCATGTGCCGTTTCTTTCTAAGGCTCCCATTTCTTTCATCATCGCCTCTCGCCAGTGTTTGTGTCTACATGCTTCTTCCACAGTACATGGAATCTCCTATTCTTCATATAGGGCGGCCTCGAATGCGTGTGCCATCTCTGAGAGGTGTCCCTTAGTTAGGTTCACGACCGAGTACTTAGCTTTTCTGCTGATGACGTCGGGGCTATATCGTTTCGGTGGAATTCCTCTGTTGGCCCTTGGAGGAAGTTTGTACCCTCCAAGTTCTTCACTGATCTGTTCTTCCAATAGATCACAAATGCCTGACTCACTTTGTGAGACTGCTTCGGCCTCATTATCTGTCTCAGGGTCAGTTTCGCCAACGCATACCAAATCAGTCGGAGTTTGAAGAGTACTTACAGGGGATACCAGTAGGGGATCTTCTTGGATGGTGTCACTGTTTGGTGCGGGCTGTATTTCTTCTTCAACTTCTTCTTCTCTTGGGCCTTGAGTCGATGAGCTCGTTGGGCTGTTCTGGGCTGGTAACCAGCTTAGTGGATCACTCTGACTCTCCCCCTAACCGCTAAGTTGGTTAAAGAAATAGTATGTCTCAAGGAAATCGCAGTTCATAGTGGTGAACAAGCGATTGGTTTTAGGGTCGAAACATCTATAACCCTTCTGTGAGATCCCATACTCCACGAAGACACATTTTATAGCACAGGGGGCTAGTTTATTTCGTTCATGCTTTGGGATGTGTACAAACACTAGGCATCCGAACACTCGAGGCTACAAGGTCAAAGGTAATGGTATGTGGGCTAGCGTCGAGAGGACTTGCATGGGTGTTTGCAGGTCAAGAGTTCTAGACGGTAATCGGTTTGTCAGATAGACAGATGCGGCAACAACTTCGGGCCAGAAGTGTTTGGGGGTGTTAGACTCAATAAGCATGGCTTTAGCCATTTCTAGGAGGGTGCGGTTTTTCCTTTCTGATACGCCATTTTGTTCTGGGGTGTATGGGCATGTGGTTTGGTGGACAAGACCTTTATCGTGACAAAAAGTTTTCATTTTTGAGTTGACAAATTCCCCCCCATTGTCCGAACGAAGGGTCTTTATGTTTTTCTGAAATTGGGTTTGAACTAGTGCATGAAAGTGACTAAAATGTTCAAAAACTTCATTTTTCTTTTTCATAAAGTAGACCCAGGTCATACGAGTGCAGTCATCTATAAAGAGGAGAAAATATTTGAACCCTTGTCCCCCCACAGTAGGAGAGGGACCCCACACATCGGAATGAACTAGTGAAAAAAGGGAATCAACTCGAGTATTGTTTGATTTATATGAATGTCTATGGCTTTTGGCCAACACACAGGTTTCACAGTACATATCTTGACTAAACTTAGGAAAAAGGATTTTTAAATAACCCGTGGAAGGATGTCCCAAACGTCGATGCCAGAGCCAAGCCTCCCTATCGGAAGTCCCATGAGTTAGCAAAGCAGTTCCTCGTTGTGCTATTTCATCCACATAATACAGCCCGTCCCGTTCAGTGCCACGTCCAATAATTTCCCATGTCCTGATATCCTGTAACAGACAGAAAGTTGGTTGCATCAGCAATGTACAGTTTAATTCTTTCGTCACGTGAGTGATTGATAACAGTTTATGCGACATAGAAGGAACATATAAACAATTAGACAATGTAAGAGCTGATGACACTCTGACTGTTCCCGCTCCTTCAACAGGTGTAAATTCGCCACTGCAGTTTGAATATGGCTTTTCGGTGCCCTATGCATATTGGATATATCAGAGATATCATAAGTAATCGTGTCAGTGGCTCCACAATCAAAAATCCACTTGTCATTTTTCTCTTTGGAGGATACGTTCAAGGCATAGGATGCAGGTAAATTTTCAAGTATCTGGAACCGATTTTTACAATGTATAGGGGTTGTTTCGGGATTTTTACAAGGTATAACGACTGTTTCGGGATTTTTTCTAACTGTAGGGGTTTTATTTGTAAATTTCTGCAGTGGTGTGGTCTGTTTGCAATATCTGGGAGTATGGGGGTTATTTTGCAATTTTCGGGGTGCATTGTATAATTTACCAGGGTCTGGGGGGTCCTTTTTAGAGAGTATGAAAGGATAAGGGCTTGAGAATAATTTCTCATGCCCAAACCCTAATTTACCTGACGTCTCCTCATTTTCACTCGACGAAATTAATCCGTCTCCTCCTCTGGCGACGACTGCGACTCCGGTTGTTGCATCTCCTATTTCCGGGTTGCCGCCTCGGTGGTTAGCGGCTTCCACGTTGCTCCCGATGGTGGCGACCGGTTCTCCTCCGCCTATCGCCGCTGCTGCTCGGCCATTTCCTCTGGATGGGGCTGGCGGTGGTTTGGTCTTCTTCTCCTGCCACCACTCCGGGTAACCATGAATCTCGAAGCAAGTCTCACGGTTGTGCTTCTTCATTCCACAATGAGAGCATATAAGTCTCGATTTGTCTTCTTCGGTCCGTTTGTTCCACCCACCGCCAATTCTGCCGCCGCTCCGTTGAGGATGGTTCCGATGCTGCCATTGATTGGTCACGGCCAGGCCTGCTCCGATTCCTTGTGTGCCGGAGTCCTATGTCTGGAGGACACTCGATCGGACATCTTCTCACCGGAGAATGGCGTATGCCGCTTCGGCTGAGGGAAGTGGCTCTGTTCTCAGGATTTCCTTCTTGATGTTTTCATATTTGCTATTTAGGGCGACTAATAGCTGGAATAGCCTCTGCTCTTGTTTCTCTGTGTTGTATATGTCTATGTCTTATGCATATTTCATTGGATTTGGATACCTCTGATCTATGGAGATCCATAAATCGTTTAGTTTGGTCCAGATCTCCTCCAGTGGTTCCTCCTTTTGTTTTAACGTGATTGCCTTTGCATACATGTCGTATACCTTGATTTTGTCACTCCCACTGGCATATGTGACTTCGATGCTCACCCATATGTCCCTGGCTGTTGGATATTGAGTCAATCGACTCACTAGCCGTGATTCTACATTCTGGGTTAGCCATATGAATACACAATGGTCAGCTTGTTGCCACCTTCCGAAAGCTGGATCGGTTTTCGCCGGGGGTGGGACTCCAGTGATGTGAGACATCATCCCCCTTCCGCCAATCGCTGCTTTCATAAGGATAGACCATTGGGGATAGTTGTCGCCATTTAGTTTTTCTGCAATAACTAATGGCGAGGAGTCGATTCTGTATGGTGTTGGATCTGGAGTTATGGGGTTTGTTATTTGGTTCTGGTGTTGTGCGATATTCACACGCATGAATTCGGCAAACATTCGAGCGAATTGCTCTGTTTCCGTTGGTTTTGGTGGTTCGTCTGACATGGTTTTGCTTTGAAGGGTCTGCCGGATTTTGGCCGGAAGGTTTGAGATTGGTCCGAGATAGTGATGAGACTACTCTGAGTCTCACCCCCGCTCTGATACCATCTTGAATGGGATATTAGGCATAATTGGAGAATGAAGAGGTATTGTAATTGATAATTTTATGATGATTATATTACTGCAGAGACTCCCTCTTTATATAGGGATGATACATATGTAATTAAGGTACAAGATCAATTCAGTATCAATCAATTATCAATTTCCCTATTCTATTTTTGGAGCATAATTGTGGTCCATAATTGCCTTTATTCTTTGGTATCTTTTCCTTTCTCAACATCTACTTGTGCCCTTTCTTGAGCAGCAACCCTATCTTCTTGAGCATATTCGGATTCTTCTTCTTGGGCGAATCATCATCTTCATCATCAGATTGCGGAGAGCTCAGCCTACTAGTGATGGTATGGTAGTCCCAGGACCCTCGTCTCTCCCCATACTTATTCGTAGACAGCATTGCAGCAGCAGCTTCAGCTGCTTTCCTCCACTGATGGCACTGCACCTTCAACCTCCGCAGCTCGGCCTCCAGCTCCGCGTTGGACGCCTGAGCTGCATCAAGCTGCTCAGTGACACGTGCCACTTTCTTGCAGCTCTTATCCACCCTCAGCAACGCTTCATGCTCTGCAGCTCTCGCAGACTCGGCTAGTTCCAGTGCTTTGCTTCGCTCTGTCTCGGTCTTCAACATTTCGCGCCTCAGCTTCTCGTTTTCCTCTGCTGTGGTCTGTAAACTGGTCTTCAGCACTTCCAGTTCGAGCTTGGCCTCTCTCTCAGCATTGTCTCTTCCCAATTTTGAGGAGATTCGCATTGCATTTTCCATTTCAGCTAGTTTGATCCTCAATTCCTCGACTTGAGCTCTTGATTCTCTTAAGTTCAGTTTCTTTCTCTGACGATTCTGATCTCGTTAGCTCCACCAGCTGATAGGCGTTTTGGATCTCCACCGTGCTCGGCTGCCATTGCCTTGAGCTGCTTCTTCGCTTCCATGACTCGCATGAGCTCAGCTGCTCCTTGGTCCTTTACAGGTCCTGAGCATCAGGTTTTCCCGGCCTCTTTTTCTGCCATTTGATCAGAAATGGATCATCACAAGCCACAACCATCTAATATCTCCTTTGATATTGAAACTGCTTAGCTCTATGTACCTCAGGCGGTGGTAACCTGCGATCAATGGCTTTAGAAGTTGGATCATTAGGTGGTTTGGTAATCGGATTCGGAGAGGAAGCAGAATCTGATCCTGCAGTTTTGAGCTTCCGCGCGAGACCTCTGCGCCAAATAACTAACAATATGATCCATTGCAATAAAAGAAATACTAACATGAATGCTCCAACCTGAGATTGATTGATATTTGAGACACCGAAAACATAAGCAGATGAGTTTACCTTGAGGTAGTGGTCTGCATTTAGAGACGGATGGCCAAAGACAATGATATAGAAAGCAACAATCACTCAGAGGGCCACCTGAGCCCACAACACTGGACAGACAAAAAATTTCATCATAAGAGAGACTTGCAATGAGACAAATCCCAACCTCTAATCCCTGATCATCATCATCGCAACAACGAAAGAAATAAACCAGACTATCCTATCCCTTCAAAGGGAAACCAAAGAAACAACATCCACTACCAACAACCACAAATATCAAACAAATCCTATTCCTTACTTCCTACTCCAGGCGTTACACTAGTCAGTAACACATCATAATTTTTAGGGCAGCATCATAATATATAACCCACATAAATTAGCAGTCTCCATTTTAGCATTGATATTAAAACGTGTATCATACTTATTCTAGCAGTTTGAGATAGATATTTCAAACTGGCATTTTATTTATTACTAATATTCCTAGGTTGGTAACAAAATGATGAAGGACAAGAGAATATATTATGCTGAATATCCTAATTAAACTGCCTAGAAAATACTCCATCCGTCCAGCAATAGGAGTCCCGTTTTTTCATTTTGGGACGTCCGGGAATAAGAGTCCCGGTTCTACTTACCATATTTGTACAATTTAATTACTCTCCCCCTTCTCACTAATTTACACAATTGCCATAAAAAAACACCTCCCACCCAAATTTAATTTCACTTTCTCACCCTCACTCTCGGTCACCGCCCTCCTCCTTCCCAATCGCCGCCCTCCTCTCCCAATCGCCGTCGCCGCTCTCTCAATTACACTCACCCCAACCCCAATTTTTCTCGCCACTCTCTCAATTACACCCACCCCAATGTGTTAGAGCTCCCCTTCCACTCCGACGCCGACGTCCAGATCGAGGACACGCCGCTGTTGATCCGTTTCACCGCCGCCACCGACGACATCAGCGGCGACGTGTCCGGCGCCTACGAGGACCTCCGCTTCTCTCTCTCAACTCTCGCTGGGATTTACAGATTCGATTTTTTTGGTTCCACTTTTGGATTTTTTTGTTTGGTTTGTTGGTTTTGGAGTTGAAATTGAAGAAGTTATGGGTTCAATTTACAGATAAAATTGATGAGTCATTTTCGAAAGTTCTGGGTTCAATTTGATGAGTTGAAATTTGAAGGGATTTTGATTATGTTGAGTGTAAATTTTAAATTCAGTTTTAAATTATGTTTGTGGCAGCAAATTGAAACTCCAGTAGTGAATTGAAATGTCATTGTTATTAATGCAATTGAAACAAAAATGCAATTGAATTGCCTTGAATTGTTGGAAGCATATTTGATTGGCAGCAAATTTCGATTTTTGGGCAGAAATTGAATTGAATTGAATTGTGCAAGGAAGACAAAAATTTAACACACTTGAGGTGGGTCCCAAATTCCACTATCACACACAATTTATTACACACTTCAACAACTTTCTTAAAACCCGTGCCATGGAGAAATGAGACTCTAATTGCTGGACGGAGGGAGTATCAATTTTATTTGGCAAAAAAGATCCTAGAATGGAAAGAATCTCAGTACCATGATAGGACGTGAAAGAACTGTTTTAAGGCATATGAATCAAGTGTTGGGATGTCACTGCTTGGAAGAGAGCATCCTTAAAAATGTAGTAAAACAGAAGTGGGGAAGAGAAGAAAAGCAGCATAATTGATGAATTATAGCAAGATAGACTTACCACGTTGAATCTTAAGAAACTCTTCACTGTTCTTTTCGTCCGCAGAGGGAGAGCTAGAGATTAATTTTTAAGTCTTATTGGATGTTGATAAAGAAGACTAATAAGTCATAGCAGAACTAACGTTGTGTTTGGTACATAAGAAATTGGATGTTTACCAAAAGTCATATACGTGGAATATTATATTGCAATATTACCAAGATTGAAAAATATACTGGAACACAAAAGTTAGTAACAAACGAACTACGATGTGAGTAAGCGAATAAAATATCTACAATTTTTAAAATGCTAGCAGTAGTAGTAGAAACCTCAATCAGATTCGAACTGGACTTGTATATAATGTGGTGTGATTAATTGCAGAATAAATAGAAGAACAAAAAAATGAATGCTTTGCTTAGCTTAGCTTAGCTTAAAATCAAAGAATAAAATAGACATTAGTCTTATTCCCCACTGTAGCATAATAAACATATGAGTATGATATATACTCCACCGAATTCAAAATTATAGTATTGGATTTCAAATGTGTAGTTAACTAACAGCCTAATGACACAGATTAATCTTTACAGCCTGTCAACATAATTTTCAATATTATTAAATCCAATATGAAAACAGAGCATATATAGTTCACACCAAACATACTCCTCATATTTCTTCCATGATCTCATAAGCATTCACATTTATTTTCAAAAGTTTTGAAAACTAGTCGACAAAATCATATGACTTATCAGAAACACACTCCTACCAGATTAACTCTAACTGATATTTCACCAAAAAACATTAAAATTGAGAACTCACTCATAGTAAAAATTATGGAACCAAGTAATCTGCTTCGAGCATAAAAACAGAAAACTTTTGGATACAACTGGAAACAAAAAAATAGGATTCGTGATATCAATTTGATCAAACAAAAGATGAATATATCTTAAAGACAACCACCATTTTCGGTTGGGAGGAATTGTGAATTACTTAGCTTTGAATTTGTTGTGTTGAGTAACAATTCCAAATGTTTCTTTATTTTATCGAACCATGATGGCATGTATCCAAATGTAGGCTGCACAGAACAACTACACAAACACCAACAATTGAGGTTGTAATCATATATAACAATATTATTTTGGAGTTTTGTAGAGAACAGTTGAGGAATGAGCGAGGTTTCCAAGCCTAAAATGATTGCACCATGCGGTCGGCATTATGGAAGCAACTGTTCTTTTCCTGCAACTGAAAGAATACAAGCTTACATGATAGGTTATGAGATAAAGCGCATCACTAAAACATGAAAATAGCATAAAAACTAACCCTGCGATATATAGGATTGGATTTTCACTTTTCATGCATAGGCTTAAGCTGAAAATTGAGGTATTGCAAGAAAAGTATCTGGCAATTATCTCAGATAAGAAAAGCCAGGACTGATTTCTATGGCGATCAACAAAAAATATAAGTTAAGGGAAAGAGGATTTCTTGAATTTATACACTACCCGAGAGGTGGCTACAGAAAATAATACTACTTACTAGTACTAATTTTCAGTTGCTACAATTTTACCTATGACAGTCATCTAAAAGAGTATTTGATATCAATATAAAAATATTGCAACCAACGATGCTAAAGAGTAAATAAAATGCAAACTATCCAAGAGATACATATTATGAGGTCAAACAATAACAATGTGTTCTATGCAATTTCCTGTTCTTCCGCAAACTTCAACAAGGAATTTTGTTATCTCAAAACTAACTATCCCAACATGTGATAGTATAGCAAAAACCTTCAAATAAAAAGATTAAGACTGTAGTCATACTTAAAGATAAACCTTTTATAGATGAAGATTTTGAGAAGGACTTGTTGACTGGTGATCTACAGACAAATATTCAAGGAGGTTCAACAATTGTTTAAGTATTGTCTTCAGCTGCTTTGTTTCTGCTCTTTTGTTGCTGCGATTGACTTTCTCTATAGCTTCCAGGTCACGTCTTCTTTGCTCTTAAGTTATGACTTGTGACTGACTTTGCTGAGCAACCCTTAAATTTAATGTCTAGCACAACAATTCAAAGAAGCTCGACACACCAAAAAAAAGTTGCGCATATTTGAGTAGGGATGTCAATCGGGTCATGCGTTGGCTAATCGGATGCGGACTAATCAAGCTACATTTTTATTGGATTCAAAATTTCCAACACTAACCGGTGTATGAGGAGGAAGAGAGTTCTGGCACACCGGTGTCCTCCCGGCGTCCCGTTGGCGTCAAGGCTGCGAAGAACAAGGGGAAGGCGAAGGCGACATCCTCCTCACAAGCCGCGGCAGCCCCCCCATCGCCGATCCCGACCCCGACGTCACTTGCGTACGCGGAGTTGGCAGCGGCCGCCAACCGGAGGACGTTGTTGGACACGCACAACGCCCTCATGCAGTGTTAGGACCTGGCCAAAGCCGAATACCTCCAGGGGATGATCGATGAGCTGCGCCGCAAGTTGGGACTTTTGTAGAGTAATCAACTTTTTTTCATTTCTAACTCGTGTAACTTTTTTTTAATCAATGTAGGATTTGCCGTTTTTAATTAATCGTGGGGTTTTTAAATTATTTTGCATTACCATATTTGAAAACATTTAAATTAATTAACAAAACAATAGTGAAACCTATAGAGCGGCTTATTAGGGCGTCTCAGTGCAGGTGGAAGGGTAAGATGATAAAATGATGATGTGGCGGTGCATAGGGTGCCCCATTGTTAATGCACTTATGGAGCACTACTAAAATCACATTAATATAAGTAATAGTGTATTAATAGTAGTGATATTTTATAAATACATAGTTAAAAATAATGTTATAAACATACAAGCTCTTTATTTATTGTATTTTAAAAGAAGAAGATACTCCAGTTCCTTATTTTCGATAACCAGTCACTACATTCTAACTAAGAATTTGAATTCCATGAGGTGCAATCAGCAACAATAAAATATTTATAAATTATAATATTAATATTTATTTTATTAAAATAATGTGATGTTTCTAGCAGCATCCCCCTGTGGCTGATTGCACAGCAGGGATCCAAACCCATTCAACTGCAAGTGCTGTGGTCCATTTTATGTAGTACTACTACTTCACTTTTCTCACATAAAGTAAAAGTTAATAAGTGAAGAAGAAGCCATTAACTTTTCATTTTTGTTTTTCTGACTAGAAGAAGAAGCTACATACTTTTTGCCTTTTTTTTCCTACCGTAGTGAAACAATTGAGTAGTGACACTATGACAGTTCCATTTTTACTAAATGAGGCCCAGATTTGAT
The DNA here is from genome assembly GCF_004379255.2 of Salvia splendens. NCBI lineage: Eukaryota > Viridiplantae > Streptophyta > Magnoliopsida > Lamiales > Lamiaceae > Salvia > Salvia splendens. Next base: position 35,746,657 of record NC_056032.1, on the reverse strand, counting down.
TCTTCGCTACCGCAGGATTGGTCGGTCGATTTGTGGATTTGGAATCCTTTATTTTCATTTTTTTTCTGCCCTTTTCTCCTCTTTACTAACATTTTTTTTCTCCTCTTTACTAACTTAAACTATTGAAAAGTGCCAAAAATTAAAGTTCACGTTACAAAAGTAGAGGTACTAGTAACAAGGGCCGGGCCACCATCATAGGAATTTCATAATTCAGCCCGATACATTGATCTTAGTAGTACTATTTTAAATTTATCCTAGACTATCATAATTTTTCAAATCTATTTCGAGATATCGATTTTGGACTAATAAATAATCTAATCTATTAAAATAATGTTTTCTAATCCACACCAAATTTGATTGCTTTAAAGTAGAGAGCTTCAGACAGGTGACCTATGATTATGAATTTACACTTTGATCGTACTATACATTAGTATACATATTTATTATTAGTACTAATTATATATTTATATCGTCGTTATATTCTGATCTTCTGCTCCGATTCTCTCTTTACAGCTTTTGCTTTTTTTATTGCATTTTCCCACAGTTCTCTCTGTATCTCTATTCCTCTCCGGCAATCGCTTCAGAGTTGAACTAATCGGATGCGCGTGAATATACGTATAAGGAGTGTATCTAGTTGTCTATATACATACGTATTCATGGCAGTATCGGCGGAAATGGAATCCAACTCATGGAGAGATGATCTGGCGAGCTTCGTCGAGGACACCGGGATAATATTCCCCGGGGATTCAACGACGCCGGACCTCTCTCCGAAGCCGGCGCCGGCGGAGACTTTGAAGGATCAAATCAAGGGGTTCGCGGCGGCGTGGGGCGAGCTGGCGGTGGAACTAGGGAGAGGGTTTCGGGATGTCGTGCAGCAGACGATATTGACCGACGACTCTTACATTGTAAAAAAAACCAAGGCTCCGTTGGCCGACCTCTCCCACAAATTTAGGTTTCTCAATGACTTCTTGCCCGAGGATCGCGATCCCCTCCACGTGTGGCTTGTCATTTTGTTCGTTTGTATGCTAGCTCTTGCTGGTAATACTATTTCTTTTAATTAATTTCTCCTTTTGCTTTTCCTGCTCATTTATATTTCTCTGATTTTGTTTTTGTTGCCTTACTTTCTTTTTTTGAAATTCGTCATTAGTAAGAAATAGGAATTCTAGTTTAGGCAATCCTGCTTGTTAGGACATTCGTTTGACTCTGTATCATCGGTGTGTTTCATGTTGTGCAGTTCTGAGTGTGAGTTCCAAACATGAGAGTGCTGTTTCATCGGTGAAGAAGGTTTGTCTGCATCCTCCCGGTGCTGAGCGCATACTGCTTCCGGATAATAGATACCTAGCTTATCATGAATTCGGAGTTACAGCTGATGAAGCCAGGCATTCCCTTATTGTCCCTCATGGTTTCCTATCTTCGCGATTTATTACAGGTATCCGACTGGTGTGTATTGTTGGAATAACAAAAAATTCAATACATTTGATTTTTGTATGTTGTCTAATATGATCAAACAACCAGGTACATTGGGCATCAAAGCATCGCTGCTGAAAGAGTTTGGTGTTCGTCTCATCAGTTATGATCTTCCGGGTTTTGGAGAGAGTGATCCGCACCCTGATAGGAACCTTAACTCATCGGCTCAGGATTTGTCACACTTGGCAGAATCTTTAGGAGTTAAGGGCAAATTCTGGGTCTTGGGATATTCAACTGGCTCCTTACATGCTTGGGCTGCTCTAAAGTATATTCCAAATAAAGTTGCTGGTAATAAAATACTATCCTTCCTGCACGAAAGAATTGCTATAAACTTAATGTGTCGGGAGCTTATATAGTTGCAATGTGAATTCCTGACAAGCATAGTCTAATAAGATTTCTTGCATGGGACCGCACTTTGATGATTTAGGAATGCTCTTACTTGTAGGTGCCACCATGCTTGCCCCATTGGTCAATCCATACGACTCAAGCATGACTAAAGAAGAGATATCTAAGACTTGGGAGAATTGGACCAGACGGAGAAGAATGTTGTTCTATTTGGCTCGACGATTTCCAAAGTTCCTTGGTCACTTATATCATCGAACTTTCCTCTCTGGAAAGCATGGTCAACTCGAAAAATGGTTATCTTTGTCACTGGAAAAGAAGGTAGTCTCATCTCTTCCTAGCAATGTACACCCACCAAATGGCAAACCAGTGATTGAAATGTACAAACTATTGAAAACAAAGCCATGTTGTAAGCTCGTTTCTTTGCTAGTCTGTCTTAATGAGATTTTTCAACTTTTCTCGTGTAGGACAAGGATCTTGTTGAAACATCAGCTTTTGAAGAAATCTGGCACCGGGATGTTGAGGAGTCGGTTCGCCAGGGCAATCAAAAGCCATTTGTCGAAGAAGCTGTGCTCCAAGTGTCGGACTGGGGTTTCAGCCTCGTGGATCTGCAAGTACAGAGGAAATGTCCAAGAAAAGGAATCTTCTCATGGCTGCAGTTCATGTATGGTCCACCAGAATGCCAATTGGCTGGATATCTCGGCCCGGTTCACATATGGCAGGTCTGGATTTGCCCTAGGACTTGAATCCCAACTGATATAATTTAGCTTTATAGTCTTAATGTTTATTACTGCTGGTGTTATTGAACAGGGATTGGCTGATATGGTGGTTCCTCCATCAATGACTGATTTTATTGCTCGTATTCTACCAAGTGCTATTGTGCATAGACTCGAGGAAGAGGGACACTTCTCGTACTTCTCCCTGTGTGATGAATGCCATAGGAACATACTCGCGGCCATTTTTGGAAAACCTCAGGGTCCCCTCAGTAGTGTAGATAATACTCTAACAGAAGACGGTGTACAAGAAGAGGGCTCAGCTCAGGCGGAGCCTGCTATTATATGAAATTGACATTTCTTGTTACCAAAAACGACTGTAGATAACAGGGATGCTTCATTTTCTCAATGGAGCAGTGGAAAAGCACTGAAATCAGACGCCTTCTTGAATTCCAGAGTCATGGAGATAACCTTACATAGTGCTGACTATAGATGCATCGAATACACGAAAAATGTGACACCTACAACGTTAATTTTGTTAGTTGTCACTTCCCTTTTGCTACTTCTTATCCCCCAATAAACATTTCATTCTGCATTCTTAGAGCATTAGTTATTTTATCATAGTTATTTTATTTTTGAATGCTAATATCATTTTGCTGCATGATTTTTAAGCTATTTTGTTGGTTTGTCTGGAGAGGCATATAGTTTATGCAAATACAAGAACTTGAACTATGGCTGATTTTCATCAGTTTGATACTTTCAAATACAACATTCATTAGAAAGAAATGTTCAAGTATATTTGGGCAAAAAAAGAAAGAATGGGAAACTATACGAGTTTAAACAAGGCTCATTTTTGTTCTAGTTATCTCTACTTAGGTAGGGGAGAGGATCTTATTACATCTTTAAATCCCACAGTAGAACTTTGGAGCAACCCTCTGTTGGAATCCCCTTCAACTTGGCTTCCTCTTCAAGAACCTCTTTTCTTACAAACCCTACTGAATTCTGCAAGTGGAATAGAAAATGCATGTTAGTACAAAAGTCTAAATTTCGATACCTTAGCTATTTCATCGAGTATAGCATCTACAATTGTAGACATGCCTGAGAGGAGTCTTGAACGGATGAAGTGCGTCCCCATCTCTCCGGATCCCATAGAATCGAGCTATTGAAAGCGAAACTTGAGATGTGAAGAGGGAGTGGTGTTGCATCTGTCATCTTTCTCAAATGCCACCCCAAAACTTCTGAGGAATCACAAACCGGCCCTTCAATCACCACCTTCAGCTTGTTAGCACCAAGCTTAGCAATCGGCCATGCCCCAAATCCCCTAAAAAAGCACCAATCAATTTAATCCAACAAATTTAAAACCGGTTTTAAGACACTAACAGATGACAGTCAAGGAATCTTGGTCATCCAAGTTGATGAAATCTCCTACAGTTATAACAACTAGAGTTCAACTAAATTACCTAACCTCGTCCAACATATATCAGTCTTGATTTTGTTGAATACTGTATATATTTAACTGCAATAGTAATCTTGAATAAGTACTTACTCAACTGCTCTTATCTCCTCAAAGAAAGCGAGGTCATAGACATTCGAAAGCCCCGCAAAATGGACGATTCCGGCGAGCCTGTGATGCTCAATGTGATTCAGAGCAGCATTTCTTTGAAAATCCATCTCGGAGCTCTTGTCAGTGAAGTTCTCCTTGAAGACAACATGCCTGCACATGATCCCACTTCTCCTCAGTATCTCAGAAACCTCTGAGTCCTGCGACTGCTGCTCCACCACAATCCACAGCAATGGCTGTGCCACCAGCTTCAGCGTGCTGGCCAGCCTCCTAAGCAGTGGCCCACGAAGCCTGTTTCTCGTGGTCGTTGGTGTGATGACGATCAATAGCTTCCTTATGTCTAACTCCTCTGTCTCTTCCTTATCTTGCTGAGGGACCATCTTGTTATTGTGCTCTTCCTCAGCCGGTTCTGCTTCGACCTTCAAGCTTACATTGAAACCCTGCATTTTCTCTTGGTGGAATGCCTCAATCGGCTGTGGCGACATTGTGACATTACTGGGAAAGATTGAGTTTTTGCTGGTTGGGGCGAAGCCGGTGAAGAAACCCATCATGAAACAGAGCAAGAAATGGATTGTGGCTTTCTTCCACAAGTGCCCCCTTTTCTTCGATCTGTCTAAAGATCCCATATCTTTGAGGTACCAGAAATAGGGTTAGATTGCACAAGAAAACAACTTCTCAGAGTTATCGGAGACGTTCTTCAATTAATAGTTGCTTCTCATTGGATTATTGTGAAGAAGATGGATTCTGGGATGAGATTTATGGTTGAAAACCAAGAATGGAAATGATATAGGTTCTTAGAAATGGCGGGGATTGAGCTAACCTATAATAATTTATGGTGAAGGTGTAGTGAACAGGAAACCACATAATTGGCGAGGCTTTGCTTGACAGAGTCATGCCTTGAAATCTAAGAAATTCAGGAAATAAATATTGCTTTTTTTGCACCAGATAGTTGTTGAGATGTATGTTCTCCACCTAAAGTTTTGACAAGAAAAATTAAGAGGAATCAACGAAATTCTATTAATTAGACTCATGCATCATGTGAGTTTAATAAACCTTTACATCTACCGGTTTAAGGTAACACAAACAAAATTAATTCAATAAAATGACACTGAAAATGCATTTTTTAAAGCAGAGGAAGCTAAACAAACTATTTATACGAAAAGAAAAACAACTGACATACTACTTCTCTAAATTTAGATCACCAAAGAACAATACTAATCACCTACAAACAAGTGAATCATTAAAAATATGTATGGTGAAATGGAATTGTTATTTAAATCAAAACACAAACCTACCATCACAACCGCTGTGAATGTGTTAAAACAAAGATTCAGTTCCCAGAAAAACCAATGAATAAACAGAAATTACTCACCCTTCACGCTGAAATATAACTTCATAAAGTTGATAGCATCAAATTTGCAGTAAGCAGAGAAATTGCACAAAAATCTGCTTACCTGCAAACAAATTACACCTAAAATACCAAGATCTTTACAAACGGATTAGGACTAGAATCTTCAAACATTTCAAGCAGATCAGTTTCTCCAACTGTTGCCTCACAATATTATTCATAGCTAACCACTACTCAAAATAATACTACTGTATTCGTTTTCTAAAGACTCCAAATATTCAAGACAGCACCGCCACATCAAGTACCAGTCACTCCTAGCTCTTCAAAAATTTCAACATGTTTCTTCCTCAGGCAGTATTTTGGCCACCTCTCACAGGCGGTAGCTTAGAAAGTACCCAATCCGGCGATCTGTTCAGCCACAAAACTTCACCCGTTTCTTTGTGACGGAAGTCGGGTGCTTTTATGTTTTTCTTTCCCACCCTGTTGTCCCACCATTTGCCAGGGTTTTCAACCAAATCCTCCCAAGAATTCTTAGGATCAGTATTCTGTTTCCTCTCACTAAACCCTTCACCTCCATAAACCTTCTTCTCCACTTTCATCTCCTTAACATCAAACTCCAGCTTTCCAAGCGTTGGGAGAATCCATTTCGGAGCACTGCTGAGCCAAAGGGACTCCCACGTCCCCTTCTTCTTAAAATCGGGGAATTTCTCTTTAACCAATCCATTAGCTTTGTGGCTGCGATAATCCCACCAGTCCAGGGGCTGCTTCACAAGATCACCCCACAAATCCAAGATTTGATTTGTGTCTTTCTTCTTAGAAGCACCCTCCCAACTGTTGTGACTCCCATCAACATTTCCATTATCCACAGCAACCACTTGTTGCGTCACTGCCTCAGCTTCATACAATGGGATTTCCTTTGCACCACCAGATTCAACTTGAGAAATCGGATTATAATCGACATCATCAACATGCCTACTCCTAACCCTACCAAGTTCTTCAATCTCCACATCCGGATAAGAAATCACTAATCTTGTATCCAAATCACTCTTATCAAATCCCTCAACAAAGTTGACACTCTCAGCCATAACATGAAACTTTCCCAGACTCTCACTCGACACAGACCTCAGCGGATCCACACTCAACTGCCCCGAAACAAAAACGCAATCGTTCTCCTTCACATGACAAGCCGCAACATGAGCCAAATCTCCTTCAAACACAACAGGAATCGACAGAGAAGCCCTCCTACCATCACCCGCCAGAGAAACCACGGCAACGGTGAAGTGTTTCCCGTCAGAACCAGTCACAAATTTAACAGGAATCGCAACATTACCGATAAAACTGAAATTATTGGCAATTTTAGGCTGGTAGGATATCGGATGTGGCCGAGGCCAGAGTGCAGTCGGCGGCGCGTCCGCTTGTTTCTCGATTGTCTGCGCGAAACTGAAGGATTTTTCAGTAGGTTTCCGTTGGGTCCTGGGCTTGGTCACCTTTTGAACTGTAGTAGCAGATTTGGTGGAGTAGAAGTTGCAATGCTGAATAGCAGCAATGGGGTGAAGGTGAAACAGGCGTCTAGTTGATGAAGAAGAGCAGAGCATAAGACGGGCTGATTGCTTTGCTCCGGCTACTAAACTCATCGCAAATTTGGGAAATGCTTCAGAAAAATGGAGGATTTATGCGTGTGAATTAGGGTTTCAAGAGGGTTTATTGGGAGGGAAAGGGATAATAGTTTTCGGCATATCGGATAACGGTGTTACGGAAGTGCTCAATTATTTGCAGAGATTTAATAATTGGGATTAGTATTAAATGTCAAATAAATTCGTATAGTATTAAAATGTCACATTTATTTGTATCATTGCCGTAAAAAACCACCTTCGAAAATTCACATATCTTCGACCAATATCTTGCACACTTGAATAACCTATAAGTGACACAGATAATCATGTTAGTATTCTTCTTCGTTTGGACCTTTGTACCGATTGCTATGTAAAGTGTAGAGCGTAAACTGTAAAGGAACATAATTTTACAAATGTAAATAATGGTAAATCATTTGCTTTCATTTCATACATGACAATCCAATATTACATACTAGTATAACTGATAACGAGAAATCAAAGAACGTTAGGAAGCCAACTATGAAATTATGTTATGCAATTGGCACGAAAATTACAAACAAAGCAAGGAGATCAGTAGAAATTCTGGACCCATATGATCTTATCATGTATTGGTATGAATTAATCTTGAGGCTTGTTAGAAATGGCTTCCCTATGAGGCCTGTACTTCCTCCATTTTTTCTTGGCTAAGGCCATGATCCAAGCAGGAACCTCACACCCCGAAGCTGCCATTACATTCGCTATGTTCCGTAGATAAGGGACATCAGCCTCCGTATACAAAGTTATTGCTTCTCCGCTCCTCCCAGCCCTCCCAGAACGCCCTTTCAAACACAACAAATATTAGTACAACACAGCATTCAGTCTGCACACAACAGATCACTATACAATAAATGGTAACTTACCAATCCTATGAACATATGCAGCCATAGATTCTGGGAAATCATAGTTGATTACACAATTGACGCCTTTGAAGTCCATGCCCCGCGCAATAACATCAGTGGCAACCAATACCCATGTTTTCCCAGATCGAAAATTATCAACAGCATTTTCTCTCTGCGTTGGCAGACATGGATCAGTGAAATTCCACATTGTGATAGTTTGGGAAACACAAACGAAATTAAAAGAAAAAGTTCCCAGCAGAACCTAAACTTGAATAAGTATAACAGGAGTAAACAATATATGCTCAGAATATATAATACAAATATGCCGGCCACCATACTTCAATTGACATACATCCACTGATTGTGCAAATAGACTGCAGTATGTCTCCCCCAGAGATAAAGGCATTAGGAACTTTTCCATATTACACAGAAAAAGTACCAGTATTTGGATAAGCATATATATGAAGCATCTATGGAGATGAAAATAAAAAATACTCCTATGAGAAACATACAACCATAATATCACATGTGATTTTGATCATTGTATTGAGTAGAGACACAGTCACCTGCATTTCTGGAAGATCAGCATGTATGACATCAGCTCTGATATCATCATATCGCAGTTCATTATAGAGTTCTTTAGCTCGCTCCTTGTTTTGCACAAAAATTAGCACCGGGGGGTTCAAACTCTGTCATACACATAAGAATACAAATTGAGTCAGAACACAAACCCGAGTCAAGCCAAGTGAAAAAAGGAGTTTGAAAAAATATTGAAGTAATGGAAAATGGTTATTCAGGAGTTTGTCCTTAATTATGGAAATAGATGTTAACTAAAGAGGGTAATAAAGAGTTGCAGAAAAAAACTCACCAGTCCATTTGATCGAAATGTAAACAAAATCATATTTCTATTCAAATATAATGTAAAAGAGGCCACCACAATATAACCCCCCCATTTCACACATATATATGAATATAACTTTGACCCAGGGTCGTTTACAGCAGGCTGGCCTCACAATCCCATCATGACAATCTCAGATGCAGGTTTAACTTCATATTCATCCAAGTTTCCGGGAGGTCATGGCAAAGTTAATATTTCCTAAATTCCCCATCTAATCTAATAAGAGATTACAAAGAGCCAGATACTTCAATCCCAGAATCCGGAGAAGGAAAAGTTGGTATCTTTTAGGCAGCCAGCTTGGTAACTTTAACATGTAGCATGTAATATTTTTGGTGGTTCAGCTGTAAATGTATCAGCTTGTCAGTGTGGCACATGATAAGAGACAGAACAATGGTCAATGGAGATTAAGGAAGTCTGAGGATGGTGAAGTGGCAGGAGAGATAGAAAAAGTTTAGCAACAGAACTATGTTAATATCCTCGAGTAGTTTGGAAATTAGGAATATGTAGAGGGTTATTTGAAGTCAATAAGTAGAACCAAGCAACCTTAGGCCACGTAAGAGAATTAGCAAAACTGCATAAAGCAATTTATTCTTACTTCTTAGTTCCATCCTTTTAAGAGATCAAACTTCAAAGTCCATAACATATAAGAGGATACACCTCTGTCCTCCAATAAAATGAAACTTAACAAGAATAAGTCATACAGCAACTTCAAGCAAGAACCTTACCTCAGCAAAGCTTTGGCGAAGAGCAAGAAGCTTGCCTTCCTCACTTCCTACAAACACGAGCTTTTGCTTAATTGTTTCAGAAGCAGAATTCCTGTTGCACATATGAAGGAGTAGCCATTTAAGTGCAGGAATAAACAAGACATTTCCCCACTAAGTTAATTCTATGGATAGAAATGTAGAAGTTACATGCATTATCCAGTAAATCAGCTAACAATGGATCAAAATAGATATAACAAATTAAACTTATACAAGAAATCACAATTCAGTTGTTGTTTCTTACTTTCGACCGATAATTATTCGAACTGCATCATGCATAATTGTACGTGCTAGCTCTACAACAGTATCAGGTAAAGTAGCACTAAATAGAGAGCGCAATATTGAAGGATTTGAGCATGCTTTCACCACTGCATCAACCTGCTTCACCAAACCTAATTCAAAAAGCTTGTCAGCTTCATCCAGGACAAGAAATTCGACCCTGCACGTAAGAGAAGGTCACATTACCAATGAAGCCAACTAGCCAAGGCCGATTCACAAAGTCATCAAGGGAGCAGGAAGACAATTATTCAGAAAATAAGTAATTTATCCAGCTCAATCAATGTGAGTGCATTTTCTATTCATCCACTAAATAAGATAAGCTGCTTATTTTCAGTAAAACTGCTTGTGTTTTTTATTCTTTTGCTGTGGGAGAGGTTGCCCCTGCCCCCACACAAACCATTAAATCTTTAGTTCCAAAAGTTTCACCTGCTCCTGGCTTAAGGTGAGAGTAATAAAAGAGAAAGTAACTTGAATTAGTAACCCAACCCTGGTAAATGGAAATATGAAGAGACAAGAACTTTTTCTCTATTAGGCCATTACATAGACTCACCCAATTATGGAAAGCCCAAACATGAAGACCAGAATACAAACACAAAGTCAAAAAGGTTTTCAATATTTTTACCATTTACAAAGGCCCACAATATGGTTTAGGTATCTTACTTGCTCAAATCAAGCTTTCTTTTGCGAACTGCATAGTGCACCCTATAAGGTGTCGATATGAGAATGTCACAAGGCTGCTTTGAAAAATCAGCACTTTTAGTGAGCTGCTTAGTCATTAGCTTGATGTAAAACTTCTTGCCTTTAACCAACTTTTTGCATTCTCGAGTAGTCTGAGCTGCTAATTCACGTGTTGGGCAAAGGATCACTGCCCGAATGCCATCCTTTGAAGCACGCTGAAAGAAAGTAGTGTTAGCAGGACTTCACGGGAAAATGGGATTAAAAGTGTAGTTTAACAACTGTATACCTCAAGTTTCATGAGGATTGGGCAGACAAATGCAAACGTTTTTCCAGAACCAGTAGGTGCACAAGCAAAGCACTCCCTTCCCTGGACAATTTATAAAAGTAACAGAATTTACATATTTTGTGGAATAACAATTAGTTATAACATGGGGCAATAGATTAAATGAAGCTCACAAAGTTCTGAGTCAATTATTCAAGTGGGAAGTTACTACTGAAAAACTAACATAAGAAGAAGTAGCTCAAATGAAAAATCATACAGATAACAAGACTGGAATAGCCTGCCTCTGGATCGGTGTCGGCTCTTTAAAACCCAGATCCCCCAGATTGCGTAATAAATATGATTTGCAGTTATGCCTGCATAGAGATTTGCATGTGGAATTTTCATAAATAACTCTTAAAAACTTAAAAACTTAAACAAATTGAGTACCTATTATCTGGGCACAATAAAAATAAATAAAGAAGTTGAACGAAGCATCGGATGAATGAATAAAGCTAGCAGCAATTTAGAGGAGTTTACATCATCATTACCTTAATTTCAACTCTGTGAAGCTCTGAAGGGGTGATGGGATGTTACTCCCAGAAACATGAATGTTATGCTTCTTCCGGAAAAGAGCATCCCTCTAACAATACAAAGAAAGGCGTGAGGAAACAATATCTTATGCTTTTCTTCCACGTGACTATGCTAAAATGTAGTTATAATCATTAAAGGCACAAAATTTATACTACACCCCTAACCTCTTTTACATTTATATAAAACAATGGCAGCAAATGATGAATGAGAATATAGATCAATACCTCCAACTGACGGTGATATTCCTTCTTCCCAAGAAGAAGTTTGTCTTCATTGGTTTCTTCCATTTGATCCATTGCTTTTTTTGATTTTGAACTTTTGAACACACTAAACCCTTCAACTGGGTCTGAAAGCCGAGACAATGAAAAGGTAAAAGTTAGCTCAATGCCTCAATGAATAGCTTAAAATACCTTGCACCCCTCTCTATTACTTGCACTTGAGAACTCAAATTACACACGAATTATTCACTGCGCTACCCATCTCACAACATACTAATTAGGCAATGTGACTATATTTATATCTCGTGCCTGGGTCCTTCTACGCCAACCTCTGAACATCGTGTTTCAATTAGTATAAAATACTTCCATCACAGCAAATCACTTAAAACATAACACGAACTAGTACCCGAAGTTGCTTTTCTCTTTCTCTTCTTATCAGTACGCACCGCCGCAACTTGCTCGCTTTCAGGATCCGCATTTTCGAGCAAAGCCGGTTCATCTGTTGCGCAGTCAACCTCCTCCTTATCCTAAATCACAGAAAAGGCCCAGGAAAAGGAAAGAAAAAAGTTGTAAGAGCATTGGAAACTGAATGTTCAAGGAGCTTCGGTTACCGGAAAATCCACATTCCGCGGGTAACATTTCGTGCCTACCAGATTTATGAGAGGGAATAAAAAAAATATACTTATTCGCGTAGTTTTCTAAAATTACCTGAAATCTGGCGAAATCAGGAGCGAACTTTTTGCGATTGAAAGTGATACCGGAGAAGAGAAAAGAGGTGTCCTTTTCCATCACAAATGAATCAAAGTGAAGCCTTGAGAGAGCGTGAATTTTGATTCTTGAAATCAATGACAGGTCTGAGCGCTCCTCTCAATTAGCAAGGGAGGCAAAACCCTTTTCGGGGTTTAAGCCACTACGAAATCGAGTTAGGGTTTTGCAATTCAGATAGGAAAACACGCTTGTGCAACCATAAGCGCTTTATGATTAGTAGTAGCGATGAGGCAGGCAGTGGAGCAGCGAGGCGGGTGAAGGATGCGGGTCGGGATATGGAGGCGCCACTTTAAAATTAGGATTGGAACATAAATATAACAATGAACTATTACTAGCATTAGTAACATACGAGGAATGATACTACAGTATGTTAGTAACCTATACTCCCTTCATCCCAACTAAGTTGAGACATAACTTTTGGACACGAAAATTAAAAAATTGTATTGAAAAGTAGGAGATGAATAAAGTATGAAAGATAAAGAGATAGTAAAGTAGGTGATGAAATAAAGTAAGAATGATTAGATGTTTTGTTTTTTGTCAAAATAGGAAATGACTTGGATGTTTAGATGTTTTGATGTTTTTTTTTGTCAAAATAGGAAAGAGAGAGTAAAGTATGTGATGAAATAAAGTAAGAATGATTAGATGTTTTGTTTTTTGTCAAAATAGGAAATGACTTAGTTAGGACATCTCAAAAAGGAAAGCGACTCAACTTAGTTGGGACGGAGGGAGTACTTCCTTTGTCCCATAATGTTTGTCCCAATTTAATCCAGCGCAAGTTTTAAAAAATTGTTTGGCTGTATTAAATGGAAGTGTAGCAATAAGGGTTCGATATTGAGGAGATTGAGGGTGTATTTAATGTCTATTTTTTGGTAAAATTCTAAGTGAAACAAACTTTGTGGGGCAAACGAAAATGATAAAATGGGACAAACTTTGTGGGACTGAAGGAGTATAAGCTTATTATGTAAATATCACTTCGACACACGTTTAGTATTGTTTATTTGTTTTATATATTTAGTTTGAATCTATTATACTAACAAAATGTTATTAAAAATTTTAATCTAAAAGAATCATAAAAATCAAAGCTAATTTATTATTTGAAGTTGTAGATAAAATAAGCAAATCGAACTTCGATTTTTTTAAATTTTAAAAATTTAAATATAATTTTTTAATGTATCATAATCAAACTTAATATTATAAAACAAATAAATAACACTAAACTTGCGTTTAATAAAGATAATCTTTACATAAAGAGCTCACACACTATATGCAACGTATCATTTCCCAATAATATACTCCCTCCGTTCCATGTTAGTTGTGTCATTTTTTTCACCCGTTTTGCAAAAATGATACCCCTCTGTCCACAAAATGTTGTCCGTGTTTGTCTCGGCGAGGGTTTTAAGAAATGTGAAACAAAGTGAGTTAGAAAAAGTTAGTGGAATGTAGGTACCACGTTTATATATTAATTTTATAATAGAATGTGAGTGTAATGAATTAGGGGAAAGTGAGGTCCAATTACAAAAAATAGTAAGAAAAAAAACAAAGTGGACAACATTGGTACCAAAATGACAAAACTAGACAATATTTCACGGACGGATGAGGTGAGAGTAAAATAAGAGGGAATAATATAGCGAGACCAACATTTCACTACCTTTTTCCACCAAAGTCAAACAATTTCTTAAAATTCGAGCCGGCAAAAATGGTACTCCCTCCGTCCGCGAATAAGAGTTCCGGTTCACTTTTATCATAAATGGTAATAGGGTCTCACCTTTTACTAACTCATTCCACCCACATTTCATTTAAAAATAATATATATAAGTCAGACCTCTATTCCATTAACTTATTTCAACACACTTTTCTAAACATTTCTTAAAACTCGTGCCGCCAAGAAAATAAGACTCTTAATGGTGGACGGAGGGAGTACATGTAACGACGGGCGGAGGGAGTAATAACTTACCTAGTATCATAACGGTAGAGATGACATTTATTGCATGACAGGATAATCCGCACGAAAAAAACAGGAAGTTATTCGGTTGGAATCTGATAAGAACCCGATGATTTCAGATTGGATTAGAGTTTGACTTTACTAGGTTGAGTCGATATCGGGTTCAAGATAACCATCCAATTAACATGATTTTCCAGCACTGATTTCCTCCATTTGTCGTGAAAAAGGTGCAACTCTGCTCCTTCTCGCTGGCGACCATGGTGAAGTGAAGGCTAGTCGGAACTCGGGTAGGTTGATTTTCAGCAATTGTAGGATTTGGTTGTGTTAATTTTTTAGGATAATTACATATTTCATACAAAATGTTTTACCTTTGTTTCAATTTAGTACAAAAAGTATCAAGTTTACATATTTCACACAAAAAGTTTACTTAGTGTTCCTAAATAATACATTCCATTAAATATTTTAAACATCGTTAGTTAGTTTATAATTTATCCAACTTATCATCATAATAAAAGAATAATTAGAGATTTAATACAATTAATCACTCTAAAAAAATAACAGTCAATATCAATTCATCCAACAATTGATCGTCGTTTAAAAAAATGTTGTCTCTCAATTTACTCTATTTTTTTATTGTATTCTTTATAGAACACAATATAAAATAAGTCTATATTTCATCTTTACAAAATGACTAATTTAAGCTTCCAATAGTCAGTATTTAATTTTTACAAAAAAGATTCAATATCTTTTTAGTTTCAATATATTTTTAGTTGTATTCTCCTTTGTTACATGAGAAAACTTCGACAATAAAATGCAATTCGCTAATTTGATGATGAATAGTGGTGATTTTTTTTATATGTGTTTTTTTTTGTGAGTAATAAAATTAACTCTGTTTGAAATAATTAATGGAAAGTTCTAATTTTAAACTTTTTGTAGAAATTTGAAACATTGATGAAACTTTTTGTATGCATGATATAATTGGAAGTAACGGTGTTAGTAGGGACTTGACGGAATATATTATTTAGGAACATTAAGTAACTTTTTTGTATGAAATATGTAAACTTAATACTACTTTTTATACTAAATTGAAATAAAGGTAAAAAATTTTGTATGAAAGATGTAATTACCCCTAATTTTTGACTAATTTCAATGTCCAATATTTTTATATGTCAAATTTTCTTATTGATTTTTGGATTCAATAATTTATGTAAAATATCTTCTTTAAATCGGACGTGGGATTAATATACGTAAAAGAAGAAAAAAAATCTACATCGTGGATGCACAAAACACATTCCACAAGTCACATTACAATTTACACAGATCGAAACAAACATTCCCTCTCTTCTCCCTGAAGAATTGCCTTGCCTTGCCGACGCCCAAGCCAAGATCTGATTTTGATTGAGCTTGGATGACGAATTCTCTGAAAGCCGTGACCCTAACTCACGTCCGGTACCAGAGGGGCGATCAGCTAGGGCATTTCCTGGCATGGATTTCCCTGGTCCCCGTCTTCATCAGCTTCGGCGGCTTCGTATCCCACTTCATCTTCCGCCGCGAGCTCCAGGGCATGTTCTTCGCCATCGGCCTCCTCATCTCCCAAGTCATAAACGAATTCATCAAGACCTCCGTCCAGCAGGCCCGCCCCGAGACCTGCGACCTGCTCGAGATGTGCGATTCCCACGGCTGGCCCTCCAGCCACTCCCAGTATATGTTCTTCTTCGTCGTCTATTTCACCCTCCTCACCCACTACAGAATTGGCTCTCTCTTCCGGAATCAGATGGCCATGGTGCTCCTCGTCGTCTGGCCGCTCGCTGTCCTCACCATGTATTCTAGGGTTTATTTGGGCTACCACACCGTGGCGCAGGTTTTCGCCGGGGCAGCCTTGGGGATTGCTCTCGGTGGGGGCTGGTTCTGGGTTGTCAATAATTGGTTCAGGTGTCATTTCCCCGCGATGGAGGAGAGCGCCATCGGCAGGCTGCTTTACGTCAAGGACACTTCGCACATTCCCAATGTGCTCAAGTTTGAATATGAAAACACAAGGGCTGCCAGGAAGGAGGCTTGTAAGCGCTCGGATTGATGATGGGTATGTTAATTTCCTTATGGTTCCCATTCATTTTGGATTTTGTTTCACTAACAGAAATTGCGGCTGATTTTTGATATTCCTTGTTTTCAGTGTCAATCTTTTTGAAACTCATATAGTAATTGATGCAACATCATTGTGGATTTAGAGTTTGGTATAGTTACATTAGACATAATGTTGCCAAGTTTAATCACTTTGATATGGTTTAGATTGGACCGTTGCTTGTGTAGTGCATATGCCTGATTAGCATCTAGGTCTTTATTATCTGTTTATGTCAGTATTTGGAGGGACCAATATCAATGAATTTCAGTATCCCGTGATTTTCCAAATCTGGTATATACAATGGGTATTCCTTGAAAGTTTCCTGGATTTTTCCTAAATGGTGCTTGCCTTATTATGACTCCATGTTCCGTTTTTAGCATAGAAAATGATGAGAAGGCTGAAGAGTGACATTCTAGTTTTACATAAGTTGATTTACCATATTTCATGTGATAAACTCCTCTTGCTTGATTCTGGAAGGCCTTAATATCGTGGAGTAATTGACATTGTCTAAAATAGCTCCGAAGCTTGCAAGATAGGGTTGTTTGTGTGATTGTATCCAGGGACTTCTTAGCTTTGCAAAATACTCTGAACATGTTCACGATCAGTTTGGGAAATTGGAAAGGAAGACATGTTCTGTGCAAAAGGGGTTTAGAATTGCTGTTGGATGTTTTGTTTGGTTGGGCTGCACTTTGATCCCTTTGGGAGAGGTATGAAATATAAAAAGAAAATTTTTGAAAGCCCAAAGTTTGTGCTATGCAAAATGAAGTTCAGAGAAGTGCATCAGCCTATAAGTTCCATTAAATTTTCACATTAGATTTACTCTAGTGGACTTCCATGTCTAGAAGATTTACTCTAGTGGACTTCCATGTCTAGAAGTCCAGTTGGGTTTTAGACAACCACAAATTATAAATTGGAATCTGCTTGCCTTTTTTAGCGATAAGTGTTTTTTTATGGGATAGGAAGCTTTTAAATTTGGTACAAATGTGCTCTTTGTTTAAGAACTGTGATATAACAGCTACCATGTCCATGAGGAATGCCTCACTCCCTGGCATCTATTTTAGAAATGTACTTTAGTTGATCTTGACTCGTCGTGAGAATAATGAGATTCACAATTTCTCAACTTAGATCCATCATAAAACATTCAACAATTCAGTTGGATGCTGAGAGACTTCTCTCCTTCCAAGCTCTGCCAACCCTTTTCTAATTTTTTGAAGAAATGTGGCCCAGAAGAACGAATGATCCCATCTTCTAATGTGACTTTCGGTACAAACAAAAGAATAACTCCTTATCTTGAATTAATTATCCTTCCGTTTCCATCCATCTGGCAAAACCGAAACACATCAAATAAAAGAAATCTATCCAAGCACAAAGTACATGTTAGAAACACAATTTACACAATCTAGTGTGTGAGATAAACATTTAAAGTTTTACATGACTTAACTATATAGGATGCTGGCTTAAGTAACTTCATGCATTCACTTTTCTAAATATAGAAATTTAACTTGACAATATGCAGAAAGAACCTGGCCTTGATAGTTGAGATGAAGGACCATATGCTAATGTGAGATTGTTGATCATTTGGTTTGGCTCTACTGTTAAATGGAGCACTTTTCTATTCAAATGCTCACTTTACTCTCTTGCCTTCACCCTTATTGAATGCGTATAAGTTCATAATGGTTTCGTGTTTTTGATAAAGACAGAGGTCATTTTTGGATGCATGCAGGCCCTTCTTGTAGTTCTTACTCTTATTCATTTGTTCCTAGACGCAAGATGACATGGTTTTAGCCAAGCTCTATAGCTCCCTCACTCGGTGCATATTGATATAATTTTTTATACTTGAGTGCTTACAAGCACACTGAGTCGGACAACATAAGTTGGAACACGCCCAAAATACAACATATTGCATCTTTGCATAAATATTCACCCTATTTCTTTTCATGATGCAGGATTTGTTGGTGCTGCTAAAGTATAGGAAGTTAGGAAGTGTTTAATTTGGTTCGCTCAAAGAAAGCTACGAGCAGCAACGGAAATAGGAAATGTCATTATCAGTAGATGATGGGGGCTGGTTAACCATTCATGGTGTGGGATGAGATCCTGGTGTCTTAACACTAACAGATAAATCACTGGTCTGTTTTGTGGAATCATCTGTGTCACCCTTTCTATAACCTTATTTGGTGCTACCGTTATACATAGATCAAAGTAGCTGCATTTGGAGTTGCTGCATAGATTGAAAAACATTGCAATAAATGATGGAATTACCGATTATTGTAGTGCGCTTTGTTGTGTTTGCAAGGATTTGTCAATTGGGCTACTTTCAATATTTCGCATACTGGTTTCGTTCGTTGGGAGAGTGAAACTAGTCTCAGGTCCTTTTCTGCTCTGTTGAGTTGAATTCAAGTGTTTTCATTTAGGAAGGCCAATTGTTTGGGCCTTTTTCTTGAAATAGACGAAAACAAGAAATAGCCTCTCAAAATGGGAGATTTTTTAAAAAATTTCCCAAAATTACACATCTTAATACAGTTCTTATGTCGGAATGTTTACCAAAAGCTCGATTCTGCTGTACCGTTGGACTGAATGGTCCCTCATTTTCATTGTTTTGAATCTCAACAAAAATTGATTACAATTTACATTCTTGTGAAAATATTTCGACGAAATGATGAGTAATTCTCTCTTTGATTGCTGATTGTTCGCAAATATGTATAGAAAATCCATGCTGCCTACTTGTGTTTTTATGATCAGGCTCTTGCCTCAATTCCACTTGGGTTTCGTCGATCTTTGCCTTCAGTTTATAAAGTTCGTTTGTTTATATTTATTGTTTGTTTTAGTTTCATAAATTTTCTTTTGTTGATTTTTATTGTTTGTTTTGTTTAATAAAGTTATCTTTTATATTTTTCACACAAGCCTTTTTTTTGTTATTAATTTAAGATAATAGAGTTCCTTAAGAGCATCCGCAATAGAGGCGAGCGCACCGGCTCGCCGAACTATTGCAACCGGTGAGCGCCAAATCGGCGAGAATTTCGGCGAGCGCACGCCGATTCCCGGGTGCTCGCCGATCGGCTCGCCCCTATTGCAGCCTCCCGATCGGCGAGTGGAAATTTTAATTTTTTTTATTTAATGTTTTTTTATGGAACTCATTCTTGGTCGTTTCTCTTTTATAGAGACATCCGTGAATGTTTTATGTTCCACTTTCGATGTGGGACAAACTCATTCTTGGTTGTTTCTCTTTTATAGAGACATCCTTGAATGTTTTATGTTCCACTTTCGATGTGGGACAAACTCATTCTTGGTTGTTTTTCTTTTATAGAGACATCCGTGAATGTTTTATGTTCCACTTTCGATGTGGGACAACTCATTCTTGGTTGTTTATCTTTTATAGAGACATCCTTGAATGTTTTATGTTCCACTTTCGATGTGGGACAAACTCATTCCTGGTTGTTTCTCTTTTATAGAGATATTCTTGAATGTTTTATGTTCCACTTTCGATGTGGGACAAACTCATTAATGAGGATGTTGTAATGTTATTTTAATTTTAATGAAGTGTTTTTTTAATTAATGTACTTTTTAAAATTTTAATATTATTATTGAATTTTCTCGTATCTGTGTCATAAATTTAATTTCGTATTTTGTGTGATTGTTAATTATTTGTTTTTAGTGCTGATGATGTGGCTAGGCTATGACTGGGCTATTGCTTGTCCAGTTGCTTGTCCTGATGATGTGACAGGGGGATTTTAGTGCTGATGATGTGACAGAGGGGATTTTAGTTTATTTGTTTATCATTTATATTGAATTTTATGGAGCTCTATGAAGAAACATAACTAGAAAAAATTTATCAAAATAACTTTATAAGGTTTAATAGTTATAGTCTAATAGACAGATTGGAAAAAAATTTTATTTTTCGCTCTTTATTTATATAAGTTTATAGAAAAGGAATATCGTCTCTTAACCGTCTAATCCCTTCACTATTCATGGGTCTCACTGCATTTTTTACCCCATCTCTTAACTAAGAGACAATACATGCATCCCTCAATTTCTTAACCATCTCATCCCTTAACTATTCATTCAATTTCATTTTTTATTTTTATTTCCAATAAATTCAATTAATTAAAACACACTCAATTAAATAAAAGAAAATTACAATTTAAAATCCTAAAAAAACAAAAAAAAAACACATAATTAAAATCTTGAAAAAAATAAAAAAGATATAATTTAAAATACTAGAAATTAAAAATTGCACACTTAAATTATAAAATTGTACCTGCCCCCAGTCGACAAACGCGTTAAAGTCGTAGCCGCCTCCCTCGCCCCTGTCCGCCGGAGTTTCCGTCACCGGACGTTTTTGCAGAAATTGGAGAGGAAAGAGAGATGATATGATAGTGTTTGTGAGAGTGTAGTGTTTGTGTGTGGAAAAAATGGTGGTGAATTGAGTTATTTATAGAAGAATGTGGGAAAAAAAAGAAAAAAATATGCAAAAAAAGGGTAAAAAAAAGGTCAATTTTTTTTTTTTCAGATTTTTAAAAATAATAATAATTAAAAATAGCTTAAAATCGCCGCCCACTCGTAGAGCCGGCGAGTGGGCGTCACGCCCCAACCGCTGCTCGCCACATGGCCGACGCGCGTGGCGAGACAGCCCGCCAACCACCCCTCCCCCCGGGCTACGAGACCGAGCCCGCATCTAAGTACAATGTGTCAGTGTTCTACTCTGAGATTGACGGAGTGAGATCCCCTACAGTGCCATTAAACACAGCACCAGCTGTTGTGCACTGAAACTACGTCATTTCACTCATTTTTTCTTCCCCTCATTTTTAGCTTAATTATTAACAAATTGTTTCACTCAGTTTTTCTTCCCCTCATTCTTATCAATTTATTACTATTATAATAAACACGATGAATAAAAACTAACTCCTACAAAATCGGGCATGCTTTTGATTTTATTTCTAAACCAGTACGGTTCCATTCCCTTGTGCATATCATACTAAATCTCTCAAGCATTTTCTTTTCTTACCTATATACTATACGTATCATATCAAATCTTCAAACTGTATAAAATCTATAAACAATATATCTATGGAGATAATTAGTAATTTCGTTGTGTACTTTTATATTTAATTCATTTATTAATTGTTAGTGTATAAAATAAAGTAGTACTACATTAATTTAGAAAGCACTTGCCAATTTGTCGAGAAATAGACTAAATTTAGGAAATTAAAATTTGGTACCCATATAAAAACAAAATACACAAACTAACATTAGATATAACAAACATATGTCAATATTTCATCATGTTCCTAAATCAAAAAATACAATAGAGACACGCATGGAATGTCTATTTAATCAAAAAGACTAACAATTTCAATAATCTCGATCTCGATTGTCAGCATTAGATGCATCTCCACTGAAATATGTTCGATCAGCAGAAAACATGGTTTGATCAAATGGTGCCTACATGAAAAAGAACATTGTCAGCATTAGATGCATCTCCACTGAAATATGTTCGATCAGCAGAAAACATGGTTTGATTAAATGGCGCCTACATGAAAAAAGAACATGATAAATCGTAACTAATCACACCAAAATAAATATTATGGCATAAAGAATCGCACCATTAACATTTCGGTGCAATTTAAATGATTTGGAGTCCTTTCCGGGCACGCATGAGACGTCGAAAGTGCTGAACTAGAAGTAGACAATGCATTTTGTGCTCCAACATCCTACAATTATAAAAAAATATGCAAACAATTAAAACATATTTTCCACATATGCAAAAGTATAATGAGTCTAAGTACCTTGGTCTTATGATTTGCTTTTTTTCGTTTTGGCTGAAGTTCCACCCAACTTTTCAACCGTTTTGAACCTCTTACACTAATTCTTTTCTTGAATCCTCTTGGTACCTTTGTAGTAGGGACCGTTGAAGAGATGTTTGCATTGTTACTGTTGTCTTGGACGTCTTCAACTAAACGCATTTCCATTATTTTTTAGATCAGAAATTGAATCGTGCACCAAGGAGAAAGTTGATTGATGAATAGAAGCTTCATTCGCCAGTCTTATGAGCATTAGACATAGCCTCCGATACCTCTCAGTAATTTGTAACTTAGGATCTTCTTCAACCTCATTACCTATATAGTCATGCACCACACAGGTTCTAGCTTTTCTTGTCCACCTTTTAAGAATATAATTCTCTGGAAGTAATTTCACGTCTAACACATCAAACACTTTCACACAATGACAACATATCAACCCAATCATCTCAAACTTTCGACAACTACAACAAATCAACTTCGTGTTAGGATCATATATCACCCTCCATTCCCTATCATGATTGATTAGTCCAACAACATATTCACATAATGATCCTATTTCCTCTTTATGCTTTATATATGCAGCAGCAAACAAGAGAAACTCCTTTTGAAATAGATCAAAGATTGATGGAGTATAGATATTAGAAAGTTGTTGTAACATAGGAGAGCTCTCTAACCTCAATCTAAGTAGTTATTGGCATGCCTCAAAATCACGTTGTAGTTCATTGTACCGCTTCTCCTCCACAACTTGCTCGAAATTCTTGAAAATTTGCTCAATGTTTAAGTTGGGCTTTGTACAATTCTTTATACTTGAATTGACACTCTTACTAAGTTGTGTGCTTCTCATACCAAGCGTGAAGGCATTATTCATGCAGCAACGTGCCCATTTTTCCTTCACATTGTATACATGTTTCAACCATGTGTTGTCTCTAAGCTTAAATTCACTCAATAAAGTACCCCAAGCCTCCTCGAATTGAGTCTCATCCTCAAAACCATACATACACCTCTTAAAATCTGTCACGAAACATGATCCTTCCTTCATAAGGTTTCCTAGGTGCTTGATTCCATTTTGCATTAAGTGCCATGTACACAATCCATGAAATGTATCAGGCATTACCTCATTCAACGCTTTTGCCATTGCTTGATCCTGATCGATGAAGACAGTAAGAGGTCTTTTATGTTTGTGTGCCTCCAAAAAAGTTTCAAACAACCAATTAAATGACGTTGATGTTTCGTCATATAAAAGTGATGCACCGAAAATCACGGCCTTCCTGTGATGATTAAAACATGAGAACATAACAAGTGGTCTATTATCACAATTCGTACAATATGTGGTATCCAATGACACAACATCACCAAAGTACTCATAATCAATCAGCATTCTTGCATCTGCCCAAAAGACATTAGTTATCTATTCATCCATATCCATTTGGCTCGCATGATAAAAAGATGGATTTTTAGATAACTGATCTTGAAAGTATCTCATTAGACAGCCGGCTTCGCCATATACCATGCTTGTTTGTCTCTTAGATCGAAGATAATTCTTAGCATCCAATATAGTGTAACCAATCCCATCTCTTCCTCCAGCTTGTCTAGTCATCAAATTAAAAGTTGATTTCTGCATAATTCCAACATCATTTGCCAAATCAATCTCATGTGCTTGAATGTCTGTAATGTTACGTTGAGAAGATAACATGTGCATTGTCTCAGGAAGATGGAGAGGATGGTTATGCTCTTCCATAAACTCATTTACTTTATATACACCCTTCACATAAGTGACCCCCAATCGTACTTTACAATTTGTTCGAGTCTCATGTCGGAAATTGAGCACCAAGCAATCTCTTTTGTCTTCTTTACGCACACCTTCCTTACAACAAACATATTTATAGGATGTTGTTTGACCGTTTTTTTTATTTTTGTTAAAATAATGCTTCCTTACTTCGAATCCAACTTTCCCTCCATATTGAAGCCAATACATCCAAGCTTCGTCTAAGCTGTTAACTTCCATACCAATTCTAGGCTTGTAATCAGAATCCGAACTCAAATCCATTGGAGTGAGTATATCAAATGCAAAACTGAAAAACAAACAAACACAATATGATTTTATAACTAACAGTAAACTTGTTTAAAACACATTATATATACATTAAAGAAACATAAGAAAATCCAAATTCACATACTTAAATTGATGAATTTATAGATTTTCAAGTAAGGATTCAGATTCATATGCATGAACCATTTTACACAAAATTTCAGCGAATAATTGTCTAGAAATTAGTTCTTTGTCCTCAACTTGCTCAAGTAATAAAGTTATAAATCAAATCGCACAAGCAAAAGCAGAAAGCAACATAAAATTCATTGTATTTAGAAACTATATTAACACAAAATTTTTGGCAGTTCATACCTTGGGAGTTCTCGAAATATCAAGGAGTTCTTGAAGAGTGCAAGCTTGGAGGTTAAAATTGAGCTTTATTGAATTCTAGTAACACCATATGTTGATCAAGGAGACACAGAGATAAAAGTGGAATGCAGAAGAAAGAAATAAAGAAAAGGAATATGGAACGTTTTGGAGGGAGTGAGAATGGAGGGAAAGAAAAATGGAGTTTAGAAATGAATCGCACATTTTTAGGAACCACTTTTCTATTCATCTTAATTTGTTTTTAATTAAGCTAAAATAGGGGAAGGAAAAATGAGTGAAGCGACGTAGTTTCATTGCACAGCCTGCTGTGTTTAATGGCACCGTAGGGGATCTCCCTCCCTCCGAGATTCACATGCTTACACAACTCTTCAAGCTTTCCAGACTGACTTAGTAAATGACCCCTCTCACTCTCTCCCTAGAATGCTCCCTAGAATGCAGCTTTCTCCGCTCCCACTTTCCATATTTCAAAGCTCGGTAGCTGTCTCTACTCTTTAATTAATCACCAAAATGTGGCAATTCATTGTAGCAGCTGCAGCAGCAGCAGGATCTAGGATTTTAGCCAAGAAATTCATTACCCCCAATGATACTGATTGCGACACAAAATACCTAGAATCAGCTGAAACTAAATCTTCACCGCCACAAGGTTTAGTCTTCGAATCAAACGATACACTCAAAGAAAGCACTAATCAAGAGAAGGAAGACACCCTCGTCGACGAGGCTGCGATCTTCAGGTTTTCGAGTCCGGAGATAGTGTCTAAGGAGCTTAGGAAGAATACTCGAAATGGGGGTCCGAAGAGGGGAAAAAAGAAAAATGCTGCTTCGGAAGCCTGTCGGAAAGAGGCGGTGGCGGATCACGTTGGGTTTAAGAGTGGAAAGAGGATTTCTGTTTGCTTGAAGAAGAGGAGAACTGACAAGCATGCTTCAGGGAAGTGTAAATCTTGTGTTTCATCAAAAGGTTAGTTGTTTATCAATTGTCATGCAAAATTATGCAGTTACTCCGTTCAACTCTAATGTAGCTGGAAATTCGAACATGATTGTAGCTGCTTTAGGGTTGATATTTATTATAGTATTTGGTAATCTGAGTAATTTGAAGTAGTATAAATATGGAGATTCGAACATGATGGTGGTGTATCAGTCACATCATCTGCAACAAAATCAATGTGAAAACTTTGGTTGCACTATAAAGGAGAATTGTGTTCCTGAGTGAAACACGCTTGTCGTTAGTGTGAGTGTGTGTATAATAAACTTCTAGATCGAGCTGCCAAGTCCAATGAATCCACTAAACACTAGGTCTAGGAACTTAAGGCGACGCGGAAGACTCTGTCGATGGACACACAAACTCTCGCGTTCAAAGATCCCTCAACCCGTTATACTATAGACTAGTATAGAGAAGCAAGGGGTCGATCCCACGAAGATGGACACGTAAGAAAGCATCTAGAGATTTTTTTGGTTAGAAAACGGCTGCTGCCACGCAAACTTGGGTTGAGATATAACTACTTCTAGACCTAAGCACGAAATTAAACACTAGACCTAGTAAACTGTAAACAACATGCAGACATCGAACATCCTTAGATCTACGTAATTTTAAACTTACTTCCTAGACCAACCAAACAATTACCAACTATAGCTAAACAGAACGCAAATAGAAGTGGGGACCAACTTCCAGAAATATCAAGTACGGAAGAAAAGCTGCAACTAACAAACTAAGAACCTAACTAACAATGACATGCTTAACTTCAACTGAATCAAACACGAAGATGAAGAAAATAGAGCACACACCGGGATTCGAACAAAATGTAAAAATTCGAACGTCGGAAACTTGAAAACAGCCAGAAATAAAACAGATCTACGTATACTAGGCGAAATCGAATGAAAACAAAAAAGCTAGGCATAAATCTCAATCACTCTTCAGATCCAACGTCGGAAACTCAATCCACTCCGGATCCAAGCAAACCGAACCCAACAACAACCAAAATCAACTCCATAGTTCCCGATTCACCCAGATCTACTTCGATCAACACCAGATTCTAACGATTCCACCCAAACTCAGCAACCAACACGAAACTCAAACATCCAACTCAGTAATCACAACAAACTCAAAATAATGAACATCCATAACCAAAACTCAACAGCAGCTCAAATACGGAAAATAGAAATTGCATAAACTACAGAAATTTAATCGAAAACAGAGCCTAGCTTCGAACGGCGAAGCTCGGTGAAATCCTTAGCAGTCACTAAAATAAAAATGGGAAATTGTTTCTTCGCCCTCTGCAAGGACGGTATTACACCACAAAAGTCGAGAATTAGAAAGCAACAGTGACGGCAAACGTAACCCCCCTTCGAAACTCCGAAAATCCCCTAAGTATGCAGAAGTGTATGAGCTAAGAACCAGAGGTCTAAGTGCCAAAAGTCCCCGAGCATTGCATGCTCTCTTCCTTATATAGATGCGGTAGGATCTTCTAGAAACCTTCACAGAAATCTCCATTCTGCCCATCAGTTTCACGATCCCTCCGTCTAGTCATTTCCTCCGAATTTGCTCACTTATTCGTCGTATTTGCATGGTCCTTGTAATTCATTTTCTTTGTTCCTCGACCTGGCAAATTCTTCTGCACACCTGGCTTAAAACATGTGTTAGACCCTATAATTGTATTAATTCAACCCCTAGACCTATGCATGAAATTAACCTTATCAAACTGCTTATACTTAAACCATGCTTGTCCTCAAGCATGAAAGATAAGAAAAAAGATATAAAGCAAATTTCAATTCACAGTTCCCATGAACGACTCTACAAACAAGACACGAACAAAACACAGACTACTAGACCTAGACATACTACAGACTCACAAAGAGAAAACAAACTTTTAAAGAAAACACAGAGAAAACACAAAGGCATGAACTAGCTTCAACTTTTAAGTAGCCGTCCCCACAAGTTTAAGGTCTATCTGATTAGTCTACAATCTCCAAATCCTCCATTTTCCTTCTTCTACCTAATCGGTCTGTCAGTTCGTCAAGATAGCCTATTGATTTCCCACTTGTTGGATTCACTCGATCACTCATTCCTCACCAGGGATGTTAGGATCGAATCACTCTTAAGTCAATGTTACAACACTGATGCGTCGGGTTATGAGAGTTTCTCCTTTCTATAATTCTCCTTCGTAATCCATACCTCTGCAGGTTCAAAATTTAGTTCTTCATCCTGCTCCTCTTCAGATTCACTAGACGAAGGAGGGCCGGTAAGTTCCTTGGTGAAGGGAACTTTAGTTGGGGCTGGGAGCGAAGCTGCCTCAGACTTGCTTCCTGTGGTAGGCTTAAACTTCTTGACCAGGGAAGCAGCGACTTGCTTTCCCTTCCTCTTCCGCTCTGCCGCCAGACGGCGTTCTTCCTCGGCACTCTCCTCTTCGCCAGGTCTAGGAGAGTTTCCCTTCTCAGCTGCTGTGGTTGCTGAACCCAACACTTCCCTTGCAGTTTGCTGGTCGGAGTTATCAATTTCGTCCAACAAGCTCCGGCGAGCTTGTCTCCTGGATTCTCGTCTGTCCAACGGCGAATCCGTCCCCTCCGGGATATCTGTCAGATCCACAATGAGATTAACCTCGTCCTCAACGGGTTCGTGTACTTCTTCAGTAATGGGGGCATCTGCCTCCCCAGACAACCCAGGGGTTGCCCCCTCAATATAAATAGGGGTTTCCCCCTCAGCAACCTCCTTATCAGAAACTAGGGCATCGCCGCCCGCCATCCTTTCCGGGGTTCTCCCCCAACAAATTCTTCAGAAACACCAGGGGTCGCCCTCTCCAACTCACCAACAGGGGTTTCCCCCTCAAAAACTTCACCAGAAATAATAGGGGTCTCCCCCTCAACCTTATCAGTCGGGGTTTCCCCCTCCAAAACTTCACGAGAAACAGGGGTTTCCTCCTCAAGATCACCAACAGCAGAAACAACAGGGGTTTCCCCCTCAAGATCACCAACAGCAGAAACAACAGGGGTTTCCCCCTCAACAACCGTCATCTGTTCCATCTCCACAACTAGGTCTGCCCGTTGTTCCTGCTCTTCGCCCACCGCGACTTCTTTTTCCGGTTTGCCAATAAACGGGTCAACTTCTGCATGTACGGTAGATGGTCGGGAAATCGTATCCTCTGGAACATGCAGCGGTGGTGGTGCGGTGGTCATGGTGGATGTCGATGCGGCGGGCGTGGCCTTCCCCATCATTGTCGTGAGCAGCGCAAAAGCTTTCATTGCCTCCTCCGGACCGCCAAATTTCTGCATCAATTCTGCCATGAAAGTCGCCGCGTGGGAATCGTCAGATCCGGTGGTGCTTCCTGCATTTGATGTGTTCTCCATTGCCTGAATCTGAAAATTCCTCAAAAACTTTGAAAGAATTTACGGGTTAGGGTTAGTGAATGTTAGGTATCGCGAGAGAGAAGAATTGGGGATTTTTTGTTTGGTGAGAGAGAGAATTTGTTTTTAGAAGAAATAAGCATATGGACGAAAGAAGTAAAAATGGGTAAGGGCGCGTACGGTTTTGCAGACGGTTGCAGACGTGATGTAAGCAACCATTCGCCTTCCCATAAAGTAATACTTGAATTTCAAAACTGTACCACTTCCGTCCCATCCTAAGTTTCTCTGCCCCATATAAATGCTACTCTCCGCGATACCACACTTAGGCAAAAACAAATGAAAATGAAATGCGAGACTCCCAGGTCAAGGATTCAAAACGTGACAAAATAATTTCCCTAAGGAGTCTGGTGATTCGAAAATATTTTTGGAAGATTAATTTTTTTCTCTTTGTTTTATATATTTTTTTCTTTTATAAAAACAACTCAATATTTACACTTTCAGTTGAGCACTCTCTAGATTCCCTGGTTCAGTGAAAAGATAAGAAAAGAAACATTCCAATTTACCTGACCCAGGAATTCATCGAGAGTATTCCCCTCAGACCAATTAAGCGATAATAGGGAGTGTGCGTAGTGACACTTCCTCCACTACACACAACTCAGAATTATCCCTAAAAATCTTCACCCGATGTCCATTAACAAGAATAGGAGTAGAGTTTAAGGCACTTCCCTGGATCTCCACAGCTCCGTTTGCTCGAAGACTCACGATAGTGTAAGGCCCAACCTATTTGGACTTCAGTTTCTATGGCATCAGCTTGAGCCTGGATTGAAACAGGAGAACTTTCTGCCCCACTTGTAGTTCATTCGGAGATTTTTGTCATGCCAAAGCTTAGTCTTCTCCTTATACCACATCGCAGATTCATAAGACTCAAGCCTTAGTTCCTCCAGCTCCTGAAGCTGCAGTTTCCTCTCTTCTTCACAAGCCCGAGGGTTCATGTTAATCTCCTACGGGAAGATGGCACATCTTGCCAAAAACCAATCTGTAGGATGACATTGCGATAGGCGTTTTGTATGCTGTCCGGTAGGCCCACAATGCATCTCCTAGCCTCTTACTCCAGTCCTTCCTTGACAGATTCACCGTCTTCTCCAATATCGCATTTATATCCCTGTTGGAGATCTCGGCCTGTCCATTAGACTGATGATGATACGGGGTAGAAAGCCTATGGTGGACCCCGTATTTCCTCATCAGAGCCTCTATTGTCCTATTACGGAAGTGCGTCCCTTGGTCAGAAATAATTGCACTCGGCACTCCGTATCTATTGAAGATGTTGGCTCTAAGGAACTTGGCCATTTCTTTGGCCTCACAAGACATGGTGGCCTTTGCTTTTATCCACTTCGAAACATAATCTACAGCCACAAGTATATAAGTATTCCCATATGAAGATGGAAATGAACCCATAAAATCCATTCCCCAAATGTCGAAAATCTCGCAAACAATTACTGGGAATTGCGGCATTTCATCTCTCTTCGAAATTCCTCCCGTCTGTTGGCATCTTTCACAGTTTTGGCAGAATTCGAAGGCATCCTTGTGTAACGTAGGCCAATAAAAGCCACTATCTAACACCTTCCTTGCTATTTTCCTCGGTCCAAAGTGACCTCCACGGACTAGGGCATGGCAATGATTAAGCACATCTTGCTGCTCCCATTCTGGAATACACCTCCTAATTACTTGGTCGACTCCCATTTTCCATAAATATGGGTCGTCCCAAAAATAATACTTGGCTTCGCTTTTAAGTTTCATCTTCTGGGCCCGGGTGATTGATTGAGAGCTTGGTACCTCTCCAGTGACCAAGTAGTTTGCTAGGTCTGCGAACCAAGGTTCAGCGTTTAGATGACATTTTCCTTTCTCAGAATCTCCTGGACCTGTTGTTGCCATCACCATTTCCCAACAGATGGGTCTAGAAGTGTTCCTATGCAGTACAAATGCTCCCCCGGAAATGCATCAGGTATAGCTTCATCTGTCTCTCCTAGGAAAATCCTGCTCAAGTGATCAGCTACTTTGTTTTCTGTCCCCTTTTTGTCTCTGACTTCCCAATCAAATTTCTGCAATAGCAACACCCAACGGATTAATCTTGGCTTGGATTCTTTCTTCGCCAGCAAGTACTTGATAGCTGCGTGGTCAGTGAAGACTATCACCCTCGACCCCCAGCAAGTACGGGCGAAACTTCTCAAACGAGTATACTACCGCCATCATTTCCTTCTCTGTGGTGTCATAATTCTTCTGGGCTGATTGAGTGTTTTTGATGCATAAAAAATCACATAGCTTTTCCCATCAATTCTTTGACCCAGCACTGCCCCCACTGCGTAATCGCTCGCGTCGCACATTATTTCAAATGGTAAACTCCAGTCAAGCGCCCTGATAATAGGGGCAGAGACTAGTTTATCCTTCAGTAGCTGAAAAGCTTCCTTGCACCCCTCGTTGAAAACAAAGTCAACTTCATTATGTAACAAATGGGTAAGTGGTTGGGCAATCCTCGCAAAATCCTTAATGAATCTTTTGTAGAAACCCGCATGACCTAGGAATCCTCTAACTTCTTTCTGATTCGTCGGGTAAGGTAATTTTGAGATCACATCAACCTTCGCTTGGTCTACCTGTATACCCCTCTCTGAAACTACATGCCCTAGGACAATTCCTTCAGGGACCATAAAGTGGCATTTTTCAAAAATTAGAACCAAATGCTTTTCCTGGCACCTCCTTAACACTACATCCAAACTTGCTAGACAGGAGTCAAAAGAATTCCCATACACGGTGAAATCATCCATGAAAATCTCGATGCAATCCTCCAATAAATCCGAGAAGATACTCATCATGCACCGTTGAAAAGTGCCCGGTGCATTACACAGCCCAAACGACATCCTTCTATAAGCATACGTTCCGAAGGGACACGTAAATGTAGTATTCTCTTGGTCCTCGGGATCCACGTAGATTTGAAAGTATCCACTGTACCCGTCAAGGAAACAGAAATATTGCTTGGCTGCCAAACGCTCCAGCATCTGATCAATAAAACGTAAGGGAAAATGATATTTCCTTGTCGCTTCATTCAACTTTCTATAATCGATGCACATCCTCCACCCAGTAACTAGTCGAGTGGGCACCAGCTCGTTCTTGTCATTCTTGACAACCTATATTCCTGACTTTTTAGGTACCATATGGACTGGACTAACCCATTCGCTGTCGGGTATGGAGTAAATGATTCCCAGCGAAAGCAGCTTCAAAACTTCCTTCAAAACTTCCTCTCTCATGTTCGGATTTAGCTTGCGTTGTGGATCTCTACATGCCTTCGCACCTTCCTCAAGCCTAATGTGGTGCATGCAAAGATCAGGACTGATTCCCACTAGGTCGGAGAGAGTCCATCCTATAGCCTTCTTGTTTCTTCTGATCACATTCAACAATTCCTCCTCCTGTTCTTTGGTCAAGTTGTTGTTGATGATAACGGGAAAAGTCTCATTCTTTTCTAGATAAGCATACTTGAGGCCTGGTGGGAGCACTTTCAGTTCTTTCTTCAGGGTACTTGCCTCCTGGGGCAAGGGATTTTTCTCTGTTCCATCAGATATCATTTCTTTCCCTGACCTAGAAGAAGCCTTCATGCTCGCCACATGGGGTGTCTTCCTTGACTTAGCTACTCCTGGATTTTTACAGAATTCCAAGATTGCTTTAGCCAGCTCTTCATCTGATAATTCACTTGTGTTCATTGCTTCACACCATCCAGACACTTCTCTGTCGATAGAGTAACTCATCTCCGAATTTTCAATCTGTTCCTGCATCAATTCTGTCTCAAGATATTCCTGGACCAGGGGGTTAATAACATCGATAGCATGCAAATTTTCTACATCAATAGGTTTTTTCATTGCTTCATCGATGCTAAAGGTATATTTTTCCCCATTGTAGTCGAGGCATATAGTTCCATCTAAAACATCAATTATGGTCTTGGCTGTACGGAGAAAAGGCCTCCATAGAAGTACACCACTAGACTCAGCAGACTCATTGTCACTCATCTTTATCACATGAAAATCAGCTGGGTACAAGAAATCTTGCACTCTAACTATCACATTCTCAAGCACTCCTTCAGGGCAAATACACGACCTATCCGCTAGCTGGATTACCACTTTCGTATCTACCATACTTACTCCTACCAGTTTCTTGTAAATGGAAAGCAGTAACACATTTATTGATGCCCCTAAATCACACATTGCATGCTCAATTTGTACATCACCAATGGAAATGGGTAAGGTGCAGTACATTTTGAAGGCATCCTTCATTTTTGAATCACTGCGGATACGTTCTCGCCTATCAGGATCTTCCCACTAGGTCTTGTCTTCCCAGCTATAAATTCCTTAATGAACTTGCTAAATACTGGTAACTTCAAGGCTTGTAAGAATGGCAAATTAATCTCCAGCTTCCCAAAGATGCCCATGAAGTCTACCGGTTCTTCCTTCTTTTTCCTAGCTTCCCCTCGATGTGGGAACGGTTTCATTTGTTTCTCTGCACCCGTAGAACCTCCAGCTGAAAACTCATCCGTTCCTTTTCTCGCCACCTCATTCTCTAATTCCGGCTCTGGGTCTAGGAAAAATGGCTCAGCCATACTTGGTAAAGGTTTCTCCAAATCACCTTTCTGAAGGTCATCTATATTCTTAGAACCCCCTGCTTCTAAATTCTCGGACTCAGGGGTTAGATCCTTTCCTACATTGTCCTTCACGGAAGGCGTTTCTTCCTCCTTCCTCATCGCTGGACCTTCATATCTTCGCCCAGATCGTAAAGTGATCTGACTGATGTTAGCTCTGTCTGGCGGCCTTACTGAGGCAGGGATCTTCCCTCATTTCCTCGCATCTCGCGCAAGGATGTAGCAATCTGGGACATTTGCTTTGCCAACATATCCATTGCTGCCTTCTGTTCTAATTGAGCATCCTGGAGCTTATGCACCACGTCATTGTTGGACTGCAAGTTGTTCTGCATATGCTGTTGAGAACAGACTAAATCATGTACCATATCATCTAGATTCCTTGGTGGTTTAGGATTAGACTGTCCTGCACTTGGTCCTGGACCCAGATGTGGACCACTTCCTTTATTCTGGCGAAAGTTTCCTCGACCTCCTGAATTGTTGTTATACTGATTTCCCGACCCTTGATTCCCCTGGTAGGTAGGTTGGGGATTTTGATAATTCTCGGTGTAATTCCTTTGATGTGGCGGCACATAAGAGTTCCCCTGATTCTGATTCCTGTTCCCCCAATTAGAGTGATCTCCCTGGTTCCGGTTGTTCCAGCCGTTTTGCCCCTCCTGATTTCTCCTAGACCAATTAGTCTGTCTTTCTGGTTGATACTGAGTGTTCTGTTGTGGAGGTGGCTGGTTCGGATCGTTGTCAGACCATCTAAAATTAGGATGGTTTCTCCACGGTGCATCCCTCTGTCTTCCGGGGTTCCAACTCCCATCTGGGTTCCAACTTCCCATCGCATTAGCCTGGGCCTGGTAATCTCCTCCATGAGGATCATAATACTGCTGTGTTGGATTTGCTCCTGGACCTGGAGATTTATCCTTCACTTGTGCAGCTGGCGAAGTGGTTTTCTCTATTGCATTCAACAATGCTTTCTCGAGCCTATCTATTCTTTCCTCGACTCTCTCGTCATCCTGCTCCCTCAGGGCATTTGCTGATCCACTCCCATAACAATCCTCGGGCTGTCGTACGCCTTTTTAGCCTCTATCAACTTTCCCAGAATCTCTCTTGCCTCGCTACCCCTCTTCTTCGTAAAATTCCCCCGCTCGAGGAGTTCATCAAATCCTTCGACTCGGGGTTTGCTCCTTCATAGAAAAAATAATAAATCTCTGCCTCAATCATTCTGTGATTCGGGCAGGCGTCCAGCAAACCCTTGAATCGCGACCAATATTGGCTCAACGACTCGTCGTAATCCTGCTTGCACTCCACTATCTCCTTCTTCAGAGCGTTTGTCTTGTTGGAGGGGAAGAAATAATCTAGGAACTCCAATTTAAAGTCCCTCCATGTGCGAATAGAATCTGGGGGTAACCTCAATAACCACGTGTTGGCTTCCCCCTTCTAGGTAAAAGGAACCGAGCGCAGGCGATAGTCCTCCTCCGTTGCATCATTTGGCCTCTTCTGAACGCTACACAATTTGCTGAATTCATTTAAGAACTCGTACGGGCACTCATTCCTATGCCCAGAGAATGTTGGCAGAATGCCGAGCACATTCGTCTTGATCTCAATTGCCCTCTTGCGTAGATTCATCGAGATGGGTCGTGAGCGAACCAATCTCCGGATCTGGATCGACCACGTGTGCCATGTCTCCTATTTCTGCCTCTTCTGTATCTGTCTCTGAAGATGATTTGGGATCCTCCCTTCCTGACGAACTCCAACTCTCGTCGCTTTCTGAACCAAACGGAAATGGATCTCCCGTTGATAAACCCGATTTGGTGGTGACCGTAGAAGCTGTGTTCTTGACTTGCCAAATAAACTGCCCGTTCCTCCACTCAGATGAGTCACCACAGTGTCCAAACTGCGAGTCTTTGCTCATAAACTTAAAATAAAGGAAAAGAAAGAAAAATTAAGAACTATGTACACCAAAATTATCTAAACACAATCACAAATTCGCCATCCATCCCCGGCGACGGCGCCATTTGAAACACGTTTGTCGTTAGTGTGAGTGTGTGTATAATAAACTTCTAGATCGAGCTGCCAAGTCCAATGAATCCACTAAACACTAGGTCTAGGAACTCAAGGCGACGCGGAAGACTCTGTCGATGGACACACAAACTCTCGCGTTCAAAGATCCCTCAACCCGTTATACTATAGACTAGTATAGAGAAGCAAGGGGTCGATCCCACGAAGATGGACACGTAAGAAAGCATCTAGAGATTTTTTGGTTAGAAAACGGCTGCTGTAACTAACAAACTAAGAACCTAACTAACAATGACATGCTTAACTTCAACTAAATCAAACACGAAGATGAAGAAAACAGAGCACATACCGGGATTCGAACAAAATGTAAAAATTCGGACGTCGAAAACTTGCAAACAACCGGAAATAAAACATATCTACGTATACTAGGCGAAATGAAATGAAAACACGAAAGCTAGGCATAAATCTCAATCACTCTTCAGATCCAACGTCGGAAACTCAATCCACTCAGGATACACGCAAACCGAACCCAACAACAACCAAAATCAACTCCATAGTTCCCGATTCACCCAGATCTACTTCGATCAACACCAGATTCCAACGATTCCACCCAAACTCAGCAACCAACACGAAACTCAAACATCCAACTCGTAATCACAACAAACTCAAAATAATGAACATCCATAACCAAAACTCAACAGCAGCTCAACTACGGAAAATAGAAATTGCATAAACTACGGAAATTTAACCAAAAACAGAGCCGAGCTTCGAACGGCGAAGCTCGGTGAAATCCTTAGCAGTCACTAACATAAAAATGGGAAATTGTTTCTTCGCCCTCTGCAAGGACGGTATTACACCATAAAAGTCGAGAATTAGAAAGCAACAGTGACGGTAAACGTAACCCCCTTCGAAACTCCGAAAATCCCCTAAGTATGCAGAAGTGTATGAGCTAAGAACCAGAAGCCTAAGTGCCAAAAGTCCCCGAGCATTGTATGCTCTCTTCCTTATATAGATGCGGTAGGATCTTCTAGAAACCTTCGCAGAAATCTCCATTCTGCCCTTCAGTTTCACGATCCCTCCGTCTAGTCATTTTACTCCGAATTTGTTCACTTATTCGCCGTATTTGCATGGTCCTTGTAATTCATCTTCTTTGTTCCTCGACCTGGCGAATTCTTCAGCACACCTGGCTTAAAACATGTGTTAGACCCTATAATTGTATTAATTCAACCCCTAGAACTATGCATGAAATTAGCCTTATCACTGAGTTATTTTCGGGATGGATGTTCACCATGATTGAATACTGTCATAAAAGGTTTTTTTAGGGAATTCTTTTCTCTTGTTCTTATTGATAATAACAAGATTTACATGACTCTTTATAGGCCTCCATACAATTAAGGTAAGTCTAATTCCCTAACCCTAATCTCCTATACAAGGTAAATATCAATCACTAATCTTTTCATATTAATCGTGATCACAGGAAATCAGCTACGGGATCTTTCCTTCCATTGCGGGGATCTTTCCTTCCAACACTCCCCCTCAAGTTAAGTAATGGGGTCACTAATACTTAACTTGCCTAATACACCTAGAAAAGAGTGAGAACTTATTGCCTTTGTCAAGATGTCTATCAGTTGATCTTCTGACTTGACGTAGGGCTACTCCACTACTGTTGCATCAATTGTGTCCTTTATAAAGTGTCGATCCACCTCCACATGTTTGGTTCGATCATGTTGAACTGGATTCTCCGAGATACTAATGGCCGCCTTATTATCACACAACAACCGACACAGCTGGGTGGACTTGAGGTCAAGATCGGTCATGAGTCTTCTGAGCCATAGTATTTCTGTTAATCAACTCTTGATTCCCCGAAATTCTGCCTCGGCGCTAGATTGCGCAGCTATCTTCTGTTTCTTACTCCTCCATGTTACCAAATTCCCTCCTACAAGGGTAAAGTACCCCCGTGCTGACTTCCTGTCATTTGGATTTCCTGCCCAATCTGCAACAGTGTAACCATGTATTTCCAAGTGCCCATGCTTCTTAAACAGCACCCCATGTCCCGGTGTATCCTTCAAGTATCGTACTATTCTCAACACTGCCTCCCAGTGTTCTTCTTGAGGTGCATGCATGAACTGACTTACTGACAAACACAGATTTTGCATGTTTTTAAGGACTAGATTTGACTTGTTTTAAATGTCAATCATGCAAATTATGTTCTTAAATTGCATATGTTATACATTTGGTATTTTTGATGTGTTTGTTGATAAATGATAGAAAAAGATAGAAAAAGGGAAAAAAGGCCAAAGTGCAACAGCCTCTGTTCGAGTCCAGTCAGTGCTTACTATATGCCATTCTCTTCGTCTTCGAAAGATCTTCGCGTGGATATCTTGCATGTCTCAATCGGAGTTCTGTGGAGAAAGTTATGACAATTCTACGAACGTTGTGCAGTGCAGTCAAAGCTGGCGGGAATTTATGCGGAAATTCACGGAAGAAAAGAAATTATTATATTGTGAAGCCAAATCTCTCCTATTTCTTGTAGGGCACGAAATTTATCAAAATAAACCTTTTTCCAGCCTATAAATACCTCTGAACCTAATTCATAATCTTTATCTCAGAGCCTCCAATCGTTCCCCATCTACACATTCTTCCATTCCATCTTCCACACATAATTCATCCATCTTCCATTGGAGCGGAGCTCTGCAGATCCAGACAGGAAAAGACTGAAGATTGAAGATTCTACCTTGGGTTTTATCAATTTTTTTCATGTCTTATACTTTATTTTTGTTTTTACTACTTGTCTATGAGTAGTTAAACATCATTTGTAGATTTTTTTGGTGAAAACTATTATGAATATGTTTTGATTTATTGAATTGAACATTTTTCTAGCTCTTGTGATTGTTTTGCTTGTTCTTATGCTTTTATTGTTCTTTTGTCTGGCCAACTTTAGAACTATGTCCGTCTAACTAGATTAATCGAGAGGTAGCTAGTTTTACGTGGTAAAAAGAACGAGTACAACTCGTAGGTTTATCTGCACTCGAGAGAGGGGGCCCTTTTGTGAGGACTTGAGTCTTAGGAACTTAAGGAGTTAGAATCTAATCTATTGGAAGGAGACTTTGATAGTTAGAGTCTAATCTACTGGATAGGTGCACTAGAGAGAGGGCTTATCTGAAAATCACGACTTTTCTAATAATCCTGGAGACACATAAAGGTAAAGGTTCTGTGAGATTAATCGCGACTTTCCTAATAATCCTGGAGACACATAAAGGTAAAGGTTCTGTGAGATTAATCATCACTAGGTCGTAGTAGTTGGATCCTAAAACTCTAATTTCTTTAGCCTGTTTTGTATTATTTTATTTTTATATTTGTTTATATTTGTTTTTATAGTTGGATCCTAAAACCCTACTTTCTCTAGATATTATATGACGCTTAGTATATGATAGCCAGTTGCAATCTTATTCCCTGTGTTCGATATCCCGGTACTGACCTTTAGCTATACTAGTTCTACCCTGTAAACTTGCAGGTGTTTTTAGTGCTAATAAATAGTGCATCAAGTTTTTGGCGCCGTTGCCGGGGAACATTATTGCTTTAAGCTGATATTGTAGAACGGTTGATAATACTAATTTAGAGTATAATATTTTGTATAGTTTTATTTTGATTTTTTTTATCTGTTTTGCAAGGGTTGCTATTTGAGGAGAGCACGAAGCACAACAATGGATTACCCTCCGCTCCGGTACAAAAGGCATCCCAAAGGGGGTCCCGAGAATGTGGGCTAACTTATGAGCTTCAAAGAACGTCAAGCTAAAGACGTTAACCAAGCGCTTGTTGGGAGGCAACCTAACATCGGTATCATTTTTTTCATATTTAATTTTATTTTAGTTTAATGTGTTTTCTTAGTTAACTCATGTCCCTACCGACTTTACAAACTTATTCTTAACTTAGTTTTGAATAAGTTTGGGGGGATGAAGTGGTGGACCGTGAGTTTAGTTGTTTTTGCTTATTTTTATTAGTTTTATTTTATTTAATAAACCCGAGGTGAATCTTGTCATGAACATAACATAGTAAACTTAGAAATACTCATGTTTAGGGACATCAGACCGAGTTGCCTATGATAAAAATTTTGTTTATGTGTTGGTTGAGTTGACTTGATACATTGATTCGAGAGTTTTGTAAAAAGGTGTATAATTAATGAATTGCTTGTTTACCTTGAATCATGCTTATACCTTGTGAGACTTGAGCTATATTTTCTTTCTTGTGTGATGTATCTGCATTCATGTATTTGTTTCTAGAACTTGCTCCTAGTCTGCCTAAGTCTATATAGTGTTTACATGATAAAAGAGGATGTTAGGCCATCCTTCTTAGCTACATTATATATCCAAATTTATGACCTTATTCAAAATATTTTTCCCTAGCTAGCCACTTTGACCTTATTCAAAATATTTTTCCCTAGCTAGCCACTTTGAGCCTTTAAAAGCTTTTTCTTTGGAAGCTAAATAAAAGGGAATATCCATACACTCTTGGTGAATTTTAGTTTATATTTTGTGAAAAGAGTTGGAGAGATAAGGTAGAAAGAAAAGTAGTGTGCTTACTTGTGAAAAGTGCATAGACATCTGTGGTTTGAATGAGATAATTGGTTGTGCACAGAAAGAAAAAAAGAAAAGATGTACAAAAGAAAAAAAAATGAAAAAGAAAAAAAAATGAAAAAGAAAAAAAAATCAAAGCAATTTGGGAAGTGAGAAGAAATTTAGACAAAGTCTAGAATTTACTGAGATTCAAATTGTTGGTGCGGTGCTATGTTTGATGTAGTAGAAATTGATCACTTTTGCTATGTTTGGGATTAGTCACTTTTTAGCCATATTTCTTCACCTTACCAAAGAGTCTACATTATAACCGAAAATAAAGACCTTTCGGATTTTTTATTTTAATCACATAAAGTAGAGGAGGGATTAGACATCGAGCAAGCCTATGGTAAACTTTGCATGTTGCATGATCTGAGAGCATATATTCTTTACCTTATACACTTTGAGAGTGAGTGATAAACACACTTCTAAACACTTGTGAGCGCATGTACTTCAAGGTGATCAACGAGCTAGTAATGAAAATGCACTAATAAGCTTTGCTTAATTTGATTTGTATTCTTGTCAAACTATTTATTTCTTGTTACAATTTTTGAGGCAACTATGAAGTCTAGTTCTTAGCATCCGTGCTTCTTTATTAGTTTTTCTCTTGTTTTGTTTGAGGACAAACAAATAATTAAGTTTGGGGGAGTTGACAAACACAGATTTTGCATGTTTTTAAGGACTAGATTTGACTTGTTTTAAATGTCAATCATGCAAATTACGTTCTTAAATTGCATATGTTATACATTTGGTATTTTTGACGTGTTTGTTGATAAATGATAGAAAAAGATAGAAAAAGGTGAAAAAAGGCTAAAGTGCAGCAGCCTCTGTTCGAGCCTATTCTTCCAGCGATTTTGAAGTCCAGTCAGTGCTTACTATATGCCATTCTCTTCGTCTTCGAAAGAGCTTCGTGTGGATATCTTGCATGTCTCAATCGGAGTTCTGTGGAGAAAGTTATGACAATTCTACGAACGTAGCGCAGTGCAGTCAAAGCTGGCGGGAATTTATGCGGAAATTCACGGAAGAAAAGAAAATTATTATATTGTGAAGCCGAATCTCTCCTATTTCTTGTAGGGCACGAAATTTATCAAAAATAAACCTTTTTCCAGCATATAAATACCTCTGAACCTAATTCATAATCTTTATCTCAGAGCCTCCAATCGTTCCCCCTCTACACATTCTTCCATTCCATCTTCCACACATAATTCATCCATCTTCCATTGGAGCGGAGCTCTGCAGATCCAGACAAGAAAAGACTGAAGATTGAAGATTCAACCTTGGGTTTTATCAATTTCTTTCATGTCTTATACTTTTATTTTTGTTTTTACTACTTGTCTATGAGTAGTTAAACATCATTTGTAGATTTTTTTGGTGAAAACTATTATGAATATGTTTTGATTTATTGAATTGAACATATTTCTAGCTCTTGTGATTGATTTGCTTGTTCTTGTGCTTTTATTATTCTTTTGTCTGGCCAACTTTAGAACTATGTCCGTCTAACTAGATTAATCGAGAGGTAGCTAGTTTTACGTGGTAAAAGGAACGAGTTCAACACATTGGTTTATCTGCACTCGAGAGAGGGGACCCTTTGTGAGGACTTGAGTCTTAGGAACTTAAGGAGTTAGAATCTAATCTATTGGAAGTAGACTTTGATAGTTAGAGTCTAATCTATTGGATATGTGCACTTGAGAGAGGGCTTATCTGAAAATCGCGACTTTCCTAATAATCTTGGAGACACATAAAGGTAAAGGTTCTGTGAGATTAATCATCACTAGGTGGTAGTAGTTGGATCCTAAAACTCTACTTTCTTTAGTCTGCTTTGTATTATTTTATTTTTATATTTGTTTATATTTGTTTTTATAGTATATGACGCTTAGTATTCTCTCTACCCTGTAAACTTGCAGGTATTTTTAGTGCTAATAAATAGTGCATCACTTACTACCCCAACAACGTAGACGAG
Organism: Salvia splendens; assembly: GCF_004379255.2. Classification (NCBI taxonomy): domain Eukaryota; kingdom Viridiplantae; phylum Streptophyta; class Magnoliopsida; order Lamiales; family Lamiaceae; genus Salvia; species Salvia splendens. The sequence goes on along the minus strand of NC_056032.1, from coordinate 35,704,421 downwards.
ATTTGGCCTGGTGTGTGAGATAAGTAGATGAGTTTCCCTACCAACCGTTGATATCTTTGAAGGTAAACACGTTGTGTGTTTGTGTATTACGGAGTAAGCAAGTGTGCACAGAGAAAATTAATGCAAGTGCTTAGTCAAGACACCACGCTCCTTAGATCCACTGGATCACCAGGTCCAGGAACTCAAGAGAACACGGAGTATTTTTGTCGTTGGACACACTCGACTCCCCTTCAAAAAAATATTAAATCCCTCAACCCGAATAATATAAATTAGTATAGAGAAGCGGGGTCGATCCCACGAATATGGATTCGTGAAGTAGTGCTTAGAGACTCTGGAAACATGCGGCTGTTGCCACGCAAAAAGGGTTGAGAATTTTAACTACTTCTAGACCTAGACACGAAATGTAAATGCTAGACCTAGGACACAGAACATGTAATAGAATCAGACTTCAATACTGAGAGACACATTTTGCTTCCTGGATGGAGTAGACGACTAACTAATTAAGACTAGACAGGGAGAATAAAACAGCGGGGACCATGACTCCAATTATAGCAAGTACGGCTAAAGCTGCAAATAACAAACTCATGCTACAACTAACAACGACATGCAATTTCCTTACCGATTCAAGCATGCAAATGGAGAAATTAGAGCATATATCTAGATTCGAACAGAATATAAAGATTTGGATGCCGGAAACTTGCTATGAACCAGAAATACATCAGATCTACGTAAACTAGGCGAAATGAAATGAAAACACGTAAACTAGGCATGAAATTAAATCAATCTTGCTCAGATTCACGTCGGATGCTTAATCCACTCCGGATCTAAGCGATCCGAACCCAACAATAGACACAACCGACTCCATAACTCCGGTTTTCACAGATCTGCTCCGATCAACTCCGAATTCAAACAAACACAAACAACTCCACAACTCCAGCGAACTCAACCCTCCGATTTATCCACAACAGACTCCGATCACCCAGATCCAACTGCAAACCTGCATAAATTCAGACAACAACTGCGAAACGCGTCCAACTCGAACAATCCAACTCCAAAATTCCGAAAATCAACGTAACAGAAAATCAAACTTGCATTAAAATTAGAGAATATTCGGCAAAATAAACAAATAGAGCTCCGAGCTTCGAACAGCGAAGCTCGGTGAAATCAGGAAAGTATGAAAGCAGAAATTAAATTGTTTCTTCGCCCCACAGAAGGACGGTGTTACAACCCACAATAGCTTCAAAGAAAACAAAACATTGAACCCCGGTGCGAACCCTGAATCTCCCCACGAAAAGAACCCAAGTGTGTGAAAAGTGAACTAAGCTACAGGTTGTTAGCGAGGCCTCCAACCCAGAAGTTTTCTCCAACGTGCATGCTTCTCCCTTTTATAGATGCGGACATAGCCTTCTAGAGTCTTCGTAGAAATCTCTATTCTACCCTTCAACTCCGAGGTTTCCTCCGTCAAGCAATTTTCCGCATAATGTCCACTCATGCGCCTATTTCCTAGGTCCACGCAACTGTCCTCCTCCTTTCCTGGACCTGGCGAAAAATCTTCACACACCTGGCTTAAAACATGCGTTAGACCCAGAAATTTCACGAATTAAGGCCCTAGACCTATGCATGAAATTAGCCTTATCAAACTGCTCACACTTAAACTATGCTTGTCCTCAGGTATGAAAGACAAGAAAAAGAAATAAGGCGAATTTCAATGCACGGTTCCCAAGAACGACTCTACAAATAAGACACTAACACAGAAACAGACTCCTAAACCTAGACACATACAGACTCAGAAAAGAAAATAACACAAAAAGAACACAAAACACAACAAATAAGCATGCACTAGTTTCAACTTTTAGGCGACTGTCCCCACAAGCTTAAGTTTTCTCTGATCGTCTACAGTCTTCAAATCCTCCCTCTTCCTTTGTCGACCTAAACGGTCCGTCAGTTTGTCAAGATAGCCTATTGATTTCCCAGCCATTAGGTTCGCTCGATCACTCATTCCTCACTAGGGATGTTAGGATCAAAACGCTCCAAAGTTAAAGTTACACCACTGATGCGTTGGGTTATGAGAGTTTCTCATTTCTATCATCTCTTCCCCCCTTTTTTTCCCGGGTCAGGTAATTTTTTTCTTCCTGCCCTTAGGTAATTAATCTTTTTTTCCTCTTTTTTATTTTCCCCCTGGACTTCGTCCAGCTTATACCTCCGTTTTTTTTCTTTTTCCTTTCAGTATATATATATATTTTTTATTTACTCTTCCCCTGGATTTCGTCCAGCTTATACCTCCTTTTCCTGGACTTCGTCCAGCTTATACCTCCATAACCCATTTTTTCTCCTTTATACTCTACTCCCTAAGCATCCAATGGTTGCCCATTTTTTTACATGTTAGCTCAAAGTGTTTAGGCTTATGACTCACTATATAGTAGGGCTGCACAGCTAGGTTATCTAAGGTATTTTCTATCGTCCTTACTTCATTCAGACCGCTTTTAGTTTGTTAAGGAAAAGGGCATCAAAGTTGACGTGTATCCTTTCTTCAATTACTCTTACTAAGGGAACACACAAACAAAACTGAAAACTCTAAGACTCTTATTCACAGAAAAAGAAAAACAAAGCAAATACTTGCACCTATTCCCTCCCCCTCCCACTTCACTCAAGCTTTTCCCCAAGCTATCCTAGTGAAGGGGGGAAATAGGGATGTATAAAAGACACAAAACAGACCACAAACAAACAAACAACATGCTAGAAACAAAACAAATTTTTCACACTTAGACCGTACACGGGCTAAGTGGGAGAAGGCTCAACAAACAAAACAAAACATGCAAAAATAAACGCAACCCCTTCTCACACTTAGACCAAAGATTGGGCTAAGTGTGGGAAGTTGCAACACATAAGTACAAAACAAAGCATGCTGACACGGATAAACATAACGGAAAGCAATAAAAAAAGGATGAAAAGTAAAAGTTACTTGGGTTAGGGGGGTTCAATTCGGCGTCTGGCCCCCTCGGGAGCCAGACTTGGGCGGCACGGCCTGTTGGGTCACTTTAGCTTTCTTTCTCGCCGGCGATTCCGGTTTCTCTGTCGTCTCTGCTGTCTGTATGGGTACGTCGTCTTCAGGGTCACAGATTTGGGGATTGATTTCACAGTCACGGGCTTGCTGGCAGACGGGGCGGTTAGAGGTTTTGTCGGTTGGGAAAGCTTTTGAAGAGACAAACTTCCCTGCCCCGGCGATTCCGAAGTGCTCCCAGGTCCAAGAAGCAACTCTGGTGCGTCTGGGAACTTCCTTCTAAACCATTTTGCCATCGTCATCATCAGTGCGGCGGCCTCCGTCATCTTCTCAGTATACTTGGCTGATGTAGCCACTAGATCGGAAACACACCCTTTAAGGGCCACGATCTCTTTCCTAACTTGCCCAACTTCCATTCGCATGTTGTGTACTTCCATTCTTACTCCCGTGACCTCCTTCCGTACTCTCTCACTTTCAGCACTGTCCTTTCCTTTGCCCCGTAGTGCCACGATCTCTTCTCTCACCATTTTAATTTCGGATCTCATCCATCCGACTTCTTTCCTCATTTCTTCAACTTCCTCGACTGATCTTCTGGCTTCATCCACATCAGCAATTTCCTTCACTCCCGCCACCTCTTGCTCCTGTTTGATCTGGGCTTCCGACTTACCAACTTCATAGAAACAGACGTCCTTCCCGTGCGTGATTAGCAACCCCTTGTTGAAAACCTCTGGGGGTAGACACATCTTCACTTCTCGGCAGGACTTGTGGATCTTCATAATCACATTCCGCTGTAGATATGCCCCAAGAAGATGGCATGTGTATAGATGACGGGAAGGGTTGGCAGTTACTTGGTGGCAGGCTTGAGCTAACCAGTAACCCAAGTGGACACGTACACCCGTGGCCATGCACCAGGTAAAGTATAAGTCGGGAGTCGTCAATGCGTTGTTGGCTGTGCCCATCAGATTATAGCTAATGAAAGTTTGGGCGAACCTCAGGATCCTGTTCTCGATATGGTGGGCCTTCGAAAAACTAGTTTTAAATTGACCTACCCTCGGGTGAGTCAAGAACTCCCATGTACTCTGCGCTTTGAAACCTGGTGTGAACTTCGGTGGGCCGACCATTCTCTCGTTCCATAATCCTTCGTCATCTTCTGTACGCGTCAGCAGACCCATCCGTAAAGTCCACTCACGGATGCTCATCACACGCTCTTCATTGAAGAGCCGGAAGCTAACGGAATCGGCCTCCAAGTCGGTGGTGGATTTAAACCGAAAAGTCGAGAAAAATTCCCGTGCCAAGTGTATCGGAACCTCAAGGGTGCTATGCTTTAGCAACCAGTCAAAGCCGATTGCATCTATATACCCCCGAAACTCGTCACTTGATGCGATCTCCTTGAGTTCCGCCGAGTCATACATCTTTCCGGACTTAGCAACCTTTCCCAAACCACTCTTCTCTTTGTGTATGGCGGCGCGTTTTGGACCCGCGAACTTCCTCATCTTGTTCAGCAGTTCTTTGGTGATCCAGATTTCTTTCGGCTCGAAGTTGAGCTCCTCTTCTTGTTCTTCTTCGGAGTCGCCGGACCCATCAAGGCTTTCGGACTCAGCAGCGTACGGTACCTTAGCAGGTGAAGGGAGAGAGGGTTCAACGGACTTCCCTTTTGCTTTCTTGGTCGAGGAAGGAGCAATCTGTTTTCCTTTTCTCTTCCTTTCGACCGCGTGGCGGCGCTCCTCCTCGTCGTTCTCCCCATCGCTAAGCCTAGGAGAGATTACCTGCTCAGGTGCTGCGGTCTCTAGACCCAACGACCCTTCTTCTGTCTGTGGAACGTGTTCCTCGATTTCATCACGTAAACTCCGACGAGCTTGCCTCCTTGCGTCCCTTGCGTCGATCGGTAAATTCGTCCCCTCTGGGACATCCGTCAGATCCACAATCAATTTAACCCTGTCCTGTACAGGGTCTTGTTCAGCATCAGCAACGAGGGCTTCTCCCTCTTCAAACATAAAAGGGGTCGCCCCCTTGAGATAAATAGGGGACTCTACCCCAACCAACTCTTGTTCAACATGGGCTTCAATACCCACAGAATTCTCAGGGGTTTCCCCCTCTTTGACATCTTCCTCAACAATTTGGGCTTCGGTGCCCCCAACCATTTCTGGGGTTTCCCCCGCTAAGTTGCTTTCAGAATTTAGGGCTTCGTCGCCCTCTGGAACATCATTACCAACAACAGGGGTTTCCCCCTCAACAAACTCCTCCAAAACACCAGGGGTTTTCCCCCTCAACAAAATCCACGGCTGCGATAATAGGACCTACCCCCTCGGAAACACCAGTGGTTTCTTCCTCAGTGGAAGAATCTAACCTGGGTTCACTCACAGCCAACAACTCCAACCCTGCAGCCAGATCTGCTTCTTCTGCATGAGTTTCTGCGGCGGTCGTTTCTGGAATAGTAGTGTCGGGCTCTGCGACGGCTTCTGGTATATCGGGTACTGGCTCCGCGATGGCTGCCGGTTGGGAGTTGAAACCCCTGAAATTTCCGGTGGTGGTACGACAGATGTTGAAACTGCCGGTACGGATTTCCCCATCACAGCCGCGAACATAGCAAACGCCTCCATCGCCTTTTCTGGTCCCCCAAATTTTTGTAGTATGTCGGCCATAAACGCTGCCGCGCTTGAATCGGTGGTTCCCGACGTGTTTCCGGTCCCCTGTTTGCTATCCATGAGGAATTCTGTAGAAAGATTTGGAGAAACTTGGACGAAACTTGTATCTTGATTAGGGTTAGAGAAAGAAAACACGAGAGAGAATTTGGGAAATTTTTTTTAAATGTAGAGAGAGAATGAGTAAAAAAAAACAAACACGGTTATAGCGTAGGTATGGGAGAGGACGTTTTGCAGGCTGTTGCAGGTATGACGCTAGCTATCGTACGCCTCCCCATAAAAGTGCCTTTTGAAATCCGAACCGGTGCCAACTCCCTCAAATTTTGTACTCCGCAACTCCCTGCCCCAGTAGATGCTCTCTGCAAAACTGCACATAAAAAGATATCAAACTAAAAAAAATGAAACGCCAGACCCCCTAGGTCTAGGATATGACAATATAAAAAACATTCCTGAGGAGTCTGGTATTTCGAAAATATTTTTGGAAGATTTTTTTTTTGTTTGATTTAAAGAAAGCAATTAAATATTTACAAATTTTGTTTCCAAGTGTTCTCAAGATGGGTCAAGGTATATATAAAGAAATCTAAGTCACCTGACCCAGGAATTTTCTAAGAACACTTCCTTCCCAGACCAGTCAGGCGATCTCAAGGAGTGCACGTAGCGGCACTTCTTCCACTACACACATCTCCGAGTTATCCCTAAATATCTTCACTCTATGACCATTAACCAGAAAAGGAGTACAGTTTGAAGCACTTCCTTGGATCTCTACTGCCCCATTTGCACGAAGACTCACAACAGTGTATGGTCCAATCCATTTGGACTTAAGCTTACCAGGCATTAACATGAGCCGGGATTGGAACAGGAGAACTTTCTGCCCAACTTGCAGTTCCTTGGTCCGGAGATTCTTATCATGCCAAAGCTTGGTCTTTTCCTTGTACCACATCGCTGATTCGTAAGACTCAAGCCTCAATTCTTCCAACTCCTGGAGCTGCAGTTTCCTCTCTCCCTCACAAGCTTGAGGGTTCATATTAATCTCCTTGACCGCCCAGTACGCCCTATGCTCAATTCCCACCGGCAAGTGACACATCTTGCCGAATACTAACCTGTAAGGGGACATTCCAATGGGTGTTTTATACGTTGTTCTGTAGGCCCACAATGCGTCATCAAGTCTCTTACTCCAGTCCTTCCTTGACGGATTAACCGTCTTCTCCAATATCGACTTTATCTCCCTGTTGGAGATCTCTGCTTGCCCATTTGATTGAGGATGATACGGTGTGGAAAGAAAGTGGTGAACTCCGTACTTTCTCATTAGAGCTTCAATAGTCCGGTTACGGAAATGCATCCCATTGTCAGATATTATAGCTCTGGGCACTCCGTACCTGTTAAAGATGTTAGTTCTAAGAAATTTCGCTACCTCTTTAGCTTCACAAGAAGTGGTCGCCATGGCCTCTATCCATTTCGAAACATAATCAACCGCCACAAGTATGTATGTGTTCCCGTATGAAGACGGAAATGGACCCATGAAGTCCATTCCCCATACGTCGAAGATTTCGCAAACGATCACAGGGATTTGCGCCATTTCATCTCTCCTGGAGATTCCACCAGTCTGCTGACACCTCTCACAATTCTGGCAAAATTCGAATGAATCCTTGTGCAACGTAGGCCAGTAAAAACCACTATCTAACACCTTCCTTGCAGTCTTCCTAGGTCCAAAGTGACCTCAACAAGCTAGGGCGTGGCAATGGTTCAGCACATCCTTTTGTTCCCATTCTGGTATACATCTTCTAATCACCTGGTCAGCTCCCATTTTCCACAAATACGGGTCGTCCCAGAAATAATACTTGGCTTCGCTTTTAAGCTTCATTCTCTAGCCCGGGAGATTACCTGCGAACTGGGCACCTCTCCAGTGACCAAGTAGTTTGCCAGGTCTGCGAACCATGGCTCACCGTTTAGATGACATTTACCCTTTCAGAATCTCCTCGACCTGTTAATGCCATAATCTCTTCCCAATTGATAGGTCTAGGAAATTCCCCTAAATAATACAAATGTTCCTCGGGGAATGCATCCGGTATTGCTTCCTCGGTCTCCCCTTGAAAATACGACTCAGATGGTCAGCCACCTTGTTCTCAGTTCCCTTTTTATCCTTAACCTCCCAATCAAATTCTTGTAAAAGTAGCACCCAACGGATTAATCTCGGTTTGGATTCCTTCTTCGCCAGCAGGTACTTAATAGCTGCGTGGTCTGTGAAAACGATCACCTTCGACCCCAGCAAGTATGGTCGAAACTTCTCAAATGAGTATACAACAGCCAGCATCTCTTTTTCAGTGGTGTCGTAGTTCTTCTGGGCTTGATTTAGTGTTTTCGAAGCATAGAAAATCACGTAGCTTTTTCCATCAACTCTTTGACCCAGCACCGCCCCAACTGCATAATCGCTGGCGTCGCACATGATTTCAAAGGGTAGATTCCAGTCAGGTGCTCTGATAATGGGAGCGGATACTAATCTGTCCTTCAACAGCTGAAAAGCTTTTTTACACTCCTCATCGAAAACAAACTCCACATCGTTATGCAATAAGTGAGTGAGTGGTTGAGCAATTCTTGCGAAATCCTTTATAAACCTCCTATAAAATCCTGCGTACCCTAGGAATCCTCTCACTTCTTTTTGATTCGTCGGGTAAGGCAGTTTTGAGATAACATCGATTTTTGCTTGATCTACCTGTATGCCTCTTTCCGATACCACATGCCCTAGGACAGTTTCCTCAGGGACCATAAAGTAGCATTTCTCAAAATTCAAAACCAAATGCTTCTCCTGGCATCTTCTCAGCACTAAGTCCAAGCTCGCCAAACATGAGTCAAATGAATTCCCGTACACAGTGAAATCATCCATAAAAATCTCGATGCAATCCTCCAGAAGATCCGAGAAGATACTCATCATACACCGCTGAAAAGTGCCTGGCGCATTGCACAGACCAAACGACATCCTTCTGTAAGCGTATGTTCCAAAGGGACACGTGAAAGTTTTCTTCTCCTGGTCTTCGGGATCCACATAGATTTGAAAATACCCACTATATCCATCCAGGAAACAGAAATATTGCTTTCCCGCCAATCTTTCCAACATCTGGTCAATGAAAGGTAACGGGAAGTGATCCTTCCTAGTAGCCTCGTTCAGCTTCCGGTAGTCAATACACATCTCCACCCAGTAACAAGTCGAGTGGGGACCAACTCATTTCTATCGTTCTTGACCACTTGTATTCTTTACTTCTTCGGTACCATATGTACTGGACTAACCCATTCACTGTCCGGTATGGAATATATGATTCCTAGGGATAGCAACTTCAATACTTCCTTCAGCACTTCTTCCCTCATGTTCGGATTCAATTTGCGTTGCGGGTCCCTACAGGCTTTTGCTCCTTCTTCTAGGCGAATGTGATGTATGCACATATCTGGACTGATTCCAACCAAGTCAGAGAGTGTCCACCCAATAGCCTTCTTGTTCCTCCGAATTACCTTCAGCAGTTCCTCTTCTTGTCCCTCGGTCAAGCTGCTATTAATAATCACCGGGAAATTTTCATTCCCCTCCAGATACGCATACTTGAGCCCAGGTGGAAGCGTCTTCAATTCTTTCTTGGGAACATCTTTTTCCTGGGGCAAGGGATTTTTCTCTGTCGACTCAATTGCTATTCCCTTCTTAGACTCAGTGAACTGTCCATGCTCGCCACATAAGATGTCTTCCTTAATCGAGCTAGCTCCGAGTTCGTACAGAATTCCTGAATCGCTTCAGCTAGCTCATCGTCTGATAACTCACTCGTGTTCATTTCTTGACACCAACTAGCTACTTCTCTATCAATGGCATGACTCATCTCGGAATTCTCGATCTGTTCCTGCATTAACTCTGTCTCAAGATATTCCTGGACCAAGGGGTTAATAACATCTACAGCATGCAAATTTTCAACGTCAAGAGGTTTTTTCATTGCCTCACCAATGCTGAATGTATATTTCTCCCCATTATAATCAAGGCATATGGTACCATCAAACACATCAATGATAGTCTTAGAGGTACGCAGGAAGGGTCTCCCTAGTAGTACGCCGGCAGACTCTGCAGACTCATTATCACTCATTCTAATCACATGGAAATCAGCTGGGTACAAGAAGTCATGTACCTTTACTATTACATTCTCAAGCACTCCTTCAGGACAAATGCATGACCTGTCTGTCAATTGGATCACAACTTTGGTGTCCACCATGCCTACACCTACTAACTTCTTGTATATAGACAGTGGTAACACATTTATGGATGCACCTAAATCACACATAGCATGCTCGATTTTTACATCACCAATAGAGATGGGTAAGGTAAACATACCTGGATCATTGCATTTCGAAGGCATCCTCCGCTTTTGAATCACTGCAGAGACGCTCTCGCCTATCAAAATTTTCCCACTGGGTCTAACCTTCCCAGCTATAAATTCCTTGATGAACTTGCTAAACACCGGCAATTTCAAAGCCTGTAAGAATGGTAGATTAATCTCCAATTTCCCAAAAATATCCATGAAATCCACCGGCTCTTCCTTCTTCTTCTTGGCTTCCCCCGGCTTGGGAAAGGCTTCAGTCGCTTCCCTGCTCCGATAGAGCTTTCAACTGAGAATTCTCCGATTTCTTCCCCTACTGCCTTACTTCTCAATGCTGGCTCTGGATCGAGGAAGAATGGTTCAGTTGACCTAGGCAGAGGTTTCTCCAAATCTCCTGTCTTAAGGTCATCCTTGACCAAGGAATTTTCTCCCTCCAAGTTCCTAGACCTAGGAATTGTATCCTCTTCCTTTTTCCCTTCCTTGGGGTCTGTCGCTTCCTTCATTCTTACCAATGGCCCATCATATCCCCTCCCGGATCTCAAAGTAATCTGACTTATATTCGCTCTATCCGGTGGCCTTACCGAGGTGGGAATCTTTCCTTCTTTCCCCCTCATATCACTCAAAGAAGTGGCTATCTGGGATAATTGCTTGGCCAGCATATCCATTGCTGCCTTCTGCTCCTGTTGAGCGTCTCGAAGCTTGTGCATGACGTCATTGTTCGATTGCAGGTTGTTTTGCATATGTTGTTGAGAACTGACGAGATCGTGCACCATATCATCGATACTCTTTGGTGGCTTTGGTGGCTGGCTGGGCCCTGGCCCTATACTCAGAGTCGGTCCACTCATTTGACCCTGACGAGCGTTTCCTTGACCTCCTGAAGAGTTGTTGTATTGATTTCCTTGACCCTGGTAATTGTTTTGAAAATTCCTTTGGTGCGGTGGTACATAAGAGTTCCCTTGATTGTTCTGATTTATGTTTCCCCAGTTCGAGTGGTCTCCTTGGTTCCGATTGATCCAGCTGCCCTGCCCCTCGTGATTCCTTCCTGACCAGTTACCTTGTCTCTCGGGCTGAGGTGCAAACTGCTGACTTTGTTGTGGTGCTGGCTGATTCTGCTCATTGTCAGTCCATCTGAAATTTGGATGGTTTCTCCAGGGCGCATCTGTCTGTCTCCCTGGATTCCAGCTCCCATCGGGATTCCAAAAGAGCCTGATAATCTCCTTCTTGAGTCCTGATAATCTCCTTCCTGAGTCCCGTAATATTGATGAATTTGATTATCTCCTTGACCAGGAGATTTATCCTTCCCTTGTGAAGCTTGTGGAATTGTCTTTTCAATCGCGTTCAAAAGAGCCTTCTCGAGCCTGTCAATCCTCGCTTCTACTTTATCATCTTCTTGTTCTCTTATGGCATGCACCGATCCTCTTCTCACTGCATTCCTAGGGTTATCGTGCGCCTTCTTAGCGTCGATCAACTTCCCTAGGATTTCTCTTGCTTCACTTCCTCTTTTTTCTTGTGAAATTCCCCCCACTCGAGGAATTCATTAAGTCCTTTGACTCGGGAGTTGCCCCTTCGTAAAACAGAGAGTAGGTTTCTGCCTCTATCATTCGGTGGTTCGGGCACGCATCCAACAACCCCTTGAATCTCGACCAATACCGACTCAGAGATTCATCGTAATCCTGCTTACACTCTAGTATTTCTTTTTTCAGTGCATTCGTCTTGTTAGATGGGAAGAAATAATCTAAGAATTCCAACTTGAAGTCCCTCCATGTGCGGATAGAATCCGGGGGCAACCTCAATAACCACGTATTAGCTTCCCCTTTCAAGGTAAACGGAATTACCCGTAGGCGATAATCCTCCTCTGTTGTTTCATTTGGCCTCTTCTGAATTCCACACAACTTGCTGAATTCATTTAAGAACTCATACAGACACTCATTTCTGCGCCCAGAGAACGTTGGCAAGATGCCGAGTACGTTTGTCTTGATCTCAATAGTCCTTTGGCGCTAGTTCATTACTATGGCTTGGGCTGCTTCTCCATCTAAATGGGCAGTGAGCGAGCCGATCTCTGGATCTAGATCAACTACGTGCACCATGACTACTTCCTCTGCTTCCCCTGTTTCTGACTCTGTTTCTGATTCGGGTGGTGACTCTGGATCTTCGCGTCCTGACGATGTCCAAGATTCGTCGCTAGTAAATTCACTCGGAAACGGATCTCCCGTGGTAAACCCTGATCTGGTGGTCACAGTAGAGACTGTATCCTTAACCCTCCAATTTAACTGGCCGTGCTTCCACCCCGATGAGTTGCTCCAGTAGGTAGATCTTGAGCCTCTGCTCATAAACTACAAATAAAAGAGAGAGAAAATAAATCAAAACTATTAACACCACAGACTCTGAACACTTAACACAAAGCACGCCATCCATCCCCGGCAACGGCGCCATTTGAAGGTAAACACGTTGTGTGTTTGTATATTACGGAGTAAGCAAGTGTGCATAGAGAAACAAAATGCAAGTGCTTGGTCAAGACACCACGCTCCTTAAATCCACTGGATCACCAGGTCCAGGAACTCAAGAGAACACTGAGTATTTTTGTCGTTGGACACACTCGACTCCCCTTCAAAAAAATATTAAATCCCTCAACCCGAATACTATAAATTAGTATAGGGAAGCGGGGTCGATCCCACGAATATGGATTCGTGAAGTAGCGCTTAGAGACTCTGGAAACAAGCGGCTGCTGGCACGCAAAAAGGGTTGAGAATTTTAACTACTTCTAGACCTAGACACGAAATGTAAATACTAGACCTAGGACACAGAACATGTAATAGAATCAGACTTCAATATTGAGAGACACATTTTGCTTCCTGGATGGAGTAGACGACTAACTAATTAAGCCTAGACAGGGAGAATAAAACAGCGGGGACCATGACTCCAATTATAGCAAGTACGGCTAAAGCAGCAAATAACAAACTCATGCTCCAACTAACAACGACATGCAATTTCCTTACCGATTCAAGCACGCAAATGGAGAAAACAGAGCATATATCTAGATTCGAACAGAATATAAAGATTTGGATGCCGGAAACTTGCTATGAACCGGAAATACATCAGATCTACGTAAACTAGGCGAAATGAAATGAAAACACGTAAACTAGGCATGAAATTAAATCAATCTTGCTCAGATTCACGTCGGATGCTTAATACACTCCGGATCTAAGCGATCCGAACCCAACAACAGACACAACCGACTCCATAACTCCGGTTTTCACAGATCTGCTCCGATCAACTCCGAATTCAAACAACCACAAACAACTCCACAACTCCAGCTACCTCAACCCTCCGATTTATCCACAACAGACTCCGATCACCCAGATCCAACTGCAAACCTGCATAAATTCAAACAACAACTGCGAAACGCATCCAACTCGAACAATCCAACTCCAAAATTCCGAAAATCAACGTAATAGAAAATCAAACTTGCATTAAAATTAGAGAATATTCGGCAAAACAAACAAATAGAGCTCCGAGCTTCGAATAGCGAAGCTCGGCGAAATCAGGAAAGTATGAAAGCAGAAATTAAATTGTTTCTTCGCCCCACAGAAGGACGGTGTTACAACCCCCAATAGCTTCAAAGAAAACTAAACATTGAACCCCGGTGCGAACCCTGAATCTCCCCACGAAAAGAACCCAAGTGTGTGAAAAGTGAACTAAGCTACATGTTGTTAGCGAGGCCTCCAACCCAGAAGTTTTCTCCAACGTGCATGCTTCTCTCTTTTATAGATGCGGACATAGCCTTCTAGAGTCTTCGTAGAAATCTCTATTCTACCCTTCAACTCCGAGGTTTCCTCCGTCAAGCAATTTTCCGCATAATGTCCACTCATGCGCCTATTTCCTAGGTCCACGCAACTGTCCTCCTCCTTTCCTGGACCTGGCGAAAAATCTTCACACACCTGGCTTAAAACGTACGTTAGACCCAGAAATTTCACGAATTAAAGCCCTAGACCTATGCATGAAATTAGCCTTATCAATCTTCCTCGGTCAGTGAGTTTGGATCCTTCCCGAATCTGTAGTCCATGATTCTGAACCATTGTGGTGTCTGCTGGCTTGCAATCAATTATCCCTGTTTCTGCTAGAATATCGAGTATATACTTCCTTTGATTGATAAAGATCCCATGTTTTGACCTAAGCACTTCTATTCCTAAGAAGTACTTTAATAGACCAAGATCCTTCATCTCAAATTCTTTGGACAGATTCTTCCTCAACTGATCTATTTCTTCTTCATCATCACCAGTGATAATCATATCATCAACATAAATAATAAGACAGGTGATCTTACCATTTCTTCTCTTGAGAAACAAAGTGTGATCTGAGTTGCTTTGATGGTAATCATACTTCTTCATTACTTCAGTAAATCTCCCGAACCATGCTCTAGGAGACTGATTGAGGCCATAAAGTGTCTTCTTGAGCTTGCAGACGTCTCCATTCTGAAAATCTCCCGTGAACCCAGGTGGGGGAACCATATAAACAGGTTTGGTCAGTTTTCCATGTAGAAGAGCATTGGTCACGTCAAACTGATGTAGAGGCCAGTCACGGTTAGCCGCTACTGAAAATAACACTCTTACTGTATTAATCTTGGCAACCGGAGAAAGTCGACGCCATAAGTTTGGGTATATCCCTTTGCCACCAGTCTCGCCTTATATCGGTCAATGGATCCATCGGGCCTTCTTTTGATTGTGAATACCCATCTACACCCTACTGTAGTTACTCCTTCGGGTAGCTTACTAACTTCCCAAGTCTTGTTTTTCAACAAAGCGTCCATCTCTACAAGCATAACGTCTCTCCAATGTTTAACTTTCCACGCCTCTTCTGCTGTATATGGGATTTCCTCTTCTTCGTATAGGGCAGCTTCAAATGCCCTAGCCATTTTGGCTAAGTTTCCTTTAACAAAGTTTGCCACCGCATACTAACTCTTTCTGCCTATTTTCTCTGGGGAGAACCTCTTCGGAGGGATTCCATGAGTACTTCGTGGTGGGAGTATATAGCGACCTGTATTCTCATCTAGAGTCGTGCTCTCATCTATAAGTTCTGTATCAGCAGAGTCAGTAGCAGTAGTATTCTCTTAAGGTAGATCGAGAATTACCTCAGTTGCCTGGGATACCGGTTGAGGAGAGATACTTGAGCGCGGTTGAGAGTACTCTGGAGTGTTTGGGACATGCTCGGCGGCAGTGCTAACCTTTTCTGTTGAGTCCTCGTTGGAGGGATTTAGCCCAGACACAAACCAACTCAGGTAGTCTAATGTGTTGTATGACTCACTCTCCCCCTGACTACTAAGGTTGGTTTGGTAATAGAACTCAGTTTCCAAAAAATTGCAATTCATCGTGGTTACTACCCTTTTTGTTGTCGGGTCATAACATCTATACCGTTTTTGGTTAATCTCGTACCCCACAAACACACATTTGGTAGCACAAGGTGACAGTTTGGTTCTTTCATGCTTTGGGATATGGACGTAAACGGTACATCCAAAAACTTTGGGTTGAAGGTTAAGATGTTCGGGTATTTTGGTAAGTTTAGAGAGGGTATCAAGAGGTGTTTTTTTTATTTAGGATTTTAGTAGGGAGTCGGTTTATGAGGTAAATTGAGGTAGCAACAGCTTCGGGCCAGAAGTGGGTAGGTACTTTCGATTCTAACATCAAGGCTCGGGTAACTTCGAGAATGGTTCTGTTTTTTCTTTCTGCCACCCCATTTTGTTCTGGTGTGTAAGGGCAGGAGGTTTGATGGATCAGGCCTTTTTCGCTAAAGAAGTCTGTCATTTTTTGGTACACAAATTCCCTTCCATTGTCGGATCGAAGGGTCTTTATCGTGGTCTGAAATTGGGTTTGGATAAGATTAAAGAAAAGGATAAATTTGTCAATCACATCAGACTTGTGTTTCAAAAAATATATCCACGTCATCCTAGTGCAATCATCTACAAAAATCACAAAATATCTCAACCCATTTCCCCCAACAGTAGGTGCAGGACCCCACACATCAGCATGAACAAGGGAAAAAACAGAATTCATACGAGTATTTGTAGATTTAAATGATTGTCTTTGGCTCTTGGCCAAAACACAAGTCTCACAAGAAAAGTCTTTTGGAATAGAGAGTTTAGGAAAAAGTAAACTAAAATAATCAGGGGAAGGGTGTCCCAGTCGTTGGTGCCAAAGCCAAATCTCCTGTTTCGTGGACCCGTGAGCCAGCATCACACTGCCTTGTTGAGCTATCTCATCCATGTAGTAGAGTCCTTGGCTCTCAGTGCCACGCCCAAGTATCTTCCTCGTCCGAATATCCTGCAAAAATACAGAAGTCGGGATGCATCAGTAAGGTACAGTTTAATTCTTTCATTACATGGCTAATAGACATCAATCTCTGGGACAGAGTCGGAACATAAAGACAGTTTGACAGTCTCAAGGTTGGAGATATTTCAATAGTGTCTGCCCCGGCCACAGTAATCAATTCACCACTAGCAATCTTTATATAAGTTTTAGTAATATTACTAAAACTAACAAAATCATTTTTTATTAGTGGTCATGGTGTCGGTAGCTCCACAATCAAATATACATCCCTGTTTATCACCCTCATTATCCCTTTTTACGGTAAATGCAGCGGAAATATTGTCCAATGACTCAAATCGATTTTTCAGTTAAATTGGACTAAATTGCACATTTGTCAAATAATCGGGGGGGGGGGGGGGGGGTTCACAATAGTTTATAAGTCGGGGCTCATGGTGTAATTTATCAATAAATGGGGGACTTTCATGCAATGGGTGAGGTTTGTGGCGTAATTTTAGGAAATTCGGGGGTGGGTTTTGCGAATAAAGAAAACTTGAGGGGGTATAAAGAAAAATAGGGTTAGGGTTAATCCCCCCTAACCCTTTACCTCCGTCATTTTGATATGCGCCGCCTCCCCCATTTCGGCTTCCAGTTTTGCAGGCGAAATTGCCAGCGCCGATCACCCACCGCCGTTCCCACCTCCGCCGGAAGCCTCCGATTCCTCCTTCTGTTTTCCCCGTCCGGTTACCATGTTCCATTTGTTACCCAACACGGTTTTTGATGCCTCATTTTCGGCGGAAACTCCTATCGCCATTTTGGCCTTTGTCGTCTGCCTTTCTTCCCACCATTCGGGATACCTGTGCAACTGGAAGCAAGTTTCTCGGGTGTGCTTTTGCATTCCGCAGTGAGCGGTGGTGGTTTGACGCCAGGTTCCATTTCGGCTACCTTGTCGTTGTCCCTGAGCCGCAAGTCCATGGCCGATTCCTTGAAATTCCCCGCCGTGACTGTGGATGATGAGATTTGAGGATTCTGGTGGCCACAATCGCCGTCGGGCCGCCTCCTTTTTAACCCACCCATAGGCGGTCTCCAGCGGGGGCGGCGTTATTTCTTTGAGGATATCTCGTCGGACACCTTCGTGTTCTTCGTTCAACCCCGCCAGAAATCGAAGCAATCTTTTGGTGTTTGTGCATACTCGGAATTGATTCACTCCTTTTTCGTAACAATCAACAGGTTGTTTCTGACACCGGTCGATATTGATCCACATTTCGTGGATTTTGTAGTAGTACGTCTCCAGATCCATATTCCCCTATTTGATTGTGTTTGCTTTGTCCTCCAGGTCATATACGAGATAGAGATCGGCCTCACTCTCGTATGTGGTGGCTAGGCTATCCCATATTGCCTTGGTCGATTGGTGATGAGCGAAATCTGATATGATGTCGTTCTCGATGTTGTCCACGATCCATGAGAAGACGATTAGATCCGTCTCCTCCTAGTCATCATATTCCTTGCTTCCCGGCAACGGTGGGGCCGGTTTTCCGGTTATGTGAGAGTAGCCTCCCCTACTCCCTATCGCGACTTTCATCAGTCGCGACCACAATGGGTAATTTCCTCCATTAAGTTTGAATGCAACAGTCACATTCTTTTTTTTTGTATTAAGGAGGATCAACGATGGTTCCCCATCTATCCTCCGAAGTGACTCGAACCCCCGGCCTAACGGTCGGAGGTGAAGCGTCTTACCACCGAGCTGCGCTTCGTTGTCCCCTTGGGAACAAACGAGTCAACTTGCCTACCCCAGAACTGGTACACGGCTAGTCAACTGTCACCCCCAAGGTTGGGTACAGACGAGTCAACTTGCCAACCCCAGAACTGGTACATGGCTAGTCAACTGTCACCCCAAGGGAAATTAATCCCAAGTTGCGCCTCCCAGGGGTCGAACTCGTGACCTCCAGGATGGACGCGGTATCCAGCGGCCTTTACCGCTAGGCAAAGGGGCTTGGATTGCAACAGTCACATTCTTGCTTGCTCGTATCTTGCTGCTTGATGATTCTGTCGTCGGTTTTTCATTGTCTGACATTTTGGGTATTGATTTGAATTTGTTTGCTCATTTGGTTTTTGGTTGATTTGGCCGAGATTGGGGTGGGCAATGATGAAAATAATTATGACCCCTAGTTTAAAGCATGCTCTGATGCCATGTCATAAAAGGTTTTTTTGGGGAATTCTTTTCTCTCGTTCTTATTGATAATCACAAGATTTACATGCCTCTTTATAGGCCTCCATACAATTAAGGTAAGTCTAATTCCCTAACCCTAATCTCCTATACAAGGTAAATATCAATCACTAATCTTTTCATATCAATCGTGATCACAGGAAATCAGCTACGGGATCTTTCCTTCCATTGCGGGGATCTTTCCTTCCAACAAATACGTTTAGGTGGTGATCGGTTTGATGGATTTGATAGAAATGAATCTTATAAATGTTGTTCTGTTGGGTTTGGATTTAATCTCGGGACAACTTAATCTTGAGCAATCGAACATTATATTTTAGGCACTATTGAGTACATTCATGTTAGTTGATCATAAACAACAAAGTGGTAGGAAGAAAATGAATTGTTAATACAGTTTTCTTGAACATTACTTTAAAATTTATGCAGTTGGAGTGGCCCAGTGAGGGCCATATTGACATCCTCTTTGCTGAAGAAGCTTCCTATTAGATTTTTGCACTGAATGAGATTGAAATATAATGAATCTGTCTTGCTGGATGTCTTAACATTATCCGCAAGGTTCGGTTTTTTTGACACACATCCACTAAATATATCTATTTTTATTTTATGTTTTTTAAAAAAATGCTTGTTGGTTTGTGAATACGTAGCACGTAGGTGAGTCTGGTTAGCTCAAAGAGAACCTCAAGCTAGAAACTTAGCCAACTAGTAACCCCAAATTCGTCAATGATTTTGTTGTGAATAGTTCTAACTGTTCTTCCCCTTCCCCCCTCTTGTAGATGTTTCCTGTTTTCCATTTCTTGCTATAACACCTGAACATTTGAATTCTGTCATTATATTTGTTGGGATTTACGCACACAAGGCTTTCACACACTCAATAAGATCACACACACACTCACTGTTGTATGAGATCACACAATGCAGAAAACACACACACTCACACTTTGAGTATTGAAGATGATAATCTTGGAGAGAAAACTGGAAAACTCTTTATTGATTAAACTCTATCTCTAAACTACATACACGGTGAGCTATTTAAAGCTCTATAATCAAGTAGCAACTGCTACTAACTAACTACAAGAAGAATCAAGAAAGCAAGAAGAATAACCGCTTCATCTCAGCTAACTAACTGCTGCTCCAACGGCTAGTTCGGCTAGGTTGCTTCTACCTTCTCGGTTCAAGACCGAACTCCTTTTTCGGCTCAAGACCGAACTCCTTCTTCGGCTCAATACCGAACTCCTTCTTCGGCTCAATACCGAACTCCTTCTCGGCTTACAACCGAACTCTTCCTTCTCGGCTCATTCCAGCTCAACGCCGAGCTTCCTTACCGAGCTTCCATACCGAGCTTCTTTACCGCTGAGCTTACCGACTTCTGCCTTCTTCTTCTTCTCGGCTAGTTCCAGGCTAGTTCCAGCTCGGTAAGCCGAGCTTACCGAACTCCTTTCTAACCGAGCTTCTTCCAACTGAAATGAGCACTCCATTATTACAATTCTCCACCTGAGGGCTCATCTCAGTTCTTGCACAAACATTGATCAATTTCTTGCAATGATCAAACTTGTCTCTACCTAGAGACTTTGTTAGCATGTCAGCCGGATTGTGCAAGGTGTTAATCTTAACCACCTTCACTCTCCCCTTTTCAATCTCATCTCTAATGAAATGCAACTTTATGTCTATGTGCTTGCTCCTTTCATGAAAACCCGGATGTTTAGCCAAGCACATAGCTGAGCTGCTGTCACAATGAATCACCATTGTCTTTTGGTCAAAACCAAAGTCAGAAATCACTCCCTGAATCCAAAAACTCTCCTGTACAGCTGCAGTGAGAGCTATATACTCTGATTCTGTTGTTGAGAGAGCAACAACACTTTGCAACCCTGACTTCCAGCTGATTACAGTTCCAAACATGGTGAAAAGATAACCTGTTTGGGACTTTCTGTTGTCCAGGTTTGCAGCATAGTCTGCATCACAATAGCCCTGCACAACCTCCTCAGATTCACCTTCCCAGCCATTGAACACAATCCCCCAGTCCTTAGTTGACTTCATGTACCTCAATATCCACTTAAGAGCATTCCAATGCTCCTTCCCCGGGTCTGCCATGTATCTGCTAGTCACTGAGATAGCATGAGCCAAATCTGGTCTTGTACAAATCATAGTGTACATAACACTTCCAACCACACTAGCATAAGGGATAGCCTCCATCTCACCAGCCTCTTGCTTAGTTTTAGGGGCTTGTTCCTTTGATAGCTTAAAACTCTGGGACAGAGGAGTTGATGCAGCTTTTGCATTTTCCATTTTGAATCTCTGCAAAACTTTCTCAATATAGTCAGTTTGCAGCATCCACAGCTTCTTGCAGCCTCTATCTCTCTGAATATGTATGCCTAGGATCTTCCTTGACTCTCCTAGATCCTTCATTTCAAAGCTTGACTTCAGATCTTGTTTAACTTTCTGAATTTCTGTCATAGAAGGCCCTGCAAGTAGCATATCATCCACATAGAGTAATAGGTAGGCAATGGGAGTCTTGCCTGCCTTCTTGATGTAGATGCAATCATCATATTCTGACTTGGAGAAGCCAATCTTCTTCATCTGTGCATCAAACTTCTTATTCCACTGTCTAGGACTTTGCTTAAGTCCATAAAGACTTTTCTGTAACAGGCACACCTTGCCTTGAACCTGATTCTGTCTTTATCAGTGGTTTCTACCTTCTTTTTAAACAACCACTTGCAACTGATCAGCTTCCTCTCCTTTCCATCTGTATTCAGCTTGGATTTGTCCACCAAAATCCATGTTTTGTTCTTGAGTAAAGACTCTATTTCCTCATTCATGGCTTCAATCCATCTTTCTCTATCTTTACTCTGCATAGCTTCTTTATATGTGAGTGGATCTGCACCATCAATACCTTCAGCTGCACACAGAGCATAATACACAACATCAGAGAACTTTGTTGGTGGCCTTGTTTCTCTTCTAACTCTGTCCCTTGCAAGCTGATAGTCCCTGATAGAGTCTGATATAGACTCACCAGCCTGGTTGCCCTGAGTTGGAGCCTTTTCTTTATCTGAATCAGACTCACTCCCCGAGTCAATGACTCCACCTGCTCCTAGGCCAACCCCCACAGGCTCCACCTTGAAGAAATCACCCTCATCTTCATTGGAGTCCGGCTTATCTTTCAGGAATGGCATCTGATCCTCCAAGAACACCACATCCCTACTCACCAAGACCTTCTGCTTACCGGGCTCAATACACCAGAGCCTATACCCCTTAACACCTCTCTGATACCCCAGCAAGATACATTTCAGAGCCCTAGCTTCAAGCTTACTTTGCCTAGCATGAGCATAGGCTGCACACCCAAACACCTTGTATTTTGAGTAGTCACTGTGAGCTCCATACCACATGTAATCAGGAGTTTCAGATTTCAGGGCAGTAGATGGGCATTTATTGATGAGATAGGCTGCTGTATACACAGCCTCACCCCAGAATCTGCTGCTCAAACCGGACCCAAGAAGTAGGCACCTCACCCTCTCTAGGATTGTCCTATTCATCCTCTCCACAACACCATTTTGCTGAGGATTACCAGGAACAGTCCGGTGCCTCTTCATACCCTTCTCTTTACAAAACAGATCAAACTCAGCAGACAAGAACTCTAGGCCATTGTCTGTCCTTAAGCATTTAACACTTCTACCCTTCTCTAGCTCAACCTCCTTACACCATATCTTGAACTTTGTGAGTGTTTCAGATTTTTCTTTAAGAATATATACCCACAACTTTCTTGTATAGTCATCAATGATAGCTAGATAATACTTTCCTCCACCAATTGAACACACCGGTGAAGGCCCCCAAAGATCACTATGTATGTAGTCTAAAGGGGCTGTAGAAGAGTGAATACCTGTAGGATAGGGTGCCTTCTTAGCCTTTCCAAGTATACATTGCTCACAGGGGTCCATCTTGTTGAAATCTCCAGAGATCAGACCCTTCTTGATGAGTTCTTTCAAGCTTCCTTCGGCTGGGTGGCCCAATCTCTTGTGCCATAGCATTATGGAATCATCTGACACTGCATTGCTTTCTCCATCAACAGCCTTAGCCTTCAGATAATAGAGAATATGCTCTCTGTCAGCCTCCATCATCACTGCATCTCCAGATTTCACAAACAATTTTCCTTGACTCATCAATATGGTGAACCCTTTCTGTTCCAGCATTCCCAATGAGATGAGGTTCCTCTTTACTTCTGGAATATACCTCACCCCAGTTAGGATCTTTATAGAGCCATCTTGTAGGCTTAGCTTTACCTTCCCTATTCCTTTGATCTGACAAATGTGGTTATTACCAAGAACAACCGTACCCGATGCTTCTTGAAGATCATGAAACCAGCTTCTATTGGGGCACATATGGAAGCTGCACCCCGAGTCCATAATCCACCTATGACTGACCCCACTATCACTGATATTCATGAGTTGAGCCGGGGGATCAGCACTCTCCACACAATCAGATTGATTGTGTCCCTCTGAGGCCATCTTTCTCTTCCATGCATGACAATCTTTCTTCAAATGTCCAGGTTTCTTGCACCAATAGCAAGCTCTGGTTTCCTTCTGAGCATCTGAACTTGAGGGTTTAGGGCCCTCAAACTTCTTCTTGAAGTTCTGCTTCTTGAACTTCTTCACATTCAAGGCCTCTGCAGCTTGAACATTGGAGCTTGCAGAGCCTCTGTTGGCTGTCTTCTGGAGTTCTTTGGCCATCAAGGCTGAATAGACTTCTGCATAGGTGATAGGTTTATCTCTTCCATAGATGATTGCATCACTTAGCTGGTCATACGAGCTAGGTAAGGCATTCAATGTGAGAATGGCCTTATCCTCATCTGAGATCTTGACATCAACAGATCCCAGGTCATCAATGATCTTGTTGAACTCCTCTAGCTGCTCAATGATGGACCTATCTCCAGAAAAACTATAGGCATACAGCCTCTTCTTGAGATACAGCCGGTTAGCCAAGGATTTGGCCAAGTAAACTTCATCTAACTTGTCCAAGATCTCCACCGCAGTCTTGGCTTCTTGAACTTCCCTCAAGACCTTATCTCCAAGGCACAGGATCACTGCAGAATGTGCCTTGAGCTGCATCTCCTCCATCTTTGCCTGAGCTTTTTCATCAAGCACTGGAGCCTTCCCTTTCTCATCTGGTTTTGCAAGAACTGCCGCCAAGCCTTGTTGAATTAAGATCGCCTTCATCTTCATCTTCCACAGGCCATAATCATTCTTGCCTGTGAACTTCTCTGCATCAAGCCTTGCTGCCATCTCTGAAACCGTTTGATCCTCTACAAAACAGCTTCAATATCCCTTTCCCACAGACGGCGCCACTTGTTGGGATTTACGCACACAAGGCTTTCACACACTCAATAAGATCACACACACACTCACTGTTGTATGAGATCACACAATGCAGAAAACACACACACTCACACTTTGAGTATTGAAGATGATAATCTTGGAGAGAAAACTGGAAAACTCTTTATTGATTAAACTCTATCTCTAAACTACATACACGGTGAGCTATTTAAAGCTCTATAATCAAGTAGCAACTGCTACTAACTAACTACAAGAAGAATCAAGAAAGCAAGAAGAATAACCGCTTCATCTCAGCTAACTAACTGCTGCTCCAACGGCTAGTTCGGCTAGGTTGCTTCTACCTTCTCGGTTCAAGACCGAACTCCTTCTTCGGCTCAAGACCGAACTCCTTCTTCGGCTCAATACCGAACTCCTTCTTCGGCTCAATACCGAACTCCTTCTCGGCTTACAACCGAACTCTTCCTTCTCGGCTCATTCCAGCTCAACGCCGAGCTTCCTTACCGAGCTTCCATACCGAGCTTCTTTACCGCTGAGCTTACCGACTTCTGCCTTCTTCTTCTTCTCGGCTAGTTCCAGGCTAGTTCCAGCTCGGTAAGCCGAGCTTACCGAACTCCTTTCTAACCGAGCTTCTTCCAACTGAAATGAGCACTCCATTATTACAATTCTCCACCTGAGGGCTCATCTCAGTTCTTGCACAAACATTGATCAATTTCTTGCAATGATCAAACTTGTCTCTACCTAGAGACTTTGTTAGCATGTCAGCCGGATTGTGCAAGGTGTTAATCTTAACCACCTTCACTCTCCCCTTTTCAATCTCATCTCTAATGAAATGCAACTTTATGTCTATGTGCTTGCTCCTTTCATGAAAACCCGGATGTTTAGCCAAGCACATAGCTGAGCTGCTGTCACAATGAATCACCATTGTCTTTTGGTCAAAACCAAAGTCAGAAATCACTCCCTGAATCCAAAAACTCTCCTGTACAGCTGCAGTGAGAGCTATATACTCTGATTCTGTTGTTGAGAGAGCAACAACACTTTGCAACCCTGACTTCCAGCTGATTACAGTTCCAAACATGGTGAAAAGATAACCTGTTTGGGACTTTCTGTTGTCCAGGTTTGCAGCATAGTCTGCATCACAATAGCCCTGCACAACCTCCTCAGATTCACCTTCCCAGCCATTGAACACAATCCCCCAGTCCTTAGTTGACTTCATGTACCTCAATATCCACTTAAGAGCATTCCAATGCTCCTTCCCCGGGTCTGCCATGTATCTGCTAGTCACTGAGATAGCATGAGCCAAATCTGGTCTTGTACAAATCATAGTGTACATAACACTTCCAACCACACTAGCATAAGGGATAGCCTCCATCTCACCAGCCTCTTGCTTAGTTTTAGGGGCTTGTTCCTTTGATAGCTTAAAACTCTGGGACAGAGGAGTTGATGCAGCTTTTGCATTTTCCATTTTGAATCTCTGCAAAACTTTCTCAATATAGTCAGTTTGCAGCATCCACAGCTTCTTGCAGCCTCTATCTCTCTGAATATGTATGCCTAGGATCTTCCTTGACTCTCCTAGATCCTTCATTTCAAAGCTTGACTTCAGATCTTGTTTAACTTTCTGAATTTCTGTCATAGAAGGCCCTGCAAGTAGCATATCATCCACATAGAGTAATAGGTAGGCAATGGGAGTCTTGCCTGCCTTCTTGATGTAGATGCAATCATCATATTCTGACTTGGAGAAGCCAATCTTCTTCATCTGTGCATCAAACTTCTTATTCCACTGTCTAGGACTTTGCTTAAGTCCATAAAGACTTTTCTGTAACAGGCACACCTTGCCTTGAACCTGATTCTGTCTTTATCAGTGGTTTCTACCTTCTTTTTAAACAACCACTTGCAACTGATCAGCTTCCTCTCCTTTCCATCTGTATTCAGCTTGGATTTGTCCACCAAAATCCATGTTTTGTTCTTGAGTAAAGACTCTATTTCCTCATTCATGGCTTCAATCCATCTTTCTCTATCTTTACTCTGCATAGCTTCTTTATATGTGAGTGGATCTGCACCATCAATACCTTCAGCTGCACACAGAGCATAATACACAACATCAGAGAACTTTGTTGGTGGCCTTGTTTCTCTTCTAACTCTGTCCCTTGCAAGCTGATAGTCCCTGATAGAGTCTGATATAGACTCACCAGCCTGGTTGCCCTGAGTTGGAGCCTTTTCTTTATCTGAATCAGACTCACTCCCCGAGTCAATGACTCCACCTGCTCCTAGGCCAACCCCCACAGGCTCCACCTTGAAGAAATCACCCTCATCTTCATTGGAGTCCGGCTTATCTTTCAGGAATGGCATCTGATCCTCCAAGAACACCACATCCCTACTCACCAAGACCTTCTGCTTACCGGGCTCAATACACCAGAGCCTATACCCCTTAACACCTCTCTGATACCCCCAGCAAGATACATTTCAGAGCCCTAGCTTCAAGCTTACTTTGCCTAGCATGAGCATAGGCTGCACACCCAAACACCTTGTATTTTGAGTAGTCACTGTGAGCTCCATACCACATGTAATCAGGAGTTTCAGATTTCAGGGCAGTAGATGGGCATTTATTGATGAGATAGGCTGCTGTATACACAGCCTCACCCCAGAATCTGCTGCTCAAACCGGACCCAAGAAGTAGGCACCTCACCCTCTCTAGGATTGTCCTATTCATCCTCTCCACAACACCATTTTGCTGAGGATTACCAGGAACAGTCCGGTGCCTCTTCATACCCTTCTCTTTACAAAACAGATCAAACTCAGCAGACAAGAACTCTAGGCCATTGTCTGTCCTTAAGCATTTAACACTTCTACCCTTCTCTAGCTCAACCTCCTTACACCATATCTTGAACTTTGTGAGTGTTTCAGATTTTTCTTTAAGAATATATACCCACAACTTTCTTGTATAGTCATCAATGATAGCTAGATAATACTTTCCTCCACCAATTGAACACACCGGTGAAGGCCCCCAAAGATCACTATGTATGTAGTCTAAAGGGGCTGTAGAAGAGTGAATACCTGTAGGATAGGGTGCCTTCTTAGCCTTTCCAAGTATACATTGCTCACAGGGGTCCATCTTGTTGAAATCTCCAGAGATCAGACCCTTCTTGATGAGTTCTTTCAAGCTTCCTTCGGCTGGGTGGCCCAATCTCTTGTGCCATAGCATTATGGAATCATCTGACACTGCATTGCTTTCTCCATCAACAGCCTTAGCCTTCAGATAATAGAGAATATGCTCTCTGTCAGCCTCCATCATCACTGCATCTCCAGATTTCACAAACAATTTTCCTTGACTCATCAATATGGTGAACCCTTTCTGTTCCAGCATTCCCAATGAGATGAGGTTCCTCTTTACTTCTGGAATATACCTCACCCCAGTTAGGATCTTTATAGAGCCATCTTGTAGGCTTAGCTTTACCTTCCCTATTCCTTTGATCTGACAAATGTGGTTATTACCAAGAACAACCGTACCCGATGCTTCTTGAAGATCATGAAACCAGCTTCTATTGGGGCACATATGGAAGCTGCACCCCGAGTCCATAATCCACCTATGACTGACCCCACTATCACTGATATTCATGAGTTGAGCCGGGGGATCAGCACTCTCCACACAATCAGATTGATTGTGTCCCTCTGAGGCCATCTTTCTCTTCCATGCATGACAATCTTTCTTCAAATGTCCAGGTTTCTTGCACCAATAGCAAGCTCTGGTTTCCTTCTGAGCATCTGAACTTGAGGGTTTAGGGCCCTCAAACTTCTTCTTGAAGTTCTGCTTCTTGAAACTTCCCTGGTCTGTAATGGAAGCTTCTAGTTCTGATGGAAGAACAGATATCTATGAGGTGAATTATTGATTTATCTAATCCAAATTTGGATCTTAACATCTCACATCTCATACCGTGTCATATAATGTTCTGATCCATTCTTTTCGTTGATTCATTTTTCCTTTTCAGACGTATTAGTGAATGGTTGAATTCATTTTTTCTGAATGTCAATGACACATGTTAACTTGCAGACTGAAGTGTTGGCTAAAGGAGAAGCGTATGAGAATGCAAGCTCGTATCAATATAATGGTGTGTCGGCAGGTGAACTAGATCAGAAACTGTGTCATTTGCTTGTCGAACAGGTGGAAAGCCAAATAATGGAGCTAGAGGCTGAGTTGAATGAGGCGCATTCCAAACTCCACCAGAAAGAAACTGAGCTCCAAAAACTCAGAGAGACTGTGTGAAACGACTGACGGAGTTTTCGCTAGCCAATGCTTCAGGCACCTTAACTCTCCTATCTGTTCTTTATTATGAGTCAATTCTAGCTTATTCTAGAATGTAAATGGATCTCGGACTTTGAGTTTTGATTTTGTTTTCCAGATGAAGAAGGTGAGAATGAAGAGGTGGATGTGCAGGCAATATGTAACGCCCCACTTTTCGAACCCTAATTTTGGAACCCTAAGACGTTGTATTTATTGCTTTGATTGTCGCAATTA
This sequence comes from Salvia splendens, assembly GCF_004379255.2. Taxonomy (NCBI): domain Eukaryota; kingdom Viridiplantae; phylum Streptophyta; class Magnoliopsida; order Lamiales; family Lamiaceae; genus Salvia; species Salvia splendens. The sequence continues at coordinate 35,676,084 of NC_056032.1, read as the reverse complement.
AATGTCGAATCGTTATGTGATTTATTCGATGACCTAATTTTATTTTGACCTAGTCAATTTCGTTGATTTTATGACGTGGCTTAAATTAATTGATGTGGAATGAAATATATTGCGGTAACTTATATTTTAAGGGGAGTGAGATTTAATTAGGATCATAAATAATTACCTTGCCCTTTTGTGGAGAAAATTTCGACCATTATTATTATTTGGAGAGGAATTATTTTTCTTGGATTTAATTATTTATTTTGGGATAGTTATCCAAATTAAATCCTAAAGCCTAATTAACTTATTTCTTCATGATAAAAATCGGCCCTATTATTTTTCCCTAAGGGAGATTTCGAAATCTCCTAGTTTGTGGGAGAAGGAAATTATTCATTATTTATTTTGATCCCTTAATTATTTCTTTCCATGTTTTAATTGGAATATCCTAGCAAATCTTGCCTTATCTATTTTATTAAAGATTTGGAAATTATTCCTTGTGGAAGAAATAATTTCACACGCCTATTCCTAGTTCATGGGAGGATTTTTATTTATTTTTCTGCTCCGTATTATATTTTATTCTGCTCCGTGAAAATACCAAATTAAATCATGGCTAATTAAATAACCATGATTTTCGAATATCCTCCTTATTCTCCCTCAATTTACACGCCAATCATCCCTCCCCAAATCACTCAAATCTTTTTTTGATTTATTCTCCGTATCTTCATGCAATTAATTGGAGATTTCATCTTAACTCTATAAATAAAACAAAACCTAACCCTAGCCCCCACCAAAAAAATCGCCCCCTCCCTTGAAGTACACGCTCATTCCCTCTTCTCCACTCTCCCACACTTGTTCATCCATTCTACTCAAGATCCCCTCAATTTCCCAAGAGATTATTGAAGAACCAAGGTTTTATTCACTTTTTACCGATTGTTTCGTCCAAGAAAGGTAAATTCAAACCTATATTCTTCACTCCTCTCCACCTAAACCTTCTTTGACTCCGTCATGCATGTAGAGAGTGTAGGGAATGCGGATCTAAGGGTTTAATCGGTGAGAATGTGTAATCGTATGTGTGAATGCATTTTGATTTCAATTGGTTGATGATTTAATGAATCCTCGGTGAATGATATGTGATTTCATGAAAATCTGTGTCTAAGGACCCTTTTGAGCATGCTTGTATGTTAAAACCATGAAAAGGTTTAAACCCTAATTCGGATTTCCTAAAAGCATGAGAAACTGTGATTCCGAACAGTAAGTTCCGACTCGTTTTTGACCGACCAAATGAACTCCGATTTGACTGATTCTTTTTCCTAAGTAAACTTCATGATGTCTTCTATGTTTTGTGTAAATTTCAACCCATTTAGATAAAATATGGATTTTTGGTGAATTTTTAAAGTTGACTGCGCATTTCTGGCAGAAACTGTTTTCTCGACCAGTAGGTTACGTTTTCTATTTGACCGACCTAAAAAGGTTATTTTGACATGAAATTTAAACTGGAAGTTATTTGATGAGTCTACTGCTTTTTCGTAAAGTTTTAGCCCCAACGGAACTCGGATGAAGTTTCTAGGGTATAATAAATGCGGGCGATCGTGACTTAAACAGACTTAAATATAACAAGGAAAATAGGCTAGGGATTCATCAATAAGGCTTGACCAACATATTAAACGAGCAATTAAGTATAAAACAAGATGAGGGCTCAGGTTTAAATAATGAGTTGGGCCAGACATTAATATTTATGGAAAAGATTAAGAGTTTGACATTATCCAACAAGACTTTAAAATATCCAATAACGGAACAAATTCAAGTTCAAGCCCAATTGCTAATAAGTAAAAGAAATATCGCAGCGGAAAACGACCAAGAAAAAGAGTGAAGTCATGTGTGAAGACACGATGACACTCGGAGTTTCAAGACAATATTATCATTTCGTTTAATTTGCTCAACACCGCCAACCGCTCGTCGCCGCTCAACCTGCACATAAGGAAAACATATGCAAGGCTGAGTACTTATAAAATACTCAGTGGACTTATGCCGAAAACATTTTTAATAAAGATATAGTTTATCATGCCATACGTAAGTAACCATCGGGGTTTAGCTTTAGAAAGGCCCGAGGCACTCAAATCATTTCCCATTGTAAAATTCGACTGATCAGTCATTTTCCCATAGACAATAGCCATATCTGCCAATACATGACAAGGAATGCGGCCGCAAACCAGGTCACTAGACCGGCCAGCCCGTACGCTAGCACACGATCTACCATAGGTGTATACTAATCCAAGTAGGGTTTGCGGCCCTACGAGGACCCGAATTCGATTTATATAATAGTGGCAACAACCACATCAGATAGGCACGTTAAAACAAATCACGGCATGATAAATACTTTAAACCACCCTTATAGCTCCACAATCATACGTAAAAGAGTTTAGTAAAAGAAAGCCCACACATAGTGTAGGGTAGAAAAGAAGCCCACCTCGATCCTTTAGATTTCAAGTTTCGCTTTTCCTTTGATATCACGCTTTACGCACGAATTTTTACCTTTGGATAAGGTATTCCCAATTAGTCACTAACATGGACTTAGTATTATGCATGTCCTTAATTTTTTCCTTTTCCCAACAACAAATGGAAATCACATCATAGCATAACATCTTTGCATATCACATCATCTTGTCACACATACAATTCATGTATGCCATTCAAAACATAAAAATATAGTTATTTTGCAAAGGTAGAAATCTGGCAGCACTGCGCAACTATTTTATAAAAATTATTAAAAATTCACCCGACTTCCGTTGGGGCTAAAATTTTACCAAAACGCAGTAGACTCATCAAATAACTTCCAGTTTAAAAATCATGTTAAAATAACGTTTTTAGGTCAGTCAAATAGAAAACGTAACTCACTGGTCGAGAAAACACTTTCTGCCAGAAATGCGCAGTCAACTTTAAAAATTCACCATAAATTCATCTTTCGTCCAAATGAGTTGAAATTCGCACAAAATACAGAAGAAATCATGACGTTTACTCAGGAAAAAGAATCGATCAAATCGGAGTTCATTTGGTTGGTCAAAAACGAGTCGGAACTTACTATTCGGAATCACAGTTCCTCATGCTTTTAGAAATTCGAATTAGGGTTTACCCCCACTTATTCAAAATCAACCTTTTTCATGGTTTTAACACACAAACATGCTCGAGAGAGTCCTTATACTCATGTTTTGGTAACATCATATATCATTCACCATAGATTCATTAAATCATCAAACAATTCATTCAAAACGCAAATCACACATCCAAACACAAATTCCCACCGATTAAATCCCTTAGATTTGAGATCCCTCCACTCACTAGATGCATGAGGGAACAAAAGAAGAGTTGAGATGGAGAGGAATGAAGAATAGGGTCCGATTTTTTACCTCTCTTGGACGAAATAAACGGTAGGAACGAATAAAAGTCTTGATTCTTCAATAATCTCTTGGATATTCGAAAGGATCTTGAGTAGAGTGGAAGAACAAGTGTGGGAGATTGAAGAAGAGGGAGGGGGCGTGTGATTTGAGGGAGAATAAGGGAGAATATTTCGAAAATCATGGCTATATAATTAGCCATTGATTTAATTTAGTATTTTCACGGAGCAGAATAAAATAATACGGAGCAAGAAAATCAATAAAAATCCTCCCACAATAAATGGAAACAGGCGTGTGAAATATTCCTTCCACAAGGAATAATTTCCAAAACTTGAATAAAATAAGATAAGGCAAGATTTGCTAGGATATTCCAATTAAAACATGGAAAGAAATAATTAAGGGATCAAAATAAATAATGAATAATTTCTTCTCCCACAAGCTAGGAGATTTCGAAATCTCCCTTAGGAATAATAGGGGCCGATTCTTTCATCAAGAAATAGGATAATTAGGCTTTGGATTTAATTGGGTAATTATCCCAAGCAAATAATTAAATCCAAGAAAATAATTCCTCTCCATAATTTCATAGTGGTCGAAAATTCCAATAAAATGGGTAAGGCAATTATTTATGATCCTATTAAAAATTTCACTCCCCAAAATAAAAATATAATTTGCTGCTATATTTCATTCCGAATCGATTAATTAAGGCCACGTCATCAATTCGACAAGATTGACTATTCCACCTCTCAACTCCAAAACAAAATTAGGTCGCATAGAAATCAAGCAATTAAATTCACTCGTCAATTAATCCACATACTTCACGGCATTAAAACATTTAATGCAAAATTTTAGGGTTCGAAAATTAGGGTTCGAAAAGAGGGGCGTTACATCCTACCACTCTTAAAAGAAATTTCGTCCCGAAATTTGGTACTCTCAAGGGAAGAGTTCTGGGTACAGTTCCATCACCTTGTCCTCAAGCTCCCACGTGGCTTCCTCGTGTCCGTGGTTTCTCCCAAGTACTTTCACGTAAGCAACCGGTTTATTTTGTCACGTTCTGGACCTTTCGGTCTAAAGTCATTTGGGGTCTCTCCTCGTAGCTCAAGTCCGGGTTCAACGCGACTTCTTCGTAGTGAATCACATGCTTTAGGCCAAATACGTGTTTTCGCAATTGTGATACGTGAAAGACGTTGTGCACGTTTCCAAGGCTTGGGGGTAGCGCCAAACGGTACACAACGGGTCCTACTCCTTCTAGAATTTCATAAGACCCGATAAATCGTGGCTTCAACTTTCCCTTGACACCAAAACGCGTTATCCCTCTTGACGAGGATACTTTGAGGAAAGCTTTGTTGCCGGCTTGAAATTGTAAGTCGGTTCGTCGTACATCCGCGTATGACTTTTGTCTGTCTTGAGCTTCTTTTATCCTCGCACGAATTTTTCGAACGATTCTAACCATTTCTTCGACTGCGTCGGGCCCGAGTACCCTTCTCTCACCAACTTCGTCCCAGTAGAGCGGGGATCTACACTTTCTCCCGTACAAGGCTTCGTACGGAGCCATGTTTATCGTTGCCTGGAAACTGTTGTTGTAGGCGAATTCAATCAATGGGAGTGCGGACTCCCAACTCCCTCCTCGGTCCAACACCACGACTTTTAACATATCCTCGAGGGTTTGGATCGTTCTTTCGGATTGCCCGTCCGTCTGCGGGTGAAAAGCGGTGCTGAAGTTCAGTCGAGTGCCTAGCTCACGTTGTAGGCTGATCCAGAATCTTGATGTGAACTTCGGGTCACGGTCGGACGTGATCGTCACGGGGACTCCATGCAGTCGCACTATTTCTTTTATATACACTTGAGCTAGCTTGTTTGATCCATAGGTTATGGGTATCGGTATGAAGTGTGCACTCTTGGTGAGTCGGTCTATAACTACCCATATGGCAGTATTCCCTCTTTGCGTTTTTGGCAGTGCTGTCACAAAGTCCATGGCAATGTGCTCCCATTTCCACTCGGGGATTTCTAGTGGTTGCAACTTTCCGTAAGGTCGTTGATGTAGAGCCTTCACTTGCTGGCAGGCTAAGCAGCGCTCCATAAATGCCGCGATGTCACTCTCCATACCATTCCACCAAAAGGACTTTTTCAAGTCTTGATACATCTTCGTGCTTCCCAGGTGAGCGGTGTATGGAGTCTCATGAGCTTCATTCATGATCTCGTTCTTGAGTTCCACGTTGTTTGGTACGCACAGTCTCTCTTCAAAAGTGAGGGCGTTGTCAGATTCCTCACTAAAACTTCCAGATTTTCCTGTTCTCACTTTAGTTTGAAATTTTCCAACTTTCGTATCTATTCGTTGTGCTGCAACGATTCTTGTTCTTAGATTAGGTTCAACCATTAAAGTGGCGATTCGCGCTTCCACTGTTTCTGGTGCTCTCACCACTTCCAAGCGCATCTTACTAAACTCGCGAACCAGGATTTCTTCTATGGTGAGAAAGGTGGCTAGTTGGGAATGACCCTTCCGGCTCAAGGCATCTGCCACTACATTTGCCTTGCCAGGGTGGTAGTTGATGCCATAATCGTAGTCCTTCACCAATTCGAGCCATCTTCATTGTCGCATGTTTAAATCTCTTTTGCTCGAAGAAATATTTCAGGCTATTGTGGTCCGTAAAGATTTCACATCGAATTCCGTAGAGATGATGCCTCCAAATCTTTAGGGCATGTACTACTGCACCTAGACCCAAGTCTTGGGTTGGGTAGCTCAACTTATGCGGTCTCAATTGTCATGGCGCGTATGTGATAACTTTGTTGTTCTACATCAACACGCATCCTAGTCCCACCTTCGAAGATTCGGTGTAGACTACGTAGTTAACTCCAGGCTCCGGCACATCTAACACTGGCGCGGTGGTCAATTTCTCCTTCAAGGGTTGAAAGCTCGCTTCAAACTCCGGGGTCCAATTGACTTTGACTCCTTTCTTGAGTTGTTGGGTCATTGGTCTCGCTATCTTGGTGAATCCTTCTATGAACCTTCGGTAGTATCCTGCCAAACCTAGGAAACTCCGAATCTCGTTCGGTGACGATCGTGACTTCCATTGTTGTACAGCCTCAACTTTGGCAGGATTCACTCGGATTCCTTCTGCCGACACGATGTAACCAAGAAAGTTGACTTCTTCCAGCCAAAACTCACAGTTGCTGAATTTAGCGTATAGCTTCTCGGTCCTCAACGTCTCCAAGGTGATTCGTAGATGTCCCTCGTGCTCTCTCTCATTCTTCGAGTAGACAAGCACGTCATCGATGAACACCAAAACGAACTTATCCAAGTACGGATGAAACACTCGATTCATCAAGTCCATGAATATCGCAGGTGCATTCGTCAATCCACACGGCATTACGACAAACTCATAGTGACCATATCTCGTATGAAAAGCCGTCTTTGGTATATCCTCTCTTCGGACTCTCAACTGATGGTACCCGGACCTCAAGTCCATCTTAGAGAATACACCGGCTCCTCGAAGTTGATCGAATAGGTCATCTATCCTCGATAGTGGATATTTGTTCTTGAGGGTCATCTTGTTCCCTATAATCGATACACATTCTCATCGATCCATCCTTCTTTTTTACAAAAAGCACCGGTGCGCCCCACGATGAAACACTGGGTCTAATAAGACCCAGGTCCATAAGCTCTTGGAGCTGTATCTTGAGTTCCTCTAACTCCTTAGGCGCCATTCTGTATGGTGCCTTGGACACAGGTGCCGACCCTGGCTCTAGGTCGATTGTGAACTCCAGTTGTAGGTCTGGCGGTGGTCCAGGTAAAGTTTTGGGGAAAACGTCGGGAAATTCTTGTACAACGGCAACATTTCCCACTTTACTTTCTCCTACCTCTTCTCCTTGTAGTTAGGCAAGATAGGCAGGACGCCCCTTTCTTACCATCGTACTAGCTTGGAGCGCGGAGATGATAGATGCTCGCCGGTTCATCAAGATTCCATTGCATAAGGTGGGTTCCTTGCCCTGGGCTTGTAGAGATATCTGTCTCTCCTTACAACGAACCATCGCAAAAATTTGTGGTTAATCAAACCATTCCTAGAATTACGTCGATATCCCTCATCGCCATAACTTGCAAATCGTGAGCGACTAACTTAAGTTCTCCCATGAAAATTTCTATTAACTCTTCTCGTTTTGTCTTCTAACTTCCATACGATTTTTTTCTAATATTCATGGTATTATCACACATTTCTTTTCTCGATCGTATCGTCGTCCCGTGGCTCTTTCTCGTCACCTTTCATAGGTTCTTTCTTGCCGACGATATTTATTTTGTGCAAAAAACTCTATGAAGGGGCTTGTACTTCCTCTATAATTTCCTCGCACGATGGTAAGCGTAAATACATCTTCTCATATTTATTCGCTTATCGTTCGATCGATCGTTCACGCATATATGTATCTCGTCTGTTATGTCGACGCTTCTGGTTGGTGTGTCATTTTAGAGCATGTCTGACTATAGAAACTTATTCCTTGTGTATATCCAAGTCGACTACTGCAGTTCTCTACCGTCTAGTAACAAGGATTCGAAAATTTACCCAACAGTCTTACTTGGATATGAACAGAATTCCAATTGTTGCAACATTGCCAAGGATGTCTTTAGTCGGGAAGGCTCCAAAATTAATCAAGGAAACAAGAACAACAATGCAATGATTGAGTTTCATTGGACTCAACCCATCCATTCTAAGAATTAAATGGTTTAGAGGTATCAAATAAAACCCATAGGGCTTTGAGAATTTACTTCTGATGAGAGCTCGGAAGAACATGAGATAGGTCATGGAAACAGGATGAAACTGCAAAAATTCTCAAATTTCATAGCCGACTGCTAGATCACAATTTGCAAAATTTCGGATAGCAATGAATGATATCGTTCAAACGGGTCAAGGCCTAAAATAATCAGTCGCGGCAGGATTTAGAAACATAGACAAATGTCATGAAGTAGTACAAATAATGGTTCAACAACATCATGGTATTGGAAAAAGATGAACTCACATCAATGGGTTCGCGGGTTTGTTAAAGACAACTCAAAGTGAATGGAATTTTTCAGAAGTTAACAAGATCAACCATTAAGGAAGAAGAGAACAAGATAGTCTTAACTTGGTGTTGCAGAAAAAAAATTCATTGAGTATGAAGCAATATATGTAGTGAAACCGAGTTAAAAAGAATTTCACTTCTGCAAGAAAGAACTTGCCACATACATGGTTACCGAATAAAGAGGTGAGCTAGTAGTTCCAAGAAGAATATTCCATCCTTTAAAGAAAACAGGTCTGTAGGTGTGATCATACTGAAGGTCATAACTGCAAACGACCTTAGGAATAAAGTTCAATGACGGAAGTTCACAAGGTCAAAATATTGTCCTTACGAAAGATGAATCAAAGAAGACGACTAATCAAGATGTCCAAGGTACGAAGGCAAGTACAAATTTTCAAGAACTGAAAGCGAGTCATGACTCGATATGGGAAAAATATAGTGGGCATTACTTGCAAATTGGGAGTCAACCAAGGTGTTTAAATAGACAAGGGCTCACGTTTATTCAAAACGTCCCGAAAGAACTTAGAATCCGAGTAAGTACTGTTGATTTAAAAAAAATCGTTCATTCTAGCTACGAGGGTCGTACTCGCACATTTTCACGAGCCTGAACATGGTAACATCGTTCTATGGAATCATGGATTCCAAGTTGAGATTCATCGTATTGTCGAAATTAATAACATTTTTTTTAATGTCGCATCTTCAAAGTCTTCTTGCCATGCCACGTAGTTTTCAAAAGCATTGCCATTTTACACATGGTCTTAAGGTGTCGTAAACGTCGTCGTATTTGTGTCGCATCGCCACTCTGGCATGGTATGCAAGACTGCATGGTTTTATTAGATCTTAGGTATGATCTCGCCATTGTGAGGATACACCAAAGTTCGAAATATATATATTCGTTGGTTTTATCACTCAGGAAAGTGATATTGCAGTTGTCAACTTACAACTAAGTTCTAGCACGTTCAGTCTGGCCTACCTCTTAGGCACTCTATAATTTCAAGCATAGCTTGAAGCCTTGTACTTCAACGTCTATCTGATCATTACCTAACTTAAGCTTCATCTGGCTCCTACGTTTGCAGCTAAGTTCAAAAGTTCCACATTCCACTTTAATAGTGGTTCTATACGATACCTCGTACATCACCGGTCATGAATTTTCACCACATAAACGTCATGCATATATTGCACAATCAACACATTTATTCGTATAAATCGTTTGGTGTTCCATAGCATAACAAACATCGTACATTAATATATGTGGATAGCAACACTCAGTCAATCAATCATCCATGGAATCGCATTTCATAAATCATGCAGTTCATGCTCATCTGTATCACAATCACAACTCGCAACTACACGCGTATCATGTTTTGCATTTCACAGTTTCATAGTCATGAAATTTTAACCGCCTAGGCATAAAAGTTTTGTCGTTCATGGAAGCAGCATATATTTTCTTCAAGTAAAAATTTGCAGTTTCGTGGACGTAATAGCAAACCTCAACATCAATGAATACAAGTTCACAATCATACTTCAATATCCAGCATATTCAAAGTCATCATGCCTCACTGTTAAACAAAAGCAATTGTATAATCTCATAGTGTCTCACGGTTCATATCTTCACAACATTTTCCAAAAGCCATAGTATTTACTTATTTTTCATAGGTGTTGTTTCATAGTATAATCGAGTAATCACACGCATACTTTACGTTTCACAATTCATGTGATTTCAATCATTTAGAATTTCATCTATCCAAACTCATACAAGTCCAATCACATATTCGCCGATTTCCTCATCAAGGTGTGCACAACAATATTCATCATTTTTTTTGGCATAGTAGTATTAAACAATTTCATATACATGTATTTTCATCATCCCACACTTCAAACAACATTTTCGAAGACGTCATATTATCTTCGATTTCCATCGAAATAATTTCATTCTCACAAGAGTAATATTCCCATCGAAATTTCCAACATTTCACAGGTTCGGATCAATATAAATTGAGATACTTGTTACCTCATTCTTCGTGGTTGGGCGGAGACGAATCGTGGTGTTGAGCCTTCGACGATTATCATTTAGTCAAATTACACATGAATAGACTTTGACTCAACAAGACTCTTAGGTCCAGAGCGGAAAGAACTGAGGCTCTGATACCAAACTGTCACGTCCGCCCTTCTAGGGTATAATAAATGCGGGCGATCGTGACTTAAACAGACTTAAATATAACAAGGAAAATAGGCTAGGGTTTCATCAATAAGGCTTGACCAACATATTAAACGAGCAATTAAGTATAAAACAAGATGAGGGCTCGGGTTTAAATAATGAGTTGGGCCAGACATTAATATTTATGGAAAAGATTAAGAGTTTGACATTATCCAACAAGACTTTAAAATATCCAATAACGGAACAAATTCAAGTTCAAGCTCAATTGCTAATAAGTAAAAGAAATATCGCAGCGGAAAACGACCAAGAAAAAGAGTGAAGTCATGTGTGAAGACACGATGACACTCGGAGTTTCAAGACAATATTATCATTTCGTTTAATTTGCTCAACACCGCCAACCGCTCGTCGCCGCTCAACCTGCACATAAGGAAAACATATGCACGGCTGAGTACTTATAAAATACTCAGTGGACTTATGCCGAAAACATTTTTAATAAAGATATAGTTTATCATGCCATACGTAAGTAACCATCGGGGTTTAGCTTTAGAAAGGCCCGAGGCACTCAAATCATTTCCCATTGTAAAATTCGACTGATCAGTCATTTTCCCATAGACAATAGCCATATCTGCCAATACATGACAAGGAATGCGGCCGCAAACCAGGTCACTAGACCGGCCAGCCCGTACGCTAGCACACGATCTACCATAGGTGTACACTAATCCAAGTAGGGTTTGCGGCCCTACGAGGACCCGAATTCGATTTATATAATAGTGGCAACAGCCACATCAGATAGGCACGTTAAAACAAATCACGGCATGATAAATACTTTAAACCACCCTTATAGCTCCACAATCATACGTAAAAGAGTTTAGTAAAAGAAAGCCCACACATAGTGTAGGGTAGAAAAGAAGCCCACCTCGATCCTTTAGATTTCAAGTTTCGCTTTTCCTTTGATATCACGCTTTACGCACGAATTTTTACCTTTGGATAAGGTATTCCCAATTAGTCACTAACATGGACTTAGTATTATGCATGTCCTTAATTTTTTCCTTTTCCCAACAACAAATGGAAATCACATCATAGCATAACATCTTTGCATATCACATCATCTTGTCACACATATAATTCATGTATGCCATTCAAAACATAAAAATATAGTTATTTTGCAAAGGTAGAAATCTGGCAGCACTGCACAACTATTTTATAAAAATTATTAAAAATTCACCCGACTTCCGTTGGGGCTAAAATTTTACCAAAACGCAGTAGACTCATCAAATAACTTCCAGTTTAAAAATCATGTTAAAATAACGTTTTTAGGTCAGTCAAATAGAAAACGTAACTCACTGGTCGAGAAAACACTTTCTGCCAGAAATGCGCAGTCAACTTTAAAAATTCACCATAAATTCATCTTTCGTCCAAATGAGTTGAAATTCGCACAAAATACAGAAGAAATCATGACGTTTACTCAGGAAAAAGAATCGATCAAATCGGAGTTCATTTGGTTGGTCAAAAACGAGTCGGAACTTACTATTCGGAATCACAGTTCCTCATGCTTTTAGAAATTCGAATTAGGGTTTACCCCCACTTATTCAAAATCAACCTTTTTCATGGTTTTAACACACAAACATGCTCGAGAGAGTCCTTATACTCATGTTTTGGTAACATCATATATCATTCACCATAGATTCATTAAATCATCAAACAATTCATTCAAAACGCAAATCACACATCCAAACACAAATTCCCACCGATTAAATCCCTTAGATTTGAGATCCCTCCACTCACTAGATGCATGAGGGAACAAAAGAAGAGTTGAGATGGAGAGGAATGAAGAATAGGGTCCGATTTTTTACCTCTCTTGGACGAAATAAACGGTAGGAACGAATAAAAGTCTTGATTCTTCAATAATCTCTTGGATATTCGAAAGGATCTTGAGTAGAGTGGAAGAACAAGTGTGGGAGATTGAAGAAGAGGGAGGGGGCGTGTGATTTGAGGGAGAATAAGGGAGAATATTTCGAAAATCATGGCTATATAATTAGCCATTGATTTAATTTAGTATTTTCACGGAGCAGAATAAAATAATACGGAGCAAGAAAATCAATAAAAATCCTCCCACAATAAATGGAAACAGGCGTGTGAAATATTCCTTCCACAAGGAATAATTTCCAAAACTTGAATAAAATAAGATAAGGCAAGATTTGCTAGGATATTCCAATTAAAACATGGAAAGAAATAATTAAGGGATCAAAATAAATAATGAATAATTTCTTCTCCCACAAGCTAGGAGATTTCGAAATCTCCCTTAGGAATAATAGGGGCCGATTCTTTCATCAAGAAATAGGATAATTAGGCTTTGGATTTAATTGGGTAATTATCCCAAGTAAATAATTAAATCCAAGAAAATAATTCCTCTCCATAATTTCATAGTGGTCGAAAATTCTAATAAAATGGGTAAGGCAATTATTGATGATCCTATTAAAAATCTCACTCCCCAAAATAAAAATATAATTTGCTGCTATATTTCATTCCGCATCGATTAATTAAGGCCACGTCATCAATTCGACAAGATTGACTATTCCACCTCTCAACTCCAAAACAAAATTAGGTCGCATAGAAATCAAGCAATTAAATTCACTCGTCAATTAACCCACATACTTCACGGCATTAAAACATTTATTAAACGTAATTACTCTTGGTCGTTTTATTTATTAAACCTAAATTTTGGTCACACTTTTATTGAAAACCCTAGCCTTCTTTGAATGTCCTTTAAAACCCCTTTTAAGTCGCGATCGCCCGCTTTTATTAACCCTAGGGGGCGGTCGTGACACAATAACAGATGGAATTGAAGAGAAGAAGGTTGGATCGGAATCAATGGTTGGGATGAAACGAAGCATTGGCTGTACATCATACATTTGCTCTGGTAAATAACAGTTAGATCCCATGGGCAACACCACACCACAATCATCTGATGCCTGAATGCTGCAAAGACATCTGCCATCATTTATGGCTCTCGACACCCTTTGTTCTTCTCCATGCAACGGTCCCCCCAAAGAAAAATGTACAACAACAAAAAAAACTTAATTTTTTTATATTTGGTAGTAATACTATAATTAATCGCTTTTAGTTAAGGGAGCATTTCTTGAGAGAGAGATGACTATTGTAGGTGAAGGTGGGGCGAGGGCGAGGGCGAGGAAGATGTTATTTGGGCACAAAATACTATGGGGAAAGGTTAAGTTGTTTGCATGTCTAATCTTGCTTGTAAAGCTTTTGCCTTTTTGTAGGAAAGCCTTTCTTCTTTTGCAATCAAATAATTTCCTTCCAATTTATGCCCCTTAAAATTTAGACACGACCCAATGTAGAAATTGAAGAATTTTATACACACACACCAACGTATGTAAGCACTGAATTATAATAGCAAATTGCAATTATAAAATTTGTTTGCTTGATTTGTACCTCTAAAGCTAGAATATTATGTTCACGACTGCTTTTGACTGTTGAAATATCATGACTTGAATATCGGGTACATCTATTTCTATTTTACTACTCTATTCGCGGTTTAAAAACCTCATTTTAATTTTACACAAATTTTAAGAAATTATATGATTTTATAAAGAAAAATAAGTGAATAAAATTAATAAAATATTAGTCATACTTTTATATTGGTTCTATTATGAAATTTGTGTGTAATAATTTAGTGGATAGTAAGATCCATTTAATCAAAAATAAAAAGAAGTAAACGAGTCTTTAAATTGCGTCCAAAATAGGTCATTATTTCGAAAAGTATTCTTTTCAGTCCCGTTAGTATTTATTTAGGGTGTACTCCGGAGATATTCAATCGACAATTCTTGTGTAATTATCCGTCTAGCAGTATCAAATCATACTACATTTTTCATAATCAGTATGCATAAAACTAACTTAAAGCCGACATTTTGTAGCCAAAAATGACATAAAAGAGTAAATATGATGAAAGAATAAAAAGGCGGTTTCAAATATCCCACTTTAAGAAGAAAATAGATAGGTACTCTAATCCAATAATAAAGGTTAATTGCGTAACTACTACAAACCCTCACTTATAAAGCCTACTCCTTTTTGAATAAATGATGCATATAATTTATACTACATCATAGTAGTATATTAAAGACATTATTATGGTGACCTAAAAAATTAGGATTGAATCTTGAGATAAGAAATGCCTTTATTTTGTTTGTTTGCCATATTGATAATGTGGTATTGACACATCACATGTAGACGAGTAACATGTTATTTAAAAATAAAAATGGAATCCTAATCTACAACCATAAATCATTCTAATTCCGGCAGAAGTTCGTTAGGTAAAATTGGATGGACAATGGCACCCCTCCCTCCAAACTCAACGTGTTATGTTTGTTAGTAAGATTATAAGAGTATCCGCAATAGGGGAAGTCTCGGCGGACGTCGGACCGGCATGCCGGTCGTCCGTGCGGAACGTCCGCTATTGACTGCTGTGCGCGGACGTCCGTCGTGACGTCCGCTATTGCGGTGACACCACAGACGTCCCGATTTTTGATTTTTTTAAAAAACTCTGTATATACGGCTCGTTGAACTTCATTTCATTCGCACCAACAAGAAACCCATATTCGACTCCATAACGATATAATTGAAGAGCTATGGACGCGGAGGGGTGCACGTTGATATTTATTGATATTTATAATGTAATTTGTTTAAATTAATAAAAAATGGAATCCTAATCTACAACCATAAATCATTCTAATTCCGGCAGAAATTCGGTAGGTAAAATTGGATGGACAATGGCACCCCTCCCTCCAAACTCAACGTGTTATGTTTGTTAGTAAGATTATAAGTGTATCCGCAATAGCGGAAGTCCCGGCGAACGTCGGACCGGCATGCCGGTCGTCCGTGCGGAACGTCCGCTATTGACTGTTGTGCGCGGACGTCCGTCGTCCGCTATTGCGGTGACACGACAGACGTCCTGATTTTTGAATTTTTTTAAAAAACTCTGTATATACGGCTCGTTGAACTTCATTTCATTCGCACCAATAAGAAACCCATATTCGACTCCATAACGATATAATTGAAGAGCTATGGACGCGGAGGGGTGCACGTTGATATTTACTGATATTTATAATGTAATTTGTTTAAATTAATAAAAAATGGAATCCTAATCTACAACCATAAATCATTCTAATTCCGGCAGAAATTCGGTAGGTAAAATTGGATGGACAATGGCACCCCTCCCTCCAAACTCAACGTGTTATGTTTGTTAGTAAGATTATAAGAGTATCCGCAATAGCGGAAGTCCCGGCGGACGTCGGACCGGCATGCCGGTCGTCCGTGCGGAACGTCCGCTATTGACTGTTGTGCGCGGACGTCCGTCGTGACGTCCGCTATTGCGGTGACACGACAGACGTCCCGATTTTTAAATTTTTTTAAAAAACTCTGTATATACGGCTCGTTGAACTTCATTTCATTCGCACCAACAAGAAACCCATATTCGACTCCATAACGATATAATTGAAGAGCTATGGATGCGGAGGGGTGCACGTTGATATTTATAATGTAATTTGTTTAAATTATTGTCTTTTTTTAGTTGTACTATTTTTATTTTTTTCATTTAATGAAACTATTATTGCACTTTCTCCGTCTGTATTCATGTCGAAATTTTAATTCCGTAAATTGTTTAATTTGGTGAATTTGTGAATTTTTATAATTGTTCTTATCCGCCGAGATGTCCTTGGGATGTCCGCTATTGTGCAGTGTGATGTCCTTATCACGTGGCAGGAGGTGTTTTTGGGGTGTTCGCCGGGACATCCGTCCCTATTGTGGATGCTCTTACAGGCTAATTTTGTAACACACAAACACTACTAGTTCTTAGTACCTTCTAAGGAAGTACTCCCTCCGTTTTTTAAAAATAGGGAGGTTTGAAATGACACGGGTTTTAATGCATAATTTTGTAAAGTAAGAGAGAGAGGAGAAAAATTGGTAAAGTAAGAGAGGGGGAGAGAAAAAAGTAATGAAATTAATGTTAGTGGATCATGGGGTCCACTTTAAGTTATTAATTGTAGTGGTATAAGTGGTAAATAAATTGATGTATAGGGGTGTAAGGCCATCCGTAACGCTGTCTCTTATCCGTCTCATCTCTTAACTATTCATGGGCCCCACCGTACTTTTCACTCCATCTCTTAACTAAGAGATATCGCCTGCAACCCTCCATCTCTTATTCGTCTCTTAACCATCTCATCTCTTAACTATTCATTCAATTTCATTTTTTGTTTTTATTTCCAACAAATTCAATTAATAAAAACACACTTCATTATATAAAATAAAATTACAACTTAAAATCATTAAAAAATACATAATTAAATTCATGGAAAAATAATTAAAAAAAGACATAATTTAAAATACAAATTTATAGAAATTATAAAAACTACTCTGCCGGCGAATCATCCCCCGAAGGCGGTGACGGTGCACTGAATGGAGGCGGAATACCAAGTTGTCCCGCCAGATACACAATGCCGGCATGATGGGCTTGATATTGGGCGGGCGTCATCCGGGAAGTGTCCGCCATCGTGGCAGTGAAGTACATGGACATTAGGGAGGAGGGCTGCCCTTGGGAACCCGCCTGGCTTGATTCGTCTCGGCCCCTCCTCCCTCTAGCCACCTTCGCCGCCTTGGTCCTTTGCGGCCAACGGCGCACACGGGAGGAGCCCCCTGCAACCTCCTGCGAGGCAACCTCTTGTGCGGCGCTGCCTGAACCGCCCCCACTAGACGAGTATTGGCCACCTGTCATGTGCTTCGTGCATTTCGAGGTCGAGCCGTGCTGGACTGGACACCGCCTCGTCCTCCTTCCGGATTGGGTTCATCCGGATAATCCTCCCTAATTTGTGATAATCCCTGCGAATACCTCGGGGCGGAGGGTCGAGCGTATGTATCCACATCAAAATGGGGTAGTTGATACCCCGTCGGCGTCGACGAGCCTTGGGTGCCCCGCGTCGACGAACCGGAGCCACCCAAGACATTGTACATGCCCCCAGTCGCCAAACGCGTTAATGTCAAACCCGCCGGAGCCCCCAGAGTTTCCGTCGTCGGACATTTTGTGATAAAAATTGGAGAGATTAGATGAAAATTGGAGAGGAAATGGAGATGATTTGGGAAGAATAGATGTGTGTTTGTGTGTATAATGAGGATGAAATAGGAGTATTTATAGAGTAAAAAAAGAAAGAAAGAAAAAAAAATGGTCGAAAACGGTAACATTACCGTTTGAATTTTTAAATTTTTTTATTACATTCGATTTTTTTTAAAAAATGATTTAATGCGTCAGCGTGACGAAGCCCACTCGCGGGCCGGCGAGTGGGCGTCACGCCTTGCTCCAGCGCGCGCCACGTCGCGCGGGCGCGTGGCGAGCTAGCGCGCCAGCCGTCTCGGTGGGACGGGCGTCTCGGCGAGACCGGGACGAGACGGGACGCTGTAACGCGTCTCGCTGCCGTCTCGTCTGAGATATGAGACACCCGCGCGACACGTTGCGGGTGCTCTAAAGATTTCCTAAAACAGAAAGTTTGAAGGTTGCTATTTTTAAAGAACGGACTAAAATGGAAAGAGTAGTTATTTTAAAAAACCGGAGGGAGTAGTATATAATTGAAAATTTCTATTGTTTTGAAAAACAAAAAGGTCTTATTAAAATAATTGATCACAAGTCGAAACTTGCTACATACAGTTTTTTATGAAAACAACTGATACTATTAAAATTTTAAAACATGAAATGAACTTGGATAATTAAATAAAACAAAATAAAAATATACTAGTACATCATATAGACTGGGCAATATGAATATGGCATAGCCACATTATTTTACAGAGTAAGCTTAGCCACAAAAGTCGTTTTTTAAAATAATGGAAAGCAACGTGTTGGGCCACCTACATTACAACCCTTCATATTCAACAATAATAAAAAACATATATCCTCTTCCTGTCCCAACATAATTTAGTCTTTCCTTTTGAATCACAAAAAACAATCATATTAATATTTTGTTTTATGTATCTACTTTATTCATTTATATTTAAGTCGCTAAAATTAATTTATAGATTCCTAGTAGGATTCTCACTGTGAAAGAATAAAATAAAATCAAACAGGGCATATAAAGAGAGAAGGCTGGTGCAAAGTGGAATTGCATAATTTAGCAACTGAATTTTGTAGGCAGCAAAAATGAGAGGTATAGCGAAGCCATTATCGAGCCCTAGCCGGGCGGAGAAATTTCCGCCGCCGTTGATGTGGTTGATGCGCAGCAACGTGGGCAGCCGGAGCCGCAGCCGGGCGCGGTCGAGCCCCATGTTTTACCTCCGCGGCAGGAGAAGCGCCGTCGAAACTAGCCAGGAGCCCTCCTCGCCCAAAGTGACCTGCATCGGCCAAGTCCACGCCCGCCGCTCCTCCAAGGCCGCGAAGAAACGCCGCCGCTGGTGGCTCTGCTTCCGGAAGAATCCGCTGGATGGCATGCTCTGCAAGTGCGGGTCGATATTCGGGTGGAATTACAACAAGAAGGCCGATTCATTTAGGGCTTTTCCCGATTGCAAAACTGAAAACCTAGGCGATCGACGCGAGCGAGATTATACAGTGGAAAAGGAAAGGAAACAGCCGCCTAAAAATGCGTTAATGTTGACGAGGTGCAGATCCGCTCCCTACAGATCGTCGTCGCTGGGAGCTCAATTTCTGAAAGACGCCGCCGATGAAGTAGCGGCAAGCAGCATCACGGGAGAAGAAATGGAGAGTTCAATTGAAGAAATGAAGAAAAGTGTGGTGCACCCGCTGCTGCTAACGAGATGTAAATCGGAGCCGGCGAGTTTAGGGGATAGACTTGTAGCTGTTGCCCAACATACTCCTCAACAAAATTCCTAGCTTTTTCCTTTCTTTTTTAGGCTGATTAACGCATTCATAGCTACCAAATTCAATATTTACAGCTATTTTCCTTCATTTCTCATTCTTTGATTACTTAATGGGGTGAAATATTGTTATTTACAACGTTTCTATTTTCTCCTTTCCATGTATTTGATTTATGTTTTATGAGGGGTTTGCGAGAGAAATTTACATCATTTATTCTTAAAAAAATGGGTTGCAAATAATGTGAACATTTCAACTCGAAGTTTTCAAAAATATGTACTCCATGTGTTGATAAATACTCCCTATATAAATGGTACGGTATTTTTATATCGAGTAAATATTAAAATTGGTCCTAAATATATAGTTAGAATACAAATTTAGTCTAAAATATTCACTTTTTGAAAATCGGGTCCAGAACATTTGAAATCGTTATCGAAGTGATCCTAAAATTAATATACTAATGCATAACTTAATTAATATACTAATGCATAACTAATTAAACAAAATTAAATATAAAATTAATAAAATGCTAAGAAATTCCAAAATCGACTATTTCTCCCTCTTCTTCCTTCTCTTCCATCTCTCATTCGTTCTTCCTAAATCGGAATCTCTCTCTTCTTCTCTCCGGCGCTCAACGTCATCGCGTCTTTCTCTCTCTGCTCGCTCCTCCACAAATCATCGTCATCGTGTGTTTCTCCGCATTGCTGCTGTCTGAGATCAAAACCGTCGCCGACCACCATTGTTGTCGCCATCAACCCCCATTCCTTTCGGTCCTCCTCATCTCTCTCTCAATTTTCTTTGTCGGCGGTCTGGCATTGTTATCTCCACCGACGCGGTCGCTGTTGCCGGAAGATGGTTTCGCTTTCGTCGCCTCTGCCTGCTCGTTGTCAGTCTAGCAGTATTGCTGCTCCATGACCTCATCGCCGCTGCTCTTGCCTCGGTCCAACCCATTGTCATCCTCTCTCCGTCTCCCAGCTCAACCATCAATGCCCTCTCTTCTCTCCCTCCTTCTTATCAATCTTACTAAAATTCATATCTTTCTCTAATCAATTTTTGGAACCTTAACTGTCCGCCGCTGCTCAACAATTCAATCTCTCTTCCCTTTAATTTTCCGCCGCGGTGTTGCCTTACGTATAGAGATGTTTGTGGTCGATTTTGGAATTTCTTAGCATTTTATTAAATTTATATTTAATTTTATTTAATTAATTATGCATTAGTATATTAATTAAGTTTAAAAAATCATTAATTAGGCGTTGATCGTTAGTTTTTGACGGAAAATGACCACTTCGATAACGATTTCAAATGTTTAGGACTACTTCGATAACGATTTCAAATGTTCTGAACCCGATTTTTAAAAAGTGAATATTTTGAATCAAATTCTTATTCTGACTATATGTTTAGGACCAATTTTGACCTTTACTCTTTTATATTTTGGAGATTAGGACCACTTCGATAACGATTTCAAATGTTATGGACCCGATTTTTAAAAAGTGAATATTTTGGACCAAATTCGTATTCTGGCTATATGTTTAGGACTAATTTTGACATTTACTCTTTTATATTTTGGAGATTAGCAGTTAGATGAATGAGTATAATAGTAACAAAAATGGTGTGGTGTGGTGTAGTGATATTGAATTTGGTGGTGACACTTAGACATTTTATCCACATATCTTGGATTTCTTTCTTGTTTCTTTGTTAGGGCGGACACGACTTTATTTGGATTTTATTGGAAATTGCACTTTCAACATAATATTTCAAAGTTTGTGATAATAACGATGCATTTTTATAAGGAATAAGGATGGTCAATCCCATTCCATACATATGAAATCAAACTTTGGGTGTAATTCAAATGCTTGAAATTCGGAAAAAATGTTGTGATTTCCAAAAAATGTGTAACTTGTATGGATGGATGGATGGATGGATGAGAATCAGCCATTGGGAAATTTTGAGAATGAAAGTAAATCGGTTGATATATCACAAATTTTAGATTGAAAATAATTACTACAGCTCCTATTACAGTGTAACCGCTAATTTTAGTAAGTACTATTAATATGTACTAAATTACCCTCGTAGCTGCCAAATCAATTTATTACTAAAATACTATTGCCTAAAATAAATTACCAAAAATAATCAGGGCATCTCCAGTGGCTTTCGCCCAACAATAGTCCAGCCACAAACTCCTCTTGCCACATCATCAGCACTAAAAATCCTCTTGCCACATCATCAGGACAAGCAAATAGCTCAGCAATAGCCCAACAATAGTCTAGCCACATCACTCCTAATTATATAAAACAAATAATTGACAATCACACAAAATACGGAATTAAATGTACGACACAGATACGGGAAAATTCAATAATATTATTTAAATTTAAAAAAAGTACAATAAAAAAATACATTAATTTAAAAATAAATTACAATAAAAAAATACATTAATTTAAAAAAAATTACATTATTTAAAAAAAACACGACCTCCGCCTCACTCCTCGTCTCCGTCGCCCCCCTCGCCACCGTCACCGTCGCCGCCGCCTTCGTATCCGCCGGAAC
This sequence comes from Salvia splendens, assembly GCF_004379255.2. Taxonomy (NCBI): domain Eukaryota; kingdom Viridiplantae; phylum Streptophyta; class Magnoliopsida; order Lamiales; family Lamiaceae; genus Salvia; species Salvia splendens. The sequence goes on along the minus strand of NC_056032.1, from coordinate 35,654,093 downwards.
CCCCGGTGCCCCCCGGTCTTCAAATCGTCACGCATGCTCATGAGCATTGCGTGAAGGAAACTCTTCTCCTCGGGGTCCGTCGCCGTCCGCCATTCGGCTAACGTCTTGGCCATCTGAGAGCGCGTTTGTTGACGCAAGAAGAATTTGAGATCCTCTTTCGACTGGCCAAGGGGGGATGCCGACTGTACCTCCTGGGACCCCCCCGGCGCCCCCCCCCCCCCCCCCCCCCCCCCCCGCCTCCCGTTGCGCCCGCCTTTGACCAACCGGGCGAGTTCGGCGAGCGAACGATGGCGGGGACGGGAGTTCCTTCACATCCTCGGGGAGGTCGTGGGAACTAGGGCTGATAATTTTTGACACGACACGATAATCCGACACGAATCCGCACGAAATTATTGGGTTGGGGTCAAGTCTTATTGGGTCAGTGTCCTTATCGGGTTGACCCATTAAGAACCCGATAATTTCGGGTTGGGTGCAGGTTGGATGCGGGTCGGATATAGATAACCCATTAAGAAATAATAATATTATTTTAAAAATATGTATATTAATTTAATTTTTAATTTCTTGTAAATTAGGTTTAAATAGTGTAAAATGAATTTTAATCGTGTAAATTAGGTTAAAAAATAAGGTTTAATCATGTAATATCATGTTTTAATCGTTTAATATCGGGTTCGGGTCGTTATCGTGTCGTGTCAACCCATATTATATCGTGTCGATAACGGGTTCGTGTCGGGTGTGGGTCGTGTTCGGATTTGAAGGTAGCAGGTCGGGTTCGTGTTCGGATTTACAGTTTCTTTAACAGGTCGAGTTCGGGTTAGGCCTTATTGGGTTGGGTCGTTATCAGATTGACCCGATAACGACCCAATCCGCACGATTTGCCAACCCTAGCGGGAACCGCCGCTGCTGGCCGACCCTCTTGTCCTTCCCCTTGCCCTTCTTCTTTGCGGGGCCCCGACCCCGCCCTACTCCCCCCGTTTGAACGGGAGTTTCCGGAACAGCGAGAAGATCAAACCCCAACTCCTCTAAGGAGAAAGTCTCATATTGCGTGAACTGCGCCTCCGTTGGGGTCGATGTGTGTGAAGAATTAGTCAAAAAATCAAAACTGGGAGGATAGACGTTTCCCCCCCGGGCGTCCCCTGAGTCGCCGGTACCCCCCGCGGCGTCCCCTGCATCGCCGGTACCCCTCACGACATCATCTGCATCCCGGGTGTCTACCCCGGCATAGCCGGTAAACCCCCCGGCATACTCCCCCGGGTGCCATCCCGGGCATCGGACCCCATCCACCTCCCACGGGTACCGGGGGAGTTTGAGACCCGCTCGTCACTGGAGTACCTTCGTTGTTGTTCTCCATTTTGCGTTATTGATCTTGTACAGAAATTAAGATAGAGAGAGTACTCGTTAAAACAAGTGGTGTGAATGAAAATGACGTGCAAATCGCGTATATATAGTGTTTCAAAAATAAAAAAAAAAATTAAATTTGCTCGCCGAACGCTCGCCGGTCCTGAGCCTGCAATGGCGGCGAGCGGACCGGCGAGCGCTCGCGAATCAGCCAGCGCTAGCCAATTTTTCGCCGAAATGGCGCTCGCCGGTTCCAATGGTTCGGCGAGCGGACCGGCGAGCGCCGGAAATCGGCTAGCCGGCCCGCTCGCCGCAATTGGAGATGCTCTTAGCATAAACTAATAAGCACACACTTTCATGTTACGGCTCCTTCATTAGTACATCTTTTTCAAAATGATAATTTGATTTGAGTGAAAATATGGCTTGAAAATATGTCGATCACGAATGCCAAATTCTAAACCACCATAGTTTATCTTGCGTAAACTTTTAAAAAATCACAATTAATTATAGATGACCACACAAACAGTATAAATTATAAAATGTTCTTTGGAAAATAATTTGCAGAAATTGTCTCAAGCGAAAAAACAAACTTGTGTTTCTATAAATATTTATTTTTCTTTCTAAATAAAGAATTATAATGAGCAAAATGAGCTGAATATAGTAGGATTAATATGTTGAAATCGGAGTTTTTTTGGGTGATGGAAAGTTGGAAGAAAATTATATAGAAGGAAAAAATAGATCTGACAAAAGGAGTATTTTCTGAGGCCCATATGGAATTGCATAAGGAAAATACAATGCATAATTATGCTAGTAGTAGTATTATGTATTGCTTTTGTATTTTTCTAAAACAATTATTGTTTTAATTTACATGCAAAATACATTTGTTAACTACAATCGGAACCGCACTTTTTTTAAACCACGTTTATCGGCTTCTTAAGGCTGACCGCCATATCATTTATCGATTAAAAAAAAAAATAGCATGATCTCGGTCGTGTGGAAGCCAACCTCCATCCATTTGACCGTTCAACAAGTTCAACTCATTTAATAAGTCACCTAATGAGATTGTGGCAAATTAATCTCATTATCTTATAAGTTGACATTTGTTAAAAAAAATTATATATCTTTATATTAAAAATTTATATATTATATTAAAAATGAGTAGTGATTTAGAGACATAATGTCTCTATGCCATAATACCCCTATGACTTATTGACATAATTTTATTTTATATTGTGACTAATATATCCTTAATAATGTTATTATGGATAGTCTAATTTAAAGGGTTAATTCAATTAAGTATGGTTAATTGTTATACATCCAAGTACTTAATGATATGTAGCGCATACTTTTAAAAAATTTTCTTTATATTTATTTTTCTTTATACTTTTCTTATAGGTATATATTCTAGTACAATTTTTGACAAGCTTTCTCCTTACTTAAAATTTTAAGAATTTAAAGAATTAAAATTTTAAAAAGTAAAATAAAAATAAAAATTATGAAACTCTTATAATTAAAATTATGAACCCAATTATTATTAATATATCTTATTGCATGATGAATTAGGCTAAACTCTAATAGTACTATATTTCGTAAAAAAAAATATTGACTACGTAGCGTTTAAATATTAAGTAAACGAGTTAAGAATATGTGATAAGTTATTTGATAGAGGTTCGTCATAACGTTTCAAAAATAAGAATTTATAGAATATAATATTTTGGAAAGTAAAGAAGTAAATATAAAATTATGAAATTTTTAAACTCGAAATTTTAAATTCAACTAGTATTAATATATCATATAGTATTAAATTTTAATTTTTACATTTTATACCGGATTAAGCTAAGAACTCTATTTTATAAAGAAATGAAAAATATTAACTCTGTATCTTTAAAATCATGTGATTCTTTTTTATCAAGGTCCATTAGTAACATTATAAAATATTAAGAATTTAAATAAATTAAACTTTGCAGTAAATAATAAAAATTGTAATATTCTTAAAAACAAAATCACAACCTCAATTAGATTTAATATATCGCATATCAAATTGTTATGATAAAAAAAATAAAAATATCAACTATATATTTTTAAAATATTAAATAGTTGAGTTACGAACATGCAATAATCTTTTTTATCTAGATTAAGTCTGTCCAAAAAGCTAAGAATTTAAAGAAATTAAGATTTTGGAAAGTAAAGAATTCAAATCAAAACTATGAAATTATTAAAATTAAAATCGTAAACTCAATTAGTATTAACACATCATATATCCAATTTTAATTTGTTCTATAATATAATAAATTGAGCTAAGAACTCTAGAAAAGAAAAATATTAATTAACTTAAAATATTAAATAACATGTGATTATTTTTTTGATCAGGTTTCGACCGAACATTAAAAAACTAAGAATCAAGAAATTATAAGTTGGACAAAATAATATATTTATTAAAACTGCTTTAGAAGCTATATAGGCAATTGATCGAATTCGTATTTTGATTTACATAGAGAATTTTAATTTGGCAAAAAAAAAATACAGAGAGTATCATATAGTGGTAATCTTAGTTTGTTGCATATTATAGTGAGTCGAGCTAAGAACTCTTATACTTTATCAAAGTGTTAGAAATATAAACTATATACCTTTAAAATATTAAATAGATGAGTTAGAACACGTGAGTTTTTTTTTTATCTAGGTTCGACTATAAAGTTTCAAAAATTAAGAATTTAAAGAAATTGAAAATTAAATAATTTAAATCAAAATTATAAATTATTAAATTAAAACTGTTAACTCAATTAGTATTAACACATCATATATCAAATTTTAATTTATTTTATAATATAGTGGAACTAAGAACTCTAATACTCCCTCCGTCCCATAAAAATATGGGCAATAGATATGGGACGAGAATTAAGATAAAATTGGTAAAGTAAGAGAGAGAATGAGAATGATAATTAAAATAAAGTTAGTGGATAATGATACCTATATTATTAAATTGATAAATGGAATGCACATATTTTTATGAGACAAAGAAAATGGAAAGTGCACATATTTTTATGGGACGGAATGGGTATTTTTTATAAAGAAAAATATTAAATATGAATCATATAACTTAAAATATTTAAAAAAATGTTTTAGAGACATAATGTCTCCATGCCATAACACCCCTATGCCTCTATGCCATAATTATATTTTATATGTGGACAAATATAACCAAACGCTATTTTTGGATAAAATCAATTAGCATGATCATTAGGGGGGATCTAATTTCTATAATAAAGACTAATGAAGCTAACGGTAAAATTAATTCAATATAGTATATTATATTTTACATATGAATAACATAAAAATAAATACTCAAAATCAAACTAGAGTACTAATATTATAAAATACTTAAAATTAAAACAGTAAATTCAATTAGTATTAATATACTATTAAAATTTTACTTGTTTCATGACATAGTGAATTGAAATATGAATTCTAAAAAAAGATATTTAATATATAGCTCTAAAATATTAAATAGATTAGTTAAGAACACATTATATTTATTTTGACTAAGGTTCGACAATAATTTTCCAAAAATTAAAATTTTGAATAAATTAAAATTTCAAAATTGAATAATTTAGAATAGCACTCCATCCGTCCCTAAGGAATATGCACTTTGGATTCGACACGAGTTTTAATGTAAAATTGGTAAAGTAAGAGAGGTGTAGAGAGAAAAGTAATTAAAGTATTGTTAGTGGAGAATGAGTCTCACCTCATTAGAGATAAAAGACTTTCTAAAATTAGAAAGTGCATATTTTTGTGGGACGGACTAAAAAGGAAAGAGTGCATATTCTTGTGGGACGGATGGAGTATGATATAAAAAACCTACACCCAATTAGTATTAATATGTTATACATATTTTCTTAATTTTATTTCATGATATAGTGAATTGAGCTAATAACTCAATTATTTATAAAGCAAAAGAGAAAATATCCTGTGATTATTTATTTGATCAAAGTTCGATTCCAACGTTCTAAAAATTAAAAATTTAAATAAATTAAAATTTTTGGATGGAAAGAAGTAGTATAATAAAAAATTATAAAATTCTTAAAATCAAAATTATAAACTCAATTATTATTATTATTATTAAACTTTAATTTTTTTAATGATATACTGAATGGAGCTTAAAACTCTAATATTTTATAAAGAAAAGAAGAAAATAATATATTATTTTGAAGTATTAAATAGATTAGTTAGAAACATAAAGTATGATTTTGTTGTCGAGGTTCAACTATAACATTCGAAACAATAAGAACTTAAAGAAATTGAATTATGGAAATTAACGAATTTAGATAAATAATATTAAATTTTTGCAATCCAAATTGTTACTTAACTAGTACTGATATATCAAATTTTAATTTGTTTCATAATATAGTTAATTAGCTAAGAACTATACCGTTGCTTTTAGAGTAAAGGTAAAAAGTGGTCATAAACATATGACCGAAATATAAATTTAGTAAAACACATTCACTTTTTGAAAATCAGGTCCTAAATAGATGAAATTGTCGTCGAATTGATCCTTTTTTACGGTTCCGTAAAAAATTGACGGTCAACGCCCAATTAGTGATATTTTGACTAAATAAAAAATATAAAATTTATAATTATCAATTTATTTTGAAAGTAAAAAGTAAAAATAAAAAATATGCAATTCATAAAAATATTAAATATAAAATTTATAATTATAAATTTAACTGTCAAAATGGCTTGTAAATAATTTTATTTTTGATCGAGCTTCAATTATTTTGTTAATGTTAAAAATCATAAATTTAATTGTCAAATGACTTGTAACTAAAAGGAGGTAATTAATGATAAAATAAATATGTTGAACCTTAATCATATCAAACAATTATATAAAATACTAATAAATAACATAAAATTATAATAAGAGATATAACAAAAAACACCCAATATAGAAAACAATGATTCAAAAACTGACGTATAGAGAAATTTAGAATATGTGAAAATGAAATCTCTACATATTAATGTGTTAATAAATAAAATATTTAAAACATAAAGAAGTAAATTTTAGGTAAACCACTTGTCACTGCACATATATTTTTTCCTTTTTATATTGTTTATAGAACACCTTTTATTTTTAAAATTGTAAAATTAATTATTAAAATTGCTTATTACTAAAGGGATTTGAAAAATTAGTTAAAGATAAATAGTTTAGTGGACTTTAGTTATAAAAAACCATTCATAAAAAATGATTAAGAACATAAAAAGTTAAATATGAATATTACCAATGAAAACCAACTAACGTAAAAAAAAGAAAGAAAGTAGTACCAGCTGAAAGACATTGACGTATAAAGAAATAAATCTGAAATTAAAATGTTTAATATATGCAGCATTCAAATCTCTAGAGATTAGTGTGGTAATAATGGATTGAATTTGTTTTCCAAAAACATAATCATAATGGATAAAGGGTAAGAACGTCTAGTACAAGATGTATATTTAAAATAATATATAGAAATAATAAAAAATGACATAATAGGTAACATAATAGTCCCTATTATGGCAATGCCATTATGTCTCTAAATCACTACTTAAATATTAAATAGACGAGTTAAAAACATCTATTTTTTTTTATCTAAGTTCGATTGTAACATTCCAAAAATTAAGAATCAAGAAATTAAATGTCCGAGCAAAAAAATATTTATTGAAATCTACTCTTAAAGATACAGATATAATGAATCAGATACATGTATTTGTAATATACTTAACTTAGAAAATTTTAAGATAGAAAGAAACACGAAATCGATCAAATGTGTTTGTAATCTGTATGTGATAAAAATGATGTAAATAATATTTTTTTTATTAAGCGAATTGGATTAAGAGATAATTTGTTGATGGAGAATTATAATTGGAGAAGAAGAAAGTGAAAATTTGTTCGATTGAAAATTATAACTAGAGAAGAAGAGAATGAAAAATTGTTGATGGAGGAATATAGTTAGAAAACAAATGAGTCAACGAATGAAATAATTGGTTTAGAAATGTAATTAGACGAGTTAGGCGTTAATTTAGCTTATTAAGACATTCCATAATTGAAAAGAAGACATGGTTTTATATACTCTAAGGGTAAAATAGTATATATGCAAAACATATATTTAATTAAATTAAATATTGTGTAAAATTACTATTTAAACCCCATTATGGCAATGCCATTATGTCTAAAAACCATTTCTCATTAAAAAACTACACTCTTACTAAAATTGAAAAAGAGAGCAGTGTCACCAAATTTTTTCAGCTTAGTGATAATATGTTTACAGAGTTGTGCTTTTTACCCACTTACTGATATGATAAAGGATAAGTCTAACTTTAAATATGAGTGTTTTCATAAATATAGTATATTTTCAAATTTTCAATAATAATATTATGATAGTATATTAATACCTAATAAATGGACTTTGTTTTCAAATTTATAACACTCATTTATTAGGTGCCAATAACCTCGACAATTAAAATATGTGTAAGACTATAGTGTTTAGGTACATACACTTTATTTAGGGCTCGTTTGATTGCCCGGAGAGGGTAAGATAAGCCCTCTTATCTAGGGCGTGTATAGTATTTGATTGTCCTGATAAGCTTACCCGAATACCCGGTGTACAACCACCGACCCGGTTGTAATTGAGATACCACCCACGTTTTTGTGTATATGGCTATCGCGGTTTTCACCTCCGATACGGCCGTATGCAATGTTTCCCGATTGTGAAAAATTCAAGGTGAGTTATGTGAATGCCCAAAAGACCCTTCTATATTTGTAAATCAATTTCCCTCATTGGCGTTCAATTTTGCAGGGGTAAAAAGGATGAGGAACTTGTAATCGGACAGAATTAATTCCATTCATTCGCGTTCAATTTTGCAGCGGTGAGCACTTTATTCCGGTTAGTGCTTGGATGAATTGGTGTATTTCGTTCTCAATTGTTTGTTGGGTTCATGGTGAATTGCATTATTTCGGTTAATGCTTGGAGGAATTGTCGCAGCGTTTTGCTAATCGGTTTCATATACAATCTGTAGGTCTGAAATCGGCGTGCGTTTTGAATGGGTAACGCCGAGGATTCCCGAAAGGTATGAAATCAGGTTTCCCTAATTGGTTATGATATCGGTATTAGGTTTTGAATCGAGTGGAATATGTTGTGTTTGTTATCCAATTACGTTGACAGTATGCACGTGTTCCACCTTGGTAAGTAATTGCAGGCTATCTTCTGTGTTTTATAATTTGGACAAGATGTTGTTTCCATCCCAATTGTTTGCAATTGCTTGTATGTCCACAGAATAACCTGACCACCGTGGTGTTCTTGCTAGAAGAGATTATACGGAACCATCAAATTAACATGCTTCTCATATCTTTGATGATCACATTAATTTTCCCGCAAAACCGCAAGTGTAAACGGTGGGATCGGCTAGGTCAGTCTGTGGTTCTAGATTCTATCCCGGATCATGTGCGTCAACTAGATAGGCTTATGCGTGTGACAGACATAGCTTGTGTGGATAATTTGAGAATGGATAGGAATACCTTTGGGCGTCTATGTCGTATTCTCCGTGACCGGGTAGGCCTAGTAGACCAGAGACAAGTGACTGTAGAAGAACAAGTGGCTATGTTCCTGTGTGTGCTTGCTCATCACAAAAAATCCCGCATAGTAGGTCACAATTTCATGCGATCATCTCAAATCGTCTCCAAATATATCCACACTGTACTCCATGGAGTTCTCACGCTTCACAATCTTTTTTTGGTGAAGCCCATCCCAATAGATGAGGGTTGTATTGATCGTAGATGGAAATGGTTCAAGGTAAGTTCACATTGAGATGCTTACAGAATTTTTGGATATCCGGAGCATCAATGTGGTTTGAAATGTGCTTGCAGGGTTGCTTAGGTGCTTTGGATGGGACTTACATCAATGTGCGTGTCCCAATTGCCGACGTTCCCCGGTACCGTAATCGAAAAGGTCACATCACCACCAATACACTAGCCGTGTGTGACCCCCAGCTCAGATTCACTTACCTCCTTCCTGGTTGGGAAGGCTCGGCAGCCGATTCAAGGATCTTAAGGGATGCAGTCAGCCGACCTTTAGGTCTGAAAGTACCCAAAGGTATTGTATGCACGGTTTTATAATAAATTCATCGTACTAACAACTTGTTACACCCCTTTATACTTTGACAAAGTACATGTCTTGCATTTTTCAGGATGCTACTATCTCTGCGATCAAGCATACCCAAATGCCGAAGGTTTCTTGACACCGTACAAAGGTGTCCGCTACCATCTCAAGGAATGGGGGGTCGGAAGGCAAGCCCCCCAAACACCGGAAGAGCTTTTCAACCTTAGACACTCCAAGGCGAGGAATGTCATCGAAAGATCATTCGCGGTGCTGAAGATGCGTTGGGGAATCCTAAGGTCAGCAAGCTTTTATCCCATAGATGTTCAAACTGGACTCATCATCGCATGCTTTCTTCTACACAATTACATACGAGGTGAAATGGTAGTTGATCCCGTCGAGGCTGAGGTGGTTAATGAGGCTAATATTGATGATGAGCCTGCCAACGATCCTTTGTTGTGTGGTGATAATATCAGTAGCGTGGAACCATCTGCATTATGGACCCAAAAAAGGGATGATCTTGCAAGGGAAATGTGGGGAGACAGAAATAATGGACAAGTTTGATTGTCTATGCTAAGATCTGTGCTATTTTTATGCAAATGGACCTTATTCTTTCCAGTGTTGAGTTCGATTGTGCGAATTGAAGTTACTTTCTTGGAATTTTTTTTTAATTCATGACTTATTTTCATTCAAGCTGTAATACATTTTTATTCCAGAATGCAGAGCCTTCAATTTTTTTTATTCCTGTGTTTAATCGGAGGGTCCGTATTATTTTGGCAGTAGATGTTATGTTTATCCGAGATTTGATGCATTTATTCCAACTTGTTTGACCGATGCATTAAGCACCACTAAACTGACGATTTCTTGGTAATTTAGAGAACATTAAGCACCACTAAACTGACCGCAATAATCTGTATTACAATCAACATGGTAATTTAGAGAACATTAAGCACACCCAAGCATAAATGAGGTAGTAATTATGCAAAATGTAATAAGAAAGTATCCAAATATATTGATGAAGCATGATTAAGAGTAGCTTCATCACAACTGCTAGCCATACTCAAAATAACATCACTACATTGTTCTCTCATTCAAACATAATGAGGTAGTAATTAGCAAAATGAAATGGGGTCCCTATGTTAAGATTACAGCTTCTCGTCGGCTTCTAACAGATCAAACACAAAGGCTGCACGAGCAGATTCGGGCAAGCCTCGAAACAGATCAAGGAGTTCGGGTTCCTTAACGAGTTTCTTTGAAATATAGAACTGCAACTTGAGAGATAAGCCGGGTATACTTTTGAGTTGGTCAAAGACCTCCGCCCTCTTGTTGCTCAGATCGAACTCATACCCAATCCTAGTCGAAATCTCTTTCAATCGTTCATTTGTGTCTGTGTGAATCTGCCCCATGAGAGTTATAACTCCATCCATCTTGTCTTCCACTTTTTGCTTCTTAAGCACCTTTTTGCCAACTTGTTTTCCTCTCAATGCACCTGATCCACAAGCATCCCCTGTCGTTGTTCCTGTCCCCCGTGTCTCTCCTCCTAGACCCACAGTAACATCAACACCAGAACCAGGCCCTTCTACTTCGGTGGCGGACTGGCTCTCATCAATCATCTCAGGCAGGACACCTTCCGGGAAGACCATGTCAGGAAAAAGATCTTGTAAAGTCATGTGACTGGATGTCCCATCCGCGGCTTAAGTCTCATCCGCGCCCAGAGAATCACCTTTGTTCCCGTAAATGGTCCTCGCAGCAGCACCAACGTCTATACGTTTCTCACCATCAGCCCGGTCATTTCCAAAAACCTCCTTCCAGTCTTCGTATTGAGGCCAGGATTTGTTCCGCATATACTTGGCATGCCTGTCTCTCTGGACGCAAACACTCACACAACGTATATTAAAAATTACATTCTCTTATGTCAATGGAACTAATATCAGAGCCAGTTATAAATGAAGTCCTGTTTTATGATACGTTTTGAAGCCAATACCGCTGTAGTCACCATAAGATAATACATACCTTACAAAATAGCGCCCATTGCTCGTCATCACATTCAATTCGGTATGTACCATCTGAATTGAAGCCGATGCCGCTGTAGTTAAGCATCGTCTTAAGTGATCCGTAGTTCCTCTTCCAAGAAGTAATTTTTGAGTAGATATGCGGGTGTGGCAGTATATCGGTATTTGGAAATTCACTCTTGATCGCCTCCCTCGCCCGAACAAGGTAACCATTGCGAAATCCATTGTTGGACTTCCAGCCGTTTGCTGCCAACTCCTTTAAAGTTGCCATTAGGATTTCTTCCTCATGAGCCGACCAAATGCGTCTCGACCTATCAGATTTTGCATTTCTGTTTGGGCCCAAATCCTTGCTACCTACATTCAGAAAACACCCAATATAATTCTGAGTACCAATAGAATAGCAACGACCTTAACCAAACGGACTATTACCTTCCGAACTTCCATCGTCTTCGCTACCTTCAGTTTGTTGTGACGCCATATCAATCAAGCTGTAAACGAACAGGTGGTTGACAGTTCATTAGAAACCCTTTCAGCCCAGGCAATTACATTACAATAGGGTAGCCATGTAAAACAGATGATTCCCAAACGGCATAGCTAAGACGCGCAAACGGTCTTGGGTCTGAGTTATATACAATTTATGTAGAATATATAAGAAAATCAACCCACAATCACAAACCAATTTCATCCACACACATACCAAATCAATGCACAAACACCGACCAAATCAACGCACAAAAACAAACCAAATCAATCCACAAACACAAACCAAATCACAATAGCCTCAATACCGACATTAAGGTGTGAATAGATACATACCCGTCTGCAATGCAAGTTTCGGGGTTTTTGTTCGTCGACCACCCGCTCCTGGAGTGAAATAAGGCGCTCGATTTTTGATTTTAGGCGGCAGACTATATTTGGTTAGGGATGAATTAGGGCTTGGAGGCCAAATTTGGAATTATGCAATTGTTTTGAGGGTAAAGTTGTCAATCGAACTCGGTATCGGTACTTTCGATCGAGCTTAACAAAAATAATATAAGCTGTCTGATAAATTGTCTCAGGGCAAACAAACGCCTTAAATTAGATAAGCTATCTTATTGGTTATCAGCTATATCTTACAAACTCCGATATGACTACCCTATCTCGTATTGCCATCTCCGGGCAATCAAACGCGCCCTTAGGATTTTGAGACTACTCGAAAATAGTTAGAATGTTGAGATCAAAGAAATCGATTGATAGTACGTTTTATACGATATTTATTTTTCATAATACTTTCTCCGTATTCAAAAAATAGAAACATTTGAAACGACACGAGTTTTAGAGCATATGCAACGTTGAACGGACGACGTCCGTCCGTCTGTGCCAACGGCACAGAAGAGCTCGTCCGTCGCTGCGCTCGCGCCGTTGGCACGTCGCTGCTCGATGCATCGAGCACGTCCGTGCCAGCGAGCAGGTGGCGTGGCGTGCTGCGATTGGGCAACGGCTATGCCGTTGCCTTTGAATTTTTTTTAAATCGATTTTTAATTAAAAAAACAGATTAAAAATAAAAAAAATATTTTTCCACTTCCCAAAAAAAATATATCCATTTTTACCTTTTTCCTACCACTTTTTATTTTTATTTTTATTTTTTCCCCCAAAAATACACATTTTCATTTATAAATACCCCCACTTTCACACCCAAAAATTCACACCACATTCTCTCATTTCCATTCTCATCTACGGAGTACATTCTCTCATCTCCATTTCTTCCACACATACAACATATCAATGTCATGATATTGGGCCTCCAAAAATAATTGGGGGTAGTGTCGCCTGATGAGTAGTCTTCCGCGGTGATATTTTTAGCTTTAATTATGTAATTTTTAATTTTTAGTATTTTAATTATGTAATTTTTAATTTTTAGGATTTTAATTATGTAATTTTTATTTTTTAGGATTTTAATTATGTCTTTTTTATTTTATTTGTAATTTGTAATATTATTTCGGTTTTTTTAATGAATTTTAATGTTATGGAAATGTTTTTATTTAAAATGAATCGTGCTCGTCCTTGCGGAAGAGCACAGCTGTGGGTGTTGTGCTCTTGCCTAAGAGCAGGCAGGAATAGTGGCACCGGGCCCACAACCGTGCTCGTTGGCAAGAGCACGGTTGTGGGTGCTCTTAATACACAATTGATAAAGTAAGTGAGCAGAATTGATAAGTAAGAAAGAGGAAAAGAAAAATGAGTAAAATAAGAGAGAGGAAGAGAAAAAATAGTGAAAAGTAGAGTTAGTGGATTGTGTGGTTCATGTCCTAAAATAGAAAGATTCTAAAGTTTTGATTTTTAAGGAACGACCCAAAATGAAAATAGTTGCTATTTTTAAAAAACGGAGGGAGTAATAAGATATATTAATGAATTTTTTATTTAAGGTATGAATAATAGATATTAACTCAAATCATAAGAATTATCAATCATTTTAAGATATTCCAACATTCCTATTCTTCAAATTAAAAAATGAGTTTAATCCATACTATTATTTTTGTCAATTACGACTAATGTCCAAACGTAAATATTTCCTTATTAGGAGTACGATTTTCTATAATAAAGAAAGAAACAGTAAATCATTTTCATTTAAGAGTGATGATTGGGTCAATAATATATAGTAGTAATAAGTAGTGGAGTAGTAAAGTACAATATCTCGTTTTTTTGGGGCAGATTATTCAAAAAGAACAAATTGTAAAAAGTACCCATAATGAAGGTTAATCAGCAATTCCTGCTCGTCTACGTCTTCCACGCGGCTTTACAATAATATTAAATTATTATAAATACTTAATTAATACAAAGAGCTGTCGGTTGGGTTTGGACTTTGGGGGATACTGAAATCAGAGATTGTTCATAAAATTTTAGGAATCCCATTTGCCAATTGCCATACATCTTATCATCATCTGCGAAAATGGCGAATTCATCCGAATCCAATCCTCTTTTACCCAAACAAGAAGAAGTTGAGATGAAAAATGAGAAGAAATCCGCCGTCCCCGTCGGCAAGAATATCGATGCTCCGGTTTCTGCGGCGATTTCGGTCGGATGGACCGCCGATGGGCTACCGGTGGCTGAATCCGTGATGGAGAGGACCCAGTGGGATTCTGGCCTCTTATCTTGTCTTGGGAGGAATGATGAATTCTGCAGTAGTGATCTTGAAGTTTGTGAGTATTCTGTTTTCTTTTCTTGGTTTTTTTGCATTTATGCCTAATTGTATGCCGAGAAAACTGAGATGTTTGGTGATCTGTTTTTTTTTTGGTTTGTGGGTTTGATGTTGATTGTAGATTCTAGATCTACTTTCAAGGGGGTAAGAAATTTAAAAAGGTTGGATGTGTATTTGTGAATGAATTTGTTGAGGTGCACTGGTAATCTTCAGATTAGATGGCTACCCAAAAGTCAAAAGGGACTATCAAATGTGATCATGGGATATCCTATTGTCTTAGGTTATTTGAACAATTTGAGATAAGCTTGCTGGATTCATATTCGATTGGAAGGGCTAGATTGGAGAAATCCTTGTGATTAAGATATAAATATGCATTTTGGTATTTATCTTGGCATAGTATACTTGTGTCTTTGAGTTGTACATGGCTTTATGATAGATGGAATGCTGGGCAGGTTTGTTGGGTAGTGTGGCTCCTTGTGTGCTTTATGGGAGCAATGTGGAGAGGCTTGGATCTTCTCCTGGTACATTTGCTAATCACTGTTTGCCTTACACTGGTCTGTACCTTATGGGGAATACCTTTTTTGGCTGGAATTGTCTTGCCCCGTGGTTCTCTTATCCCATCCGTACAGCCATTCGTCGCAAATTTAATTTAGAGGTGAGCAATCTAATTATATTCTACTTTTCAAACTGCGATATGAACCTGCTACAAGTTTGTGATAAATGTCACTCAAGTGCAATTACATGGAGATATTCTGTCTGCTCTATTTTCATGGTGTCAATTAGAAAATCTTGTTTACTTTCTTGTTTGGATAGTTTGCTTTTTTTTTTGAATTATCAGGTGACCCTTTTTATTATGAGAGAGAGCATCCCTGCTTGTATTGATTATTCATATATATGTGGAATTTACTTTGAGAAGAGCAGGGGATCTTATAATACTTTCACAACAGGGAAGTAGTGAGGCACTTGCAAGATCATGTGGGTGCTGTGGAAGCTTTGTAGAGGATGAAGTTCAACGCGAGCAATGTGAGACGGCCTGTGACTTTGCTACCCATGTCTTCTGCCACGCATGTGCCCTTTGCCAGGAGGGGCGTGAGATCCGCCGCAGGCTTCCACATCCCGGCTTCAATGCCCAGCCATTCGTAGTCATGATTCCACCCGGGGAACAAACAATGGGCCGTCAAGCATAGAAACTTTGAGCATTAAGAGAAACCGTCTACTTTTATACAATTGTGATGAGACCTCCTTTTTAATTGTATGTCTGTGTCAAGTGTGGTTTTCTTAGTCAATTGTTATGTTGTGTGTATAAGCCCTTTATCGGCAGGATGTGCGATTTATTGAAATATACTAATATACAGACTTTCTGGTTGAATTATTTTCATATTGCTAGGAATTGGTGGTTTGTTTCATCTCTGCATGATAGGATTGGTTGCTTGAAAAGTATTAGTAGTACTAACATTTCTATCTGTTTACCATCTCATTCCGGTTGTTAAAACTCGAGTCTTCCTAATTCCCAAATGGTGAAGTATGTACTTTAAACTCACGAGAATTTTTAATGCAGATATATCATTATTAGATTACCCTTGAGTTCATTTTTATTTCATATTTAAATCATTTTTAGAAAATTCTGATCTAAAAAATATGGAAGTTGACAGTTCTGCATTTCTAAATCACTAGAAATTAGTTAACCCTCACATGTACAAGATGGCTAATTAGTGAGGATAAAAATGGCCTATTTTGATTTGTCAAAGCCTTTTTAACATGCTTGCTTCCACACAAATTACGAGGAACAAATAAACAACAGTCTTAGGTTCTAAATATAAAGGTGAAGTTGTATGATGGAAGAGTGAAAAGAGGCTATCAAGATAAAAAGTCATCAACAACAGGCAATCAACAACAGGCATACATCAGCACCATCACTAAATGCTCTACTCGCCTGGTGCTGATACGCCTTGCTTCAATTTTTCCCTCTTCATCTTCTTCTTCGAGATGGGCTTCTTTCTCTTCGGAGGAAGTGTTTTTTGTGCATACATGTAGAGCGCATAATTGCCAACAAGGAATGCCAACACTAGCCCACCAACAACAAGCAACACAATCAATCCTGGGTTGAATCCTTTGGCTTCCGGGACCACATTTTTCTGCCCATCAAACACACCACACATTTAAATTGATGTTAGAAATTAGCCATGTTACATGCATACAGTATTTAATTATTAGTTCATATGTTTTGTGTCAAAGATTGACACAATAAGGGTACATGCAGGCACAAATTGAAGCTAATTATTCACGAATTGGATCCAAAGCCCAAACACAAGAGCTTTGGATTAGAATATCAAATCACTACTTTTACTACCATTAACTAGTCTTTTACTCCTTTCATTTGAACCAAAGGTAACAACCTTAATCTCATTCCATCTTCCTGAACATTATATACGCCATTTCTGTCAAAAATTTAATCTACACAAAACAAGCTAAAGCAGTGATAGACAATAAGAAAAACATTAAAAAATGAAGATCCAACTATATTCAGCCTAATTGACAGCGTAGTATTTGGACCGAGCCTGCCAAGAAAGAGTCAAATCGAGAAGGTTATATTAGATGGACTACTACTAGTATTTTTGAGAAAAATAGAAAGAACAGAGAACTGAAAACTAGGATGAGATGCTGAGAGAGAGACTTGAGACTTGGGCTAAAATTGAAGCCATTGCAGAAGAGATTGGACCTATTTCCAGAGAATCAATGGTGAACACATTCTTACTATCTAATGACAGATTCTGGGTGGCGTAGTTCGAATTGTTAGCTTCCCAATGCTATACAATGAGCTTATAGAATGTGGTTTTAGAGAGTGACAGATCTTTCTAGTGCAAACTTTATTTGTTGCGAGGACGACGTATCTTGGCTCCTTGTGAATGCATCTAAAGTAACAGTGCGGGGAGCTTATCAAGTTCCTATCTTTGATTCACGATCTAGTGATTTTACTAAGTTTTACATGTACAATATTGTTTGTGTTCATTGTTTTAGGTAATAGTGTTTGTCACAATCATTTGGTGTAATAATCTCAATAGGGCATTTCATGAATTATACCATGTTCCCAAAAATAGCTGAATAATTTTTTTTCCAGCTGCATTTGTGGTTCAATTAATAAACACCTCATTCTCTTTCAGACATGAATATTCAACCCAATCTTCAAACAATCACATTATTTCCATGAAAACTCAAATGCAAGCAAAACATAACAGCATGAACCCGCCAATTATAATAACTCTTCCCTAAAACCCCAAAAATCTCAACATACCGAACCCCATAGTAAATGGAAATTCGCAGATCACTTTGATAGGTATAACATATTCGCAAAAAAATCAGATCTATCGATATCAAACAAAATCGAAGAGAGATTGGAGATAAAGAAGTACCGATTGATGTTGATCGAAATCCATCGGTAATTTAGGGTGAAAACTCCAAAGATGGAAACTGAAAAGGAAAAGAAAGACGAGTTCTAAACTGAAGGAGTAGGAAATTTAGAGCGAATGCGCGTGAAATTGATAAGTGTCATAAATAGGGACTGAAGTTTGTGCAATTCTAGAACAGCCCGATCGGAATTTATACATTTGATCCTTTACTTTTCAAGATGTTGTGTTTTACCCTACAATATTTCTCAAAATTCGAAAATATCCTTTACCAGGAATCAGGTATAAATTTTTTAATAAAATGAAAAATGTAGAAGTATTACTAATTTTTTTAAAAAATTATGGGGCTGAGGATTAAGTTGCGAACGTTAGCTATTAGTTGAGTGTATGGCTGGGTAAAAATACCGAAATACCGAAATATCGCACTTACCGTATCAAAAAAATATCGAAAACACCGGATTTTCAGTATACCGCAATTTTCGGTAAGGTATCATACCTTACCGATTTATTTCGGTATGGTAACGGTATGAATTTTCATATACCGAGGTATACTGGGGTATACCGAAAATACGGTATATACCGTAATTTTAGGTATATACCGAAACTATGGTATATACCATAATTTTCGCTATATACCGATATCAATATATGTCAAATTATATCAAGTAAATTCATACTTTTACCAAACAAATAAATATTTACATGTAGAAATCCAAGCTTGCTTCATTATAGTTGTCGGGTAATCATGTAAGTATAAAATCAAATAAACTCAATTAGGAAAACTTGATATCGTTGAATCAATTAGTTTCAAACAAATATAAGATTTTAGTTAAATTAGTTCCAAACAAATATCGTTGAACGTTATATGATTGCATGGAGTTTAATTGTTGCAGTTTTTTTATTGAATATGTTTGAGTTTGATTAAATTTCATGTTTTCTAAGTATTTTAAAATTTTTATTTTCATTTGTGTTTGTATTTAGAATTATTTACAAAATAATGATATTTTGGTATGTCGTATTGTAGTCCGATATACCGTAAAACTCTGGTATATCGTAAAAGTATGGTATACCGAATTTAGATATGACATACTGAAAATAAGGTATGGTATCGATATTGAAATTTGTCATACCGAAAATAAGGTATACCGAAGTTCGGTATACTGAAAATTTTGGTAAGGTAAAGGTATGATTTTTTCTCATATCGAATTTTCGGTAAGGTATACGGTATGATGGTTTCGGTAAGGTATACCGTATACGGTATGATGGTTTCGGTAAGGTATACCATACCAAACACATTCATGATCAGTTTGGAAAATAACCAGAGTATATTGTTAGTGTAAGCCCATAACTATAATCAGGGGCGGACACATGTACAAAGAGGGTAGGGCTGGAGCCCTTACCCAATTTTTTTTTTTTATTTTCTACTTTCAAAATTTTTAAAATTTTAAAAAATTCTGTTAAGCCCTTACCAAAATAGTGCTACTGAAGAACAAATTATTTTGGATGCATAATTGTATGGGGCTGAAAATTAAAGAAAGGAAAAGTTAAAATTTGCGGAGGAAATATAACAATAGCGTGGAGAAGCCTAAGGAAGAAGAAGAATAGGATTTTTATACATAAATTAATAAAAGTAAAAGTCAGATGGGCCCACTTTAAATGCTTTGACAGGGTGTGGTTACTTTTTAAACTTGAACACGTTTTTATTATTAAATTATAGTAAAATGAGTTTACATTTTACTTGGCCAACACCCCCACACGTTTTTAAGATTTTAAAAATTAAAAAGGAGAACATAAGGGTTTCATTTTGAAGGTTACAGAGCGGCGATACAGAAACAATAGCATTTCGTGAAATTGGGGTTCAAGTCTTTTAAACTTTAGATAAATTAATATTCAAATTCTTTACAAATTGTGAGGTAAGGAGTTTATTAAAGTTGTTAATTTTATATTCTATTTCTTGTTTTTGTAAAATTTTGATAGAATAGTTGCAAGCTAAAAAAGTTATAACAATGGTTAGTTGCAAGCTAATATTTGTGATTGTCGTATAGAATACGGTTTATATTAGTGAGTGTTGATAGCATCTTTATATCTTATGGAGTTATGTATATAAACTAATATTGTACTTCTCTCGTTATTGCTTAGATTGACCGTAGAGGATGGAACGCTTCTTTAAAAAAAAGCGTCGGGATGAATTTTCTTCTCCAAGTGAACCCATTGTTGAAGCAATGGAAAATCAGCCCCGAAGAGAAGTTGGGTTGAACTTGAATGATATTGTTGGTGATCCGGGAAAACGCAAGCCAATTGAAGAGTTCGATGTTTCAATTCGAGATAGAGTGCGAAGAGAGTACTTGAATATGGGCCCTTGTCAACCAATAGGACATAAGTATGAAAAAAAGAAATATGGTAATCAAGAAAGAAGTTTTCAAGATATTTGGTTTAAAAGGTATACATGGTTAGAGTATAGTGTATCAAAGGATGCAACTTTTTGCTTTTGGTGCTACCTTTTCAAGAAATCGGATAAAGGGGGTCGACAATCAGATGATGCTTTTACAAAGACAGGTTGTAGCAACTGGAAAAATGCATTAGAAAGATTCAATTATCATGTTGGAGGCGTGAATAGTTGTCATAATAATGCTAGAATTCAGTTCGAAGCTTTTCAAGATCAAAGGAACAGTGTGGCAAGTATATTACGGTCAAATACCCGTGAGATGGAAGTTGCATATCGCATTCGGTTGACAGTCTCATTGAATGTGACTCAGTTTCTCTTAAAGCAAGGATTATCTTTTCGTGGACATGATGAGTCAAGTAGTTCTTCAAATCGAGGTAATTTTATTGAGTTGCTTTTATGGTTTAGTGAACTTAACGATGATGTATCCAAAACTTTGTTTGCAAATGCTCCTGCTAACAATCAAATGAATTCACCACGAATTCAAAAGGAATTAGCAAACGCTTGTGCTTCAGAGGTTACACTTGCCATAGTTAATGATATTGGAGATAAAGTTTTCACTCTTTTGGTTGATGAGGCTCGAGACGTTTCAATGAAGGAGCAGATGGGAGTTGTTTTAAGATATGTGAATAACGAAGGATATGTGATTGAGCGATTTATTGGAATCGTGCATGTAACTGACACTTCCTCTCATACTTTGAAATGTGCTATTGATGATTTATTGGTGAAGCATAATTTATCTCTATCTAAAGTGAGAGGGCAAGGATATGATGGAGCTTCTAATATGAGGGGTGAGTTTAATGGATTGAAATCCTTAATATTGCAAGAAAATCCATATGCCATGTATATTCATTGTTTCTCTCATCAACTCCAACTAATTATTGTTGCGGTTGCCAAGGGTATTAGAGTTGTGAAGGATGTTTTTAGCTATGTCTCCATGATTGTGAATATGGTCGGGGCATCTTGTAAGAGAAAAGACCAACTTAGGCAGTTGCAACATGACAGATTAGTTGAACAACTTAATGATGGAGAAGTCATAAGTGGAAGAGGTAAAAATCAAGAAACTAGTTTGGTAAGGCCTGGAGATACTCGTTGGGGCTCACATTACTTTACATTGCTTCGTCTATGCTCTATGTGGTCTTCGGTTGAGAAAGTGTTGGAAGTTGTACGTGACGATGCTACTCTCCGTGATAACAGAAGTACCACTGAAGGATTGATTGAAAGGATGGATAACTATGAGTTTGTTTTCACTTTGCATTTGATGAAACATTTATTGGGAATAACCAATGAATTATCCATTGCCTTGCAAAAGAAAGATCAAAATATTATTCAAGCCATATCATTGATCCAAAGTGTGAAACATCAGTTGCAAAGTTTTAGAGAGAATGGATGGGAAGACATACATGATCAAGCAACAAAGTTTTGTGAATTGCATAATATTTCACAAGTTGATATGGATGAATTTATACCACGCCGTGGTTATAAGAAGTATGGAGCAGAGTTGATCACGAATTTGCATCATTATCGTGTAGAGATTTTTAATCAGGTATTATAATATTCCTATTCATGTCTTCTATATATATATATATATTTATCATAATTTATGTTATTGTGGTTGCAATGTCAAGGTGGTTGATTTAACTATACAAGAGATGGATAATCGATTTTCTGAAGCTAGCACCGAGTTGCTAGGATGCATATCATGTCTTGATCCAAGAAATTCTTTCTCTCGATTCAATGATGATCAAGTAATCCGTCTTGCTACTTTATATCACGAGGACTTCTCTGCAATTGATTGTTCACAGCTTCCACTTCAACTTAGTAATTTTATTGCTAATGTACGATGTGATCCTCAATTTTCTGCCTTAAGCAACTTAGGAGACGTTGCTACGGAAATGGTCAAAAGTGGTAAACATTTGGTTTTTCCGTTGGTTTATCGGATTATTGAGTTGGCATTGGTTTTACCTGTTGCTACTGCTTCTGTTGAGAGAGCATTTTCTGCAATGAAGACCATCAAGACTGACTTGCGAAATCGGATGGGAGATGAGTGGATGAATGATAGTTTGATTGTGTACATTGAGAAGGACCTGTTTTCAACGATTGATAATGAAAAAATCTTGCAACGTTTTCAATCGATGAGAACACGTAGAATTCAGTTGCCATCGCTTTAGACGTAAAACCGCAACTATGACATGTTGTTTTTATTAGATATATTTTGGACTACTTCGTATTAAATATATATGCATTTTATAGTTTTTGCGGTTTTTATATTATATTTTATATATATATATATATATATATATATATATATATATATATATGTTATGTTTACGTGAAGTCCAGCCCTTACAGTCAATTTTTTCTGCGTCCGCCCCTGACTATAATAATAGTAATAATCACCCAACAAAAATTAACAAGAGAGAAATATAGTACGCATTTTCTGCATCTCTGTTTCCAGAGTCACACCGCCGTGAGTGTGACGAGGAAGATGCAATTTATTCATTACTTTATTTTTCCAAAGAAAAATGTTTCCCATCCACCCCGGGTTGACTCGAACATTCGATCTAATGGATGGAGGAAAAACGTCTTACCAAGTGAGTTGCGCTTCATCGTCTGATATATTCGTTAATTTCCCCAGCATTTTGTTGTGTCTGGATTTACTCAACAAATAAAAATAGTAAATTGCTTACATACCTTTTCTTTTTTGTTAGATGGTTCATTTTTATTCTGTTTTAATTAAATTAAAACAAAAAAAGCTTATGTGGCATTTATAATTGTTACTCCATATGCAATAGCTTTATTAAGAAAACTAAAACAATGCCTTACTAAAAGTGAGTCCATCACTTTTTGTTGACAAATCGACAATCCTTCCTACTCTCTCCCTGATCCCCAGTGAGAGGATTATTCTCGGACAAAATGAGGAAAGCCTTGGCGAACTGATCACAGAAATATCCATTATCTTCTCCACAAACTCGTGAGTTTTTTGATCCGAAACCAACTGCTGATCCACCACCAACAGCCCCTTGTGCTTCAGTATGTTCTTGTAGTAATTGTTGTCCAGCACCATCGGCGTTTCGGATCCGGGTGCGGTGACGGGCACCGCTTCTTCAGGTACTCCGCGTAGGCCGGGTCGAGGAGGGTCTGTGGACGAGGTTGATGCAGTGGGCCTAACAGAGCAACTGCTCCTTAGGTGTCAATGCCCATGGCTTGGAAGGTGGAAAGGACTGCTGAAACGGTGTCGTTGTGATTGGGGATGGAGCTGTGAACTTGTGCTGCGTAGCTTTGCTTGCTGTCTCTTCTACCGGTCTTCATTGCTACAAATGGCCCTCCCAGCATGAGCGCTCCGTCTCTCCAGGGCGGCTTTGATCTTTTCAATGATGTACTTGAAGTTTCTCATCCCGAAACTCCTCCTTCTCCGTTTGCAGCCTCCAACAGCAGCGATGCGCGAAATGGCTGAGTGTGTACCTTAACAGCGCAATCGTGGAAGAGATTTCTGATCCAGGAAATGGCAGTGTTTCCGTGCTCGTGATAAAGGGCGGTCACTTGCTCCTTTACTATTTCTTCTGCTCGCGAATCGCAGCTACACATTCGCCTTCATATACAAACATACTCACTTTGGTAAGAGTAAACAAATTGTAATAATAAAACTAGTGTGCAAGTGGTACTGATAATAATAATAATAAAGGATCAAAAAAAAGTTGCCAGAATGAAATTGGAAGAGCAACGGTATTAACAGAAAGATGAAAGCTGATGCCATCTTAGGTTTACACAGAAATGAAGTGATGGTGTTCTCTGCTTACAAAGTTGCATATATATATATATATATATATAGGAGAATACTATGGGTGGAATTTATTACCCACCACCTTCTGGCCATTTCTCACCACGATTACAATTTGGTTTCCCCACCAATTCAATCCACTATAACTCTTTTTAATTCTGGAAATCTTGATTTATTAATATACCATGCTAATTATAATAGTAGAGATCATCTGTTGGCAGGTTACTGACAAATTGGGGATATGATGAAATTACATCACTAGTCTCTTTGCTTAGACGTTAGACTAAATGAACTCAATAATAACATCACCAATGACGGAGATGTAGTGATAACAGCAAAAATGCCACAATTGGTCGGTTCATTTTGTACTAGCATTGAGTGCTTAAATCATCATACTCGTTCTCGCTTCAATTCGAATCATCAATATGTCTAAACTTGGTCATTTTGAATCCTGCAGTGCAGATAAGATAATTTTGCTTGAAAAATAAAAAAATTTATGATAATTTTAAACCATGCAGAAACTATGACAGTTGGGGATATTCCCAAACTGATTTATTTTGCTTGAAAAACAAAAAATCATGATATTTTAAACCATGCAGACACTATGGCCCATGGGGATATTCCTACACTGATTAATTTGCATAAAAAACAAAAAGTTACTTTTTTAAACCATGCAGAAACTATGATAGTTATTAGTTGGGTATAATCCTAAGCTGATTTCCTTTTTCCTGTTTTATATGCATGCTTGCAATAATTTAATAAAGATAATGTTTATAAAAACAAATGGGCATTTGGTCTAGTGGTATGATTCTCGCTTAGGGTGCGAGAGGTCCCGAGTTCAATTCTCGGAATGCCCCTCTAATTTATTTTTACTTTACATTAGGTAAGTTATTTAATTTGCTGTAAGTTTTATTTAATTTGAAAATATAAAATTGTTAAATACAAACAACTTATATCTAATGAAATTCCGGAATTCCCCTTTTTTACTTGTTACTTTTAATTTTTAAATTAGTCAAGTAATTTTGTTTGCTGTAAGTTTATAATTAAATTATTAGATACAAACAACTAATGAAAATTACCCAGTTTTCAAATTATAGACAAAAGACATCAACAATCTTATAGTAATATATAAAAGCTACCCATTTCTAAGATAAATGGACAACTTTG
This sequence comes from Salvia splendens, assembly GCF_004379255.2. Lineage (NCBI taxonomy): Eukaryota > Viridiplantae > Streptophyta > Magnoliopsida > Lamiales > Lamiaceae > Salvia > Salvia splendens. The sequence goes on along the minus strand of NC_056032.1, from coordinate 35,628,653 downwards.
CCGTTAAAAATCAAAATAAAAAATAAAAACCAATATCGGAATCATATTTTCTGATATATTAAAAAAAAGTAAAAAATCCAAAGAAGCTGATCTGCGAACCAAGACTCGTCAATCATGCTAAATTGATATACTAGTAGTCTATATATTTAATTATTTTTCTTTGTTTGAGAAACTTAAATTGATTACTACGCTAAAACGTAAAAATCAACAATAAAAGAATTTTTGAGTCTATTTATTCACCAATTAATCCGTATATATCAATAGTCTACATTGTTGAATATTTTCCTTATTCGAAAATGAGAATGGGCATGCCTCATAATCAGCCTGCTTTTAAATATGGTCTTCAAAACTTGTACATAATTGGTTAATTGGGTACTATTCTAAAGATTTTATCTTTGAACTATGAATCTCGATTAGGTTAACAGTTGTTATTGTAGCGTTAATTGGGTACTATTCTAAAGATTTTATCTTTGAACTATGAATCTCGATTAGGTTAACAGTTGTTATTGTAGCGATCATATCCGGTCGAATTCACTATTTACCAAGACCTATTTGTTCTTCATATAAGAGAGCTCAACCAAACTCTCAACCATGGTCAAGATTACAAGAAATAGCTAATCAACTATTACAATTATAGTTAATAACCCTAGCTAGCTCTTGATTAACCGCCGCCACTTCTTGAAGGTTCCTGCACACTCACTAAACCTGTTATTAATAACAAACAAGATCCTCTTGGATCTAAAGCAATTACACAAGGGAATCAAGAGTCAAGAAGAACATAGAATAGATCAAGGTGATGGCTCAACCACCCGCCTATAGAACATATCTATTCTCCAGAAACCAGACCCAAGGGGGCACCGTCGAATACAACCAGTGATTAACCTTACACCTTCTATATCAACACCACACAACTCCTTCACACAGGATCTAGAACCACAGAACACAACCTTGCACCAGATCTCTCACACACAAAACCCTAGATCTCACAAACACACCGACAACTAAAGTAGTTGCCTTCACCAGCAAAACCACCGGTCAATCACTCAAAGAAACCGTGATAATCGAAGAGAAACCGCCAGAGAAGTCATCGGAGAAGAAGAGAGAAGAGAGAGAGAATTCACTGAATCGAGTGAGTAGAGAGAGAGAAAGAGAGAGAATATAGAGTGTATAAAGTGGAAGGGTTGTCTCACACATAACAAACACATCATTCAATCCAACGGTCTCAAAGCATAATCCGAGTGGGACACCACGTGGCACAATCAGGCAGTAGAGAGGAAGAGATTTGGGCTCAGCCCAAATAATTCTGCATGTGCCAGAATTAACTAAACAACCCAAATAAGGTCCATCACAAATATTCAACATACTCCACTTTGGACTTTATTCTGGGAAACCAATCTGCACTATAGGCTAAGGTTTAAATCATCACAGCCTACAAGGTAGTCCCCCCTTTGCCCCAGAGAACAAAAGTTCATTAGCACTTAGGGAAACCACCAGGTTGCTTTCAGACACCAGAGGGCTGACACACATTAGTCTAGAAGGTCTTCATGCCTATAGTCACCTAACACCCTTACCATAGTTGATAAGGTGACAGAGGTCTTTCCCCTGGGACATGCAACCTATCCTAGGTCAAAATGCAAGTACTTAAATGCAGAAAATAAGTTTTTCTAATGGTAAGGGCTTAGTTCCCATGTCAACAGGATTTCAATCAGTATGCACTTTAAGAGGAAAAACTTCACCCTTTTCAACAATATCTCTAATGTAATGAAACCTTACATCAATATGCTTTGTCCTATCATGAAAAACATGATTTTTACATAACTGAATGGTAGACCGAGAATCAGAAAACACAGTAGGAGTATCCTTCACAAACTTAAGTTCAGAGAACACTCTCTTTAACCATATAGCTTCCTTCATTGCCTCTGTAATGGCAATATACTTTGACTCAGTAGTGGACGGAGCCACTATGTGCTGCAACTGAGATTTCCAACTAATGCAGGACCTGCAAACTGTAAACACATAGGAAGTGGTTGACTTCCTCTTATCCCTGTCATTAGCATAGTTGGAATCTTCAAAACCAGTTAATGAAACACCTTCATCACATTTAGAATAACACAACCCATACTTAGCAGTGAGTTTCAAGTATCTCAGAAGCCATTTCAAAGCTTCCTAGTGAACAGGACCAGGATTTGACATATACCTACTTAGGCAAGACACAACATAAGCAATATCAGGCCTAGTACTTACCATCAAATACATCACTGACCTAATAGCATTAGCATAGAGAACTTTCTTCATAGTTTCAATATCAGACTTAGACTTAACACTACAAGAAAATTGCGATTTAGTGGCGGATATTATTTCCGCCACTAAACGAGTTAGTGGCGGAATAGAACCGCGACAAAATACTCGCCGCTAAAAGTCGGTGGCGGAAATATTTCCGCCACAGAAATTTTACTAGCGGATTACCCAGGAAAAGAGTTCGCCAGAGAAATTCCGCTAGTAAAATTTTGAAATAGTGGCGGATTTGGAGTGCCATAAATAGTGGCGGAATTAGTATCCGCCACTGTTTCGCCACTAACTTAAAATGCTATTTAGTGGCAGAATGAATCTGCCACTATATTTTTATAGTGATTTTGATTTAATTTATTTTATTATATACCCACCCATAACTTTTTCAAAAAATCAATACATTTTTCATGGAACTAACAATGGATACACAAATACTTAGTTAATTACTCATAAGACCAAAATTTAATAATATTGAGCATTAGTGCAAATTCTAAAAAATAGTTGATAACAAATAACGATTCATGTTCCTTCTAAGTCTTATGTTTAGTGGAGCTGTTGTAGGCAAATTAATCATCTACACATATCTTGTTCCTTCCCAATCTCATAAACTCAGTCTCTTTCCTTTCCAAATCTTTGATCAAACTTTTCTATTCATCTCTTGATGTTGAAGATGCTTGGTAACATAAATCCTCCTGCGCAAAAGAGTTCATTTCTTAGCATGACTATTTATCATCAAGAAAATGACAGAGTTGAGAAAATCAAGAAAACAAACACCCACTTACTTCAGAAATGGAACTGAACTATGGTAGACAGACCGCAACTCAACCTCAATCTCCTTGATTGTGTACCTCTTATATTTGCACTGTCTTAGACTTGGACTTAGCATTTTCATTCTTTGCCAGATCCAAAGCTCTTTCTTGATCATTCCATGCCTCTTCTAACATATGTTCTTACATTTTTCAGCACTGCAATTGTTTCGTCTACAATACACAAGAAGAAAGTATTACACAACAAAAAAGGAAGTCAAAATGAAAAAAAGGAAGTTTGCTTGAGCACCTGCTCTAACCTTCAAAGCATTTTATGGTGAATATGTGGTAATAGATCCTTGGATCAACTATAAAAAAGAAAATTCATTGCTATTTAAAATATTGCATGAAACAAAACTGAAGCAGTTCAAATGTAGAAGATGAAGAAAATGTATGCTTACTTGTTGAACCATTTATACTGTGGTGGATTCATTTCATAGAGCTGTTCAAAAACTGTCATCATGTCTGCTTACGATGATATCTCATTTGCCTTTTTAGCTCTACCAACTACGAGGATAGAGGAGTTGATTATAAGAACCACATTTTTGGACTGAATAATAACCACATCTACCTTTAAGAGCTATCTATTCAGTTCACTAAACCAACACCAGTGACTAGTCCATTCAAATGCTAACTCATATTCAGAAGTTAAAAAAATCCTTCTGGGAACTGACCTCAAGAATCGGGATTAAATTCACCGTTGGAAAGAAGCCGCATATACATCCACTCGTGATTTGCACTCATTGTTATAAATCCTAATTAATAATTCACGAATCATGATAATAGTTAGTCACTAGATAGCCATACTAAGCAATCTACTAACTATCTAAAATATTTCAAACACATAATTTAGCATGCTAAGAGATCATTAAATCATAATATAAAATCAACACAATAACATCACCCCACTTCTCAACACATAAGGTCGGCAGAGCCGGCAAGGCTCCACCCCAAGCCTAACCACTAACTAAACAATATATATAGCATGCACTCTAAACTAAATAATAAAACTTGATGAAGTAAACCTTAAACATGACGTAAAAAAGAAACTAAAATAACACCTTAATATCATTAATTTTAACTTTATACCAGATGTTGTTTCTTCAAGAAGATGCCCTCAAGCACCACTCTTTTCACTTAGCAACAACTACCTATTCATTAAATTTGGAAAGATCAAAATGACAGCAAATGCCTTAAGATAATACAAAAGCCAAGTCTTGTTAACCAAAAACACCACAACAAATTCAAATAGGCAGATTATTTAAATTTACTAAACTTACCTTTTACAAACAGTAGGCATCAACATGCATCAATAGAAAAATACAATCTGATATAACCTGTTCCATCAGACCAGCTCCCAAATCTACGGAATAACCTGTTCATAAAATCAGGAACAAGAGGATCACCATGTTGAGCATCCATTTAAATAGCCCCAGCCATGCCACCACCTTTTGAGACCTTACATATATCAACCAAAACAGCCGTAAGCTTCTATCTTTATACCAAACTAACAGCCGCCTCCTCAACTAAACATAATTACCAGAGCTTGAATCCAATTTACCATGTGATAATTGTAATTTGATTTATATCATCAATCACACATTATCATATAGCTGATTCAAAAATCAACCGTGTTACTCGAATCTAAGTCAACGGCATGTAAAATTATTTTATTAACCTCCAAACATAGTTTAATCATTTATTTGTATCACATCTTATTTCAACATATCGTGTCATAACTTAGACATCTATCATCAAGGTTTGTATATATTAACATATAACACATCGCCACCATGCTTAAATATCCAATTTTATGTTTGATGAATATAGAAAACTGAAAAGGAAAGAGAAAGGAAAAATTAAACTTACACGGTAGCACCAATAACCGGCATGCGTTGAGCGTAGGCGGCGGCGGTGATGTAGTCCTGGCGCGGCGACGCAACGACGGGGAGGATTTATGGCGCGCGTAGATGAAGCGGAGACGGCGGAAACAGATCTGGAGCGGCGACGGACTGGAGGTGCGACGCGAAGACGGGAGGATTTATGGCGCGCGAGGAGGAAGCAGAGACGGTGGCGACAGATCTGGAGCGGCGACGGCGGCGACGGATCTGGAGCGGAGACGACGGCGGCGGCGGATATGGAGCGGGGACGGACTGGAGTGGCGACGCAATGGCGGGGAGGATTTAGGGAGCGCGAAGAGGAGTGTGAATTGAAAGAAATTGTGCCTAATTTTAATCTTATTAGTAAAACAGTGGCGGAAAATAATCTGCCACTAATACAGTGGCGGAATAATCCGACACTAACTTTTATATTTTTATAATATCTATATATTTATTTAAAAAATAACTTGTAGTAGCATAACTAATCCGCCACATATTCGTGGGAATTCCGTCACTAAATATTCTAGCGGAAAATCCGCCACTATTCTGTCACTAATACTTGCTTACTCTTTCCTTCACTAATATATACATTTTTTTGTAGCGTAGGGCACAGGTCTTTACTCAACATAAAATGAGCAGCTAAATGCACAGAGGCAAGTTTAGCATTATACATGTTAAAATTTTTCAGAATTTTATACACATAAGGTTCCTGATGCAACACAAGGGTATAATCTTTTCTATCCCTGAAAATACATATTCCCAAAATTTTCTGAGCATCACCCAGATCCTTCGTATCAAAATTCTCACTCAAAACGGCTTGCGCAACCTTTATAGTTTTCAAACAAGGACCCATAATAAGCATGTCATCAACATATAACAATAAGAAGATAGGAACAACGTCAAGGTTTTTAAATACAAACATGCATCAAAGGTACTTCTCACAAAGTCTAACTTCTGCATACAAGTATTAAACTTGATATTCCACTGTCTAGAGGACTGTTTTAAACCATACAAGGCCTTTTTCAACAAGCACACATGATTGGGAAATTTTAGATCAACAAAGCCTTCAGGCTGTTTCATGTAAATGAGTTTATCAAGATCACCATGCAATAAAGTAGTTTTAACATCCATTTGTTTCAATTCCCGGTCAAAGTGAGCACATAAAACAAGCATCAACCGCACAATAGTAAATTTAACAACATGAGCAAAGATTTTTGTATAATCTACCCCCTCTTGCTGAGTAAAACCTTTGGCCACAAGTATGGCCTTGTACCTAAGACCCTCCACCTCATTTTTCAATTTATAGAGCCACCTGCAATCAACCACAGAAGCTCCGGGGGTAAAGGCACAAGAATCCAGGTAAGGTTAATTTTAAGGGAATTCATCTCCTCCAACATGACTTTGTGCCACTGACTCCAGAACTTAGACTTAAGAGCTTGCTTATAAGATTGAGGTTCATCCCCATCAGAATCATACACATTGAAAGCCAGGTTTATAAGAGCAACCAAGCCTACATAGCCATCAAACTTAGAAGGTTTCTTCACATTTACTCTTCTAGTTCTATCCCTAGATAACACATCATCTTGCAAATTGGGATTATCAATAGCATTTTGAATATCAGTAGGGCTATGAATCACATTCTGGGCAGGAGAAGCATTTCTCATAGGACTAGCATGCAAATAAGGGGAGTTATCATTATCATTGGGGGGAGGCACAACATCAACATCAATCACATTTAGATTTCCTTCACAGTGTGTCTCATCAGGTGTAAAGACTGGATAAGAGTTCCAGAAAGGTTGCTCCACCTCACTTGGAGTATCACTAGGATGCTCCACACCAGTGAGTTGTTCTGTGGACTCCACCTCAATAAGAGGCTCATTGTCCACAAGGTCTGGAGTTGGGTTGTCTGTCATTTTCAAGCAAGTGAATTCATCTTCATTGAAGACCACATCCCTGCTAATTATGACTTTGAACCCTGGTTTATCTCTCAACCAAACTCTATAACCTTTAACACCCTCAGGATATCCTAGAAACACACATTTTCTAGATCTAGCCTCAAGTTTATCAGACTTAGTATGCACAAAAGAAACACAGTCAAATATCCTTAGATGAGAAAGAGACAGAGTTTTTCCAGTAAACACATGTTCAGGACACTGTCCTAATAAAGGCACAGAAGGAGATCTATTAACCAAGTAAATAGCAGTTAACAAAGCTTCACCCCAAAATTTCTTAGATAAACCAGATTTAGCAAGCATGCATCTAACTTTGTCAAGTAAAGTCCTATTCATTCTTTCAGCCACCCCATTTTGTTGTGGGGTGTAAAGGACAGTTTTATGTCTTCTGATTCCAAAACTAGCACACAAGTCATCAATTTGTTTGTTACAAAATTCCAAGCCATTGTCAGTTCTTATTGCCTTAATTTACTCACATGTTTGAGTTCCAATCAAAGTTTTCCAAGCTTTCAGTTTATCAAGCTTTCTTGAAAAAGCATCAATGATAGACAAAAAAGACAAAAAATACACAGAGCCAGAATGAGAAGACACAGAAGCAGGGCCCCAAACATCTATATGCAAGTATTCAAGAATGCACTTACTAACATTTGCAGGCAATGGAGTAGGAAAGGAAACCCTATGCTGTTTACCCAGCACACAAGTGTCACAGAAAGGCAAATTACCATGAACATCATTATCAGATATGATAGCATGCTTTTTCAGAATATTCAGACCTTTTTCACTCATGTGGCCTAGCCTATTATGCCACAACATAGTTTTATCAGTTTTAACAACATTGGCAAATGTTTTTTCACATGTAAGAGGCACAACAGTACAGACATATAAACCACATTTCCTTTTGGCCTTAAACAAGCACATAGAACCTCTGCAGATTTTCATGCAACCTTCCCCCATTTTCCCCCCATACCAGCATTTTCAAGGGTTGTACAAGACATCAAATTATAACATAGATCAGGAACATATCTTACATCCTTCAAGTTGAGCACATAGCCATTGTCAAACTTTAAACACACAGTGCCAACACCAAGAATTTCACACTTCTTGTCATCAGCCATTGACACAAAAGTATTAGTTACAGGCTTTAACTCAGAGAACACTTCCTTGAAAGGACTGACATGATAAGTACATCCAGAATCACAAAGCCAATCATTTGAAGTAAAGGGGCAGATAGGAGAAGCATTTATATACATCAAATCATGCACCATGTACACAGAATCATTATCAGCATCATATTTGGCCACAATGACAAGATTTTCAAGCTGGGGGTTATTATTGGAGGGTTTGTTCTTTTTAGGTTTAGAGCAGTCTTTCTTATAGTGCCCAGTTTCCCCACAATTAAAACACTTTCTATAAGATTTAGGATCCTTACTTCTGGACCTAGACCTAAACTTTTTCCTTTAATTAGAGCTGAAACCAGAACCCCCATTAGATTCATTACCCCCTCTAGACTTAGATCTTCCCCTAACATTCAAAACCTTATTAAAAGCACTCTTGTCAGCAGCCCTTTCCCTTAGTTCAAGTTCTTTAGATTTTAGGGAGCTAATGATTAAGTTCAGATGAGCAGAGTCTCTACCATACTTAATGACAGCTTTAACATCACTATAAGAATCAGGTATGACATTCATTAGAGCAATATTGGTGTATTCATCTATAGTTTTGTCACCAGATCTTTTTATATCTTGCACAAGCTTCTGAAACCTATCTACATAATCATCAATGTCTTTGGCAAGTTCAAGCTTAAATTTAAACAACTTTTCGAGCAGGTACATCCTAGAGGATGTACCTGCTCGCTATAAGCACATAGGATGTCAGTGCAGCTCGCAACCCGTTGGCTAGTCCAAATAATCCGCTAAATTTAGAGGATTAGGGTTGGAAATTATTAACCCGATACAATTACAACTTGATTATCCCGCAACCTGAGTAGGGCTGGCCCAAGACTCGATGGGCTAGCTTAGTGGGTTGGATCTAATTAGTGCAACTATTTTCTATTATTATGTCTGTTTAACACCTAATCCGAAATTTCATTGATGATTTTTTAATTCGAATGACTACACAAAAAAATGCTAACTTTTAATTTCATATTAAAGGTGCTTATATCTTAAAATTTTATTAATATAATAATAGCAAAACAAATTATAAAATATAAATTCACTTATAAGTTTTTTAGTTTTAAAACATGCTTTAAAATATCTTAGATTTATATTTTTTTTATACAAATCTTAATTTAGTAGTAGTATTAGTTAAAACATAAGTATATCTCAAAATTATTATAATTAAATATTTTACATCCTATAAATATGACTAATTTTCAAATTTTGTATTAAATTGATCACATGTTTATTTTATTAGTAGCAACCCGATTAGTCTGTTAGGCTAGCCTAAAATCCAATTGTTAAGAGTTGGAATTGAATATTTATATCCCAATAATACAATCCAATTAATTTGCAACCCGATTAGGATTGAACAGATACACACTGGTGTCACACCTCAATCCCTCTGACATACACATTTGTAATAAACAAAAAATCTTCATGTTCAAAAAAATTTCATAAAAATAGAAACAACATCATCTCTACTTTTTCCTTTCCCTTACTTTACTCTCTCTTCATTAACTCACAAAACAACGTATATAATCATACACAATACAAAACATATATCATAAATAATTTCATATCCATATGCATATGCCTCTATGTTCAAATTATTATTCTGTGACAAATCAAACATGTTATCTGGCCGGGATTCCTCTATGACCCGAAGGTCTCTCTGTATTTGACCCAAAGGTCCCTCTATAATTGGACTCATAGGTCCCTCTGTATTTGGACTCTTAGGTTCCTCTGTATTTGTCCCTCTGTATTTAGACTCTTAGGTCCCTCTGTAACTGGACTCTTAGGTCCCTCTATATTTGACCCGAAGGTCCCTCTGTATTTGGACTCATAGGTCCCTCTATATTTTCAGATCCAGAGCAAGATTGTCACATTTTCTCTTTAGTCCAATGATTCAAATAATTTCAAAACCATGTTTAAGCATATCCATTGCATCAATTACATATTTCTATCATATTTCATCAAATAATTCCTTTACAAAATATAAAACATGTCCATTGCACCAATCACTTATTCATGTAATATTCCACAATTGAAATCAAATACTACATAATCATATCATATAATCCAAATATTTCCATTACTTAAACAATTAACAAAAATGCACATAAAACATATAAAATAAAAAGTGTGATTTATACCGACCTTATTGCCATAGATAATTTAACGCAAATTCTGAATTTATCTCCATCTAAAACTTTCTCAATCCCGAAACTGAAAATATGTGAGAATTTCATCTTCTAAATCTCAACCCTTTCATTTTTTTCCTTCTAAAGTTCCACTTGTTTTAACTCTCTGACTCTCTGCTAGCTGAACTCATATTCCAATAGTAATTCTTATCTTTTTTTTGTAAGTAATATAGTCAAATAAACCGACTCACATATATTATAACTAAATCTCTCTTTTTTTTTTAATAATACGTGTACTTCAAATGACTATATAATTGCAATCCTACACTTATAAGATACACGCACACTTATAATATTAGTATATAATAATTAAAGAAAAATATATATTATATGCATATAACTCTATTAAGTTAATCATCTAACTTTATAATTCAGTTTAACTTATATACATATAAACAATTCTATTCATTACTCATAAAAAATAAAAAATTATTCTTATGACACCCGAAATATATATATAATATGCATTGAAAGTAAAATATAAAATGATGCATGTTTCGGGTTAGGAATGTTACAATTGGGTTGAATACCTTATTGCCATAGATAATTTAACCCAAATTCTGAATTTGTCTCCATCTAAAACTTTCTCAATCCTGAAACTGAAAATATGTGATTTCATCTTCTAAATCTCAACCCTTTCATTTTTTTTTCTTCTAAAGTTCCACTTGTTTTAACTCTCTGACTCTGTGCCAGCTGAACTCATATTCCAATCGTAATTCTTATCATTTTTTTTTGTTAGTAATATAGTCAAATAAACTGACTCACATATATTATAACTAAATCTCTCTTTTTTTAATAATACTTGTACTTCAAATGACTACATAATTGCAATCCTACACTTATAAGATACGCACACACTTATAATATTAGTATATAATAATTAAAGAAAAATATATATTATATGCATGTAACTCTATTAAGTTAATCATTTAACATTATAATTCTGTTTAACTTATATATATATAAACAATTCTATTCATTACTTATGAAAAATAAAAATTATTCTTATGACACCCAAAATATATATATAATATGCATTGAAAGTAAAATATAAAATGTTGCATGTTTCGGGTTAGAGATGTTACAATTGGGTTGACCTGATTGACATCCCTAGCCCATTCGCTAGAATAAGAAAAGAAAACGACATTATTAAATGTTTACAATATTTAAAACTTAGGATAGAACTGATCTAAGCAGTATTTTTTTGGTTAATAAATTATTTGGCCGCCTCTCATTAGTAATAACTAATAAGTCATTACACGTTGAATATCTTTTCAGTGCTGTTATTATATAGTATTTGAAGAATTATCCTTTCATAAGTTAGTCAGAGCAATTATATATTGTTGAATGCAATTATATATATTCTTGAATGCCCATGCGCCATGCCCTCTCGACTCTATTCATATCTTTGAGATATGGTATGGATGTTTAGAGCATCTGCAACGGTGAACGGACGGTATCCGTCCGTCCGTGCTTGCGGCACGGATGACATCGTCTGTCGCTGCGCTCGCGCCGCTGGCACGGCGCTGCTCGATGCATCGAGCAGGTGACGTGGCCGGACGTGCTTGGGCAACAACATAGCCGTTGCATTTGATTTTTTTTAAATCGGTTTTTAATTAAAAAAACTGATTAAAAATTTTAAAAAATATTTTCCCACTTTCCAAAAAAATATATCCGTTTTCTACCGTTTTCTACCCACTTTTAATTTTTTTTAAATTTTTTTCCCCCAAAAATACATATTTACATCTATAAATACCCTCACTTTCACACCAAAAAATTCATACCACACTACACAATTCTCATCTACATTCTCTCATTTCCATTCCCATCTACATTCTCTCATCTCCATTCTCAATCTTTCTTCCACTCATACAACATAACAATGTCCGGCTAAGGCGATCACCCTCCGGGCTCCCACGGTTGGAACCCCGATTGGTTCGGTTCACAACCGTTTCCTAGTCCGGAAACGGAATATTCGGTCCCTCCTCAAACCCAAAGTTCGGGCGTTCCAGGTGGCTACCGGCCTTACCCGATCAACGACCAAGATGCCCCCCGAAGGGCTATACGGGTGGACACCCGAACCTAGAGCGAGGTCGACCGCCCCCTCCCAAACTCTGACTCCTCCTACTCGCGGTGTCCACACACTGTACACTCCGGCGGAGATGGAGCAATTGTTCAAGGTGTTCTTGTCAATCTCCTAAGATCCGGAGGTTGGCACGAACCATTCCGGCTATCACTTTTAGTGGCGCATTTGTCGCCGGTACAATGAAAACCGGCCGGAGGGAACAGTCGAGCGCAGCGAGATTATGGTGGGCAACTCCATCTACATAGCCAACGAATAAATCCAAAACTTCCAGAGGTATTACCTCCAGGAAGAGCGGTCGGCGGGGAGCGGCCGGAGCGAGGTCGACATCATCAGTTCTGTCATGTCGACCTACCAATCCATGAATTACAAGACGTTCAAGTACCTCAACATTTGGCAGGAGACGCAGTCGCATCCAAAGTATAGGGGAGGCGTAGCATCCTCCTCTAGCGGCTCCTCCAAACGGTCAAGGTCGGTATCCCTATCCGATGTCGGCTCCGAAGACGTGGTTAGCCAACTCACCGGAGCTACCCGAGCGGTTCCCAACGCCGACCGCAAGAAAGGAAGAAGGCGGCGGCCAACCGCCGTCGCACCGCGACTCCATCCGGCGATGCTCCTGAACCCGCTCCCGTTCCCGTTCCCGTGCCCTATGCGCCACCTCCACCCCCCACCAACTCGTTGTGGGCAATTTTGGCCCAACTCAATATAGCCGATAGGTCAACTATGACTCCCTCGCAACTTCGATCGCACGAGGCCATGATATTGGGCCTCCAAAAACAATTAGGGGTAGTGCCGCCGGATGAATAGTCTTCCACGGGGATATTTTTAGCTTTAATTATGTAATTTTTAATTTTTAGTATTTTAATTATGTAACTTTTAATTTTTAGGATTTTAATTATGTAACTTTTAATTTTTAGGATTTTAATTATGTAATTTTTATTTTTTAGGATTTTATTTATGTCTTTTTTTATTTTATTTGTAATTTGTAATACTATTTCGGTTTTTTTAATGAATTTTAATATTATGGAAATGTTTTTATTTAAATTGAATAATAGAAAGGTAGGACTCTTGTGCTCGTCCTTGCTGAATAGCACAGCTGTGGGTGTTGTGCTCTTGCCTAAGAGCAGGCAGAAATAGTGGCGCCGCTTGTTGGTAAAAGCACGGTTGTGGGTGCTCTTATATTCTGTTAATTTTCTGTTTTTCATTTATAAGTACTTACTTACTGGCTACTGCTATCAGGCAAAAAAAATACATACTGTATTATATAAATAATAATTTTCTGTTTCTCATTTATAATAAGCAAACAAGATATATGAATGATTACGTACTGCAATGTGTAATGCATGGAATTCCAGCGAAATTTTTAAATTAAGTACCGATAGAAAATAGAAATTTATAGATATATTATCTATCAATTCTAAAATCAATTGGTGATAGAAAAAAAAATCATAAGAGTTACATAGCGGTTTCAATTATCTTTTTACACCAATTTAAAATAATTATTTTTTATTTTTAATTTCAATTGCCAACAAATACTACTCCATTATCTAAAAGATATGAGAGTTTTAAGTCCAAATATTGAAGCACAAAACAAAAATATATAAATTTATTTGGATAATGATTATGTGCAATATGATAAAGTAATTAATCGAGTCCCAAAAAAAATACTAATGTAAATAGCTGGAGTAATGATTATTACCGATGGAAAATATTTCTGTCTTTCAAAGTTAAACTAGAATCGTAATTTTAAATTTCTAGACAGTTTTATAGGAATAGTCTGCCTATAATGCAATACTCCCTCCTCCCTCCATTATTTGTACTTTTCATTTTAAATCGTTAATTTAGAATTGATATTTTAGTATAAATAAATTAATATTTTACAAAACTACGTAGCAATGCGTCGTTCCTTGGTGTTCCTAGCCTGGGCCTTGGCTCTTTTGGCTTGCTCCTCATCTTTTGCCTCTGCTTAATCGTGCGACATACTTTTAATGTAATCTTTTATTTCATTGATTCTCTGCTGTCTTCCTTTTTAATTACAATTATCATGCATGCATCGAGAGAAATTGAACATGCTGAATTGCAGGTGGGAAATGTTAGAATGAATCGGTTATGCAAAGATCAAGTCATTACAGCAGTGAATGGCGGTCTTCCTGGACCAGCTATTGTGGCTCGAGATGGTGATACACTTGTTGTTCTTGTCAATAACATATCACCTTATAATGTCACTATTCACTGGTATGTCATTTCACCTGGCCGATTCAAATAATAACTTAACTAAATAATGTTTGATCAAATCAAATGGTGTAGGCACGGGGTGTTCCAATTAATGAGTGCATGGGCCGATGGCCCCGAATACATTACTCAATGCCCGATTCGACCGCTTCACCTACAGATTCAACGTGACCCGCCAAGAAGGAACTCTCTTGTGGCACGCACACTTCAAAGCCCTCCGAACCACAGTTCATGGAGCCTTAATCGTCCGACCCACACGTGGTCGCAGGTACCCATTCCCAGCGCCATTCCGTGGAATCCCAGTCGTCATAGGTCAGTAATATCATTGCACTTAATTTAATACAACTGGTACTATTAATTGAAAGTGAGTATTTGGTGTGGATGGTGCAGGCGAGTGGTGGAATGCTTTAACTATTAACGGCCAGCCTGGAGATCTTTACCCATGCTCCTCTAAAAGTTAGTCCTCATTAATAATAATCTCGTTTTACTCGTTAACTCTATATGATACATATTTAAATTTTTGTTTTTAGTTTCAATTGCCAACAAAAATTTAATAAATCTATATTTTAAAAATAATTACAGATACAGTTAGATTCACGTTGGTGCGAGGAAAGACCTATCTTCTCCGGGTAATCAACGCTGCACTCAACACTCCAGTATTCTTCAAGATCGCCAACCACACATTCACAGTAGTAGCCGTGGATGCGTCTTGGGCGGTGAGTTCCCACGTCGTCCCCCCTCTAGCTTCATTCGTCAACACCTCCACCACCGCAATCATGTCATACACCGGAGCATCCCCATTGTCGCCTCCCTTAATGCCGGTAATGCCCAACGCCAGAGACAGCGACACCGCGCACTCGTTTTTAAGCAACTTGACTGGTTTGCCCAGCAGCCCGCACTGGACCCCGGTCCCATTAGAGATAGACGAGCGCATGTTTGTGACGGTGGGGCTAGGCCTAGTCCCGGGCCCTTGCGACACTCCAACCGGGGCCTGCAGCGTCTATGTGAACAACGTGAGCGGGATCTCTACACCGCCAATTTCCCCGACAACCAGCCGGTGACGTTCGACTACACGAACCCAAGCAATGAGCAGAATCCGGCGCTGATGGGCTCGGCGAGGGGGACGAGGGTGAAGGTGTTCAAGTATAACGCGACGGTGGAGATGGTGTTGCAGAACACGGCGGTGCTGTCGTCGGATGATCACCCGATGCATTTGCACGGCCTCAATTTCTACGTGGTGGCGCAAGGGTTTGGGAACTACAATCCCCAAACTGATTCTGCCAGTTTCAACTTGGTCAATCCACAAGAGCGGAATACTGTTGTGGTTCCCGCCTTTGTCATTAGGTTCCGAGCTAATAATCCAGGTAAATATTGATAACTAATTAATTTATTTAAAATATGCATACTTGTAGTGGTAACAAATTGTGGATATTTATTGTTTTTCATTAACAGTTGATTAAAATGTATTTTTACTGATTTATGTGTATTTTGTTCTTCTCTGGCTTCTTGATGTAGTATTTCCTAGTCAAATAAATGTAACATTTTAATTCAATACTCGCTCTAGTAAAGCGATTAATAAAACATGACAACTTTCAGGAAGATTTTTCCTTTTTATGACGCACAAAATGTACTATGTACATACTATAATTGAAATTCAGGATTGTTTTTTTCTTTATTCTAAAAAGTTAATCAATATCGTTTTCCATTTTCCATCCATTGTGACGTTAAAGTCGAGTCTATTAGTTGCGTTGGAAGCATCTTGCATCATACTACTAACTTAAATTATTAGTATTAAACTTAGAATTTGAGTTTCAATATATTGTTAAGGCTAGGGGTAATTAAAAACGCACCGTCGAAGGTAAGATGTGGATTTTAATTTTGTGAAAGAGATATGATTCGAAGTTTTTTTTTTAATAGTAATAGTATTAATCAATGAAGTGGAATATATTAGAAATGAGTTACTTGCCTTTTTAAAAGAGCTTATAAGGAGGAGGGTTATTCACAATTTTATAGATGAGACATGATCATTATCAACTTGATGTGTAACAAGATTGAAGAGCTTTTTAACACGCTCCTACACATGCTGAACAGAATGAATATTAGATTTTCACATGTGAGCCAGACAAGACAAGAGATTTATAAAGAAATCCATCATCGATTTTGGTTCACTTTGATACTCTTTTAGAAATTAGACATTAACCCTTTTAAAAGACCTTATGAGGGAGTTATCCACAATTTTATAGATGAGACATTTTCATTACCAAGTTGATATAGAACAAGATTCAGAATTTTTTAACAGAATATATTTAATGGTGAAGTTTATTAAAAGATTTAATACTTACTTTGAAAAATGATCTAGTGACAAACCAAAAAGTATAAGGACCAGTTAAGATGAAAAATTTATAAAAGAATGTTGATCAAAATAAAAAATTAAAATACAAGGACCTTTAACTAGATGTATTTTGCCTATTTAGATTTGAAGTTTGAGAAATGTAATCGGGGCTAACAGTAAATTAGTAAATTATACGCGATACATTTATAAATAAACAAATATATTGTTTAATTGGTTATCGCGAAGTGATTGGAGCTGATTATAAAATACTTAATTCAAGATCCACAGTAGGAGATGATATTTTATGCTTGTTGCATGCAGTAGTTGGATCTAATGGTCCCCCCTAAATTGGGCAATATTTCTTGCTGTGATTAGCAAGATTGGGATTGAGCACCCACCATAATACAAGTCGATGATTTTAATATATGCCGACAGCTTCAGGCCAAGATAGTCATGACCCATTTTACTTGGTATATTAGAAAAGTATTAATGTTCGACGAATTTCAGTATTTCCACCTTATTTGAATTCTACAAATCTAATCAAACATGTACTCCCTTAGTATATAACTAACTTGCACTATGGTCAATAAGTGAAATCCTATAAAAAATCAAAGTAAATCTCGGCTCTTGGATCTTTAGATTGGATGGTTGTGATTGTTGGGGTTTGCACATCGGAAATTGCAGATTAAATAAATTCACAAAAGAATCTATTTAGGAGATTATGTGGATCGATCAATTTCATGCTACAACATATAGAGACATGCTATTGCGCAATTAATCACATAATTTAGAATTAAATTACGACGTTGAATACTTGCAATTATGATTCTCCAAAGAATCGAAGTGGCTTGCTACTTCTCCACGTGTAGATCTTGAAGCTTGATTGTGATTGCAAGACCAAGGATCTTCTAACCTATGACCCAACTATAGATCTAAATTCCTTGTGGGAGGAATCTCTTAGAAATAATAAGGATCTTGGAGGAGAAGACAAGAATGCCAAGAACACACATAGAGGAATCTCGAATTCCTCTATTAGAGAGAAAGGGCCGAAAATTCCAAGTGTGGAGGCTAGGGTTTCACTTCTTATGTTGTGTGTATTTTTCACACATCCTTCATCCCTATTTATAGAGTTTGTGATGGGCTAGGTTAGGGATCTATGGGGCTTGGATTGGGTGGGCCTCCCCTATTGGACCTTCTTTACTAATTAAATTATAACTCATAATTCAATATAAGGCCAATGGAATATTTCTTGTGCCACTATCGAAGAAATACTGACCGACCATCAAATCCGTGATTACAAGCAATCTGGGTTAACCTCTTTAATATATCATTTCCTATGTTTAAGACATTCTATATCCATTAATTAATTTTTAGTCTGCTATGGACTTTAAATTAGTTAATATCTTTTATTTCCAAGAGTTTGTCTAGTACGAGATGTATATTAAAATATACTTTGATTTTCTATTATTCTTGGATTAAATCCAAACTGGCCGGGTTTCCGAATAATAGAACTTCTCTCGAACACCTCTTGGGGATATAGTCAAACCGCGCAGGCACACGATTCAATGTAATAATAAAACTGACACCATACTAGTTATTAATTACTACTACCCAAGATATCAGGAATATTGGGTTGCGAAAAACCCGCACCTATTGATAAGTCAAAGTAACGTATGATTAAATAACATGTGTCCCATATTATTACAAAGATTAAGAAATATTAAATCTCCAAGACATCGTCTTTCAGTAGATAGCAATAAAGACGTGTCTATACTTTAGATCCTTTCAATGTTATACCACACCAGTGTCACTAGTAATTCTCAAGATAAAGATGACTTTCGGATGGACACTGCAACCTTTCGCGATAGGTAGCCAAAGCCTATCAAGGTTGTGAAAAAGTTTTACTTCTACAAGGTTCCGGCTAGGCCACCTACTGTAATGACCTGTTCCACGACCCATCCTTCAATGTGGAAGACTTAGACTGATTTTACTTTCCGGCGTTTTAATTATATAATTAAATATATAATTAAAGACGGTCAATACCTATTAAAGTAAAATACACATCATGAAGAAAACATTTATTATTCTCATTAAATGAGGAGAGTTTACAATATACAAGCAATTTATCAAATTCATAATAAACTCTAAAAATGCTTTTTAGTATATATGTTCCAACATGTGATAATAATATCGAAGCTACATTATAACACTAAAAGCGTTACATTATTAGCCGAGCTACATTATTAGACTACCCAATCTACATTATTAGACTAAAACGCGTTACATTATTAGCCGAGCTACATTATTAGACTACACAATATATATTATTAGATGGTCCAGATCCTTTGTCCTATCGGCAAGGAGCTTAGACATTATTGTAAGAGGTGCCGAGTTCGAGCCATCATGACATCATTTGTAATTTCCTCCTTTATATACGAGTTTATTTAAAAAAATCTACATTATTAGATGACATGTGACATTAATCTAACGGCTATATCACAAGATCCAATGACTGAGATTTGCTTTGATTTTTGACAAAATTTCACTTATTGGTTTGATCACATCCCTAACTATATATACACAACACAAACATGTACTTCTTTCGTCTCACTCAAAATATCCATATATTTTTAATTTGTCTTAGATGTTCACTTTCTATAATTGAAAATAAATCACTCTCTTTTCTCTCCTTATTAAAATAACCATCCATCTTTTTCTCTCTCTACTTGCTTTACTTAACAACTCCTTCAAAAATCTCATGCCATAAAAAAATGTGAACATTTTAAGTGAACGAATGAGTAATATATGCGAGGGTGTAAGAACACTGTTTCTTTTTCAATAATAATTCTGACATGGGCCACTGTTTAATCATGTGGAAACAGATGGCTTTGTTTGGTTTGCAAAATGAATGTTCGATTGGACTAACGTTTCTATAGGTCCAACAACAATTTATTTTGCTATAAGTTTCAAGCAACTCTAAATCGATTACCTCTTTATTTTTTAATATTGGGTGCTACAAATAATTTTGTTTAGTTGTTTATAGGTTGTAATTTTAAAATAATGTTAGTATATCATTTTTTTATAGTGTTACAAGAGGCTAATTTTTTAAGTTTACCTTTAAAATATAATTTTTGTATTATTCAATTTATTAATAGGGCTTTTACATAATTATTTACATAGAATTTGAATAAATTTAAAATTTTTACTATAAAAGAAAAAAAATACTCCAATTTTGGTAGGAGCTAAAGTGCCCTCACACCTCACTTCTTTATGTTCGCTACTCGCTAGTGATTGATATTCTTTTTTTTTCATCAAATATTGGAAAACCGTGAGCCTTGCTATAAATGAAAAATTAGTAGAATAAATTTGAATGGGATCTTGTTGATTAGGGATGTGGACTTGGAGGTTGAGTAGAGAAATTGAGCATTGGATACTCATCTTTCTTTTTTTTTCAAAATAGACAGCCCCACGCCATGTGTAGCCTAATGCAATTGTTTTTCGTAGGCAAACGTGCAACTTGTGTAGTGGATTAATATTATTGATTTTTAATATTTTCACATCAACACAAACAATTACACAAAATTGAGGATTGTGTTCTGTTTTATTTTTCGCTTCTTTCCTTTATAGTTGTGTTTGATTTACTAGATAAAATAGTAGTGAGATATAATTTAGGATTGTGTTATAAGATTATTTAGTAAGAAAGGTTTAGCTATGATTAATTATCACATGACTATTTATCTATGATTAAGTCATTAGACTCAACCTCATGAACTAAATATAAATACAAATTTAATCATGGAATATAATCTTGCAAATCGAATGTGCAAAACATATTATTGGTATTATTACCAATCTTAAATGTCTCTTTCTACTTTACATGTTTTCAATGACATCTACTTGTGTTACAACTGGAAGGAAATTTATTGAAAATATATCTTCAAATTTATGGACCAATAATGAAGTGCTTGCTAAAAATATGATGCCACGCATTGTCGCATCATATATATGTGGAAATTTATTTTTTAGAATAACTAGTTGTTTCAACTTTCAAATAAATAGTTTTTCTCCTTTTTTAATCTCGAATGTTGTTTTGGACGTCCTTTTTAAAATTTTCTACGGCTATTCGATGTTCAATTAGGGGACATTTTAGGAATAAAGTTACACATGTAAAATACTAGGAATATCTGTTTTTGGCGTACCGTTTTTACTAAACATATCAGATTGATTCATACAAACCAAAAATTCACATTACATTGTTAATACTATGACTAATTTATATTATAGGAAATCGCATATTATATCATACTATATCCCATTATAAGGGATTAATATTCCTTTTTTCATTGTCTTAAGTAATCAATTTTCATTTTTAGCCAAAAATAAAAACACATTCATCTTTTCTATTTTTTAGCTCTTATTTTATTCTCTTCACTTAATTTAATAAATATTATTTTTTAAATATCTCGTACCAAACAAAAATGCAATCACTTTTAATGACACGTGGAGGAGTAACAAGTAACCAAGAAATAAATGTGCAATATCTAATAATGTTATTTCCTGAGGTTTTTTTCTATTGTAACAGCAATTCCACCTCATAGTTTCAGAATCTAAAGTTCTCTTAACTAAAGAGCCATGTCAAACTTTGGAATTTCAACATATAATTTTTTGATAGAATTTACAAGAAAAAGCAAGTATATATAATCAATATATCAAGCTCTAGTCTTAGTAGAAATAAGATAGAAATTGAGCTTGAAAATAGATACACATGCAAATTGGTTCACTTTCTTTATGGCTCAATACTTAACAAATTATTCTGCTTCAATACTTAACAAAAACATTCCTTCGTTCACCGGTTCACCCTATCATGTAGTAAAACATTATACTCCTCCGTCCCATAAAAATAAGAACTTTGGGGACGACACAAATTTTAATACAAAATTGATAATGTAGGAGAGAACCAAAAAGAAGAGAAAAATATACCAAAAAATGAACATGACTATTTTTATAGGACGGTCCAAAATAAAAAAAAAATGCAAAGTACCATTTTTATTGGACAAAGGAGTATTGCCTAATTTTAAACCCCCAAAAAATAATGGGAGTGAGAAACATATGGAGTATGTCGTTTTAGATCCCTCGCTGAGGCCATCCACTACGCTGTCTCTATACCGTCTCTTAAACCGTCCCTTAACTACTATTTGAGCACTATTTGAGGGCCCCACTGTCCCTTTTTCATCCATCCCTTAACTAAGGGACGGAACCTGCAACGCTCCGTCCCTTAACCGTCTCTATACCGTCCCTTAATTACTATTCATTCAATTTCATTTATAATTTTTTTTTCAACCCAATTCAATTTAAACAAACACACTTTATTAAAATTAAAACAACATTACAACTTAAAATTTAAAAAAAACGAAGGCATAATTAAAATTCCCAAAAAATAAAAATGACATAATTTAATCTGCTCCGCCAAAGTTTTCCCAAATGTGCTCAATTAGATCCTCTTGGAGTTGGGTGTGGGCGCTAGAGTCGCGTGTCCTTGCCCGAATAGCCAACCGTTCTTGTATAGACGGATGCGCTCCACTTCGAGGCGGACTACTTGCGGTTGAGCTTCCGGGGGATTCGGGGTCGAACCAATTTCCCGCATCGGGTCCTTCGTCTCGGACAATCATGTTGTGCAAGATTATGCACGTATACATGATGTCGACCATGCTCTTCATGAACCACGAACGAGCCGGGGCTTTGATGATGTTGAAGCGCGCTTGGAGAACCCTGAACGCCCTCTCCACATCCTTGAGCGCAGCCTCCTGCTTCTGCGCAAAAAGAGCTTGCTTTGGGTTCGCAGGCCTGCCGCACGTCTTCACGAAGGTCGGCCACTTCGGGTAGATGCCGTCGGCGAGATAGTACCTCATTTTATACCGCCGGTTGTTGGCGACGAAGTTGATGGCCGGCGCTTTACCATCCAAAACTTCGGTAAAGAGGTCGGACTGTTGGAGCACGTTTACGTCGTTGTTCGAGCCAGGAACCGCGAAGTACGCGTGCCAGATCTAAAGTCGGTAGTCGGCAACGGCCTCGAGTACAACGGTTGGGTGGGTGCCTTTGTGGCCGCTCGTGTAGGACCCCCTCCAAGCCACCGGGCAATTCTTCCATTGCCAGTGCATGCAATCGACACTGCCAAGCATCCCGGGGAATCCGTGCACTTGTTCGTGCAGGTTAAGGAGGAACTGACAATCCTCCGTGGTTGGCCTCCGGAGAAATTCGTCACTGAAGGCTGCCCGGACGACTCTGCAGAAGTTGAGCAAGCACATGCCCAGTGGTGTCTCCGATGTGCAGGTATTCGTCGAATATGTCGGCCGTTTGTCCAGTCGTAAGCTGCCGGATGGCTGCAGTACATTTCTGCAGCGTCGTGTGGCTGGGACGGCCGACCGCGTCGAACCCTTCTCGGAAGAACTCTTCCCTGGCCGCCAAAGTATTCGCTATGTGGAGAAATAGTGGTTTCCGCATGCGGAAACGGCGACGGAAGTAGGTATCTCCCCAAATCGAGTTATCGCAGAAATAGTCGCGTACTAACCGTGCGGCGGCTTCTTTCCGGTTCCGATTGATGTACTTCCGGGAGCATCGTGGGGGTGGCGCGGCTTCCTCCGCCTCCCGTCGTCGATCTTCTTCGAGTGATTGTTCCATTAATTGACGCATTTGCTCAAAATGATCCATTTATTTTAGGTGATTGAAGATGGAAATTGGAGTGATAGAGAGGATTTGAGAGGAATAGATGTGTGTTTGTGTTTGAAATGAGTATGAAATAAGATTATTTATAGAGTAAAAAAAATAAAAAAAAATAAAAAACAAAAATATAAATCAAACGGTAATATTACCGTTTGTATAAAAAAAAATTAAAAATTCAATTTAAAAAAAACGAATTATTGTGTCATCAGTGACGTCGCCCACTCGCGGGGCAGCGAGTGGGCGACACGCACGCAAGGGACGAGCGCCACGTGTCCCAGGCGCGTGGCGGGACAGCGCGTCCCGCGTCTCGCGGGTACGGGCTACGGGACGAGACGGGCTCGGGCTGGGGACGGGATGGGCGCTGCAACGCGTCCCGCGGTGAACCCGTCCCTCCGGGACGAGACGCGAGACCGGGGCGGGACGCGTTGTGGATGGTTTGAGATTCTTACTCAGCTTTCAAAAATTACAGTATAATCTTGACAATAATTTTATTTTGTAAAATTGTAATTCCGTTGTTCCATAGTAAATGTCACACTTTCACTTTCATTTTGAGTTTGTATCAACAAAAGATGTTACTCTCTTCGTCCCAAGATAAGTGAGCCAAAACTTTTCGACACAGAATTTTAGAAAATGAGGTTTTGTTAGTAAAGTGAAAAGTGAATAAAATAAGAGAATTAATAAAGTAAGAGAGAATGTCAAAAAGGAAATGTCTCAATTATCTTGGGACGTCCTAAAAAGGAATGTGAGTCGCTTATCTTGGGACGGAAGGAGTACATTTTTTTTATAAAAAATCCCTCTCACATTAATATAAATACATTATTTTTTCTCTCAAACTAACCCATAAAACAACATGTTCTAAAATATTATGTCATCATCAAGTATGCCTATTCGGAGGGAGTAGAATTATAATTTAAAGTTTAAAGATAAAGTATACATGAGATAGATAGTGGGTCCCATGGGGTCAGTCTCAGCGAGACAGAAGGAGAGAGACACGGGAATGGGTCACGGGCTCATCGGGAATTGCGAACTCTCTTTCTGACATCGCTGCAGCATTTGTAAATTATTTTCGCCATATTTTATTTGTATCTACAATCTATCTGATTTAAAATTCACACCTTTAATTATGTTGTAATGATTTTATTCCCGAACACACGACCTACTACAAAGCTTATTCACTTTTACATGTTACAGCCTTTTTCACTTGTATATTTGTTTAGGGATCTAAAATTGTGAACCCTAAATAGAAATATTAGGTAAGAATAACTATTACTCCAATTCAAATTTCACAGAGCCCCATGTTTGTCGAAAAGTTGAAACTTATTAAAACCATTCCACGTTTGACCCATCTCACTCTATTTTAGGTCCACCTTTTTCAAAAGAGTGATGCTAAATGGTCATAATGTGGCTGACCATAAAGAGTTAATTTAGTCCATTTACATGTATAAAAAAATTAAAATGACCGATATAAACTTATATGTGTGTGAATGGACTTGTGAGTTGATACTTATCTTTGAATTCCATTACGTAAAACACATTAATATCACGAATTACTGTATACGTTGAGCAACAATCAAGAAATGACAGTAGTAATAAGTTGAGCAAAAACTACGAAAGAGCAACACTAACATGTTGAGCAACATATAATGAAGATGATATAAAAGTAAAATCAAGTAGTATTAAACCAAAAATTTGAAAAAAAAATCATTTTTTTGTTATTTAATTTTTCCAAAATTTTGTTCCATGTATTTATACTTATCTATGTGTGTGGCTATTAATCCGAGGTTTATGAGTCAAAGGAGAAAAAAATTGGAGTCCAATATGAGATTGTTTTCGTGACGCTGAAAATAACAAACTATTCACATGCCACTCCCTTTATATATACATGGAGCATAAATATGAAACAATTCGAAAAAATGAAAAGGTGCACCAATAGTAAGTCACTGTATTCGTGCGACTATATATAGTCAGTTGTGATTCGAATAGAAACTATTATTCAAATATTTTACATTTTAATTCGAACTAGCTAGCTATAGTATTCAATTTTTTTTTACCAATTACAGTGAAATGCATATCTTAATTCTTGGGTGTTGGTAATTGTCACGACCGCCCTTTAGGGTTAATAAATACGGGCGATCGTGATTAAAAAAACTTAATAAACAGGCGTAGAAAACTAGGGTTTCACTAAAGAGTTTGACCAATAATTAATATTTAAAAAAAACGACCAATGGTTTGACATTATCCAAAAGATATCAAGTTTTCAAATATCCAAATAATTAGGTTCAAAGCTAAATAAATGATGAGAAAAAAAAACAATGTCTTAGCGGAAGCATTCAAGAGAAAGAGTGACGCCATGTGTGGAGACACAACGACACTCGTAGTTCAAAGATAACCAAATAATACTTCAATTTTAATTGCTCAACACCACCAATTGCTCGTCGCCGCTCAACCTTCACATAAGAAAAACTCATGCAGGGGGCTGAGTACTATAAAAATACTCAGTGGACTTATGCCGAAAACATGTTATCAAAATAGTATTTATCATGCCATCCATAAGTAACCTTCGGGATTTAGCTTTAGAAAGGCCCGAGGCACTCAAAATCATTTCCATTGTAAAAAGTCGATTGATCGGTCATTTTCCCATAGACGTTAATCATATCTGCACATACATGACATGGAATGTGGCCACAAACCAAGTCACTAGACCGGCCAACCCATACGCTAGCACACGGTCTACCATAGGTGTACACTAATCCAAGTAGGGTTTGCAGCCCTACGAGGACCCGAATTCGATTTAAATAATAATGGCAAAAGCCACATCAGATAAGCACGTTAAAATCAAATCACAGCATGATAAACATAGTTTCATTCCCATCGATAAAATATTTAGGACATTGTCCTTATTTAAAAGAAAGCACACCTCGAGTGCTTAATCCAAAAATATATTCTTTCCCTTGCGATCACGATTCACTTGCGAAGAATCACCTTTAGAATTTACATAACATATAAATCAACACACTTTCCAAATAAATAAATAAGATGCATGCATCCTATGTCTCCAATTATCTTCCTCGTTCAAGACTACCAATTTCTCACGATTAGGGGCTTGGGCATTTTTGATTAATTCTGGCCGCTCACACCCCAACCATTCATATTAGAAACAAGCCCAATCAAGCCGGGTTACCAGTGTGGGAGTTTCACCACTGTGGTGGCTCCTTGTGTGCTGGTTACCAGTGTAAGTTCCTCCCACCTAATGGGCCGCTGAGGTACCGTGTTTGAACCCCTCCATAGCGATGTCGGGCCGGGTTATGGGGGCGCCTGGGGTGAGCGAATCACCTTTTGTCCCTAAGAAACAAGCCCAATCAAATAAATTCATTCAGCAATTTTAATTTAAAACAAAAGCCTACTAGTTAAATAAAAAGTGAAGCTTCTGACTTAAAGACAAGAAAAAGAGTACACTTCCATTTTTATTTTTTTTAAAAAGACACACGTACACATACTCTTTGAACTAGTAACACAATTCAAGTAAAAACAATTTAATAAGAATTCAAAAACTCCCATTTGTTTACACATACCCTCACATCCCGTTTTCTTTTAAAGAAACTACGAACGGGAAAATACTTATAAAGAAATCAGTACAAATAAACAATGAAGAACAAAACTCCCCATTCCATACCGCCGGTTTCTCTCAATTTCACAACAAAAAATTGAACAGCAAATTAGAGCTTTGACGCCCTCACCCACAGCCGTCGCTCGGCGCCGCAGCAGCCGCTGCGTCGCCACTCCGACGGCCCCGAAGATAAGTTCTTAATTTGGTTTCACGAATTAAAGTTTGGTTCTTTATTTTATATTATTCAAATTATTGATTTGCTTCGGTTACTGGTTTCATGAGATGCACAAGTATGGAATTGGATTTGGATGGGGAAAGTGTATACCTTCAATTTGCTGACAGATTGTGAAAGAATAGATGATGACACTTTCCCTGATTTTAGTTCTCGGTTCCTGCCAGAGAAGGGGATTTGTACGTCATTGTGTGAAAAATATTTGTGAGGAAGGAGATGGTAGATTTTTGAAATTACCAAGTGAAAGGATTGAATCGTGTGTGGCTTGAACAAAAGCTTGTCTAACTCTCTGCTTCCTCTATGTTAAAAGATATTCCATGAGTTTGATTTGAATAGAGTGGCATTAGTGAGATAGAACAAAGATGGATGGTTACCTCGGTGGAATTAGGATTGAGAGGGGGAGAATGATGAACTTTCTCTTCTCTGGCGCCTTAAGAAATTTTTGTGATTAAAAAGTGAATTGAGGGTAATTGCAGAATTGGTGTTAGGCGGAGAGATAGGGTATAGAGATTTATACCGCATAACGTGGGAGTATAATTAGGAGTTAGTTGTGGTTTAGATTTGGAAGAGATTTACGGACTGGGATACGTTTTTTGTTGAACGTGGGAAAGGGGGTGGAATATGGGTAATTAATTTCACAAAAATTAATTAGGATTGACTAATTTTATTTCTTTGGAATTTTATTTGCAGATCACGGAGGAGGTGAGGAAAAATCTCTACAGAATATTTATTTAAAATTTGAACTAAGGAAAGTCTTGGTGACCAAGTCAATGAGGAAAAGATTTAATTAAATTAGTTTGATTCACGGTCCTTTGTATTTTATTTAAATTGTGCAGCCCACAATTTATTTTCCACAAGACTGGATTTTTGTATTATTTATTCAATTTATCGAATCACACACGAAATTGAGTCCAATAAATATTTCTCACGGAAATGAATTATTTAAATTCGCATTGTGATTTACTTCACAAATTTCTAGCTCTCATAACAAATTATCAATTATTCAAAAACAATTAAATTCACCTCACATCAATTATTCAAAGCAGTCACGTCACATATTCAACAAAGTTGACCCGGTCAAAATTCCAACTCAAAATTAGGCCACGAAAAATATTCAACAACAATTGCACTCGACAATTAATCCACGGACTTTGCAACATTAAAAGTATTAAATATAAGTACTTTAGGGTTCGAAAATTATGGTTCAAAAAGTTAGGCGTTAAAGTAAAAGAAGTATAATAGAATTGAGCTCGAAAAACTACGGTTGACACAACTGATTACAAGCAGCATACAGCCAATGTAGCGTACAATCAATTGTATCTAGAGAGAGAGAGATCAGACAAAGCTGGGCCCATCAGCTATTTCTATGGCTGACCGACTTTGAAATTACGTATAGATAATGAGATAGGAGTTAGAACCAGAGAGAGAAGAGAGAGGAGTTTGGTTTGTTAGAAGAATAGAGAGGAAATATTCTCTTTAGCTTTCAATGGTATTTTTGGTGTTTTGCTCCTGAAATCAAACAAATCATCCACCAGATTGTATTCTTGTGTTGTGCTCCTCGGATTCAAAACGTTATTAGAAATATACTAATTGTTGCTGTTGTGTGTTTTCGTCTTCTTACTTTCTTCTTTCTTCTTTCTTCTGTTTGTATTTGGAGACCTTGTTTGTTTATTTTGTTCTGTAGCTCTGCTCCAAGTCCAACTCTTTATTTTTCCTCCTCACTCATTCACCTTTTCAATCAAATGATGTCTGGTGCCCCCAATTCCCAAACAAACCCTAACTCCAAACCCCCTTCTTCTGCAAAAAGGCGACGACGAAATCTTCCCGGCACACCAGGTACATAATTATTCAAACAGTTATTTATATCTATATTATGTTGTGATGCTGATGTTGACACAGAGATACATACTATATACATACAGATCCAGATGCAGAAGTTATCGCTCTTTCTCCAAAGACACTTATGGCGACCAACCGATTCGTCTGCGAAATCTGCAACAAAGGTTTCCAGCGAGACCAGAATCTCCAGCTGCACAGAAGAGGCCACAATCTACCGTGGAAGCTCAAGCAAAGAGCTAACAAGCATCAAATCAAGAAGAAGGTTTACATCTGCCCGGAGAAGACCTGCGTCCACCACGAGCCTGGCCGGGCCCTCGGCGACCTCACCGGAATCAAAAAGCACTTCAGCCGAAAGCACGGCGAGAAAAAATGGAAGTGCGACAAATGTTCTAAGAAATACGCAGTTCAATCCGATTGGAAGGCTCACTCCAAGACGTGTGGTACCAGAGAGTACAAGTGCGACTGTGGAACTCTCTTTCCCAGGTACAAATGTTTTCTTGCGCCAATTTAATTAATGCTCTCGAATTTATTTCCTTCAAATTAATGATTAGGTAATTATCATTTTTATTGCTTTTTGCAGAAAAGACAGTTTCATCAAGCACCGCGCCTTTTGCGACGCCTTGGCGGAGGAGAGCGCCGTCGCAACCAACAATTTGAACTTGAGAAATGATTTCGATGGGAATATGATGAATCAGGGAGAAAATTCGTTATCGGTGGATCAGAATCAGCAGAAGCCGAGGCTGTCGCTTTGGTTGGATCAAGCCAATTCTCAGCTCAATCACATTGATCATAATTCAAATACTATGTTTATGCCTTCATCGACCGGTTTGACGGATATGATTCAGATGGCGTCGAACGTTCTTTTCGGCTCGAATTCATCCATGGGAAACAAAGCAAACACGGCGACGATGGCGGATTCCCTGGCTTCGACTCTCTACTCAGATAGCCAAAACTCGGGCATGTCGGCGACGGCGCTGCTGCAGAAGGCCGCTCAGATAGGGTCCACGAAGAGCAGCTCGACGTTCTTCGGCAACACGGTCGGAGTGATGAACTCGTCTTCGCCATCGGCGTCGTCCACCAACACATTGCCGTACGGCCCTCCGCAGACCGAGCTGCATCAGGTGTTTGGGGAGAATCCCGCGGGGGCGATGATGAATTTCAACAACAATCTCGGCAACGCCGCACAGGGGGCTAATTCGGTGAGCTTGCATTCGGGATTGCATGGTTTCACGAGGGATTTTCTAGGAATGGGCGGAGACGGCGGAGGGACATTTTTGCCGCAGGAGCTGGCTAAGTTCGCTTCGATGAGTCCGGCAATGGGGCTTACCCACTTCACTACCAATCACTACTAGCACCTACCTTTTCTTATTTTTTCCCCTCTTCCTTCGTTTTTGTTTTTTGAGGTTTTGTTTGATACTACCATAATAAAAAAGTGTTTATACCTCTAAATAATTACTCTACTTAAGTAAAAGTTAACAAATTAAAAATACCTTGCCACTAGACTCAATTAACATGGAAAAATGATTCAACCAACATATTTAATGAATTATAGATTTATCTGCTAAATAATACTCCATACTTCTTAATATTTTTCTTTTAGTGATCAGATCTTTTGGTTTTTATCATTTTCTTCCTTTTTTCTGTTAGATACTTTGATTCTTTTAACTATTTTTTGCTTCTTTTGTCCTTGATTTTCTCCTACTATCAATTATTCCTTCGCATTGCATCTTCAAGAATATCAAAAAATGTATATATGACAGGTAAAACTATATTCATTTTGCCAAACTTTCAATAAGATATTTGTTCAAACATTTTAGAAGCATAGACAGAGTGATATAAATACATTCTTCAAGCAAATTCATAATATGACTCCCATAATAAAATATCTACGAAAAATCTCTTTGAAATTGGGAGAGAGAATGCAATAGAGCAAGGGTAAACAATTTGTTACGCTTTCCCCCGCTTTTTTAGGGAAAGTCTTCTAATCATTGTCGTTATGGAGATGGAATTCGAATCCAAATTTCAAAAGACAAATATAATGGAAAAAAATAATAATAAATGTTTTATTAGGCACTCACAACGTTGCACTTTCTTATTTGTATTTTTAAAAGAATCATTGGTGGTTCCTCGAACCCTATCCATAAATTCAAACTCGCATTCATTTATAATATCAACAAATATTGTGGACATTTTTTTTTTCATTTTTCTTCCAATTTCTTAGTTTTTCCTTTTTAAAAAAAATCTCTTCAAAATACATGTATCCACATGAATAAAATGAGGATTCATCCGACAGGAGTGTCTGTCGAAAGAAGATCCCAAAATATCCTGCATAATCAAGGAGAATATTACACAATCAAGGAAGAAATTAGAGGAGATCAATACCGAGAAATTAGGAAGATATTATTGACACGTTTTTTACCTTCTTCCCTTGTATAGCTTCTTTGTAGCCTATATAATGTGTACAATGCACTATGAATAAAATCATCAGAAATTATCCCCATTACTAGTTTCTACATGGCATCCGAGCAGGTTAGGCTCAGAAAAAATTCATCACAGCCCGATTATACCTTCCTTGACCTAAAAGGTGAGAACATCCAGCCAATCAATCCAACCCAAAATGACAAACAATAAAGTAGAAACAAACAATAAAGCAGAAACAGAACCAGTGATCAACAAGATTCGATCAAGCAAAAGTGTTACCGTAGCCTTCAAACTGAATGGCTCGAACTACTCACTGTGGGCACGCCTGATGAAGGTGTCCATTGGAGGCAGAGGGGCATACCGCCACATCACAGGTATCCCAAATCCGCCTGAACCAGGGGAGGCGGGTTACTCCGAATGGGAAGAGACATAATTGTCTTCTCTTGGATCGTGGACAACATGGAAACTAATATCATTGCCGATTTCACACATCACCAAATGGCAAAATCACTCTGGGACAGCCTCGCTTTCACATTCGAAAACTCAGGAGATCCATATATTGCCTACGATCTGAAGACAAATCCTTCAAGATTACTCAAGGGGATTTGAGTTTGGAAGCATATTGGAGCGCCCTTCACGGGCTGTGGATCGATATTGATCAATGTGAAGATCAACCCATTAGCTGATGTAATAAAGGAGTTGGACAATACAGGAGGCATAATTCAAAGAAGAGATTGTTCAAATTCCTCACCGGATTGAATGAGCGATACGAGGGTATCCAGTGTGACATCCTCAAGGAGAGACCCTTTCCCTCAGCTGCTGAAGCGTATGGGTGGGTGAAACGGGAGGCAGGTCGACTCAAGATCATGTCACCGACATCCGGATCACCACCCATCGCCCATGGAAACGACTCATCATCGGGAATTGGATTCGGATTTGGAGCCCCAGAGTATCGCCAACCACAACCACCAAACATGAACAACCAGCAACCGACCCAGTCACTCTCCGCCGGCCCAAATCGATGGGGAAACAAATCGCCCGACAAATCAAAACTTTGGTGCTCTCACTGTGGCATGAACAAGCATACAAGAGAGTCATGCATTCAATTGGTGGGATACCCTGACTGGTGGGAGGAAGAGAAGACGGCGAAAGAGAAAATCGGAATCGAGAACGAAGGGAAAAATCCCATCAGAACAGCGGCTGGAGCTGGAAGTCAGGAAACTTCTCAAGTTCAGGACGGAGACGGGAGGTTTCAAGACTGACGGTGGTCGGCGAGGTGACAACGGCGCCGGAGGAAATGTCGCCGAAGCGATGACAGTGTCATTATAGTGGACGGCGAGGGGTGGCAGCGCAGATGGAGGTAAAGGGTTAGGGGTTGAGAACCCTAACCCTAATAACACCTTGTTTACTTTTAAGTCCTCAAATTTTAGTGAACTGCATATTTTACCCCATCCGATAAATAATCCCAAAACTCACCCCATAGTTACAAGTTATAATGCAGAATACCCTATTAATTGTAAAAATTCATTTGCACCTCTAGAAAATCTATCGTATGCCTTTGATGCCCGGGGGTGTGAGAAAATTGATGATACAGGTTGGATTTTTTGTTGTGGGGCGACTGATACCATTACATATGATAGAAATGATTTTGTGAGCATACATAAAACCCCTAAATCCCATATTCAAACTGCGAATGGGGGGTTAACTCTAGTTGAAGGGGCATGAACTATAGAAATCTCGCCAGATATACTAATTTCAAACTGCTTATATGTTCCGAATTTATCTAAGAAATTAATGTCCGTTAGCCATGTGACAAATGACTTGAATTATACTTTACTGATGCACCCAAACTTCTGCCTATTACAGGATATCCGGACGGGGAAGATTATTGGACATGGCACTGAGCGTCGTGAACTCTATTTTGTGGATGAGATTGTTCGACAAGATGGTGTGGCGTTGTTTGCTCATAGTCCCACTGATCAAGATACTTAGCTCTGGCACTGAAGAATGGGCCATCCCTCTCCGGGTTATCTGAAATCTCTTTTTCCGAACCTTTCTTTTCCTAGAAATTTTTCTTGTGAGACTTGTGTTTTGGCCAAGAGCCATAGGAACTCTTTTAAACCAAATGATACTCGTGTTAAGACTCATTTTTCGTTAGTTCATTCTGATGTGTGGGGTGGTCCTGCACCCGTTGGTACAAATCCGGGTTTTAAATACTTTGTCATATTTGTTGATGATTGTACAAGAACCACTTGGGTCTATTTCCTCAAACATAAGTCTGAAGTTTTTGATAAGTTTGTGTTGTTCCACAAGATGATTCAAACCTAGTTTCAAACTTCAATTAAAATCTTGCGATCCGATAATGGGGGGAAATTTGTGAATAGTTCTATGTTCAAATTTTTTTTACAGAAAATGGTTTAATTCATCAAACTTCTTGTCCCCATACTCCTGAATAAAACGGGGTAGCAGAAAGAAAAAATCGAATCATTCTTGAAGTCACTATGGCCCTTCTCATAGACTCGAAGGCACCTACCTCTCTTTGGCCCGAGGCCATAGCCGTAGCCGTCTACCTCATAACCAAACGGGTAATTACAACCATGAATTGCAATTTTTTTAAGTCCGAGTTTTACTATCACAAACACCTTGGGAGTCAGGGGGAGAATCGAGAGAACGACTCTCTTCGATGTTGTGTGCCAAGTACCTTTGATATAAGACCACCAGAGCAAGTTGGCACTATCCATGAGCCGATCCCATCCACAAATGCGATTCAGACGCTTCCGCCGCGCTCTTCTGATCCAACCAGGTCGGAATCTGAGGTAATTTCTGATCATAATTCTAAAGATACAACTGCCATGACCCCTCCAATGCAGAAGAAGATAATACTATTGATCAAGATACTGGTCAATATTTACTTCCCCCAAGGAGTACAAGAGGCGTTCCCGCCAAGAGATATTCACCGGAAAGAATCGGGAGACAAAATAGATACTCGACGGCTAATTTTGTTGAAGCCAACATTTCGAAAATGGCAAAATCTTTCCATATAGCCCTGTACAAGGAGGAGATTCCTCGAACATTTGAAGAAGCAGTAAAGTTGAAACTTCGGAGGGAAGCAATGCTAGTCGGAATGAGGGCTTTAAAAAGAAACGACACTTGGGAGGTCAGCCCATTGCCTAAAGGGAAGCATACCGTGGGGTGTAGTTGGGTCTTTTTACTATCAAGTGGAGACCAGACGGGAGTATTGACAGATATAAAGCTCGACCCGTGGACAAGGGATACACACAGACCCAAGGGATTGATTCAGGGACGGAACCAGAATATAAAATGAGCCGGTGCTGAAATTTTACAACAAATATGGGAGGATGCGTGATGCTCCTAGAATCACCAGTAGCGGCTTGCCTTCCCTAATACTCCCTCGTTCCATAGTAGTGGATGCATTTATTTCCGGCACGAAGATTAAGAAAAAAGATGTATATTAAATAAAAGATAATAAGTAGGAGAGATGAAAAAGTATAGATGATAAAGTAGGAGAGAAGAAAAAGTAAAAATGAGAAAATGTGTTATATTTAACTAAAAAAGGAAATGACTCTACTATTTATGATAGGGAAAAATAAGAGTGAGGAAATATATAATGAAATATCATAGACAACAAAATTAATAAATAATAGACAAAAAATTAATAATTAAATTGATACGTAAAATTTTAAATAATACTACAGATAATAATTGATTCTTAAAACATTTTTAAAAAATAAAAGAACAAAATGGTAGAGTATATTCCTAACCTAATAATTACAATAAATAAGGAATGAAATAATCAACTACTCCTTAATCCTAATCACACAAAACAAGAAAGGGATACGAGTGGTTTCTACTATTCCCTAGGTTATAATTATACTCCTCTTCTCTATTCCTCTTTTCCCCTTTCTTTCTTCTGCATCTTCTTTTTCTAGTCCATCTCTCTTTATAAACAAAATCCAAAAACACTATAGGTCAATTGAGGAGGACGGCTGGCCAAGCCCCCGCTAAAGCGGCGGCTTGGCATATGCTATCTCCGTCCCTTGATTGATTATTCTGAAACCTTCTCTCCAGTGTTGTTCCGGAAGAATGGGCACCTAGATATTCATGAATACACTGATGCTGATTGGGCAGGAAACCCAGTGGACCGACGATCTACTGGGGGATACTTCACATTCGTTGGAGGAAATTTAGTTACTTGGAGGAGCAAAAAACAGAAGGTGGTGGCTCTATCAAGTGTTGCAGCAGAGTTTCGAGGAATTAAGAGTGAGCTAACTGAAATTCTTTGGCTCAGAAGACTGATGAAGGAATTAAATTTAGAGTCAGAGAAAACATGTAAGTTATTATGTGACAACAAGACTGCCATTAGCATTTCAGAAAATTCGGTTCAGCACGATCGAACCAAACATGTTGAAATCGATCGACATTTCATAAAAAAAAATCTTGAAGGGAAAATAGACGAAATTCCATATGTGAAGTCAGAAGATCAGCTAGCAGATATCTTGACCAAGACTGTATCAGCAAAAAGTTTCCAAGAAGTTTTGAGCAAGTTAAGCTTCGGAAATCCCGTCACTTAACTTGATGGGGTGTTGAAAGAAGATCCCAAAATATCATCCACAATCAAGGAGAATATTACACAATCAAGGAAGAAATTAGAGGAGATCAATACAGAGAAATTAGGAAAATATTATTGATACGTTTTTTTACCTACTTTCCTTGTATAGCTTCTTTGTATCCTATATAATGTGTACAATGCAGTGTGAATAAAATCATCAGAAATTATCCACATTACTAGTTTCTACAGTGTCGATCATCAATCCTACAAGAGTTCGTCTTACACAAAGGACGTCATTACACAAGTGCCCCTATCCGATCGTTGTTGATTTTCTATTTTCTATTTTTTTCTTATTTGTATTTTTTAAAGAATCATTGGTGGTTCCTCGAACCCTATCCATAAATTCCAACTCTCATTCATTTATAATATCAATAATATAAATTAAAATGTTTAAAATAAAATGAAATATATACACAATTTGATAAATATTAAAGCATGGTTCTGAATTGTGAACTTGAAATTTCCGATTGTTTCTCTATTTTAAAATTATATTAATAAATACTAATACTAAGGGCAAAGGGAAGTGATCAATTGCTAACTAATTAGCAATCTCAAATTAAGAACAAATCTTAGTCATTAGATTAAGATTATATTAGAAGATCTAGTGGTTGAAATAATATTATATGAACTATATTTTAAATTTTAAAAATTATTAAATAAACTTAAAGGGTATTAATGTCAATTCGCTCTCATCAAAAGCATCTTAAAACTTTAAATTTACTTAACTCTCTCGATTTAAACTATTTTTTTACAAAAATTATATCAATTTAAAGATAATTTTATAAGGATTCTAACGAGATCTCAATTGCATATGTTCCGACGATGTTCGGGTGATGATATTTGATAAATTATATTTCAATTTTCGTATATGTTGATAAGATTTTATCACCAACTGCAAAAAAAATCTCAATATAGTGTATGCAAAATCTCAATATAATGTATGTAAAATATCAATAAAACTGTGTTGATATTTTCTTGTCATATTGTTGATATTTGTAATATAACTATGTTGATATAAAAAAACACCCATAAAAATTATCATATGATAACAAAATGACGATATTACCCTCTTGTTGATATTTTGTCTACTATTTATTGAAATTTGTGAGCTTTAATCTCATCAACTTATTTTAAAGTCTAAAGGTGTAAATTTAGTCTTAGTTTTGAATTACGGTGATAAGCATTAGAAGAGGACCCCTAATGCAAATATTTGCATATATAATAATTTATAAGTATACTTTGGAGGGTTAATTTTACCAATCATGATTGTTAGAGTAGTTGCACTCTGTAGCAACCAACCATGACCCTTTTAGAAAAACTCAGCATGCTTCGACTTTCTAAATATGGGTACCTAAGGTTATGTTTTTTAATATAAGCCCATGTATCTGGGCTAAGATAAATAAATCATATGGAGGCCCAGCCCAGTTGAGGCAATTTCATGCGTGAGGTAAGAAATAGGTCCCTCCACGTGGCATATGTTGATTGGTAAATGGTCTCGCACGTGGCAAGAGTTTATAGGTTAAAACAACGTGGAATTAGCCATGGATCTTTCTTCTTGCCACGCAGCCAAGCTTACAATATTTTGATAGGAATTAAATTCTAGAGTGGCGCTACACATATCTTTAGTAGGGATTTGTCACAAATATTGGAGTGGAGGTTGCAACATCGAGGTCTAGATGGGGATGAAGCTCTGTGGTTTTGATTCTGTGGCGCGAAGAGGCTTTGTCTACGCAGCATTGATTCTCAACTTCGTGTTTTGCTGCCACCTTCTCCTCCTCCAACCGCTCGTCGCTGCAGGTTTCTTTAAAATTTCTCTTCTTTTTTTAATTGCATTAACTACTCCATTGATCTGCTTTTATCTGCATAAAATGCATGTTTCATTCCGATTTTGACTTGTCCTACTGAAACAACCGATGAGCCTTAATATCCGCAGTCTATGTTATAGAATTAGGTATCTAACTTTCTATGAATGTTCTCTGTTTTACAATTTTGAAAAGATCTTGTTCTAGGAATGATTTGATTGTTTAGGGCTACATTTAGCAACATGAACTCAGGCGCGGTCTGTATTTGATAAATTATGGAACTTTGTTGTTGGGACACACTAACTAGTTGGATACCATCAGGTTTCTTTGTTTCACGTGACCCGTCTCAGCTCCAGGGATCCCTGAGCTTCAGAGTTCAAATCATGTTATAGAGCCTAGTTTCAGTTTATCCTTTCATCACTCATCATCTTCATGTTCTCTTTAGGCTATTCGATACAAATTTAGTGTCTTTCTATGTTGAATTCGCATAGTTCTATGAGAAGGGAAAGTGGAAACCTTGTTGGCCAATCTTTAAAATTCCCCGTTAGGATATGTATGGTCTTTAACTAGTTTTGGAAGACATAATGGCATCTTGGATTGAGTCAGAGTTACCAAAGTTACTTGTTCATCAAATACATGAAGATTGGTAATTTGTGCATTGCTTGATTGTTCTATGATATTGGTTAAAGTACCTCATACTCTTAAGCATATATTTTTTTACTTAATGAGCAGATGGCCAAGCAGGTGGCGCTTCTCTCCTTGAGAGAGTTTCACAGAGTGTCAAAGTGAAGAAGTATAGTGAGGCTCTCAGTGACCTCAATGCTGCTATAGAGGCAGATCCAGCCCTTTCAGAAGCATATTGGCATAAAGCATCAATTCTTCGTCAGCTATGCAGGTCTTTTTAGCAGCTATTAGCTAAACTCAATAACTGTACTTGTATGTTGGCAGCTAAACAAATTTTTCTGTGTTCTTACTTATGCTGACACTTGTATTATCACTCCATGTCTGTTATTTCTAAACTCTTAGATCTTAGTTCCTTGAGGATGGGATCTGGTCCTCCCTTGCCTGTTCATTTCATCTTTACCTTATACTCCCAAAAACTTAAATCTGCTTCTTTTCCGAGCAACAACATAATGGAACCTTAGCCAAATTTTATTTTGTTCAGAGTCATTATACTGTTCGCCTTAATCTGATTATTTGATGTGATTCTTAAGGTTTTTATTTATGTTTACTAGAGACTTAATACACATCATCATGTCACTGAGTGTTGGATAAAGGGATGGTCTCAAGTCATTCTTTATTCTTTTGCATCTGATTGTTAAATCATACGATTCAGGAAGTTTTTCGCTAATGTAGATATGAAGAATCAGAGAGAAGTTACAAAAGTTTTCTGGGGATGAAACCTGGAAATTCGGCAGCAGAAAAGGAGCTTTCGCAGTTATATCAAGCTCAGAATGCCTTAAATTCAGCTGATGACCTTTTTGAATCGGGAGATTTTACTAAAGCATTGGAGTATATTTATAAAGTTGTACTGGTGTTTTCTCCAGAATGCTCTAAGGTTTGCTTTTTTACTACTACATCCTATATGAACAGAGGACCAACTTGTTTTTAGTGTAAACATTACATATAAGTCTTAAGTCACTTTATTTCAGGCTAAACTCCTTAAAGTGAGGCTGTTGATAGCAGCTAAAGATTATTCAAAAGCCATATCTGAGACAGGATTCATTCTTAAAGAAGACGAAAATAATTTAGAGGCTTTGCTGTTGCGTGGTCGTGCCTACTATTATTTGGCTGATCATGACATAGCCACTAGGTCTGTTGAAATCATATACTCCTAACTTATTTTCCTCACTCATTCGTCCAATTGTAGCGTCACATTTAATTTCTTATATGTTTTTCTTTACTGTTTCGCATACTTTTCCTTAGGCATTACCAGAAAGGTCTTCGTTTGGACCCCGAGCATGGTGAACTGAAGAAGGCATATTTTGGATTAAAAAACCTCCTAAAAAAGACAAAAAGTGTAATGTTCTTTCTTTTTGACTTGTTAATCTGCATTGTTGCAGCAAAATGAGGACCATTCTCAATTCAGTTCATTTTACTTACAGGCCGAAGACAATGCTGGCAAGGGTAAACTCCGCCTGGCAGTGGAGGATTATAAAGCAGCCCTTGCTTTTGACCCAAACCATACTGTACACAATGTACACCTTCATCTTGGACTGTGTAAGGTCTACGTGAAGCTTGGTAAGGGAACTGATGCGTTAAAGAGCTGCACAGAAGTACTCGAAATTGATGGAGATCAAGTTGAAGCTCTAGTCCAGGTATTAATCTTCCATTGTTTCACATATTGTCTTGTAAATGGAAACCTTTCTTGGGAAGGGTACTTGAACTTTTTTGGCCTATGTCTAGTGGAGTAACTCAATTATTCTTCAAAAAAGATGTTTATAGTATATTTTAATTTCTAACAATATCTTGCAGAGAGGTGAAGCGAAGCTTTTAGTTGAAGACTGGGAGGGAGCTGTGGCTGATATAAAATCAGCTGCTGAAAAGTCACCTCAGGTTAGTTACTTTACTGAGTTATTAAGTTTTCCGCTTCAA
This sequence comes from Salvia splendens, assembly GCF_004379255.2. Taxonomy (NCBI): domain Eukaryota; kingdom Viridiplantae; phylum Streptophyta; class Magnoliopsida; order Lamiales; family Lamiaceae; genus Salvia; species Salvia splendens. The sequence goes on along the minus strand of NC_056032.1, from coordinate 35,587,878 downwards.
TTATATGGACATATTTCTGAAATGTTTCTTCATGCAACTTACAATAATTGAAGCTTTATTATGTGTTTGTGGGACTTCTCCTATCCTATCCCCCCCCCCTCCCAAAGAATAGTTAGGGTTTTGTATCTTTGAGATTCGTATAGAGTTCTGTTGTTGCAATGAGTTGCATCTGAAAACAAAATATCCTAACTATTTCTTCTACTTTGCTGATTATGACTTCGGCAAGAATGGATGACATTTTGTTTTAGATTACGTATCTTCTGAAACTTGGGTGAATGGTAGCATTCTAGTTTGATACAGAAGATTAACACATAAATTCATGTTCAACTCACATACAAGTGTTGCCAACTTTCAGCTTAGTAACTTGGACGTGGTAGTTGTAAGTCACAGTAGTCTATTTCAAATTTCTATTATATTTGGTATCCATGAGAAGACGATAGTTGAAATTATACTTTGTTACTTATATATATGTGTGGAGTTTCTGCAGCAGTTAATTAAAAAAAATATCTGCTCATAAAATGTGATACTAGTATTTTTCCTTAATAAAATGTGTTCATATAAATGACTACCTTTGATAGGATATGAACATACGTGAAGTGTTAATGAGGGCTGAAAGATCGTTGAAGTTGAGCCAACGCAAAGACTGGTACAAAATTTTGGGAATTTCAAAATTTGCATCAATATCAGAGATAAAGAAGGCCTACAAGAAGCTCGCATTGCAGTGGCATCCAGATAAGAATGTTGACAATAGAGAAGAAGCAGAAGCTAAATTTCGTGAAATAGCAGCTGCATATGAGGTAATAGCTTCTTCATCTCATCTCGCACACCGACTTTTTGGTCACTTCTGCAGATCTGTAGTTACCTAATGTATCAGCTGTGATTCGCATTTTTCTGTTGTTCCAGATTTTTAGAATTTCATTGACTAATGCTTAAAATTTCGTTTGATGACCTTCACCAATGAAGGTTATTGATTTTAGTGTGATAGGTGTCGTCATAACTTGAAACTTTAATGTCAGGAAAACTGCATGGTAGGAAAGGTCAAATTACAAACTTAACCTCTGACGCTGATCATCGCTAATATCATTATACTCTAAAACCCACTTTGGCTGCTGTTACCTATAATAAATTGTAGGCTTCTTAGTTTTTCCTTTCAATATTTGTCGGTGCATCTTAATCTACTCTTGTTTTTGTTACTTACTGTATCTCTTCATCTCTGTATTTCATGTTCATCTTTTTGTAACTTTTTCTCTACTGTAATCTTACTGCTTAGAAAACTTGGTGTGTATTTTTTCTCCACAGATACTTGGCGACGAAGATAAACGTACCAGATACGACAGAGGAGAAGATATGGATGATAATGGCATGGGAATGGGGGGAGGAGGATTTAACCCTTTTGGTGGAGGAGGGCAGCAATTTACATTTCACTTTGAAGGAGGCTTTCCTGGAGGGGACTTTGGAGGATATCATTTTTAAACTTGGGGGGAATTATGAAATGTGATAGCTTTTACCAAGAGAATGACATGGAGCGGTGAGAATAGAATTTTTTGACTAACCGCTTTGTAGGTTCAGTTCATTTTAATCTTATAGTCTGTTGTTAGTGTTTAAGCTTGTACCTTACAAATATGTACAAATTTGATTTGAATTATAGAAAGGCAATTGCTCGAATGCTATAAAACTCTTGTATACATGGAAATCCAGTAGAAGAAGCAATTGACAGTGCACCATATGAAAATATTTGCAAATGTAATTCTAATATTGCTATTTAATGCAGGCTGTAGTCCTTATTTAAAGAAAAATATATAAGCAAAAAATGACTGGCTTGTGCTACTCAAAAGAAATCTTGTAGCTGAGCATCAAGTTATGAACTAATCTTCATGCGAATGCAGCCAAGAATAGGATCCCACAGGCGACCATCTTTGTAGTAATAACATTTGCATTGGAGGAATCAGGAGTGGCATCAGATCCTGAGGGCGAGTCCGGTGCCTTTCTGTGAGTGGAAGGTGAAGGAGCCGGCGATGGAGTCACGAAAAAGCTGAGAGGAAGCAGCACGTGGTCAACCTGGTAGACAGCGAGCTGGGAATCAGTGTAAACAGTACTGGCCACCGTGGCATTGGTGACGCCGGTGGTTATGTTGACCTGGTTGGCCGACACGGTGACGTTGAGCGGGTAGGAGCCCCCGGCCTGGGTGCGTATGGGGTTGCTGGACGTCTGGAACTGCGAGATGGAAAACACGGAAGGGAGGATGTGGAACTGCATGAGCTCCACCTTCTGCTCGTCAGTGAAGGAATTGAGGGTCCCGGCTTTGAGGTCGGAGAAGGAGCTGTCAGTGGGGGCGAAGAGGGTCACCCCTTGCTTGGAGCTGTTGAGCTGCATGTTTATCTGGTCTGCTACTTTGGTGTTTGTGTAGGAGGCGGATGAATGTGCCGAACTGTCAGGCCTTCTCGAGGATGGCTGTCACGTTTGTGGGGCCCGCTGGGGCTGGCCAGGGGTCATGGTGCAGCATATCGAGACGAGGAGAAGGAGAGGGAATGTGGAGAGCAGTGGTTTCATTTCGTTGAGTGTTTCCAACAAGGAGGTAGAATGGATGGGCGAGGGAGAGAGGAGGCTTTGCTTTAAATTGAGTAAAGGGATGAGCTCTTAAATTTCAATTGATCGATATTTGATTAGTAGTACTCCTAGGAAATAAAGAAAATGAGTAGCTTGAAGTGGGGGTGAGGTGAATGAATCGACGCTTTAAGGTGGGAAGATATGTTGTGAAAATGTGGGGATGATAAAAAATATATATGATCATCATTCATTTTTTGCATCTGCAGAGACAATTCAAGCATTCAGCCAAATGGGTCCATACATATATCATCATAGCACTATGTTTTATTAAACGAAATAAGTTGCCGAATGAATGCCTCCTGTTTCCAATCACAATATAAAATAGGCGGCATGCGAACTATCTCTAACCATTTACACTAAATTTATAGAGTATTTATTTTAGGGCTTGGGTGGTATCATGAAAAGTAATTTTCATGGAAGTGGAGATAGTGGGCTTTTCTCCAACACATGGATAGTGAGTGCAATATGGTGTTTGGTACAAGGGAGAAACGAGATATGCTCAACACATGCCTTCAAAGTAACAATGAATACATAGACAGTAGTATATGGGAGTGAGAAACCCGCTTAGTTTATACCGCCGGGTCATTGTATTCTTTTCAAACCTACCAATACATACAGAAGGTAAATGTGATATTTCAGGCTATTTCAGAACTACCACTCGCCCCTTAATATAAATGTCACATAAAATAGATAGATAGTGATTTTACTTTAACTATTTATACTAAATTTAAAAGAATATTGTCTATATTACTACATTTTTTATTCACAAAATTTGAAATTATTTAAATTTGTTTCAATGTAAACCTAAAAATTTGTATATTTTACTTAAAAATAAAAAAAAGATTGGTCTTGGCCTTGGGATACTATTAGAACCAATTACATATTTCATTTTAGGTTTTAGTGTATTGGTCTTTAGGCAATCCACAACGCTGTTCCTATACCGTTCCTATACCGTTCCTTAAACCACTATTTGAGGGCCCCACTGTACTTTTTTACTCCATTCCTTAACTAAGGAACGGAACCTGCAACATTCCGTTCCTTAACCGTTCCTTAAATTACTATTCATTCAATTTCATTTTTTTTTATTTCCAACCCAATTCAATTTAAATAAACACACTTTAAAAAACAAACACACTTTATTAAAAAACATACAACATTAAAAAAAATTACAACTTAAACTTAAAAAAATAAAAAGCACACAATTAAAATCCTAAAAAAATAAAAGTACACAATTTTAATAATTTCATCCGCCAAAATTTGCCCAAATGTGCTCAATTAGATCATGTTGGAGTTGGGTGTGGGCACTAGAGTCGCGTGTCCTTGCACGAATAGATAACCGTTCTTGTATAGACGGATGCGCTCCACTTCGAGGCGGACTACTTGCGGTTGAGGTTCCGGGTGATTCGTAGTCGGAAACGGCCTCAAGTATAACGGTTGGGTGGGTGCCTTTGTGGCCGCTCGTGTAGGACCCCTTCCACGCCACCGGACAATTCTTCCATTGCCAGTGCATGCAATCGACGCTGCCGAGCATCCCGGGGAATCCGTGCACTGTTTCGTGAAGGTCGAGCAGGAACTGACAATCGGTCGTGCTTGGCCTCTGGAGAAATTCGTCGGTGAAGGCTGCCCGGACGCCTTTGCAGAATTTGAGCAAGCACATTCGCCCAGTGCTGTCTCCGATGTGGAGGTATTCGTCGAACATGTCGGCCGTTTGTCCAGTGGCAAGCTGGCGGATTGCTGCAGTGCATTTCTGCAGCGTCGTGTGGCTGGGACGGCCGACCGCGTCGTACCCTTCCTGGAAGAACTCTTCCTGGGCTGCCAAAGTATTCGCGATGTGGAGAAATAAAGGTTTCCCCATGCGGAAACGGCGACGGAAGTACGTATCTCCCCAAACCGGGTTATCGCAGAAGTAGTCGCGTACTAACCTTGCAGCGGCTTCCTCCCGGTTACGATGGATGTACGTACGGGAGCGTCGTTGGGGCGGCGCGGCTTCTTCGGCCTCCCGTCGTCGATCTTCTTCAAGTGATTGTTGCAATATTTGACGCATTTGTTCAAAAGGATCCATTAGTTTGATTAAATTTGGGAGAAGGAAACGAGAGTTGATTTGAGATGAAAATTGGGGTGGAAATAGAGAGGAATAGATGTGTGTTTGTGATTGAAATGAGTATGAAATAGGACTATTTATAGAGTAAATAAATAAATAAAAAATAAAAAAATATATAAAACGGATATAAAAAAACGGTCACATTACCGTTGCAAAAAAAAAAAATTTTTTTATTAAATTCGTATTTAAAAAAAAAATTGAATTATTGCGTCACCGGGACGAAGCCCACTCGCGGGGCAGCGAGTGGGCTTCACGCGTCGAATGGGAGGCCGCCACGTCGCCTAGGCGCGTGGCGGAACGTTTCGTTCCGCGTTCCGGACACGGCATAGGAACGGGGGCGGCACGGAATGGCGACGGAACGCACGCTGCAACGCGTGCCGCCGCGGAACCGTTCCGCCGGAACGGCATAGGAACCGCAACGGCACAGCGTTGCGGGTGCCCTTAGCCCTACATTATGCTTACCACCACTTTCACTTACCAAAGAGGGAATTAGCAAGTGACATCTATAAATATTTGTAATCTATGAATCTAAGTCAAGTCATAATTCTTCAGGCAATCTAAACTCTTTTTATCCCTTGCATTAACTAATACTCCATACAGAAGCATCTAAGGCCATCCACAACGCTGTTCCTATACCGTTCCTAAACCGTTCCTTAAACCACTATTTGAGGGCCCCACTGTACTTTTTTACTCCATTCCTTAACTAAGGAACGGAACCTGCAACCCTCGTTCCTTAACCGTTCCTTAACCGTTCCTTAAATTACTATTCATTCAATTTCATTTTTTTTTAATTTCAACTCAATTCAATTAAAAAAACAAACACATTTTATTAAAAAACACACAACATTAAAACAAAGTTACAACTTAAACTTAAAAAAATAAAAAGCACACAATTAAAATCATAAAAAAATAAAAGTACACAATTTTAATAATTTCATCCGCCAAAGTTTGCCCAAATGTGCTCAATTAGATCATGTTGGAGTTGGGTGTGGGCGCTAGAGTCGCGTGTCCTTGCACGAATAGATAACCGTTCTTGTATAGACGGATGCGCTCCACTTCGAGGCGGACTACTTGCGGTTGAGCTTCCGGGGGATTCGGGGTCGAACCAATTTCCCGCCTCGGGTCCTTCGTCTTGGACAATCATGTTGTGCAAGATTATGCACGTATACATGATGTCGACCATGTTCTCCATGAACCACGTACGAGCCGGGGCTTTGATGATGTTGAAGCGCGCTTGGAGAACCCCGAACGCCCTCTCCACATCCTTGCGAGCAGCCTCCTGCTTCTGCGCAAAAAGAGCCTGCTTTGGGTTCGCAGACCCACTGCACGTCTTCACGAAGGTAGGCCACTTCGGGTAGATGCCATCGGCGAGATAGTACCCCATTTTATAAAGCCGATTGTTGGCGACGAAGTTGATGGCCGGCGCTTTACCATCCAAAACTTCGGTCAAGAGGTCGGACTGGTTGAGCACGTTTACGTCGTTGTTCGACCCGGGGACCCCGAAGTACGCGTGCCAGATCCAAAGGCGGTAGTCGGCAACAGCCTCGAGTATAACGGTTGGGTGGGTACCTTTGTGGCCGCTCGTGTAGGACCCCTTCCACGCCACCGGGCAATTCTTCCATTGCCAGTGCATGCAATCGACGCTGCCGAGCATCCCTGGGAATCCGTGCACTGTTTCGTGAAGGTCGAGAAGGAACTGACAATCGGCCGTGCTTGGCCTCCGGAGAAATTCGTCGGTGAAGGCTGCCCGGATGCCTTTGCAGAATTTGAGCAAGCACATTCGCCCAGTGCTATCTCCGATGTGGAGGTATTCGTCGAACATGTCGGCCGTTTGTCCAGTCGCAAGCTGGCGGATTGCTGCAGTACATTTCTGCAGCGTCGTGTGGCTGGGACGTCCGACCGCGTCGAACCCTTCCTGGAAGAACTCTTCCCGGGCTGCCAAAGTATTCGCGATGTGGAGAAATAACGGTTTCCCCATGCGGAAACGGCGACGGAAGTACGTATCTCCCCAAACCGGGTTATCGCAGAAGTAGTCGCGTACTAACCTTGCGGCGGCTTCCTCCCGGTTACGATGGATGTACGTACAGGAGCGACGTTGGGGCGGAGCGGCTTCTTCCGCCTCCCGTCGTCGATCTTCTTCAAGTGATTGTTCCAATATTTGACGCATTTGTTCATAAGGATCCATTAGTTTGATTAAATTTGGGAGAAGGAAAATAGAGTTGATTTGAGATGAAAATTGGGGTGGAAATAGAGAGAAATAGATGTGTGTTTGTGATTGAAATGAGTATGAAATAGGAGTATTTATAGAGTAAATAAATAAATTAAAAAAAAAAAAACGGCTATAAAATTAACGGTCTCATTACCGTTAATAAAAAAAAAAAATTTTTTTTTTTATTAAATTCGAATTTTTTTTAAAAAAAATGAATTATTGCGTCATCGGGACGAAGCCCACTCGCGGGGCAGCGAGTGGGCTTCACGCGTCGAATGGGAGTCCGCCACGTCGCCTCGGCGCGTGGCGGAACGTTTCGTTCCGCGTTCCGGAGGAACGAAACGCGGCACGGCATGGGAACGGTGGCGGCACGGAATGGCGACGGAACGCACGCTGCAACGCGTGCCGCCGCGAAACCGTTCCTCCGGAACGGCATAGGAACGGCGACGGCACCGCGTTGCGGATGCTCTAATAATTCTGCAGGGACAGTTCTGAATCAGAAGAGAAGTAAATTATTGAATTTGGCAATTCATTCTTGTATTAGCATAGTAAGCCATATGTTGAGCCTAAATTTGATCCAATTACCCTACGAATGGGTTTTCTTAAACTAATTTCCGTTTTTCCTTAAACTGCCTTTGTAAATTAAAAATGTAACACAAATTATCTATAAACAATAAATATTTAATATAATAAAGTAACAGACTTAGTAACTTTAAAGACACTAAAAGTAAGGAGATCGATTGGGTAATAACTTGTTGTGCATTGGATTCTAGAATTCTGCATTCGTTCCATATTACTTTTCACATCATATCTTATTGTTCTTGTTTATCTCATTTTATTTTGAATTTGTCAAAATAGTATATTAAAAAAACAAAAAAACCAATTCGAATAATCTAGATAATAGTTAAGATTGATTCGCGGTAAAATGAAAGCGAGTCAATTATCTAAAAGTACTAGTAAAATATGGAGAAGTTGACTTCTCAAATAAGTTTTAAACATCTATGATCTAATTTATTTATATATAGTTAATGTGATTTGTTTAATTGTATATTGTGTGCTATTGATAAAATATTTTGTTGGCATTAATTTATTTTAAGTTTTATATTTTAAATTAAAAAGTAATAACAGTAAATTTATAAAATATTAAACAAAATTACGTGATTCATTAAAAAGATTCTAAAAACATGATCAAAATAATATAATGATGATAAAAAGTTCTTTATATAGTAAAATCTTGATATACACTAACTAATTAAATTATACTCCATCCATCCCAGGGTAGTTGAGTTATATATTCATTTTCGGCTTAATCCATAGTAGTTGAGTCATTTTTTGTTATCACTTTTAATTTACTCTCTCTTTCTCCCTCATACTTTATTATAATATTTTATAATCCTTTATTGAAAAAACTTGCATGCGATAAAACAATAATTATGATAAATATAATTTATACTTGTATATTTTATCAATTTATTGATATTTTGTAAATCTAATTTATTGTAGTATACTTAAATCCTTGTTATGCACATCCATAGATATAATTATTTGTACAATAAAATAATTAATCATATTTGTAACGGTATTGGTGATATTTTTTTGATTCTACATATCTCCACCGTTGTCGATAAAATATTATTATTATTATTATTATTAATTTATTAATTTTTGAAAAAAAATATGTCCATAGATATCTAGTTAATAATAACAAATTAATTTAAGTATAATTTGCACTATTTATTGTCCTATTATTAGTATAGTTACAAATGATATAAAATGCACTATGTATTCTCCTAATATTAAAAGTGCATTTGACCTCTAAACATGCGTCTTTGATTCAGTTAAAAACTTCAAATTATAGTAGTGAAAAAGTCATCAACTGAAACATGGTTATTGGTTATCCAAACGTTGATTGTGGCATTCTACAGTTCAGCATTCTCTATAGAGAAGTTTTTTATAATATTTATTATGTACTAATATATTTTTATGATCAGATTTTACTAATACATATTACTTCATTCATCCACAAAAAATGTCTAATTTTTTTTATATCCACAAAAAATAGTCTCATTCCAAAAATAAAAAAGTTCTTTTTCATATTTATATCTACTTTTTCTCATCTCTCATACTTTATCCATTTTTTACTTTATCAAATTCTTATTAAAACTTGATATTGATTTTTTAGATACTATATTTAACTTGTGAATATTCTTCTTGTAGAAGTAGATTTCTAATCGTGTTATAAGTAATTTACGTGTGTGTTTTTAACAAAATTATTCAGTCATATCGTTTATGTTACACAAATACTTATTAAGTAGTACTTCATATATTATATTTTAAATTCATATAATGATAAAAGCATGATAAATTAGTCTTAATTATACAGTGCACGAGAGTGAATATTAATTAGTATGTTAATAAATTTTACTTGACTACTAAAACAATAATAATTCCCAGCTTGACTATTATACCAAGTCACCTCACATCTAATTTTATTTCGGTGGACGGCATGATCCATGGCTTCTTCATCATCCACATCTCATTGTCGTTTCTCAATTTTTTGAATTCTCCAAGGGCCAAAAAATATGATCTACAATGTCCAAACTCTTACACACTAATCTAATCTAATCTAATCTAATCTAATCTAATCTAATCTAATCTAATCTAATCTAATTTCATAATTTATATGTGAAACGATATTATATTATCACTAAACCAATTGATTATTGAATGTCTAAGCTCCTAACTCTAGCCTACCAACATCTCATCAATTATCAAATTACAAAATTCAGATGTTTTAGATGGCAAACAGAAAAGTGCACTCCCTAGTTTCCAACTCTTAAAAAAGTCAATACACAATTAAAAATAGGGTTTTTAGCCTATAAATACATAACTTTGAGTTTTTTCTTGTTTTTCTTCTAAACTTTAAAATTTGAATATAAATGCATGAAGTTTTGATGTTATTTGATTTTTCCCCAATATATAAAATCAAAATACATGTGACTAATTAAAGCTGATGTGGCAATCAAAACTACACCAACATGTTTATATTAATTAAAAAATAATAAATATTAAGCCCACATCAGCCATCTTTCACCCTCCCTGCTCTTTCTTGTCGAGCTCTTTGTGAAGGCTCTGCCCACCGCCGTCGGGATAACGCCGAAGATGTTCGTGTCTCAAGTTCCAACCTGTTGCCTCTCGAAGATTACATCAATGGCGGAAGGTAAAGAAGCTCACGTGGTGGAAATTCCAGTGGTGGACGAGGAGCAGCGCCGCAGATCAGCTTGTATGGCGGCGATGAGGAGCCATCTGCCGGCGGAGATCTCGCGCAGCCCGGGGCACTTCCTCCTTCTAAGTGCTAAAGAATGTCGAAAAAGTAATCGCGAATGGACTCGATCAGGCGAGAGATCTTCCACCTTTGCACTCAGTTCTTCCTCTTCCATAGAGAATTCTTCATGATCCTCTTCGCCTCGTCATCCCCATTGCCGAACGAGCATTGAGGCAAGTGGTGGTTTCCGTAGATGCTGTCGGTGTGCGCGTCAGCAGCGATCGCGTTCATGGAGAACTGCGGGTGGAGGGGCAGATGCAGAGGGAGCTTACGGAGGAGTGCGCTCACGCGGTGCGAGCTTCAATTTGAGCAAGGAGACGGCTGGTGGAGATGCAAACATCTCCGGCGTTGTCCCGACGGTAGTGGGGTAGAATCTTCTTGAAGAACTCGACAAGAAAGAGTGGAAATGGTGTTGTCCATAAGAGATGACTGATGTGGAATTCAAATTTATTATTTTATTAATTAATATAAACATATTGATTGCCATATAAACTTTAATTTACTACATGTATTTTGATTTTGGATATTGGGTCAAAAAATATAAATTCATGCATTTATATTCAAATTTTAAAGTTTAGGGTAAAAATAAGAAAAAACTGAGCTTATGTATTTATAGGCTAAAAACCCTTAAAAATATCAAATCTCAATCTCAGAGTATTCCTTTTGGGTAACTCATTCTCTCACTCTCAAAACTCTCTCTCTCAACTCAACGAGGCCAGAGAAATTAAGAGGCAAAAAACAAAAAAGAAGGGGTGAAAAACCCTTGATACATACATACTGGCAGACGATACAATACGCACAACCCAGAAAACCCAGCTCTCTTTTATTTTTATTTTTATTTTTATTTTTATTTTTATTTTTTAATTAATTACTCTTAGAAAAAGGGAAAAGAATAGATGTACCCTTTTTCGAGTTCATGATCTCGTTCAAATTTTGACTTATCATCGCTATTCTGAGATTTATTAGTGGGTGAGGAGAATAGATATGATGAACAGTAGTGGCGCGAGTAACAATATGATGTCCTCGTCGGCGGCGTCGGCGTCTGGGAACAACGCGCCGGGCCCTGGTTTGAAAACCTATTTCAAGACGCCAGAAGGTAAATATAAGCTCCAGTATGAGAAGACTCATCCCGCCGGTCTACTTCACTACGCCCATGGTAAAACAGTCACTCAGGTACCTCAATTTTCATTTTCTCTAAATTAATTTTTAGGGCTTATTTTTCCCCAATTTTTTTTCATAAATTTCTTGTATAAGGGGCTTGTTCGAGTTTTGCATCGTTCGGGCGGCAATGATTTTGTTGTGATTGTTTGTTAATTGTGGTTTTCTGCTACATATGTTGTGAATTTCGTAGAGTTGGGTTTTGGTTTGGTCAGTCTGGTTCTATTGATTTTCCCGTGATTGAGGTTAAAAGTTGAAGTTTTCAATAGGTTATTTGACAATGTGCAGGTAGGTAGTTGAATTATGCGTGGAAAACTGGAAATTGTTTTTTCAATACCTTCTTTGGATTTTGAGATGTACTGTGACACGCTATAGATATCTTTTGACCGTTAAGGTATTTGACTTTGTGTTGATAATAACTACAGCATATAGATTTGTGACTCATGTAACTGTAATGGGTATGGTCACTATATGAAGAAGATATAACGTTTTGTTAATTGCCTTCAGTGATTCAGGCCTTCTTTCTGAAGCTAGTTTAAAATTTAAAAATTGTTACAGCATCTGGTATCTACTTCAATCTTCATTCAGTTAAACATTGGGAATGTGTTATTTTTCCTTTGGAGAGCAGACTGATATTGTAAAGTTTTTATTGATCATAGTGTGATTTCATTAATTTGTGATCAGGTGACGCTAGCTCATCTCAAGGAAAAGCCAATGCAGGCATCATCACAATCATCATCTGCTTTAGGTGTAAGCAGTGGTGTGAGGTCTGCAGCAGCTAGGTTCTTAGGTGGTGGTAATGGGAGTCGGGCACTTAGTTTTGTTGGAGGGAATGGTGGAAGCAAGCCTGTGGGTGGCAGCAGTACTAGAATAGGATCATTAGGGGCTTCAAGTTCAAATAACGTTGTTGGTAATCCCAACTTTGATGGAAAAGGAACTTACTTGGTATTCAATGTTGGGGATGCAATTTTTGTGAGCGACTTAAATTCTCAAGATAAGGTACATATGGTTTTCTGCACTTAACCTTTCATTCTCATTTAGTCGTTTCTAAATGAATTGATATCAAGAGGTTTTTTTTTGTGCTGCATAGGATCCTATAAAGTCTATACATTTTAGTAATTCAAATCCTGTTTGCCACGCATATGATCCTGATGCTAAAGATGGGCATGATTTGCTTATTGGTTTAAACTCTGGAGATGGTATGCCTTTATGCTCAGAATGTTAATTAGAACTAGTATTTATATCTTACATTTTTTATTCAGTATATTATGTTTTGTTTTTGTCTTTTGTAGTATATTCTGTGTCTCTTAGACAACAATTACAAGACGTTGGGAAGAAGCTTGTGGGGGCCCAACACTATAATAAAGATGGTTCTATTAATAATAGGCAAGAAATTGACTTTTCTCTTTCCTTTCCTTTCATTTTGTTTGCCATTGATATACTTGTATCTGATCTTTCATGTAATTTCTTGGTCCCTTAATTATATAATGGTGTTCTACTTGATTTATTAAGATTATAGCTTCGATCATTTTTTTTAGTTTACAATTACACGATCTTGGTTTTGTTGTAATCTGTGGTGGTTCTTAAAGCAGCTAAATTCTTTGCAGCTTTATACTCCATGATTTACTGAAAAGTATTGTCTGCATATTTGTCAAACCTAACATTGTGAATGAAAATTTCCTTTGCAGTCCTTGTAATGTGTGAAAATTAGCATTCTAAATTTCTAATAAGAAAAAGGATTAGAATAGGGCATTGAAGCTTATCAACTAGCAAGAAAAGTCTATCTTGAGAGAGAGAGTGAGAGTTATGTTTGGTACTTAGTAGACCAGTCCGGTTGCCTTTTGTTTGCAATGCTTCATATACATTACCATTAGTTAGCGGTATAGTCTGTTCCAAGTTCAACTAATTTCTTTGCTTAACAAATTAATGATGCCCATCAGCCCATGAAAACTCCCTATTTACTGACTACAGAATTCAGATCTGTAAATTTGTTGTCATCAATTGCTTTATTTTCTTTCAACAGTCGTTGTACTTGTATTGCGTGGATCCCCAATGGAGATGGCTCATTTGTGGTATCTCATGCAGATGGAAATATGTTCGCATATGAAAAGGCAAGTTTTGGACTTTATTAGGAATGAAATTGAATGTTCTGTTTTTGTTTTACTGATATGCCCTCATCTCTTTTTTAGAACAAAGATGGCTCTGGTGATCCTTCGTTTCCTGTAATCAAAGATCAGACTCAATTTTCTGTATCACATGCCCGTTATAGTAGGGTATTCACAGTTTTATGTCCTTTTTCAATTCTTGAACTGGTTATCCATTTCCTTCCTATTAGATTCATTTCGTATTTACCTTCTTTCCTCAGCATGGTGGCTCACAATTTAGTATGTTGGGGGGGGGGGGGATTGATCTAGTGTTATTTGTCTTGAACTTTACGGTTTTTGGACCAAATATTTTGTTAAATTGACCAGATTTTTTAGTGTCAACTATATTGGGGTTTGTGAACTGAAGATAGATAAAATTCATAATTTCGTTATCCTGCTAGGTAGTTGGTCTCTAACTTCCTTCATATATTGGTTTTTTGCTTCGGTTTCATGTATTCAGTCCGTGACACTTGTTATGAGCAGTGAACTATCAAGCACTGATGGATGTCTGTAATGATGTCATTTAAATTTGATGAAAGGTCTTTCTTTATTGTCTGCAGGTTTACATTATCATCTTTTGTCTGTCACCTTTAGGAGTTCTGGAATTACCTCATTGGTTATCCACATCTATATTGACCAAAAAATATGAATACATATTTTATGCACCATACTTTCTTTCCGATGTCCATCGTTTCATGATTAAAGTATTGCTATTGTGTTGCATATCATCAGGTGATCAGTGAAATGTCAGTAACTGGAATGGGAAATAGTAGTACTTGTGTAATGGCCAGTGAGGATTTTAAGTCTGCTAGCATGTTGACTCTATGATTTAAGACTCTATAGCTTTAGACGAACAAGGTCTTTATTTCATATCAATATAATGAAGTTCTTTGACCATCAGTGGAATTGGAAGCAATTGCTATGCATGGACTTGCCACAGTTTTGTTACATTTTAACTAATTTTTTTCTTTGTATGCTCTTGTTAAACTTCCAAATTCTTAATTTCTTTTATCTAATCCCATTCAATTATTTGCAGAACCCAGTTGCTAGGTGGCATATATGTCAAGGTTCAGTAAATGGCATTGCCTTCTCAGCTGATGGTGCTTATATAGCCACCGTAGGGAGGGATGGTATTGTCATATTCCATTATCCTTTCAGTGTCTAGGTTATCTTTTCCATTTTCATGTTGACCCTGTTTCTCCATCTCTATTTATTTGGATGATGACAATTTTTGGCTACAGGTTACTTGCGAGTCTTTGACTATAAAACCGAACAGCTTATATGTGGTGGAAAAAGTTATTATGGAGCTCTTTTATGTTGTGCTTGGAGGTGTGTTTACTTTCTTGTCTTTTATTATTGGCTTGGGAGATGTGCTACTTAATTCAGTTCCAAAGTTGCGATATTTTGCTTTCTCGTTATCATTGAAGTCAGAGTCTCCAGAATTAAATTAGTTTGTGTCAGTGTTATATGAAGTTAGCTAATGTCTAGTCAAACAACAGCATGGATGGAAAATACATTTTGACTGGAGGCGAGGATGACCTTGTGCAAGTTTGGAGTATGGAGGATCGAAAGATTGTAGCATGGGGAGAAGGACACAACTCATGGGTGAGTTTCAATGTTATTGAATAAATTGTTATGATTGAGAAGAATTCCTTGATTTTGATGCTGGGCAACTGGGCATTAACATGCTCTTACATTAATAGAAATACATTATGTCTATGTGTGTGTGTGTGTGTTGGTTTAGTGGTAGAGTGGTTAATTCCTGATGCCAAAGGTCTCGGGTTCAAGTCCACTATGACGCAACCTTTAAAATTTTTTTCATTTATCAATGAAAAAAATACATTATGCTACCGAAATAGCACTGAAATAGTATCGATTTTTAGTTTATCATGTTGCTGTGGATGATTCTTTTATTTCATGCTCAACTTTGGCAGGTTAGTGGAGTAGCATTTGATTCATATTGGCTTGCTCCAAATTCAGATGGTGTTGGGGAAAACATAGTCTATCGGTTTGGTTCTGTGGGTCAGGTATCTAAACAGTATATTTATCTATTTGATAAATTTGGTTTTATGAAACTGATTCGTGATAATTTATCTTCTGGCCAATCTTAGATTTTTTGTTTCCTTTTGAAATTCAATACCAAACAACTTATAGGTTGTAGCCCAGTACAGACATTCCATCCACATATTGGAACTTTAATATACCTACCCCAGGGAAAAGCTCATAGATTTTCTCGACTTAGTAGCCGCACCTCTGTCCTCTGGCTCTGTGAACACTTAATGAAATGATTCTACTGATTGATATGAATTTAAAAATGTAATGGTGATGAGAATCACTCTAGCATGACATTTCATAATGTCTATGGAATGAGAATGGGACGAATTATCATTCTTTAGTTTAAGAATTTTGGCAATATGGTATGCCGAAATTAACATTTCAATTAAAGTGAACACCAAGATTTTGAGTAAGAAAAATAATTAATAACCAGTTGATAGACTGATGAATGTGTACTGAAATGAAGTCAACTTTACTGCAGGACACACAATTGCTCTTATGGGATCTAGAAATGGATGAGCTTGTAGTGCCAGTTCGCCGTGCACCCGGTGGGTCTCCAACTTTCAGTACTGGAAGCCAGTCGTCTCACTGGGACAGTGCCTGCCCTGTGGGAACCTTGCAACCATCTCCAAGCATGCGAGATGTTCCCAAGCTCTCCCCACTGGTAGCTCATCGCGTCCACACAGAGCCTCTCTCTGGTTTGCTATTCACTCAAGAATCCGTCTTAACAGTATGCCGTGAGGGTCACATAAAAATCTGGATGAGGCCAGGCACTGCCGAAACCCAATCAACTAACTCGGATTCTTTCATGAGCACAAGCTTGAAAGAAAAAGTGGCAATAGCCGGGAAGGGAGGCAGACAATGATTCAAGATTGAGATTGTGTTGTGCATAAAGCTTTCGCCGGAAAAGATGATGCTGCTTTTGCCATTTGCACAGTTTTTTGTTTCACTGAAATGAGAGAGCATATGATAAAAAGTCAGGTGCTGTAAGATTAACTGTGAAGAGCAATGTATAGGCAGAGAGGGCTTTTGGAGTCAGCCATGATATTGTTGAGATAGAAAAGCGCAGCCAAAGTTTGTAAGTAGGAGAGAGCCATGAAAATAATTTGCCTGGCCAATTTTGCCACACGATATAGCTTGTCAATTGTTATCATTTCTTTGATTGACCACTACGCTAATTTGTTATGAATATTTTCTTTTTCATCACAGTCTATGCATCATGACTCAGCTTGCCATTTTCTTTTCTTTATTGCGTATCTTGTCAATTCATATTGGAAGTATTGAAAAATGATCACTTGCTATATAATGTTACTTAGATCAACAAATTGAATCACGATTCCACCTAATATCCAATTCTGTACATTTGTTTTGACAACTCTTAACCATGATAAAAGGAAAATAACCTATGAAGGTGAACACCAAAGGTATAATATTTACAAGGATATGAGAGCAACTGTGTATCAGTTGTGTTGGCCATTTCCATCAACTCTGGTTGGGGGTGCATCACTAGTCTCCGAAGCTTGAGCAGCATCGTGTTGGGAAGCCGACCAATTGCTCCATGTTCTCCTCCACTTGAGTATCTCGAAAAGGATGGAAGTGCCACACATAGCACCTCCAAAACCAGCAAACGTCGCAAGCAGAACAGATAGAAACGCTTGCACATGGAGCTGTATAAACGAAACAGAAAGATTATATTAGCATCTTGAAGGTCAATGGAGGAAAGAACTGGCAGGTTCATCTAACACATTGTGTAGGTGAATACTTACCAATGAGTAAAAGATATGTGCGAAAATAACCACCATTGTAAACTGAATCGTAGCATACAGCCAAGCATATCTCCTCCTCACTACCCAAATACAGCAAAACAGAAGAATGAGTTGAAAAGAAAAGTTGCTTAATTTTGACCAGTAAAATGACATACCCATGGTAGTCGAGCTCATTGATGCGAGGAGACCTAATATACACGAAAAGGGCAACGATATGGCAATTGCACTTGATCCCATTTTCTTGACCTGCGTGTGAAAAAATGTAGAATCTTGACCTACATTTGTAAAGAACACACAACCTACATATAAGAATGAATTATACTCATTTCACTCACCAAAAGTTGCTCTAGAAAACAAAAAAATGCAAGCATGCTGACGATCACAAGAACCGGAACATCCTGCCACACCCTATATATGGTTGCAACTGTTAGTTCTCTTAATTATTTCGCTCTTGGAATTCATATACTTGCCTGTATCGAGTTATTTCAGGTGGTCGAGTTCCATACCCTCGAGTTTGATTGGTCTGAATGCGTAAGAGTGTGACAGATAAATTTTTGACCTCTTGCTTGCAGATATCACAAGTTTTGTTCCCTTTTATGCTAAACCATTTAATAGCACATTCCTGGTGGGCTAGAGCAAGTTCACCTTTACAGCTGCATTCCATCTTCAGTGTGTCTGAGCCCTCACCCAGCTCAACAAAGCAGATTCTACACACAGCCTCTTCCTGAGGGATGTCCTCAGCATAATCATTCTTCTCATCTGAACACGATTACTAAGATAAGTCATGTGTTTGGAAACACAAGTCTGAAAAAGTAAGATCAATAAGAATGGTCGGACTAGAACTTTCGACCCAAATGTCGCTTTAACTTTCAGCGAAGTAGTTCACAGACCAAAGTAAACAAATTTAAAGACTAAGAGCAACATGCAAACACACTACTAAGCTGTAAGACTTAGAACTAGAAGGGAAAAACAAGTAGATGGTTAATTAGCTTAAGATGGAGCAAGTTATTAAGTCCTACACAACGTGGTTGTTGGAGTCTTAAATGTATGGCAAAGAACATAATAATTTATGCCTAGGTCCCTCCTTAATCATTATAGACATAATATATGTACCTGCACCAATTGTTCCAACAGGTGGAGATGCTGCAGAAGTCTGTTCGGTAACCCTTGGAGTAGTAGGAACCACACGATATACACTGCCCAAAGAGTCCATCTGTTTTATACTTCCCTCTTTGTTTAAAACAGGTACAGAGCGTGAGCGATGCATTGGCAGCTGGCACCCACCTTTCTGCATAATGACTATATCTGTAAGATCCATTGAGAAATGAGGTCGAAATTTGATGAATATTGTTCCCATCCAACAGATGGAATTATTCGATTGCATCAATATTGCAGATGATCTAGAACTAACTTCACCAAGGTAGTAATGGTATGACAATTGAGACAAGAGATGAAAAATGACCAAGTATTCCTATCATTTTACAAATGAAATTGTAAAGAGAAGAAGTACTCACATCTGCAACACCGGTAAATCCTCCATGCGCAGACTCGGGATTTGAGTGGAGAATAGGAGAAGTTGGTAAAGATGATGTCCTATCCATCTTTGGTGTAAAAAGCTTGGAAAGAGAGAAAGTCCTAGGAATCGAAGTCGAAGGCATCTCAGGGGAAACTTGCAGTGCTATGATGGCAGCCTTTTCAATATCTGAGTTTGTATTCCGGAATTTGAAGCTGAGTCTAGGAAGAAGATTTTTGATGGAGGATTTCGGTTTGGTTGAAGGAGATGGAGATCCATTAAGCTTGAGTCTATTAGGACTAGGTAAGGGCGAGAAGTTAACTCTTTTGGGAGTGGGAATTGGAGAAGGGGGCATGTTTATTGCCACAGACACAGAGTCCTCATGCTGCTCCCTGATTACAGCCTCTTCAATCACTATTTCACTCCATTCTCCAACCTATTACCAATAATGATAAACCTAAGCTTTTTAAATAGCTCAAATCAGTTTTTAATGATGTGAAGATAACAAAGAGAAAGACAACACTAATCTTTCACGAATTTTCTTGTACTAACATTTAGAGAAGTATTTTTCAGAATCAATATCATCCCGAACCAAGAACAGAGTCCAATCACAAAATACATCAATACACATTACTTTTCAATTCTTGTTTAGCGAATTTTTTTAAGAATATAAAGCTCGTTATCGAATTTTTTGGAGAGCTCCAAGAGTTGAATCAGTATTAAAGTTGATGAATTGGTTGAAAGTTACAATCTTTGCACTGCATCAATACTGGAATTCAATAATACAAGCAAAATCAGATAAAAAAGAGAGAAATGCCATGATTACATTTGCAGATACAGAAAAACATAAATTCTTTAAGAAAAAAAAAGATACCTTTGGGTTTAGGAGTAGAGGCTGAGGGGGTGATAAATTAGAGCAGTGATGGAGTACGTACTAAACAAGCCCAACAGCAGTAAAGCCCAAGAAAGAGTATCAGTTCGGCATGACTAAAGAGTTCAGTTCGGCACAACCAAAGAGTTCGGCCCCAGCCTACAGCTCGGTAAAAGCCAACCGATCAAACTCTGCTCTCAGGTCGGCATCAAGCTCTACTCTCAGATCGGCAAAAGCTGCTCGGCAATAATTCAGCAGTTCGGTCTCAGTATTCGACCGAACTGGGAGATAGTGGACTCATGAAGAACCTCCACGACCTCCACTACACCCATGATCTATTTAGTGGTGTCAAGCAGTCATTAACTCATGCAGGATAGTGGACCCATGCAAGATCGCCACGATCTCCACGACATCCACTACCTAGTAAATAGCTGCATGCCACGATCTTGGTCCTTGGTATAAATAAGAACCTAGATCAAATAGATAGGGTCAGCTTCTAGACATTCTCTCGATCTCTAGAGATAAAATACAAAATAGCAAGTCTGTATTGTAAGCTGTAGAAAACAGATCAAGCAATACAACTCTGCCCTTTTTTCTTCCCGTGGACGTAGATTTACCTCAGTAAATCGAACCACGTAAATTCTCTGTGTCGTGATCTGCATTTTCCTGCATTCATCACTATCAAAAATTCGCCGACTCATCACTGGCGCCGTCTGTGGGAAACAGAGAACCAAATTTGTGATAAAGCGAATTTTTGACCCTTTTTCTACCCCAAAAAAATGCATACCAGATCACATAACACCCATAATACCGTTCGTGATAACCGTGAGGAAGTTAGTCCAGCTCGCAGGTCTGAAAAACGGCCTCGGGAGACGCCTACCTCCGGTTCTCACGAAGAAGGAACAAGCCACTCCAGGAGTCATCGCACCGAGTCTTCCCAGCAGCCCGATTTAAATGAAGCTGTCAAGCTGTTCTTGGCCGAGAAGCAGGAGGAGTTCTTAACCTTCCTGCAGAAGAGCCAACAGCCGGAGAAGACAACGACGGATTCTCCCTCCTCATCTAGGCATGAAAGTCACTACCGCAGTAGTGACGTGTCTTCCAGGAGAAAGAATCCTCAACCCCGACATGTTCCTGTTCCTCCTCGGTACCGGAACCACAGGAGAACTCCATCTCCTCCGTACCGAAGAGATGTCGGGTTCGCCATCTACGGAGCATTGAAGACTCCGTTCTCGGACGATATCACCCGAACTCCTTTGCCGCGGAACTACCGAACTCCGTCGATAACCTATGACGGACTCGTGGATCCTCATGATTTCTTGGGACGCTATCAATATAACATGGCGAACCAGGGTCTCAACGAGGTCCACATGTGCAAGCTGTTCCCCGAGCTGCTCATCGGGAACGCCAGAAGGTGGTTCGACAGCCTTCCTCAAGGCAGCATTAGATCCTACCGAGATCTAATGGATGCTTTCCACAGGAGGTTCTTTCAGAAAGCGGAAGCCCGAATTACTTCGGCTCAGCTGCTTTCTATACGTCAAGGTCGCGACGAAAAGATCAGCGACTTCCTGACGAGATTCCACAAGGAATGCCTACAAGTAGATGATCTCAACGATCTACTTGTCATTTCGGCATTCCAAAATGGAATCCAGCCCGGAGCTCTCTACAGAAAGCTCGTGGAATGCAGTCCGCAAACAGCTCAAGAGATGTGGGACATTGCGGACCAGTACTCCCGGGCCGATGAGGCAGACCGTCGCAAACGGTCGTTAGACAGCTCATCGTCCCGAGGAGACAGAAGGAAGCCCGATCATAGCGACCAGGGGCATCCTCGCCGGACTCCATTTGAAAGAATTCAAAGGGCTCCGGTGCAAGACAGATTGGGACCCCGTCTCAATCCTGAGAAGCCGCCCGCTCAGCTCGTACCATTAAACAAGTCAAAAGCGGAAATTTTCGAACTACATTCCGATATGTTCGAAAGACCAAAGCGGATGACGAAATCAGCCGCGCGGCGACCTCAGGATCAATATTGCTCCTTCCATCAAACCCACGGTCACGATACCGAGGAGTGCCGAGATTTGGCTGCAGGTATTGATGTTCTTGTGAAAACGGGAACGTTAAAAAAATACCAAAGCAAGCAGCCGAAAAAGAACAAAAGGCAGAGAGGTGCGAACTGCAATCCTCAGGATCCGAAAAGGCATGAGGATCCCGAAGACGACGACGAGCCGCAATATGATGGAGTAATCCTGACTATTGATGCTCTCCCTGCCGGGAAGACTAAGTCGTCCCTAAAAGCAGAACGCAGAGGTTCCAATCAAGAGGAGCCAACACATAAAAGGCTGAAGAAAGACGAAGTGATTACATTTTCAGATGCTGATCCCGTCCCAGCCATCTCTCCTCACCAAGACGCTATTGTCATTCAAGCCGGAGTGGCAAACAAACTGATCCACAGAGTATTTGTGGATACAGGAGCGTCAGTCAGCATTCTTTTTAAAGAATGTTTCGATAAAATGGAAGTGGATCCAGCTCGGCTCAGTCCGGCTCCACTTCCTCTGAAAAGTTTCGCCCAGGAAGACACCCGCCCTGAAGGTATTATCAGCCTTCCGATCACGGTGGGAAAAGCGCCTACAAGCTCCAATACGATGATCGAGTTCTTTGTGGTGAAAGCTCGGTCCCCGTACAACATCATCCTGGGGAGAGACTGGCTCAACACAGTTCGGGCCGTTTGCTCTACTTATCACCTCACCATCAAGATCCCCACTAAAGGTGGGATAGCGGTCATCCGAGGTGATCAAAAGAGAGCAAAAGAATGTCTGCAGATTGCGCTTAAAAGTGCCGAGCAATCAGTTCGGCACCATCAAGCATAGCAATCACAGCAACCGGAGTCAGAGGCAAGCGAGATGACCGAAGTCACTTCAGAGCCGAACTCAATGACCGTTCAGTTATACGAAGATGATCCATCCAGAGCGGTCAAGATCGGCTTCGCAGGAACGCCTCTACTCCGGGAAAAAACCATCCAGCTCCTCAAGGAGTATAAAGACGTCTTTGCATGGTCTCCGTTGGACATGACCGGAGTGCCCCCCGAGGTAATCACTCATCGGTTAAATATTGATCCTTCGGTCCGGCCGATAAAACAGAAGCAAAGACTCTTTGCGGCAGAAAGAAGCCAAGTCATCCATGACGAAGTCCGCCAATTACTAAAAGCGGATGTACTATTCGAGGTGAAATATCCTTCCTGGGTGGCCAATCCTGTGATGATCAAGAAAAGAGAAGGAGGATGGCGGATGTGCATAGATTTTACCGATCTAAACAAGCACTGTCCTAAAGATTGCTATCCCCTTCCGAATATAGATAAAAAAGTAGAAGCTTTGATCGGCTTCGAAATTTTCTGTTTTCTTGATTTGTACAAAGGATATCACCAAGTATTGATGGATGAGAGTGACGCTCCGAAAACAGCTTTCATTACCGATTTCGGCATTTTCGCTTATAAAAAGATGCCATTCGGTTTAAAGAATGCCGGAGCCACTTATCAAAGGATGGTAGACAAGCTTTTTCGGCACCTGATCGGAAAGGAGGTCGAAGTGTATGTTGACGATATCGTCGTCAAAAGCAAAAGCACTTCGGAGTACGAGCACAACCTCAAGTCCACTCTCAACGTGCTCAAGAAAGCCAACCTCAAACTTAATCCCCAAAAGTGTACCTTTTTGGTAGATTCGGGAAAGTTTCTGGGTTGTTGGGTTTCAAAGGACGGACTCAAGGCAAACCCCTCAAAAGTTCAAGTCGTTCAGAACATGGCAATGCCGAAGTCCATACATGACGTGCAAAGGCTAACCGGATGTCTAGCCGCACTGAATCGATTCCTTTCCCAAGCAGCCGAAAAGCAACTGCCGTTCTTCAAGGTGTTGAAAAAGGCACCAAAGTTCGAGTGGGGAGCCGAGCAGAAAAAAGCCTTTGACGAGCTCAAAAGTTATCTAGCCGAGCTTCCTATTCTCTCTGCTCCAACCGAAGCCGAAGTAATATTCTTATACTTAGCGGCTTCAGATCAAACCATCAGCGCGGTGCTTGTACGAGAAGAAGGCCTAAAGCAGCTTCCCATCTACTTTACAAGCCGAGCATTAAGAGATCCAGAAACAAGGTATCAACCTCTGGAAAAAATTGCTCTGGCGCTAGTAAATGCAGCAAGGAGACTGCGGCCATACTTCTATGCTCACAAGGTATGCGTCTTAACCGATCTGCCTCTTCGGCAAGTTTTGACCAAGCCAGAAGCATCAGGCAGAATCGCCAAATGGGCCATAGAGCTGGGAGAACACTCAATCGAGTACCTACCTCGGAAAGCCATCAAGGGACAAGCCTTGGCAGATTTTCTTACAGAGGCCAAGTTCGATCAAGCAATCCCTGTCATTGCCGAACAGAAAAATTCTGCCAATGCCGAACTAGCACAGCCCTTGGAATCCGAAGTAGAGCCGCCAGACTGCTGGAGCGGATTCGTAGATGGAGCTTCAAACAAGATGGGAAGTGGAGCTGGTATTTTACTCGTCGCTCCCGACGGACACGAGGTAACCTACTCACTTCGGTTCCTATTCCCCACTACTAATAATGAAGCCGAGTACGAAGCCCTCCTGGCCGGACTCCAGTTAGCGCAAAGTCTGCTCGTCAAATCTCTCAAAGTCCATTGTGATTCACAAGTCATAGTAAATCACATGTTGGGTACAAGTGAAGCCCGTGACGAGAGAATGAAGAAGTATTTGGACAAAGCGCAAAGCATCAGCCGAAGTTTCTCCTATTTTCGGATAATCCGCGTTCCCAGAGCGGAAAATAGCCGAGCAGATACCTTAAGTAAGTTGGCCTCAGATCCGAGCTCAAAGGCGGAAGAATTAATGCATCGAAGCATTGATGAAGCCGAGGTACATTCAGTATCCAGCTCGCCGAACTGGATGACGCCGATCTTGCAGTATCTGGATCAAGGACAATTGCCCGAGGATAAGAGAGAAGCTCGGAAGATCACGTGCCGAGCACTTCGGTACGAACTTCATGAAGGGGTCCTCTTTAGAAAGTCTTACCTCCAGCCGTTATTGCGGTGCGTAGGACCAGAAGAGACGGACTACATCCTCAGAGAAGTTCATGAAGGATCGTGCGGCAGCCACATCGGAGCTAGAGCTTTAGCTAAGAAAGTTCTAAGATGGGGATATTATTGGCCAACCTTGGTACAAGAAGCAGTGCAGCTCGTCAAGACATGCCCAAAGTGCCAAATCCATGCAAATATCCCAAGGATGCCGCAGACCGATCTATCCAGTATGCAAAGCCCTTGGCCTTTCATGCAATGGGGCATAGACATAGTGGGACCACTTCCTCAAGCTCCTCGGCAAATGAAATTCCTAATCGTTGCCGTGGACTACTTTACGAAGTGGGTGGAAGCTGAACCATTAGCTACGATAACGAGCTCGAAGGCATTGGATTTTGTCTGGAAGAACATAGTGTGCCGATTTGGCATACCCCACATCCTCATCTCGGATAACGGGACTCAGTTCACCGACAAGACGTTCAAGAATTGGTGCCAAGAGCTGAATATTCAACAGCGGTTCACTTCGGTCTCTCATCCACAAGCAAACGGACAAACGGAGGTAACAAATCGTATCCTGGTGAAAGGGTTAAAAGCTCGGTTAGAACAAGCCAAAGGACAATGGGTAGAAAATCTCCCTCAAGTCCTATGGTCCTACCGAACTACACCCACAACCTCCAACGGTGAAACTCCGTACAGTCTTGTGTACGGCACTGAAGCCGTGATTCCGGTGGAGATCGGCGTATCCAGTCCCCGAACTCTAAATTTCTCCTCAGAAATGAATGACGACGGACTGAGAGCCGAGCTAGATCTTGCCGAAGAAAGAAGAGAATTGGCATGCATAAAAGCAGCCAAGTACAAGGAGCAAGTAGCCCGGTATTACAACCAAAGGGTGAAGAAGCTACAATTTCAAGTGGGAGATCTCGTCTTGAGAAACAACGAAGTAAGCCGAGCAGAAAAGCTGGGCAAGCTCGAACCCACATGGGAAGGTCCGTATCGGGTGTCAGAAGTCCTCGGCAAAGGGTCTTACAAATTGGCTCACATGTCAGGAGAACAGGTACCCCGAACATGGCACATTTCCAACCTCAAAAAGTTCCATTTGTAAGAAACAGTCCAGTCAGTCAGTCTTGAGTCTTGTTCAGTCAATGTGCTTTATTTGGTTTACTTGGTCTTTATTTGTCTCTGTGCGTTTTGTCTACATGCGTTTTGTCTCTCTGTGCGTGTCGTCTCTTACAAATGTTACTGGGGTATCTTGTTCTTCGAAGGCTGATCCCCTTCTTAGAACATATACAAGCTAAACAATTGTGAGTCAAAGCTTCTACAGAAGATACAAGACCACAATTCAGCTTAAACAAGCAGTTCGTCTGAAACGAGCTGCAACAAGCCAACGATTGTGAGTCAAAGCTTCTACAGAGGATACAAGACCACAATTCGGCTTAAAAACCAAGCACTTCGTCTGAAACGAACTGCAACAAAAGTCCGATTCACGCGATAAAACTTGCCTGAATTAGGACAAGGGAAAGTCCGATCCACGCGATAAAACTCGCCGAATTAGGACAAGGGAAAGTCCGATCCCCAAATTAGGACAACGGAAAGTCCGATCCGAGCGATAAAACTCGCCAAATTAGGACACAAGCTTAGTCCGGTCAAAGATGTTTATTTCATCAGACCAAAAGACGAGTCCGGTCAAAGATGTTTATTTCATCAGACCAAAGACGAGTCCGGTCAAAGAAGAGTTCACTTCATCAGACCAAGGACAAACATCAACTTACCCCGTACCATTATCCAGAATGCCGAAGTGATTCACTTCGCTTTTCGGGGGGGGTAGTGATGGAGTACGTACTAAACAAGCCCAACAGCAGTAAAGCCCAAGAAAGAGTATCAGTTCGGCATGACTAAAGAGTTCAGTTCGGCACAACCAAAGAGTTCGGCCCCAGCCTACAGCTCGGTAAAAGCCAACCGATCAAACTCTGCTCTCAGGTCGGCATCAAGCTCTACTCTCAGATCGGCAAAAGCTGCTCGGCAATAATTCAGCAGTTCGGTCTCAGTATTCGACCGAACTGGGAGATAGTGGACTCATGAAGAACCTCCACGACCTCCACTACACCCATGATCTATTTAGTGGTGTCAAGCAGTCATTAACTCATGCAGGATAGTGGACCCATGCAAGATCGCCACGATCTCCACGACATCCACTACCTAGTAAATAGCTGCATGCCACGATCTTGGTCCTTGGTATAAATAAGAACCTAGATCAAATAGATAGGGTCAGCTTCTAGACATTCTCTCGATCTCTAGAGATAAAATACAAAATAGCAAGTCTGTATTGTAAGCTGTAGAAAACAGATCAAGCAATACAACTCTGCCCTTTTTTCTTCCCGTGGACGTAGATTTACCTCAGTAAATCGAACCACGTAAATTCTCTGTGTCGTGATCTGCATTTTCCTGCATTCATCACTATCAAAAATTCGCCGACTCATCAAGCAGCCATCTTCAATTTCTTTGGCTGAAGACATATCTTTGGAAGACTCCATGATTGCGAATAAAGTTATTCCAACTATACAACAGAAAGAAATACTACCTGAGAACAAGGAGGGGAGATAGAGAGAGAGAGAAGAGGTGCAACTAAAACTAGTAGAATTCGTGTTAGTAACTGAAACCTTAATATGTGACAAGCGACATGTCGATAACGTTCCTCAGTTCTGCAGCAGCAGCTGTTAATTTTGATTTCACTATAATAATAATCTTGGGTTTTTTCTATTTTTGTTCTAAAATATAACTTAGATTCCGTGTTTATACTGAACTTTTTTTTTTGTTCAGGGTTTGGGAGAGACGCATGACCCTCATGCGTCTCCTTTTAATGAAACGCATGACGGAGATGCGTCTTTTATAGAGACGCATGAGGGACATGCGTCGTTAAATTTTTATTTTTTTTTCTTTATTTTTTTTGAAAGACGCATAAGCATCATGCGTCACAGGCAAAGACGCATAAACGTCATGCGTCTTTCATTTTTTATTTTTATTTTATTTTAATATTAAAAATAAATAAAATAAATAAAATAAATAAAAAAATGAAAGACGCATGACGCTTATGCGTCTTTCAAAAAAAATAAAGAAAAAAAAATAAAAATTTAACGACGCATGTCCCTCATGCGTCTCTATAAAAGACGCATCTCCGTCATGCGTTTCATTAAAAGGAGACGCATGAGGGTCATGCGTCTCTCCCAAAGGCGGAATAAAAAAAAAGTCCAGTACACTCGAGGAATGTTATCCGTGGTCTAGAACCAAAAAAAGAAAAACCCAATCTTTCCTTTTTTGGGACAGAAAGCTATATGCCTCTATCAAAATTTGTCTGTCTTCATTTTGTCCTAGATTATCCACATAAATACATTATTTTTACAACTGTTTCTCAAATCTATTTTCCATCAAATTTGTGGGAGAAAACTCCATGAATGTATAATTGTTTAGTTAAAAACTATGGACTATGGAATCTCTAGTTTCCATTCCTGCCACTTAAATGCCGCACACTAATAATTAAAGGATTATTTTTCCCTAGTGGTAAAGTTTATAGTAATATAAATAAAGTTGTCAACGGCCGTTTATATGGAGTTGAAATTGGTTATGCATTTCTTCACGTACATTTGATGGAGGCATAAAAAAGTACAGTACAAAGTTAGCATTATTTGAGAGGGTTAGTCAGCTGTGATCCACCACATCTTGTACTCCTTAATGGTTATCTTAATCAATACATAGTTAATCCAATTAATACATCATAATCACCACCTATCACGCATTGCCTTAATGTCAACTTAGTGTCCTGCTTTTTTTAATTCAATTTCGGTCATTCTCAATGTGTATTATAAGTTTTACTTACTAGTACTACTTATTAAGAAATGATTTTCGACAATTAATCGGTTAGCCGATTATCAAAATCAATTAGATGTCAATTGCAATTGCAATCTCCGATGATTACTTAGCCATTGTGCTTTCTAACGACAGCATGAATTGTATGATGTACAACACAATACAAATTCTGATTGCGGAATAAATAATAAAGACGTATATCACATATTGTTAGGTAAATAGAAAAAGGAAATATAAGAAAAAAGTGAAAAAGAAAAATAATGGAAGTGAAAAATGTGAATCAAAGTCCATTAATTATATCCGCCTCACTACAATTTGGGTACGTAATCCCCCAATTTTGTCGATAAATCATGAATTCTTGGGTTCTAATTAAAAGGGTTATCAAAATGCAGAAACAATATAGTATAGTATGAGAGATTAACTAAATTTTGTGTTGTAGTTGTAGATACGTATTAACTTGGCAAACAAATCGGTTTCGAGCTCTAGTGGGATGCTGATTAAATGAGCTTTTGGACGAGATTCAATTCTGTACGATAGTAAGATAGAAACAACCCAACATGGAATCATTTTATTTCAAACCCATTTAGTTGGATTTTAAGTAATACTCCACTTACTACTGTGTAACCAAAATTTGTAGTAGTTAAATAAGTAAATTCGTAATGTAAAAGCCTAAAAGAGAGTTTCAATTGGACTTAATAGGAAAGATGAAATATGTGTGGAAGATTGTACTCCCTCCTTCCCCTATGAATATTGGAGGAGATTTAAATTAATTAAATACTTATAAGAAAAAGAAATAATTAACAACTTTGTAGACGTGGAGGAGATTTAAATTAATTAAATACTTATAAGAAAAAGAAATAATTAAAGTGTTAGTTGATGATGAAATCAATATCATAAATAGTAAACGGACGGGAAGAGAGCCTTAAAACTATCTTTCCAAGGCTCTTTATGTTTGTCAACCGAGAAGAACAACTACATTCAAGAAATAGGATTTGGGAGAATGAGAACCGGAAATAAATCTTTAAATGGAGGATAAATCTTTTTGCTTGGGAAGAGGATCTGAAGAAGAATCTTTTTCTAGCTATGAACCGCTTTGTTTTGAGAGAAAACAAGAGGGATGAAAGAGTGTGATTGGGTATTAAGTCAAATGTTTTCTCTTCATCTAATTTTGTTTTGCAGGTTACGGGTGCGTCTTGACAACACAAGCACAACGCCTTGCTTGGAAAAACGTTGTCCCACCACGAGCAATACTATATGTCTAGTTCGTCCTCTAGGGAAGACTCAACACCAAAGTTAGACTTCGCATATTTGGTACTCCAGGAATCGAAGATGATATATGTAACATTGGAGCATATCATCTTTAGCTGCAAAGTTCTTGTAGCCTTTGGTATTATTGTTGTGAGAGGTGAAATATCTCATTTTGCATGCCCGGAGAACCAATGACATGCTTCATCGCTTGGATGAACACTCCTCTTATCAAAGTTGACAAAAATGCTTAGGAGCTCTATGTTCTTCGTCATTACTTGGTTAATTTGAATACTCGAAATAAGGTCATTTTGAAGGATTGGAATCGAATTGGGAGCTCGAAAAAAAAAGACTCATCTGGCACCTTAGATCATGGATTAGAAGTTGGTGTCCGAATTTTACCAACCTAACAAAGTCCTCCACCGATTACTTGAGCGTCCTAAGAAGATGGATCGGAGGCTAAGGTATTTGTTGTTTGGATCTGTTTGCTTTCGTTTGAAGTGTTGTTGCTCCCTTTCCTTTGGGCTTTGTGTTTGCTTTGATGTTTCATTCTTTGTGTAATTAATAGTTCCTCTGCCCACTAAAAATAGATAAGGTTTAATATATAATTGGTAAAGTAAGAGAGAAATAAAAAATGTAGTGGAATGAGTGTCAGTGGATTGTGGGATACACATTTAGAATGATGTGTATGGTTAATATTGGTTAAAAACTTTTTATTTTTAGATTTGGTCTAATTTTGGTGGACACCCGAAATGATAAAACTAGTCTATTTTTTATGGACGAAAGAAGTAGTGTAGGAGTAGTACGTAAAAATGTTTTTAAAAATATAAAGTAGATTTTTGTGGAATAAATTAAAATAATTAAAAAAAGACTATTTTTTTTAAAGACATGGAATACATAGTTTTATAAACTTGGTTCGACCAATCTCCTACCTCATTCATTAGGTGGATATTTATTGATGTTGTACTTTAACTTTGAAGGATTTTCAATATTGTGAGCGTTAGGCTTAATTAAAGGTAAATTATCAAAAAAGTATAAAGTTTATAGACAAAATTTTAGTGTATTCATTAATTTTAAACAAAAGTGAAAAAAATGAAAGTTTGAATTTATTCTCTGCTATCTCATTTTAAATTTTTGGTCAATACATGTAATATGTAGTTCATATTTCTCAACTAAGTATTGTCATTTTTAAGAAAAAATATCATTGTTTAATTCATTGCAATATGATTCTTTTTGCTTCCATATCACATAATTTCACAAAAAAAATTACTTACGATCGTTAACAAAAAAAATAACTTCATACTTTCTTATTGATTTTTAAAATTATGAAACAAATCAAAATTTATCTAAATTTCATAGTTTTTTTATATTAATTTATCCTTTAATTAATTAGGGGTGATAGGTAGAATTAGAACCACAAGGAGTGCTCCAGACCAATCTGCAACAATTTAGTGCTCCACCAAATTCAAATTCACAATTTACATTTATGATATGTGCATAATCTACAATTGAATTATTATAAATAATCAGAATTAGCTTAATCCCTATTTGGAATTGAACATAAAAACAGAAATAAGCTGAAATGATCTCGTAGAAGCGTCGCACTCGCACCAATTTGTGATGACCAAAATGTGTGTTTTGAAACTTACAAAGGCCAACTACTCTATATCTGCCTTCTTCATTCTAAGCTTCCTTTTCTATGAGGGTTTGAAGTTAATCCTGTCGTCCTAGCCGAATTACACATTGAAACAGCCTAATTTATAATCAAGATGAATATTTCGTTTTGGATCTTTGTATAGATCTTATCCTAACCCTAATTACTCATGATACATTGAAAAATATATATTCAGCACAAATAAAAATGGAGGACATTAGATCACATGCTCGTTTATTTCTTTTTTTTTTTAATTCAAATAATGGATTAGATCATTTAATAAGTCTCTGTCTTCAAAATCTAATCTAATCTTCTGTAATTACTTGATCGGAAGCAACACCAATAAAATCAAACTTAATTACTACTAAAAAATCGTGTGTGCTGACTCAAGTGTAATAATACTCGCGAATTATCCAGTAACGGTATTTAATTATGAAAGTTTGCTGGGTAGCTGACCCTCGTAGTCCGTTCGAGAACTTCATTTTTATGTTTTTTTTTATTTTTAATTTCAATAAGATTTTTCCGCTTAATGGATAACCATTTGCTACCAATGGAGAATTGTTTCTCATCTTAAATTAAGGTGATTGGATTTGCACCAATAGAAACCATAAACTTTCTACAGAATAGAAGGATAGATTTGCTTATTTTTAGATACTTAAATGGCCTCTTTAACTTTTGTGCAATCATGAAACCGACTCAATTTTAATTTATTTTATTCTTTGCCTTTTAAATTATTTGAGTTAGACTAACATTTGTTTTAGGCAGTATCAACTGCTAGTCTCGTTCAATGGAAAATGATCCGAAAATGTGATAATAGTAATGTCAACTAACTTTGAGTTGAAGATTAGTGGATGCCATGCCAATCATATATTCTTGCTAGTCTTGTGGCTATGATTTCATATGCTACAACAATATTTATATTTGGGAATTGTATTTTCTAAATTTTGAATTTAAAATTAAGAATGCATTTTTCTGGTATAGTGATAAAGCTTATATATTTTAATCATACCTCATATTCTTTGCCCACATTAAAACGAAGTCGCCTCAACAAAGTGGTTTCGACGCTACGCACTGTACAAATTCAGCAGCTAGAAACAGAAGTAAAACAAATCAAAGGATGGAGGTTTATTGAAATAAGTCGCATCAAATTTACAAAATGAGGACAAAAATCACGATGGTATCCAACTAAACAAACTGAATACTATTTAGGATGGAACCCAAGACCTCTCTCTTAACAATAGAGGAGGTTCACCGGATATTCTATATGCAATGTAAGTTGGATTTTCTTCATTCATCACTCCCTTTGCTCACCTTGATCTCCAAAAGGCGCTCAATCGGCTGCCGGCATATTGGACATCTGTTTGCTTGAAACCTCAAAACTTTTGCACACTCCCCGCACATGCACTGCCATCGATCACACAATCTTATTACTCAAAAAGTTGCTAAAAATAGCCAGCCTTATTCGTAGAAATCAAGGAGAGGGAGGTTACCATATGTCGACATGGAAGGACAGTGGTGTCTCGCGGTTCTGAAAGACACACCACACATTCTTTTCCAGGGTCATTCTCATCGAATTCATGCTCGACTGAATTTCCAATCCCGAATATCTCCTGCAATTCATACCTCATGCCATTCACCCATAATATTTGTTTGACAACTTTCACCTTATATTCTTCTCTGTCCTCGAACACGGCCAGAGTGATCTGGGAGTTTGTGGACCTGCTATCCGTGTCTCCACCTGATGAGGCCTCTGCCTTAATTGCTAGAGGGTACACGCCCGAGTCACTGTCGTTTGAAAGTTCTTCCTCTTGAAAACTTGATAGGTCTATCCCAGTTCCAGAGGGCTGTTTAAACTTCTGCGCCAAACCTTTTTCAAACTTCACGGTGATAGTCTGATACAAGTTTTCTTTCATTGGAGTCAAGTGACAATCTTCACCCACCTTAGCGCAGAACATTAATGTTAAGCTGCATTACACGTCAGATTTTTGTCATAATGCAGTTAAAGAGGCAGCAGAGACTGGCATAATACTTGCACATGATTATTGAATATAAACAATAATGAACTTGATGAAATGAATTAAAAGATCACCCTCCTTACTCCTCCCCATCCCAACACAAAACATGGAGGGGAAAAAGTTTATAATGACCTTGATCTTCCTACCTCTTTGTAGTTACATTTACATTAGTGATCACGGAAGATGATATGAATCCACCCATCCCTCAATCGTTTCCTAACTTTATCTCCCTATCTTTTCACTGATCACTTGTCCCACAAAACAAGGTAAAGCAGCATTCACATTTTATTCAAAGAACTAGTATTAAAACTTTTACAAGTTTCAGCTAAGCAAAGGTCAAGAAATTGCCATTCAGTAACTATAGATGTCCAATTACAGTAATTAGGAATTGTATATCCATTTACAGTAATTAGGAATTGTATTGAAACGAAAAAATAAGGTCCATACATACAAAAGGAAGATAATACACAAATGATGGTTACTTATTAGTTACCATTAGCTGTCCACTCCAACTAATTTAAAAGGACAAGCAAAAACTACAAATGGGGAAAAAGCATGTAATGCATCGAGTCTTTTAGAAAAGACTGATCAACACATGCACATATTAAAAAATTATTGAATCATAGGACTGCACTATGATATACTGTAAAAACTCAAACCAAAACAATGTCACATATAGTTCAGTGTAACCAGCCGGGCTTCACTGACGAATTAATCTCCATAAATACAATCCATCAAAGAAACAATCCAGAGTTAATCTACCTAACATGAAAGATCACCAAATACCAGCTAGGAAACAGTAATGAAGTCCAAACTTGCTAAGGTGCATACTGCAAACAAAAGGAAGGTAATACACAAGTAATGGTTACTTATGAGTTACCATTAGCTGTCCACTCCAACTAATTCAAAAGGACACAAAAACTACAAATGGGGGAAAAGCATGTAACGCATCGAGACTTTTAGAAAACGCTGATCACCACATTCACACATTAAAAAAATTATAGAATCATGGCACTGCACTCTTATATCACAAAACTCTAACCAAAACAATGTCATACATAGTTCAGCATCACAGGCTGGGCTTCACTGACGAATTAATCTCCATAAATTCAATCCATCAAAGAAACAATCTAGAGTTAATAACCTAGCTAACATGAAAGATCACCATATAGGCAAGATACCAGCTAGGAAACAGCAATGAGGTCCAAACTTGCTAATTTATCAATCAAGGTACGCTTTAAGGAGATTCTAATCAAATCATATACCAAGAAAATTTGATCAGCAAAGCTAATTGAAGAAGACCAGTCAATAACAGAAGCAAGCAAATCTCAGTAAGCCATAATTCATTCAGATTAATCAATCAAAAGTAAAAAAGCTATTTAACAGGCCGAATTAAGCAGTAAACAAGCTATATCCACTCGATTCATCAACAGGTACAACTGTTCTTATCAAAGTTCCAATAGATTAAAAACTCAGAAGAAAACAATTTGATAAGAAAAGCAAATAGAGAGTGAATTAGCACCTGCCCTCCACCGTGGCGTCGAACGAGAAGGCGACGAGGAACTTTCTAGAATCGGCTTCATCGGGCTCGAGCGTGAGCGTCTCCTTCTTGACATTGACATCGTTCCGAATGGTGACAGCCTTCTGATGCTCGACGGCAGGCTGAGGCGGAAGCATCGGATACCGGGCACCGGCCAAATTGGCATTCGGCACTCGATGAGGGTAGAAAGCCGGGTACTGGGGATAGGGCGTGGAAGGCGCGAATACATTGTGCGGAGGCGGGGGATTGGAGCCTCTGCTACTGCTGTTGCCCATCCTGGTGATTAATCAACAACAAATTCGGAGGAGAGAGTGAGAGAGGGGAAGAGGGGTTAAGTTTGGGTTTGAGCTGAATCAAAATTATGGTTTTCCTAAATCGGAGAATCCAAGGAAGAGAGCGTCACTTCTCGCTAAAACAAATTATCTATTTTTTCTACTTTAAAAGAGAACTACGCCTATAATGTAATTTTAGGAAGAAAACTATTTTTAGTCTTTATTAGTACTCCCTCCGTTCCATTAAATATGCAACATTTTCTTTTCGATACGGGATTTTATGTAGTGTTGTTTTATGAGCTAGTGAAGAGGGAGTAAAGTAAGAGAGAAGAAAAAGTAGAGAGAGTATTGTTTCCATTTTTAGAAACGTTTCATTTTTAATGGGACAGACCAAAAAGGAAAACGTTTCATTTCTAATGAGACAGGGGGAGTATAATTTATTTGTAATTTTCATACTTTAAGAAATATGTTTTTACATTTTAAAATTTGATGTAACGTCTATGTAATTTTGATCTGGAATATAGGTGAACTTTTTTATTTGTGTTATCCAACTTTGAGAAAAGCGCGTCATGGATCCGTGTCTTTCTTTAGTCACACTAACATATTTGCGTGTTTAGTCATGCATTTTGAATATAAGGGTATCCACTATAAGGCGGTCACGGCCAATAGCCCCGCTCCAGTTTTTGTCCATAGCCCCAGTTTTATTGTCCACAGCCCTAAAATTCTATTCCCATCATTATAGTGGATACCTCCAATAGCCCACAAATTTTGTAATTAAAATAATCGCAATGTAAATAAATAGAAAACGAGGTAATTAGGGCCGAATATTCGTTGTATTGCAAACCGGTAAAATTATACAACGAATAATTAAAATAAAATACAACTCCTATGCTGGGACGGAGTCGCGCCAAAGCCAGACGGCTGAGAAGCATAGGCGCCAAATCCCGATGGCTGCGAAGGATAGCCCGACGGATGTGATGGATTGCTGCCATAGCCCGATTCCTGAGAGTCGGTTGATTCGTCGTCGCCTCGGTACATTTTTAGAGAGTGGTTGTGTAGATAGTGAGTGGATGGATTTTGTGAAAAATGGTGAAAAATAGGTGGTGGGGAGTGGTATTTATAGAGATAAATAAAAAAAAAAATTCGAAAATGAATCCGCCGCGCCGGTTGTCCGCCCCCTATGGGCGCCGCGCCTATGGGCGCCGCGCCTATAGGCGCGGCTAATACTCCCCAGCCGCGGGCTCGCCCCCGCCTATCCCGCGTCCGCCACCCCTACCGCCCCCAAATATTGTCCGCCCGCCCTCCGGACAACTTTCCCACTATAGCCGCCCGCCCTCTGCCCCAACCCACGGCTATAGCCGCGGGCTCCCCGTAAGTGTTCTAGCGAGCTTTTTGAATTTGCATTTTGTTTTTTTCAATCATGCATAATAGATCTGTGTTTTTACCTTTATTTACCGAATCGGTAAGTTTTCTTATTTTTCTTGCTTTCATATTCATATATGTGTATTATACTAATGTATTATTTATCCATTAATTAAGAAGTTTTGTTTATTATTTGAATTTTTAGGGTTTGTCTTGTGTTGGGCTGTGAAATTTGTTAAGTAGATTTTAGTGTTGTGTTGTGTAAATAAATTTGAGGTGCGTGCTGTTAATATATTGTGAATTGTTAAGTATATTTTGGTGTTGTGTTGTTAATATGCTACTATTAATTTTGATGGAATTGTGTTTGATTTTTTTTGTTGGAATTGTGTTAATTATACTAATATGATGGAATTGTATTATGAATAAATTTATTAATTTTGTAGATATTATTCAATTACGTCTTATTCAAGAAATATTTTATTATGTCGGAAAGACCCATCAGTATTATATATATATATATATATATATATATATATATATATATAGAGGTTAGTGATCAAGATATAACAAATATTAAGTGTATAACTAGAGAATAAATCTCAGCCACACATCTTAATGGAACAAATATTATTTATTTTAATAATATAAAATAGGCGAAGGGTATTTTTGGAAATTATAATAGTAATACATGTCATGATCTGATCCCCAATTTCTCCGGAGCTAAGAGATTCGCGCCTGCGGTTCAAATTAGGTCCTTGATTCCAGTGTGTGCGGCTCCACCGGTCAGGCTCAGATCCGACCAGTCGTTGCCACTGAAATAAGAAGTTCCGGCTCCGCCGCCGCTGCCATTGTTGAAACAAGAAGTTCCTACTCCGCCATTGAAACAAGCAGCTCCAGCTCCACCGCCGCCATCGTCAGAGTTAGTATTAGCTTCATCTTTGAGTAATCTAGAGTTGTGAAAGGATAGAAAAAATACTAGTATGATGAATTTTCAAATCAAGTCTTGTAAGTTGAAGTGATTAAAACTTTAATCCCCCTCCTCTTTTTCGGGTTAATCAAGGAGATCGAGTGCTATTATAGAAAACTTGGGAATTATCCAATTTTTGCAATCATGAAAAATACATAAAAATGCGGCATCCGATTAGAAATGCTATGGCCATACCCATATCCAATTGATTAGAAATGCGAAATAATCACCAAATAATATTATTTATTTTAATAATATAATATTAAGTATTTGGACCGTATTTTGGTATTTAGGGAGGTATGATGATAGAAAAGCCAAAAGGCCGTTTGTTTGGGATTTTTGTGAACAAAATTAGTTTCCTTTTATAGGCTCTCTTCGCATACAACAAACAAGGGCTCTTACTTCACTGTTGTTTATAAAACACATCACTCTTAACATGATTTTACTCTACTCTTGTTTACAAAACACATCACTCTTAGCATGATTTTACTTCACTCTTGTTTACAAAACACATCACTCTTAGCATGATTTTACTTCACTCTTAGCATGATTTTACTTCACTCTTGTTTACAAAACACTTCACTCTTGTTTACAAAACACATCACTCTTATTGTGATTTTACTTCACTCTTATTTACAAAACACATCACTCTTATTGTGATTTTACTTCACTCTTATTTACAAAACACATCACTCTTATTCTAATTTTACTTCACTCTTGTTTACAAAACGCATCACTCTTATTCTGATTTTACTTCCCTCTTGTTTACAAAACACATCACTCTTATTCTGATTTTACTTCACTCTTGTTTACAAAACACATCACTCTTATTCTGATTTTACTTCACTC
Source organism: Salvia splendens (assembly GCF_004379255.2). Classification (NCBI taxonomy): domain Eukaryota; kingdom Viridiplantae; phylum Streptophyta; class Magnoliopsida; order Lamiales; family Lamiaceae; genus Salvia; species Salvia splendens. Next base: position 35,549,308 of record NC_056032.1, on the reverse strand, counting down.
TTGTTTACAAAACACATCACTCTTAACATGATTTTACTTCACTCTTGTTTACAAAACACATCACTCTTAGCATGATTTTACTTCACTCTCGTATACAAAACACATCACTCTTAGCATGATTTTATTTCACTCTTAGCATGATTTTACTTCACTCTTGTTTACAAAACACATCACTTTTAGCATGATTTTACTTCACTCTTGTTTACAAAACACATCACTCTTAACATGATTTTACTTCACTCTTGCTTACAAAATACATCACTTTTAGCATCAGTCAAGATGTCGATTTGCCTTCTGATCCTTGTCGGTTCAATTAATTCTTACATTACATATTTGTTGGCAAAAACCGTATCAGATGACAACTACAAGTGATATGTTTTTATAGTAAACTTAAATGAAACAATGAAAACAAACCCATAGCTCGAAAAAATAACAACAGACTAAAACTACATAACACTTGAACATTTTCTATAATGAGAACTTCTCAAAATAACTTTGAAATATAAATTCGAATCCACTAACAGCAAATATGTTAGTACTAACAGAATCCAACAACAACAATGATTATTGGTTGATGTGTCATTCGCTCGCTTTATCCACTCATAGAGAGGATACTGATTCATTCCGCAATGTTAGTAGAAATATGGTTGACTCAAAAATCAAAATCTTCCATTTCGTGATTCTCGTCGCCTTCTTCAATCCGTCGCTATTGTCGGCTGCAGCAGAATCAGTCGGATATGGCTACCGTCTCCGATCAGTAAAGGCTGATTCGTCGCAAAAATCTATCGACACACTTCTTCAGCTTATCAATCCCTCCACCGTTTATGGCGCTGATATTCCAGAACAGAGAATAGGAGAAGAATAAGACGTAACCTAATTTTGGCTATGCAATGACCATTATACCCCCGCCTTGTTATTGTGGAGTAAATTTGTGATTGAGGGAACTAATTTCTCCTTAAATTAGAAAATTACATGTATTAATACTAGCCCTTGATTTTCTTGATCTTGTGGCTATGATTTGTTCTCTAGTTATAGGTTTAAGGGGCTCTTGCCCTAGATCACTACTCTCTCTCTCTCTATATATAATATATATATATATATATATATATATATATATATATAGGATAGTGATCAAGATATAACTACTCTTAAGGGTATAACTAGAGAACAAATCTCAGCCATACATTTTAATGGAATAAATATTATTTATTTTAATTATAGAAAATATGCTGAGGGTATTTTAGGAAATTACATTATGAATTTAAACCTGCGTCTTACATGCTATCAAATTCATTCAAATCTGCGAATTCGGATCATCCAGCAGCTTCGCCAGCTCCTTCTCTTCCTCCTCGAACAGCGAGTGCCTCAGATCTGGATATTTATCATCATCGTCGTCGTCGCCGCCGTAGAATTCTCGTATAGTTTCACATCCGCCGCTGATGTCTTTGCAGCAGCTGGCCGCGGAGTTGCTGCTGTAGAGGACGATCGCCTTGCTCGGATCATTGTCGTCGATTTCGTCACCAGATTCGTGGTGGTGGTGGTGGAAAATGTGGTTGATCTTGGTGGTGATGGTGGCGATGGAGAAGCTCTTCTTCTTGGAGAGAAGCGTGAGCGATGTGAGCATGAGGAGCGCTCTCATGGCGTCAGTTTTGCTTCTGACGACTATGCATTTGGCTCTGGTCATGCAACACACCATTGATATCAGCTGCTTCAACCTCGAACTTTTTTCCTTCATGGTTAATTACTCTGTGATCTCAACACTGACTTGCTAAAGGAGTGGTCACTATATATAGTTTTGTGTATGTAGTGAATTTCTTATGTAGAAGTTTAAGATAAAGCATTTGTTTTTATCTATGTATTAATGTCACAACTTTTTGTTGTTTCGATTTTGAAATATCTTTGTATTGTCTTTTATTGCTTGCCACTACCATGGTTTGAGCATTTTGTATATTGCCAAAAATTAGGCGAACAATTATGTACACAATCAAATTCAGATTTCCAATTAAAATATTGTCACGACCGCCCATACAAGGGGTACCACAAACGCAGCGCTCGTGACCGACATGCATGGATTACAATTTAAAATGACAACTTAATTAACTTAAAGAAAAGAAAACAACTTAGTTTAAAGATTTTAAGGTTAAATTTTTTTTTCGAAAAGGCATAAGATAAAATACTTTTAAAAGGACAACGGTAAAAATTTGACTTAAGGAATACATCAACTAACTAAAGTTGAACAAATACTTAACTTAAATCTCGAAGAATAAAATTTTAAAAGACAACGTAAACACTAGTTTAAAACTCATCACCACCATACATGTTCACACACAAAACATAAAGGAAAGATTGAGTCTTGAGTCATAGTTCAAATTATAGCAGAGGAAAAATACGGTTTAAGGAGAGTCAAGGACGACGCCTATGTATGACGACACAACGCATCCTAAGTACTTAAGCCAGCTCAACATCCACCGCAACATCCCGCTCAACCTGCACATAAGAAAATAATATGCAGGGCTGAGTACTTGTTGTACTCAATGGGCTCATGCCGAAAACATTTTAATAATAGTTATGTCATCCATACCAGTGATCTCGAGTTTTATGTAGTAGGAAAATATCACGAGAAACACAAAAATATTCAAGTCTGGCCAGACAATTTATCTCCCCATTTTTCACATCAATCCAACAATCACAATCACAGTGCGACGATAGTGTGGCCACACTATTCGCCCACGAGACCGGCCGACTTGCAAGGACGGCTCACGATCCCACCAGTGTACACAGCCCGATAGGGTTTACGGCCCTACTCGGACCCGAATTCGTTTCACAACACAGCCATATAGCCTAACGGAGTAAACTCATACGAACTAGACATCAGGCACACAATCTCATAACAAAAACAACATGGCATGACCTAACAGTTAAACCACCCTTATATCTCCACATAATATTTTTCGGAAAAGTAAAGAGGTTTGAAAAGAAAGCCCACCTCGTTCTCTTAGCAATTCACAACCCAACTTAGCAACTCTCGATCCTCGAGTTCACGACTACACAACACCCTCGTCAAAGACAACACAATTAGTTTCCCCCAACAACATATTACTATGCATGTCCTATCGATTCTCTCGTCGTTTTTCTCAAATCCCCGACCCAACATACGTCACAAAGATGGGAGAACACATTTCGATTTATCACACGTGATCACATCATTTAGACACGTTCCTTGGACATACATGCATCATACAATACTTTTAGACTTGAAAATAAGAGATATTTTAACAAGGTAGAAAACTGGCAGAATTGCGCGACCGTTTTGTAAAAATCACTATAAATTCACCCGACCTCAAAAGAAGCTAAATTTTGGTCACAATACAGAAGACACATTCAAGTTCATACATGAAAATTTTCACACCGAAATCACGTCATTTATTTAGTCATATCACATATTGAACTCTCTGGTCGTAGCATACAATTTCCGACAGTATTGCGCAGTTCATTTGAAAAATTCACCATAAATTCATCCGATGCCCAAAAAGGCTGAACATTTAACACGACTCAGAAGACACTTCAAATTTTCATATAGTTCAAGAATCACATCAATCGGAGGTCATTTGGTCAGTTAAACAGAAAACGAAACATTCATGGCGAGAACTCACGTTTCTGGCAGATTTGCGCGGTCAACTTCAAAAATTTATTAAAAATTCATTTTTCGATAAAACAGGCTGAAATTTACACGAGACACAGAAAACACCTTGAAGTTTACTTTGTAAAAATTCATAGCAAAATTCGTTCGTTTGATGGGTCAAATACAGATCATAAGTCACTGGTCGTGCATCACAGATTTCTGGTTCAAGTTCGAAAATAGGGTTTTTTTAACTTCCACAACACAACCACCGATTTTTCATGCTCGAAAACACATAATCATGCTTACACGTTCTTCATACACATATTTGCATACAAACTCATATTATTCACCAATTAATTCAATCCAACACACATGATTCCAATCAACAAAGTAAAAATCAAACAAGTTCTTATGAACACACAATTTCCCTCCCGTTAAAACTTGCGATCTATCAAACCTACACTCTCTACATGCATGTAGGACTCAAAACATGGTTCAAAAGAGAAGGAGAAGAAAAAGTGTGCAATTATACCTTCCTTTACAAAAACCAATCGGTAGAAGAGAAGAACGAAGCGATCCGTCGGAAACTCTCGAAGGTACTTTCAATGGATGCAAGAATAAGCTTGAATGGAAGATTTTTGGAGATGGGAGAGTGGAGAGGAGAGGGAAAACGTGTGAGGAGAGAATGAGGGAGAGGGAGGCGTGTGAAAATAGTGGCTAGGGTTAGGATTTATTCTATTTTATGTACTAGGTTTAATTCACACCCAAGTAATAATTAAATTGTGGGAGGAATAAATTAAATAAAAATCCCACAATTAGATCACAAAGTAGGCGTATATTTTGAGGGGATTAATTCCAAAATTTGCTGATTTAATTACAAGGAAATATAGCAATATTTACTTGGAGAGAATATATTCATAATTTAGGAAATAAAAATAATGAATACAAGGGAACAATTAAATTAAATCTCCAAGTAGGAAATAATAGGAGGGGGCTAAAAATTTAAGGAGAAATTGTACAAGGAAATTATTTAAATCCCCAATTAAACAAAATAGGATTTAAATTAAGTAATTTCTTTATAGGAAAAAGGGCTCCCATAAAATAGGCAACAATTAATTAAATTCCCACAAGGAAAAATAATGCAAAGGGGCGTGTGATATGGAGGAAAAATAGAAGGAAAATATTCACATCCCCAATTAATTAGACATGAGAATTTATTTGAAAAAAGGGGGTTCCACAAAATAGGAACAAATAAAATATCCTCCATATTTTATTAGAGGGGCCGAAAATTATTAGGCTAAAATAGCCAAGGAAATGTTCCAACTCTCTATTTATTTTGGGTGAAGAAATAATATGTGGCATGATTTAATTGGATTTAATTTAAAAGAAGAGAGTCAATAAAGCACCAATTAAATCAAATGAAAAAATAATCCAATCTCCTATTGGAGATTTTCGAAACTCCCAAGGATAAAAGGATGGAGTTCGAATTTCATGTAGTGTAATTTAAGGTCCATTGGTTTGGATTTAATTTGGAATAATGTCCCAAAACAATTAATTAAATCCACAAAAAGAAGTACTATTTCAATAATTTGGGAGGGCCGAATTTTTCAATGAATTGACTTGAGAAAGAATAAATGCATGATCCTAATAATTATTTCCCCACATTGGAATAACATAAATCTCAAGCTCGTCATTCCATAATAACCACGTCAATTTTTTTCACACAAAGCACTTAATCACATAGAATCAAACGTTTCAGAATTCCCCAAAATTCCAATTACATGAAAAGAAGTCACAAAAGTTTGGGATGTTACATCCTTCCCCTCTAAACAGAAATTTCGTCCCGAAATTTAAACGTCTCACACAAACAGCTCGGGAAACTTTTCTTTCATCTTATCTTCTAACTCCCACGTAGCTTCCTCGGGACCATGGTGCTTCCACAACACCTTCATGGACGCTATCGACTTGTTTCGAAGCTCTTGTACCTTCTGATCTAGTATTGCTTCGGGCCTTTCCTCGTAGCTCATGTCGGGGATTAGGATCACTTCCTCTTGATGAATCACATGCTTGGGGTCGAACACGTACTTGCGCAACTGCGACACGTGGAACACGTTGTGCACGTTCCCAAAGCTGGGAGGTAACGCCAATCGATACGCTACAGGACCTACTTCATCGATGATCTCGTACGGTCCCACAAAACGCGGTTTCAGCTTGCCTTTCATTCCAAATCTCACAACTCCTCTCGTCGGGGACACCTTCAGGAACACTTTGTCACCAACGTCGAATTTGATTTCCGTTCGACGCACGTCAGCATATGATTTCTGCCTATCTTGAGCTTCCTTGATCCTTGCACGGATTCGATGCACAATTTCGGTCATCTCCTTTATGGCGTCGGGTCCTAACATCTTTCTCTCGCCAACTTCATCCTAATAAAGTGGGGATTGACACTTCCTGCCGTACAAAGCTTCATACGGAGCCATATCGATCGTCGCTTGATAACTATTGTTGTAGGAAAATTCAACCAATGGTAGAACCGTTTCCCAACTTTCTCCTCGATCTAAGACAACTGCTTGCAACATATCTTCAAGTGTCTGAATCGTCCTCTCGGACTGCCCATCCGATTGCGGGTGATATGCAGTGCTGAAGTTCAGTTGTGTGCCCAATTCGCGTTGCATACTCATCCAAAACTTTGATGTGAACTTCGTATCGCGGTCGGATACAATGGTCTTTGGCACTCCGTGCAATCGCACAATCTCGTTCACGTAGAGCTTTGCTAGTTTGTCCGCGCCATAAGTAATCTTAATCGGTAAGAAGTGCGCGCTTTTAGTAAGTCGATCAATGATCACCCAGATCGCAGTGTTGCCCTTCTGTGACCTTGGCAAACCCGTCACGAAATCCATAGCTAGATGCTCCCACTTCCATTCGGGAATTTCGAGCGGTTGTAACTTCCCATATGGCCGTTGGTGTAAGGCCTTCACTTGTTGGCATGCTAGACATCGTTCCACAAATGACGCTACGTCTCCTTTCATTCCATTCCACCAAAACCGTTGTTTCAAATCCCGATACATCTTCGTGCTTCCGGGGTGTGCGGTGTAAGGCGTGTCGTGCGCTTCACTCAAAATCTCCTCTTTTAGCACCTCATCGCTTGGCACACACAATCGTCAATCATACGTCAAAGCATTATCCACATCCTCACGGTAATGATCAAGCTTCTCGGCTCTCACCTTCGCACGTAACTCCTGCAACCTTCCATCACGTCGCTGGGCTTCTATGAGCTTGGTCCTCAAGTCTGGCTCAATCACTAGCATCGCCAATCTTGCACCCACTGTCTCGGGCGCTTTCACTATCTCCAAACTCATCTTGTCGAACTCGTGAATCAACGCTTCCTCTTGCGTTAGGAAATAAGCCAGTTGAGGTTGGTTCTTCCTACTCAAAGCATCGGCGACCACGTTCGCTTGCCCGGATGGTAATTAATACCGCAGTCATAGTCTTTCACGACCTCTAACCAACGTCGTTGTGGCATGTTTAACTCCTTCTGCTCGAAGAAGTACTTGAGACTCTTGTGATCGGTGTAGATTTCGCATCTCACTCCATAGAGATGATGTCTCCAAATTTTCAGTGCATGCACCACTGTTGCTAACTCCAAATCATGCGTCGGAAAATTCAACTCATTCGGTCTCAACTGTCGGGAAGCATATGCTATCACCTTCCCATCCTGCATTAACACACATCCTAGTCCTACTTTCGACGCGTCCGTATAGATGGCGAAGTCCTTGTCGGGTTCTGGTACCGCTAGAACTGATGTTGTAGTCAATTTCTCCTTCAATAGTTGGAAACTCGCCTCGCACTCTGGCGTCCAAACCACCTTGATTCCTTTCTTTAGTAGTTGCGCCATCGGTCTCGCAATCTTGGAGAATCCTTCAATGAATCGTCGATAATATCCTGCCAATCCCAAGAAACTGCGGATTTCACTTGGCATTTTTGGCGATTTCCAATTCTGTACGGCCTCGACCTTTGCTGGGTCTACTTGAATCCCATTTGCCGTCATAATATGACCAAGGAAGTTCACTCGAGTCAACCAAAACTCACACTTACTAAACTTGGCATAAAGTTTCTCCCTTTGCAACGTTGCCAACACTGTTCGTAGGTGTTGTCCATGCTCCTCCTCGTTCTTCGAGTATACCAACACGTCGTCGATGAAGACTAACACAAACTTATCAAGATACTCATGGAAAACACGGTTCATCAAGTCCATGAAAACGGCTGGGGCGTTGGTCAGCCCAAATGGCATCACGACGAATTCATAATGGCCATAACGAGTGCGAAAAGCAGTCTTAGGCACATCCTCTCGTCGGACCTTTAGTTGATGATACCCTGATCTCAAATCCATTTTCGAGAATACGCCCGCTCCTCGAAGTTGGTCAAACAAGTCGTCAATCCTTGGCAGTGGGTACTTATTCTTTAAAGTCATCTTGTTAAGCTCACGATAGTCGATGCACATCCTCATCATTCCATCCTTCTTCTTAACGAACAAAACTGGCGCTCCCCATGGTGACACACTGGGTCGAATAAAACCCAAGTCTAACAGTTCTTGTAACTGTACCTTCAACTCGGCCAACTCCTTATGGGCCATTCGGTATGGCGCCTTTGATACTGGCGCAGACCCTGGTTCCAAATCAATAGTGAACTCCACTTGTCTGTTGGGTGGCGGTCCTGGCAAAGCTTCGGGAAACACATCGGGAAAATCTCGCACCACTGCCACGTCTTCCACTTTCAAATCCTTCTTTTCCTCTCCATTCAAGTACACAAGATACGCCGGACGTCCTTTTCTTATCATCGTAGTTGCTTGCAAGGCGGAGATTATGGAGGTTCGTCGGTTCATGGAGATCTCATATAAGATAGTCGGTTCTTCGCCTGGGGCTTGAAAAGAAATCTGTCTCTCTTTACAGTGAATCGTTGCGTGGTTCTCGGTAAGCCAATCCATTCCCAAGATTATGTCTACATTCTCCAAAGGTATAACGTGCAAAAGATGGGCCACTACTCCTAGTTCTCCTAACACAAACTCTAGTCAAACAGTCTTAACTTGGATATGAACAGATTTTGAATTGTAACAATTAGTTATGATCATCCCCTCGGAGCTTGAAAGAACATAAGATAGGTCATGAATATGTGATGGAATCAAATTAATGTCAACTCTCATAGTAGGCTACCAAAAGATAATTCAGTTGTTCGACCAAATCTGAAAGGTCCACATACCAATGGATAATGACTTAAACGGTTGAGGAAAAGAAATGATCAGTTGCATGAGGATTGAGAAATGTAGGCAGTTGTCACAAAGCGGTACTGATCATGGTTCAAGGAAAATCATATTATGGACTGACAGAATCACATCAATGTGTTCATAAATTTGTGAAAGGCAATCCAAGTCAAATGGGCTATTGAAAACAAAAATCAAGTGGATTAAGTTTGTTAAGGCAAGGAACAAAATGTAGGCCTTAACTTCATTTCGTAGAAAGAAAGGTTCTATTATGGAAAGGATACATGAACTGAACCAAAAAGAATTTCACTCTGTAAGAACTCAACACAGACATGGTGACAAAATAAAATGCTGAACAAAAGTTCAAAGAAGAATATCCCATAGAAAACATGTGTAACACTCGTACTTTTTAAAGTACTAATTTAATGTATATCACGAAATAATTAATAAAATTATTTCGAATTATGATGCTTCTCGATAAATGTGCTCTCGGAGAATTATGGTTATTGTGGTTAATGTGAAAAGAAGCGTGCATGTTTATATTTAATTGTGAACGTTGGAGACACGTTTAAGGTCTCGTTGAAAGATCGATGATGAAATTGCTATTCTTGAGCAAACGAAGGAATGTAGTGGGAAGGAATATATGTTTTTATGGATAACGACGCGCGTAAATCGAGGAATGGTTGAAGGAATATTATATTTGGAATAACACCAAATATAAGTTATGCCGGTAAACGTACACTAATTTTGGTTGTGAAGAACGAGATAACAAAATAAATAAAGACCCGTGAATTTTAATTAACGAGGAAAAATGCGGAAAAAAATAAACTATGAATTTATTTTGGACTTTTCAAAATAAATTTGAAGTCCAATTAAAAATAAGATAATTTGGATTTTAATTACTCTTTAAAATCCATCAAGTAGTAGTTTTTTTTTTCTTGGGCTTGCAACTTATTTATTTCTTTAGCCCAATGGAAATTAAATCATGAAAGCCCAAGTGGATTTTAATTTTAGTGGATCAAGCCCAAGTCTTTTTCCTTTTCTTTTCCTTTTTCTTTCTTTTTCTTCTTCTTTCCTCCTCATGGCTGACGGCCCTATTCTTCATGGGAGACTCTCCAAGTTCTCACCCTTCCATCTCCCACCATCCCAAGAGTCACCACCACTCCTTCATTACCCTCCTCACTAACTCCTCGAATCATTCACACTTCAAGAAAAAAAGAGAGAGAGAGAAGGGCCGAGAGAAGTCGACGGGAAGGAGAGGGGAGAAGAAGGAGTTGGTTTCATTTTTTTGTTCAACCACATCAAGATTGAGCTCTTGAGGTATACCATTTCTTCCATCCTCAAAGCATGAATTGTTTACAAACTTTGCATGCATATAGCCTTGATTTTATTTTCATAACCAAGCTATGAATAATCCGTAAGAATCAACCAAATGATCGCCGCGCGTAACCGAAACTAAGAAAGAACGTAACTTTATAAACATAACGTATGTTGCGGGATGTTTCGGAGTCGTTTCGGAAGAGGAGAAGCCGCCGCCGGCGACGGGCAGCGGCGGACAACCGTTTGACGTCTTCCCGACGGCAGGCATCTCAAGTTGCGACGGGAGGCAGCAGCGGCAGTAGCGCGACGGCGAGACAGCAGCTCCCGGAGTGGCGAGGCAGCAGCTCCAGCCGCACGGCAGCGGCGACGTGGACTCTCCTCCGCGGCAGCAGCTCCCGCCGGCGAGCAGCGAAGACAGCAGCCTCCTCGGCGGCTCCAGCTGCGGCGGCAGGCGGCTCCAGCCGCGACGGTGGCGAGCCGGAGGGAGAACGACGGCGACGGCAGCTCCACGGCTGTTGTGTGATTGCCGAGAGAGAGAAAGAAGGAAGAGAGAGAGTATGTTGGAGAGGGAGATGAGTTTGGGCCAACATTTTATTAAGTTTGGGCCATATATTCTTTTAATTGTTGGGCATTTTACTAATTAATTGGAACTTTATTTAAATTGATGTTGGGCTTTTCTTTTAATTGATGGGCTCACTAATTGTTTTTTTTTAGGAATAAGGTGGGCTAAGTTTAGTCTCTTGGGCCGATAATTAAAATTTAATCGGGGAAAATTATTTAATTAATTCCCGGAAGACTTTTGAAGAATGAATAATTTACCTAAGTATGAATTAATACTTTTTCAACGGGAAATAAATACAGAAATTAAAGTATGCGCTTAAATAATTTTTTTTTAGAAATTATTTTCGACGATTATGGAAAAAATATGAGGAGCCAACGAAGGAAAGAACGAGCGTAAGCGGCCAACCGGCGTCGCACGCGACGCCTTGGGCGGCTGCCGAATAACCGAAAATACACGGAAATCGAGAAAGAAGATTTAAAAGAATTTAATTAGAGTGCATGCATTCTAATTATCATCGTTACCGAATTTTGATATGAATTTTATGTAATTTGCGAAAAGGTGGTTTGCACGCACGCTAAAAGTCGGAACGAGGATTGTTACGGAAAACCTAAGCTTTTGAGGTGGGCTTTATTCTTTAAAAGTTTATTCTTAAATTGATGTATTTATGGTGTGATAAGGATGATTTTACAAGTATGTCATGCCGTGTTTATGTTTTGAAACTGCCTATCTGATTGTCTACTAGAATAAAACTCTACTAGACTTTGATGGTTAACGAATTCAGGTCTGACTAGGGAGTGAGTCCCTACTCGGACTAGTGCACTGATGGGGATCGTGAGCCGTCCCCTAGGTCGGCCGGTCCAGTGATCGAGTTTGTGGCCACATTCTCGTTTCACATGATGGTTCAGATATGGTATATGATGGAGGATGATGTTAGTCCGCGCGGACACTATTTTATGGAAATGGATTTATGTGCTTCTCGGTCTCTTTTAAAGAAAAACCCGGGATTCACACGATGATGGCTTGACATAACTTAAATGATAAATGTATTTCGGGCATGAGTTCACTGGGTGCATCAAGTACTCAGCCCCTGCATATGTTTTCCCTATGTGCAGGTTGAGCGAGGTCGGAAGGCGGAGGATGTTGAGTGATGTTATCAAGAATTGGTCCGGTTACTATTACGTCTTCATACGTAGTAGTAACTACACTCTCAAATTGCTTCCGCTATTCAATGTCTTAAGAAACTCTGTTATTTCCGTTATTGTTGAACTCTGTTATCTTTCATTATGAGACTTGGGTTTTGAAACGTTGATTGATTTAAATGGAATTTCCTCTTTGATTGTTAAGTTGTATTGCCTTGAATTGTTTTCCCCCTTCTTCCCCGCTTCTTAAATCCCCCACGAGTCACGATTTCCCGTGCCTCCTATCCTTAGGAAGTGCGGTCGTGACAGAATGGTATCAGAGCAATTTTTCCTTCCGCTCTGGACCGAGAGTCACTTATTCAATCTAGTCTAGACTCGTTTCGCTAGACTAAAAGAGTATTCACTTAACACTCAACACTCCGTCTCACCGCGCTCAACACGAAAGAGGGCAAAAGTTGAAACGAAGCATAATAGAAGTGATAGAATGAATGGGGTGCGAAAGGGCGCGAATTTCAAAGGACGATGAAATGACGAGACAAGGATAACCTTGTGAAACGCGATTGTGATAGATGGAAGGATAGACGAAGTTGCAAAAGTACCACGTTTATAAAATACGAAACATCTATCCTTAGGGAAAAAAAAAAAAGAATTGTTACGACTTTTCCTTATGGAAATCGACAGGTATATGCACGGTAGTACGTATGACGTTCTTTATGCGTTCTATCTTTCTCTACCTTGCTTTACTCTTTTCTACGACTGGTTGCTAAGGGGACTCACTTTTATGTAGATGGCGATCATGATCCACGCACCGCTAAGGGGAAGGTACGTCAAAAATGGATTGCGGGCGGTGGAAATGTATCATGAGTTCGAGAGGGACGAGAGGACCCCTTTGATATCTTATGTCACAGATTACTTGACTTTATGGCGGGATGCTCATGGCTGTGGAGTGAGGCACTATGAGGGAATCAAGAGATTGATTGATGGACTACCGGCACCTTGGAATAGGTGGGCCGACGAGGCTTCACGGTCATACGTCTGGCATAAGCTTCCCGACTACAGCATGCAAGGGGACATGCATGGTTTTGTGAAGGTTCTCTTGGAAGCACTGGTTGATGCTCGTGATGGACCGCCACCCTATGCTCCTCCTAGGAAGGAGGCATCCTCATCGAGTCGCAGCCTCTATAGCGGGGGTCGGTACGAGAGTGAGACTCCGTAACCAAACTTCCCCAAGAGGAGGAGGCTTGGGATGCGCACCTCCGCACCTCCCGCGACGGAAGTTCTTGTGGTCGATAAGCATATCGACGTCGCTACATATGTGCGGGAGAATGATGAGGAAGAAGAGGAGGATCCCATGGAGGATGAGGAAGACCCCGAAGAAGAGCCCCTTGAAAGGGAAGTTGAGGTTGACAGCGAGGAAGCGGCGAATTATGAGAGAGCTCCCGAGGAGTAGTGTTTCTTTCGATGTTTATTAGCTTTTGAATGTTTTGTTTTGACGAACTATGTAACAGTTTCTTTTGACGTTTGTTTTTCCTTCCCTGCTTCAAAGACCTTGTGGAAACACGTACTTGTTGGTTTAAAGTTAATAAAGTTTCCCGTTGTTTTATCGTTGTGTTCGTTTGGGAAAGTTGGTGTTATAGCCTTTGGAAAAGTTGTGTGGTGTGGTGTGGTGATGGTAAAAGTTGGACTTTAGTACTAACGCATGTGTTGAACAGAATGCCTCCCAGAAAAGTTGTGTGGTGTGGTGTGGTGATGGTAAAAGTCGCACCTCCTTGTTCATCTTTCGCAAGCCAAAACTGGTAACATCGCTCTAAGAACTGTGGATTCCACGCTGAGATTCTTCGTGTCATTGCCACTAATAACGATAGTTGAAAACCATATCTTCATAAAATTCTTTGCCTGTCATAATGACTATCCTCGTAGGACATGGTTATCATCCTCGTTCTCCTTAGCAGGGTATGGAGATCATCTCCATCGTGCTTCCACTTACGCAAGATTAAACTATACTAATTTAAATCGTGAGTATGATCGCTCGTCGTTGCATGAAAATATCTCTTAGCATTTGTTATTCTTGTCTCACACCTTGACTTAAGCGTTTGCCTCAACTCTCATATTCTCGTACGTTTCATTGCTCGGAAAAGCAATTGTTAAGTTTTCAACGTAGAACTACGATTCGCGCGGTCAACTAGGCTTATATTTTAGGTGCTCTAAGTTTCACAACACAATTCATCATCTCATAGATCATCATCTACTTCAATTTACGTCATTCATACCTCAAGATAAACACACCACATTTTCACATCCCATAGCAAAACACTTTCGAACTTCTCATTATATTCAAAACTTTTGAAACAAAATTTCTTTACACTTTCACACTTTCCTAAAAATTTTCCACATCTCACTTTTAAAGCAAAAGTTGACTCAAACTAAATCGTAATTTCGCATCAACTTTCATCATTCGTATAAAACATTCCATAGAATAACACATCATACCTCGCACCTCATAACAAACATAACATCACACTTCCACAGCTCAATTTTCCAAACGAAGTAAAAAAATTTTTTTGTCGAAACTCAATTTTTTTTTTAATTTTTTTTTGAACAATTCATAAACACAACATTTTCCATTGATCAATTAATTTTCTCAAAAGAAAGAACTAACATATTTTCATTTAAAGTTCAAAGTTTTTTTTTTTCAAAAAGTTCCAACAACTTTCCACAACATAAATATGTTTCCCACTAGAACAACTAGTCATTAATATTGCAAAACTCATAACACATTTGCATTCCAAACAAAACACTCATGCACTTCACATATATGTTTGAGACAACATTTTTAGATTACTCATCTTTTCTCAAAAAAAAATTGTCAACATTCTCAAAACAACTAGTTAATTTCCATCTTTTATGTAAAACACACCAACTTCCCATAATCACATGCTTACGTCATAACACTTTCACACACATAGCACATACTTAAGTCACCAGGCCAATCTTGCTCATGTCTCACATAATCATACCATAACAATATCACATTCAAACATACAACACGTGCTTAAATCATCTTCTCAATTCATGCTCATATTCCACATGTTCACACTATCACAATATTGTTTTCACCCATAATACACGCGTTTAAATCATCATGCTCACATTCAACATATGTATGTCATCATATCGTTTATTCTCGAATTTCAACATGAAAATAACATCACATCATCACGTAATTACATGCTCATGCATTCTTTTGCCCAAAACATCCTCATCATATCGTCAATTTTATACATCGTTCACACATTCCATCAATAACTTAAAACATACCTCACTTTCATTGGTTGAGCGTGATGCTTGGATGTTGAGCCTTCGTGACAGTTCTAGTCAAATAAGG
Organism: Salvia splendens; assembly: GCF_004379255.2. Taxonomy (NCBI): domain Eukaryota; kingdom Viridiplantae; phylum Streptophyta; class Magnoliopsida; order Lamiales; family Lamiaceae; genus Salvia; species Salvia splendens. Next base: position 35,534,023 of record NC_056032.1, on the reverse strand, counting down.
GTTCACTAATTTAGACTTAAAGTGAAAGAAGACTCTCGGACCAGAGCGAAAGAACAAAGCTCTGATACCACTCAGTCAAGACCGCCCATACAAGGGGTACCACAAACGCGGCGGTCGTGACCGACATGCATGGATTACAATTTAAAAGGACAACTTAATTAACTTAAAGAAAAGAAAACAACTTAGTTTAAAGATTTTAAGGTTAAATTTTTTTTTCGAAAAGGCATAAGATAAAATACTTTTAAAAGGACAACGGTAAAAATTTGACTTAAGGAATACATCAACTAACTAAAGTTGAACAAATACTTAACTTAAATCTCGAAGAATAAAATTTTAAAAGACAACGTAAACACTAGTTTAAAACTCATCACCACCATACATGTTCACACACAAAACATAAAGGAAAGATTGAGTCTTGAGTCATAGTTCAAATTATAGCAGCGGAAAAATACGGTTTAAGGAGAGTCAAGGACGACGCCTATGTATGACGACACAACGCATCCTAAGTACTTAAGCCAGCTCAACATCCACCGCAACATCCCGCTCAACCTGCACATAAGAAAATAATATGCAGGGCTGAGTACTTGTTGTACTCAATGGGCTCATGCCGAAAACATTTTAATAATAGTTATGTCATCCATACCAGTGATCTCGAGTTTTATGTAGTAGGAAAATATCACGAGAAACACAAAAATATTCAAGTCTGGCCAGACAATTTATCTCCCCACTTTTCACATCAATCCAACAATCACAATCACAGTGCGACGATAGTGTGGCCACACTATTCGCCCACGAGACCGGCCGACTTGCAAGGACGGCTCACGATCCCACCAGTGTACACAGCCCGATAGGGTTTACGGCCCTACTCGGACCCGAATTCGTTTCACAACACAACCATATAGCCTAACGGAGTAAACTCATACGAACTAGGCATCAGGCACACAATCTCATAACAAAAACAACATGGCATGACCTAACAGTTAAACCACCCTTATATCTCCACATAATATTTTTCGAAAAAGTAAAGAGGTTTGAAAAGAAAGCCCACCTCGTTCTCTTAGCAATTCACAACCCAACTTAGCAACTCTCGATCCTCGAGTTCACGACTACACAACACCCTCGTCAAAGACAACACAATTAGTTTCCCCCAACAACATATTACTATGCATGTCCTATCGATTCTCTCGTCGTTTTTCTCAAATCCCCGACCCAACATACGTCACAAAGATGGGAGAACACATTTCGATTTATCACACGTGATCACATCATTTAGACACGTTCCTTGGACATACATGCATCATACAATACTTTTAGACTTGAAAATAAGAGATATTTTAACAAGGCAGAAAACTGGCAGAATTGCACGACCGTTTTGTAAAAATCACTATAAATTCACCCGACCTCAAAAGAAGCTAAATTTTGGTCACAATACAGAAGACACATTCAAGTTCATACATGAAAATTTTCACACCGAAATCACGTCATTTATTTAGTCATATCACATATTGAACTCTCTGGTCGTAGCATACAATTTCCGACAGTATTGCGCAGTTCATTTGAAAAATTCACCATAAATTCATCCGATGCCCAAAAAGGCTGAACATTTAACACGACTCAGAAGACACTTCAAATTTTTATATAGTTCAAGAATCACATCAATCGGAGGTCATTTGGTCAGTTAAACAGAAAACGAAACATTCATGGCGAGAACTCACGTTTCTGGCAGATTTGCGCGGTCAACTTCAAAAATTTATTAAAAATTCATTTTTCGATAAAACAGGCTGAAATTTACACGAGACACAGAAAACACCTTGAAGTTTACTTTGTAAAAATTCATAGCAAATTCGTTCGTTTGATGGGTCAAATACAGATCATAAGTCACTGGTCGTGCATCACAGATTTCTGGTTCAAGTTCGAAAATAGGGTTTTTTTAAACTTCCACAACACAACCACCGATTTTTCATGCTCGAAAACACATAATCATGCTTACACGTTCTTCATACACATATTTGCATACAAACTCATATTATTCACCAATTAATTCAATCCAACACACATGATTCCAATCAACAAAGTAAAAATCAAACAAGTTCTTATGAACACACAATTTCCCTCCCGTTAAAACTTGCGATCTATCAAACCTACACTCTCTACATGCATGTAGGACTCAAAACATGGTTCAAAAGAGAAGGAGAAGAAAAAGTGTGCAATTATACCTTCCTTTACAAAAACCAATCGGTAGAAGAGAAGAACGAAGCGATCCGTCGGAAACTCTCGAAGGTACTTTCAATGGATGCAAGAATAAGCTTGAATGAAAGATTTTTGGAGATGGGAGAGTGGAGAGGAGAGGGAAAACGTGTGAGGAGAGAATGAGGGAGAGGGAGAGGGAGGCGTGTGAAAATAGTGGCTAGGGTTAGGATTTATTCTATTTTATGTACTAGGTTTAATTCACACCCAAGTAATAATTAAATTGTGGGAGGAATAAATTAAATAAAAATCCCACAATTAGATCACAAAGTAGGCGTATATTTTGAGGGGATTAATTCCAAAATTTGCTGATTTAATTACAAGGAAATATAGCAATATTTACTTGGAGAGAATATATTCATAATTTAGGAAATAAAAATAATGAATACAAGGGAACAATTAAATTAAATCTCCAAGTAGGAAATAATAGGAGGGGGCTAAAATTTTAAGGAGAAATTGTACAAGGAAATTATTTAAATCCCCAATTAAACAAAATAGGATTTAAATTAAGTAATTTCTTTATAGGAAAAAGGGCTCCCATAAAATAGGCAACAATTAATTAAATTCCCACAAGGAAAAATAATGCAAAGGGGTGTGTGATATGGAGGAAAAATAGAAGGAAAATATTCACATCCCCAATTAATTAGACATGGGAATTTATTTGAAAAAAAGGGGGTTCCACAAAATAGGAACAAATAAAATATCCTCCATATTTTATTAGAGGAGCCGAAAATTATTAGGCTAAAATAGCCAAGGAAATGTTCCAACTCTCTATTTATTTTGGGTGAAGAAATAATATGTGGCATGATTTAATTGGATTTAATTTAAAAAAAGAGAGTCAATAAAGCACCAATTAAATCAAATGAAAAAATAATCCAATCTCCTATTGGAGATTTTCGAAACTCCCAAGGATAAAAGGATGGAGTTCGAATTTCATGTAGTGTAATTTAAGGTCCATTGGTTTGGATTTAATTTGGAATAATGTCCCAAAACAATTAATTAAATCCACAAAAAGAAGTACTATTTCAATAATTTGGGAGGGCCGAATTTTTCAATGAATTGACTTGAGAAAGAAAACATGCATGATCCTAATAATTATTTCCCCACATTGGAATAACATAAATCTCAAGCTCGTCATTCCATAATAACCACGTCAATTTTTTTCACACAAAGCACTTAATCACATAGAATCAAACGTTTCAGAATTCCCCAAAATTCCAATTACATGAAAAGAAGTCACAAAAGTTTGGGATGTTACAAATATACTAATTGTAATTATCTCAACACATCACTCTTAGCATGATTTTACTTCACTGTTGTTTACAAAACACATCACTCTTATTCTGATTTTACTTCACTCTTGTTTACAAAACACATCACTCTTATTCTGATTTTACTTCACTCTTGTTTACAAAACACGTCACTCTTATTCTGATTTTACTTCACTCTTGTTTACAAAACACGTCACTCTTATTCTGATTTTACTTCACTCTTGTTTACAAAACACATCACTCTTATTCTGATTTTACTTCACTCTTGTTTACAAAACACATCACTCTTATTCTAACAAAATACATTACTATTACTGTTGTTAAGTGAATTGGAAATTAAAACTCATGATTTCCTCGGTGATAGTTGGATAAGTGAACTGGAAATTGGCAGTAGTACAACTGATTAAATTTGAATTGATAAGTTTGCTCAAATTTTGAGATGGTGGTTCATCATACATCATGAGTTGCTATCAACTGATATAGTCTTCGCTCAACTCTCTCTCTCAATCACGCACACAGATAGAGAAGATCCCCCATTCACCATGGCTTCCCTCGCTTCCACGCTCTTCTTCTCCACCTCGCTCCCCACCTCCTCTGCCCCCTCCATCAGCTCCACCACCTGCTTCTCCACCTCCTCCGTCGACAGGATCCCCTCCTCATCCTCCACCGCCCTCACCGCCACCTCCATGTACTCCACGAACACCACCCTGTTGAAGTGATGCTCCGCGTACATCGGCCACGCCGCCATCTGCTCCACAAACTTCACCACCATCCCCCTCCCCCATCCGCTCCACGAACCCCGCCGGCAGCAGCTCCTCCAAATCCGGCTCCGGCGGCTTCAGATACTGCCTGCTCCTCCGTCGGCGACGACCTCACCACCCATAAAAACCTCTCTCGCTCCTCTACAGCCCCACCGCCACCTCCCTCAACGAGAAGAAGAGAGTAGAGAAGAGAAGAAAATAGAAGAGCGGGAGAAATGATTTTCAGGAATGAGCGACTAATTAGAGTTTAACCCTAATTTTATTTGTGCAATGACCATTATACCCCCGCCTTGTTATTATGAAGTAAATTAGTGATAGGGGAACTAATTTCTCCTTTAAATTAAAAAATTACATGTATTAATAATAGCCCTTGATTTTCTTGATCTTGTGGCTATGATTTGTTCTCTAGTTATTTGGTTAAGGGGTGTTTGCCATAGATCACTACCCTATATATAGTAGTGATCAAGGTATAACTATTTTTAAGTGTATAACTAGAGAACAAATCTCAGCCACACAAATAAATGGAACAAATATTATTTATTTTAATAATATAAAATAGGCCAAGGGTATTTTTGGAAATTACATTATGAAATTCAAAATCACACACGCTCTTTCATTTCTTTCCAGATTTTCAAATTTCCTTCCAAATCTCCCTCGTAATCTTAGGTCTCGAAATTCCCCAATAGCTCGAAACCACAACGCCACCTTTCTCGGCCTTCTCCTCTGGCGACTCGCTGTTCTTCACCGATGAAGGCGGCGACGATGTAGGCTCCGCCGCCGAACTCATCATCCGCATCCACCCTACCAACACCGCGCTCAAACCTTCAACCTGTGCAGCGGGCGCAGGCCTCCCCGGCGTAGTCGCCACGTAATAACGGCAGTTAGCAATTGCGATTCATCCATATTTCGTCAATTATTTGATCGCATCTGCAAGATCTGATCTCAATAAGAAAGAACTATGGTGGATTCATGCGATTTATGCTATTCAAATTAAGATTACTATGAAATTGATCATTTTCACTGTTCGTAGAATCGAACATTTTGATCGCACCTCGTTAATGGCGATTCTAGTTTGTGATAGATGGCTATAATTTCATTGGATGATTATTGTAAACTTTGAGTATGAACTATTTTGGTATTGTTTGATCTATGCAGCTGGAAATTGTATGTTGTGATTGGAAATACAAGTAGGAATTTGTGTGCGTGTGAATTGTATGATATCCATCATTTCCGAATTTGTTGGCATTGCTGTTTGTGTGCACGATCGAATGATTTCCAGCACAATCTTTGACATATGGAAACTTCACTCTATCCTGGAACACATCACTATTATCATGATTTAACTTCACTATTGTTAACAAAATACATCACTATTAGCATGCTTTTACTTCACTCTTGTTTACAAAACACATCACTCTTATTCTGATTTTACTTCACTCTTGTTTACAAAACACATCACTCTTTTACTTCACTCTTGTTTACAAAACACATCACTCTTATTGTGATTTTACTTCACTCTTGTTTACAAAACACATCACTCTTATTATGATATTACTTCACTCTTGTTTACAAAACACATCACTCTTATTCTGATTTTACTTCACTCTTGTTTACAAAACACATCACTCTTATTCTGATTTTACTTCACTCTTGTTTACAAAACACATCACTCTTATTCTGATTTTACTTCACTCTTGTTTACAAAACACATCACTCTTAGCAAGATTTTACTTCACTCTTGTTTACAAAACACATCACTCTTATTATGATTTTACTTCACTCTTGTTTACAAAATACATCACTCTTAGCATGATTTTACTTCACTCTTGTTTACAAAACACACCACTCTTATTATGATTTTACTTCACTGTTGTTTACAAAACACATCACTCTGAGCATTATCTTACTTCACTCTTGTTTACAAAACACATCACTCTTAGCATGATTGTACTTCACTCTTGTTTACAAAACACATCACTCTTATTATGATTTTACTTCACTCTTGTTTACAAAACACATCACTCTTATTATGATCTTACTTCACTCTTGTTTACAAAACACATCACTCGTATTATGATTTTACTTCACTCTTGTTTACAAAATACATCACGATTGTAATCAAGTATTCTAAGGTGAAAATTGAAGTAAAATATGTACAGTATATTGTTTACATATAGTATAAGGGAGTATCAGTTTTTTTAAACCGACAACATTGTTTTAATTATTCAACTTTAATCACGTATGTTATGCGATTGTGTTTGTATTGGCTGATTAAACAGATTAATCATAGTAGTGATCAAATCTATAATGTAAAGAGCGAAAATATATAAGAAGAGAGTGCAGAATTCAATCACAATAAAACAGTAAAATCAAGCTCCCTATTCATACACACATGCTCCTAAGTCTCGGCTTCAATCATCTGGCTCAGCTTCTCGTTCTCTTCCTTTAGCCTGTCAATGTCATCCTCTCAGGCAACCACTGTGCTTGCTTGCTTTCGTCATCGTGATGTGGAGGACCTTGTACACGGTGCCGCCGCCGGTGCGGCTCACGCGCTCCAGCTCCGAATGCTCTAATTGGAGATTGGACGAGCTCGGCGGCAGAGGGAGGGGGACGCCCAGGGAGGTGTCTCGCTGCGACATCGGCAGGGTTAGGTCAGGGTGGCGCCGTTGCCGGATAGGCCGATTCGGCGGCGGCTGCAGAGGCCTCATGGTTGAGTAATGACAAATTGAGTAGAAATTGATTGAAATTAGGAATTAATTATAGGATTATTCAGTAGAGAGAGGCTAGTAATAGTATAGTATTGGTGTGGAAAGAAGACGAGTCAATGGATATTCAGTAATGGAGGGAGAATGCCGGCAATGACCATTATACCCCCGCTTGGTTATTGTGGAGTAAATTTATGAGAGAGAGAACTAATTTCTCCTTTAAATTCTAAAATGACTTATTTAATACTAGCCGTTGATTTTCATAATCTTGTGGTTGTGATTTGTTCTCTAGTTATGTCATTAGTGGGCACTTGCCCGGGATCACTACTATATATATATATATATATATATATATATATATATATATATATATATATATCTAATCATGCGGTTGAGATTCAAACTTAGATTTACTTCATAAAAAAAAGCGCGGGGTAAAACTGTCATTTCCCTCATTTAATTTCTGAATTTAGCCAAATATCACGTAAAATGATAAAATGATATGTTTATTGCATAGAATGATAGTTTTGCCGGATAGAATGATACTCTGAGTTGATAAAATGATACTTTTGACTGACCGATAAAATGATAAAATGATAGGTTTATTGCATAGAATGATAGTTTTGCCGGATAGAATGATACTCTGAGTTGATAAAATGATACTTTTGACTGACTGATAAAATGATAAAATGATATATGTTAGGTTTATTGCATAGAATGATAGTTTTTCCGGATAGAATGATACTCTGAGTTGATAAAATGATACTTTTAGCTTATAAATGTTAGGTTTACTGCATAAAATGATAGTTTTGCCGGATAGAATGATACTTTCAGCTGATAGAATGATAGTTTTGTCGGGTAGAATGATACTCAGCCGATAGAATGATAGGTATTTTTGGTGTATAAAATGACATTTTTGTTTAATAAAATGATACTTTTACCTGATAAAATGATAATCTAAGCGGATAAAATGACAGTAACCTTATAAAAATGATACTCTGAGTTGATAAAATGATATATTTACTGCTTTGTAGGTTTGTATATTATGTATTGTGCCGATTATATTAGGTTTATTGCATAGAATGATAGTTTTGCCGGATAGAATGATACTCTGAGTTGATAAAATGATACTTTTGACTGACTGATAAAATGATAAAATGAGCGAATTTCAGAAATTAAATGAGCGAAATTTGGATACGTAAATTTTATCATGAGCGAAATGACATATTTACCCCCACGCTTTTTTTTATGAAGTAAATCTAAGTTTGAATCTAGACCACGTGATTTTAAAAATGTGTGGTCCAGATTTAGTTATAGGGTTATTAAGAAAATTGGGGTTATCATTATAATGCACCCCTATATATAGTTGTGATCATATGATAACCCCCAATTTATGTGATAACCCTATAACCAAATCTGGACCACACATATTTTCTAATCTTGTGACTGAGATTCAAACTTAGATTTACTTCATAAAAAAGGCGCAGAGGGTAAATATGTCATTTTGCCAGATAGAATGATACTCTGAGTTGATAAAATGATAGTTTTGGTCCGAAAATCGTAAACCATCGAGATTTACTTTGCAGCCATGGCGTGTAATGTATCAGTGTAATGTACAATATGTATCAGTACTATTTCTTATTTTCTTGTGAAAAATAGTCAGAACATAAACAATTAGGATTTCTACCTTTAATATGGTATATGATGTATCATGTATATGACATGTAAAAAATAATTAAATCAAATAAGCCATGACAAATACTCCTATAATATTATGTGCGCGTTTTAGATTTTTTATCAGAAAAAAGACTCATATACCCTTGCCCGCCTATTTTTTTGTCAAAAGCGGGTGACATGCTACGATTTTTAAAATGTGTGGTGGAGATTTAGTTATAGGGTTATCACACAAATTGGAGTTATCATTATAATGCACCCCTATATATATATATATATATATATATATATATATATATATATATATACACACACAGAGTGATCATATTTCTCTATGTTTTTGGGTTGGGAACCAACAGACAAAGTTAAAGTGTCGAAGGTATGCCAAGAAAAAGGCGTGGGACATCAATGGTGTTTACCCTATTGTTATTAAATATATTAGGATAATGGGGTTCGAAGGATTGTTGGATTGCAGAAGCCTCATGAATTAGATCATTCTCTTGCTACTGCATTGGTTGAGCGGTTGCGTCCAGAGACACATACCTTTCATCTCCAGTTGGTGAAGCTATTGTGACTCTAGAGGATGCACAAGTAATATGGGGTCTGAGAGCCGATGGTTGGCCTGTCATGGGCTCTATGATGAATATGGGAGGGTAAATATCGGAGGACAATCTGTTACCAATTACTGTGTATTGTCTCGGATGAGAGGAAGTTGAAGAATGACGGTCTACTTTAATCAGCATTGATAATGTTAGGTATAGATCAGCCGAATGCTTGATGTAATCCGGGTCTAGCTATTACAAATTCTGAGGAGATCAACCCTCAGATTACGAATCAGATACAAGAGATCTATATATCTGGCCCTCAAATATCCAGCCAACTCCGATTTGCACCAAGGGATAACACAGATCAACCGCAGTTAATCAAAAACAGTCACACTGGAACCCTAGATCCACCACCACACATCATACACTCAGCCAAACACTCGACAACTGCTACAACAACAACAACACTTAGGTCTCAGAGACCTTTCTCCAAACCAGAAACCAAACCACTAGCCCAAACCAACAAGACTAGAAACCAGAGTTTCCACAGCCTCACAACTTCGCACACCTCAAGCTCACACCAGAGAAGGAGAAAGAAAAGATATCTCTCAAGATTACACAGAGAGAAGGCATTGAAACTCAGGGAAGACCCTGGAATTAGAGAGGAAAAAAGCCGAGAGAGAAGAATATGTTGAGACCGAAAGGCTTCGGTGTGATTGACTCAACTTTATTTTACCCAATTAATATCAGCAAGTGTACGGGGTTATTGTAGCATTTAGCAAGCAAGAGTATATCGTATCCCACAGAGACAATTAAGTGTAAACCTAAGTACCATGAACAAATTTCAACTACTAACCAGACAATCAGGAAATTTTGTGTTTTGAAACTACCAACTACTAAAAGCATATAAATTCAGAGATTAAATTAAAACACTTAAACAAGAAAACAATTAAACAAGTTGTATAAGATGATGGAGAAATGTGCAGAATTCCGGGATCTGATGCGCAACTCATAGTCTAACCCAATTAAAATAGATTTACCATTTAAAGTCTCCAGAATTGTTGAATCAATCACGATTATAGATTAAACCCTCTCCCGAGGTGAGAAATCCGTAGATTAGGTGTAATAATTGAAGTCCCCTTCTAATTCTTAGACCTAACTCCTAACAGTTTGATTAGATTTAGGGCTGTCAAATCGGGTACCCGCGGGTACCCGATCCCGAAAAACCCAAAATTTGCTACCCCGATACCCGATCCGAAAATGATTTCGGGTACCCGGATACCCGATTCGGGTACCCGGTCCCGAAAAATCGAGTACCCGACCCCGATTAAAAAAATCTTTGTTTTTCATATTTTTCCAACTTGTCTAAGTTGTCGAGACGGAACCTATATGTGTAGTGTGTGTCACAGGTCTTACTTCTGTTAATCGTTGTGGTCAGGGACTCGGAGGGTAGAATCATGTATATTGGTGTTCATTATCGTAATCATGTTTAGCCGTGTATTGTAATCCTTCATTGTGGACACAACAGTCTCATAGTGATAGGCATGAATGTGGGGTGAGAGAGATTAATACCGAATCGAGTAAAATGTTGGAGGCCTTGAAGTCTCTGTAGATGACTTTTCTATCAGAAGCATGAAGGAATGCAAGGCCATGAGTTGCACCGATCAATATCTTGAGCCTTGTATCCCGCGGCAGTGGCTAAACAACAGCACCCCCTAAATTATCATCAATTTCCAATTAGTTTAAACTACAAATTACAGCAATTAAACAGAATTAATGAATATTGAAAACGAATCCCTTACTTCCGAAAAGATGGTTTTCTAGGCTGCCTTTCTTCATGAATTCATACACAAGCAGTAGTTCTGTATCATCCCAGCAGTAGCCCAACCGCTTAACCAGATTACGATGAGAGAGTTTCCCCAAAAAAATTTTGGATTTTCGGGTATTACCCGATCGGGTATCGGGTAACCCGATACCCAAAAATCCCAATAACCCAATACCCGATCCCGACCCGAAACCTGATTTTTCGGGTATCGGGTATCCAATTACCCGATTTTTTCAGGTTTGGGTATCGGGTATCCAATACCCGATATCCATTTTGACAGCCCTAATTAGATTAATGATCCCACTCAAAATCTCAACTCTCCCGAGTTCTATTGAATTAAGGCGTGAATTATTCCTCTTTCAAGATTAAATATTTCATCTCCTGATTACTCTAAGAAATCCTAACACTCCCAATTGGTGATCAAGCATTTGATAGGAAAAAACACAAGAATAATTCAAACAATTGCAAGAGCAAGATAAACCAAAGTCAATTGGATTAAAACTATGAATCAATGCATCTTCACCAAGAATTTTACATGAAAGGTGATTAGCTACTCATGTTCATGGTAGAAAACAAACCAAAACTAAGAAAAACAATGGAATTCATGATACGAATTACAGTTGGCGGAGGAATTGAAGCTTGAATCTTCAATCGTCTTCCAAGAGTTCTTCGGAGAGAGGGAGAATGTGTGTTTTGTGGCTAGTGTAGAATCATCTGAACCCTAGGCTTTTTCTCCTTTTAATCCCCATCAAAAATTGCGTTTTTGGCATAAAAATACGCCAAAACAACGTACCCGGCCGGGTGGAATTATAAAGGGTAAAAATCACCCGGCCGAGTGATGATTTTCGACCAATTTCTGATCTTCCAGCGCTCAATTTGCGACACCCAGCCGGGTGGAATTATAGGGTAACAATTCACCCGGCCGCGTGAGATTTTCTGGACAGCGCAGTGCTTGTAAAATGGCCATAACTTCTTCTACAGAGCTCCGATTGAGATGTTTAACACGCGAAGCACTTTCGAAGATGAAGAGAATGATATGCATTGGGGGTTGATTGGAATTCAAAATCTCCATTAAAATGTCTCAAACCAAGGCTGCTACACATCCACCTATTTTGCACTTTTTTCTACACATTCTTAACAAAATGGTCAACATACCAACATAATAGAGAAGTAGAAATAAACACATCTAATAATAGAAGATATATGATCAAATTCATACAAAACCACCCTCTAAAACCATGTAAAATCCAAGTATGTCAGTGATCAATTGGAAGATGCAAGACAAGTTTAGCCTTAATAACTATATTAATATATATATATATATATATATATATATATATATATATATATATATATATTTATGATGTCCTATAATAATATACAGGGGCTCCTTTTATAATGTTCCAGGAGTCACATAGGAAATGACACGACTCTTGACATAGACACCTATTGAAATGAAAAGACACCTATTCATGAAAGGACACCTCTTTTGACCAAGACACTATTAACATGAATAGACATGACTCTTCATTAAGTAAACTTCTGTGGAGGCCTTCTCTCTCTTGTGCTCCTATGGATTACTACACACTCATCATCATCCCCGCCTTCAAGAACCAACTTGCCCTCAAGTTGGAGTTGCGGAAATCGACTCTGAACTTCATCAACGATCTCCCACTTAGCATCATCTACATTCAAATGTTTCCACTTGATCAACACTTGTGCTTGTGGCTTACCTTTGACCAAAATAGAGCGTATAGCTAACACTTCCTCTGGTTCAATCACCAGAAGCCTTGATTCTGTCAATGGCGGCAAAGGAACAGATTCTACTTTATCTCCGATACGCCTTCGTAACAAAGAAACATAGAATACCGGATGTCCACGACTTGTTGGTGGTAGATCCTACTCGTATACGACTGACCCTATCCACCTTAATACCTGGAATAGCCCGTAGAATTTACTTGCAAGATTCTGATGTGTGCATCTAAAAACTGTCTGTTGTCGATAAGGACGTAGTTTTAGGTAGACCCAATCGCTAACAACAAACTCTTTCACCCTCTTCCCCTTATCAGCTTGAGCTTTTTGTTGTTGTCGTGCCAACTCCAAGTTAGCTTTTAATTCTCTTAACATTTCATCACGAGAACGCAGTGCCACATCAACTTCTTGTACGAGGGATGATCCTATCTCATAAGGCACCACTATGGGAAGTGCACGACCCTAGACTGCTTCAAATGATGTCATTTTAATGGCTCGGTGATAAGTAGTATTATACCAGAACTCTGCCCAAGACAAATAATTTTCCTATAATCTAGGTCGATCTGCAACGAAGCATTGAAGATATTGCTCCAAACTCCTATCGGTCATTTCCGTTTGCCCATCAGTTTCTGGGTGATAAGCGCTACTCATGCGTAACTTGGTCCCCATTTGGCAGAATAGTTCTTTCAAAAATAGACTCATGAATACTTTATCTCGATCAGAAACGATAGACTGGGAGACACCATGTAGCCTTACTATATTTCTAACGAATGTGGCAGCCACACTTTTTGCAGTAAAAGGATGTGAGATAGCTATGAAATGATTGTATTTCGACAATCGATCGACAACCACCATCACTACATCTTTTTCGGATGCCTTTGGTAATCCTTCTACAAAATCCATCGACATATCCGACCATATAGTCTTGGGGACATCAAGCGGCTCTAATAGCCCTCCCGGCTTGCGAGTGTCTCCCTTATTGCGTTGACAAACGTCACATTGTTGTACGTACTTTAGTACTGCTGCCTTCAAACCTTTTGAACAAAAATTGAGTGCAATTCGGCTGTAAGTACGCAGGATTCCCGAATGACCCCCAATGGTTGAATCATGGAACTCACTGATGATAGCTCGTCGAAGTTCATTGTTTGCTAGTACCACTACCTTACCATCCTTCAATAGGCATCCTTGGCTGATTGTGTAGCGACAATTAGTGTTACCTCCTCCTTTTTCCACATCATCAATCAATTTACGTACTTCATCATCCAAGGTAGAGTTTTTTCGTATTTCCGTCCATAAATTAGATTGTGGGACGGATATGGCATTCAACTCAACTAAATCTTCGCGCCGCGATAAGCTATCCGCAGCACTATTCTCTCGTCCTGGTCGATAGACTATGTCATAGTCAAAACCGAGGAGCTTGACGAGCCACTTTTGTTGCTCAGGAGTGGAGATCCTTTGTTCCAAGAGATATTTCAAACTTCGTTGATCTGTGACGATCCTGAATCGCCTCCCTAGAAGATATGGACACCAAATTCGAATAGCCTCTAAGATTGCTATCATTTCCTTCTCGTAAGTTGATCGCATCCTCTGCTTTTCACTTAATCCCTTACTCAAATAAGCGATTGGCCTTTTTCCTTGCATTAAGACAGCTCCTACTCCATAACCACAAGCATCAGTTTCAATGATAAAATCTTCTTCAAAGTTGGGTAATGCTAGTACCGGAGCGGTGGTCACGGCCTTTTCAATGCTTCAAATGCTTCACCTGCAGCCTTATCCCAAAAGAATGCCCCATTCTTAAGCAATTGTGTAAAAGGTCGTGCTATGCTCCCATAGTTACGGATGAACTTGCGATAATACCCAGTTAACCCAAGAAATCCACGAAGACTAGTGACTGTTTTAGGCAATGGCCATGATGTCATAGCTTATCTTCCGGCCATCCACTCGAATTCCCTGCTTCGATATATAATGGCCCAAATATTCTAGCTCACGTCGACCGAACTCGCATTTTGATGGTTTTAAATGAAAATTATGCTCACGAAGGATTTGGAATACATTATCCAAGTGTTGTAGATGATCCTCCCAATTTTTACTATAAATGAGTGTATCATCAAAAAACACTAGAACGAACTTTCCAAGGTACTTACGAAATATTTCATTCATGGCTGATTGGAAGGTTGATGGCGCATTACATAACCCAAAAGGAATGACCACAAACTCATAATGACCATTATGTACACGAAATGCCGTTTTCGAAATATCTACGGTATCCATCCTGATTTGGTGATACCCTGCCCTTAAGCCCAATTTACTAAAAAAACTTTGCACCGTTAAGTTCATCAAGCATATCTTCAACAGTGGGTATGGAGAAACGATCTTTCAAGGTGACGTCGTTGAGAGCCCGATAATCCATGCAAAAATGCCATGATCTATCTTTTTTCTTTACTAGCAACACCGGTGATGAGAATGGACTAACGCTTGGTCGAATTAATCCACTTTTCAACATTTCCTTCACTTGCCTTTTGATTTCATCTTTTTGATAATGCGCATGCCTATAGGGCGCTACTTTAACCACAGTATTTTCATCCTTAAAGGTGATTTTGTGATCGTAGGTTCTGGGTGGGGGTAGCCCCTTTGGCTCGATCATCACATCATCAAACTGGTTGAGTATTCTTTGTATGTCTGTGTGTACCTCCTCTAAGGCAGACTCTGTCTCAGAAGATTTCATAAGCACAAACATTGATGTCTCATTACTCGGCTCTTTGGTTAATTCATCCCACTCAATGGACCTAGCCTTCGGCGAAGGAGAAAATCCTCTAAGGATGTGCTCACATCCTCCTTGCTCAAAGTTCATTGTCATGGTTCGATAATCCGTCAACACTAGTCCAAGACTTTCCAACCAAGGCAATCCCAACACTACGTCGAGGTTACATACATTTAACCCATATAGTGTAGTTTGGAAAGTAATACCTTGAATCGTTATGTTCACGGCTTCGAATCGGAGACTACATGGCATCTTGTCTCCATTGGCTACTCGAACATATAATGAAGGAATATGAACCACACTTAGTCGAAGATCTTCTGCACGTTGCGGGTGAATAAAATTCAGGCTTGACCCACTGTCGACTAGCAACTGAATTGTTTCTTTCTTGATGTTGTCAATCATTCTCATTGACTTCCCACTACTTTCACCCATGAGTGCATTCAATGAGATTGTAGGTTCTCCATTCTCGGCCTCCTCATCATATATTGGGCTTGAATCTTCTTCTTTGTTTCCACTTTCAATAAGGAAAGTTTTTGCAAGTCTGCACTTGTGGCCTCCTAAAAAAGGCTCATCACAATTGAAGCACTCATTTTTTCTCGTTTTGCTTGCATCTCTGCCCATGTTAATCGCTTTGTTGGGACTGAATTTGCTACATTTGAGGGTCACCTTGTTGAACTCATATGAGCTGCTGGTGTGGAGTTTGTCATTTTCTGCTGAGTTTTGACAGGCAAGCCTCATGATCGTCGAGTCTTAGCTTGCTCGTCAGCATGCCTAGCTAATTCGATAGCTTCTTCTAACGTTTGGGGTGGAAAGAACCGTATTTCTTTAGCAAGGTCGTCTCGGACTCTAGCCATAAAGGCCCCCAGTAGCGCCTTGTCCTTCCAATGTGGTACACAATTGACCAATCGCTCAAATTCAATGAGATAAGAACGGAAACTACTAGTTTGTTTGAGCCTAACAATGGCTTCATCAGCTTATTCAAGTTCTGTTGTACAGAATCTTTGTAGCAAGCCTTTCTCGAACATGGACCAGGTAATATGAGTATGGCGTGCACTGAACCATTGTCACCACTGATTTGCCTCACCGTCGAGATGATAAGAGCCCACTGAACCCATTTCTTTGTAGGAGTATCTTGGGCACGGTAGTATTGACGCGCTCTGTTTAACCACACATGCGGGTCGTCAGTGCCATTGAAGTCCATGCGAATAGGATTCTTCCAATGTTGATCAGTGTGTTTACTGCTATGTGAACTTTCATCAGATTCAGAATTTTCATCCTCCCATTCGCTTTCTTCTTCTTCTTCTTCTTCATAATCTTCTCCTAAAGATGCAAACGGGTTTCGATTGTTTGCCTTTGTTTCTTTCTTCCTCTCCTTTTTTGTTTTCAAAATTGTCCACATTTCTTCCATTCCCTCGAACATTGTTTGAACCATCTCCCGTAATTCTGTCATGGATGCTTCAAGTGATTCAAATCTAGCACGCGTTGCTGCCATAGTTGAGACAGATAAGTTTAAATTTTGCCCAAGTTACTATCGTAACGAGGCTCTTGATACCAATTGTTGAGACCGAAAGGCTTCAGTGTGATCAATTGAAATATGCAAGACAAGTTTAGCCTTAATAGCTATATTCTTATATATATATATATATATATATATATATATATATATATATATATATATATATTTCTGATATCCTATAATAATATATAGGGGCTCCTTTTATAATGTTCCAGGAGTCACATATGAAATGACACGACTCTTGACATAGACACCTATTGAAATGAAAAGACACATCTTTATGAAAGGACACCTCTCTTGACTAAGACACTATTAACATGAATAGACATGACTCTTCATTAAGTAAACTTCCGTGGAGGCCTTCTCTCTCTTATGCTCCTACGGATTACTACAGACTCATCAGAATAGAGTGAGAGTCAAAAGTGAGGCGGTTGAGAGTAGAGAGAGTGTAGAAAGGTATAAACTTTGATATGTAATTCACAATGATAGAGTAAATCATATATAGGCTAAGTAAACGCTATACACGATAAGATATTCTTCATAATCTTCCTAATTAAATGCCGATAATCTTCTTCCAAATCTTCCCATGATTTTGCGTCATCTCATTGATTGCAGAATATTCTCGGCTTTATTCTTGATCTCTAACACTCCCCCTCAAGTTAGGTGACGGGATTTCCGAAGCTTAACTTGCTCAAAACTTCTTGAAAATTCTTTGCAGAGATGGCTTTGGTTAGGATGTCTGCTATCTGATCTTCAGATTTCACATATGGAATTTCAACTATCATTTCTTCAAGATTCTCTTTTATGAAGTGTCGATCAATCTCAACGTGTTTGGTTCGATCATGCTGTACGAGATTTTCTGAGATGTTAATCGCTGCCTTATTATCGCAAAGCAACTTGCAAGTCTTCTGTGACTCCAAGTTTAGTTCCTTCATCACTCTCCTTAGCCACAGTATTTCAGTCAGGCCACATTTGATGCCTCGGAATTCGGCTTCTGTGCTTGAGAGGGCCACTACTTTTTGTTTCTTACTTCTCCAAGTGATCAAGTTTCCACCCACGAAGGTAAAGTAACCACCTGTAGAACGCCTATCAACCGGGTTCCCTGCACAATCTGCATCAGTGTATCCATGAATGTCCAGATGTCCATTTTTTCGGAACAATACTCCATGCCCGGCGGTCCCTTTCAAGTATCGGACCACTCTAAGTGCTGCCTCCCAATGTTCGTCATGCGGGCTATGCATAAACTGGCTAAGTACTCCGACAGCGTATGCTATGTCGGGTCTGGTGTGGGACAGATAAATGAGTTTTCCAACAAGTCTTTGGTATGTTCCTCGATCAGTTGAAGCTGCCCCTTTAATGATCTGAAGTCCATGGTTCTGAACCATCGGAGTGTCTGCCGGCTAGCAATCTAGCATTCCAATTTCTGTTAGGAGGTCGAGAACATACTTTCGCTGGCTAATAAAGATCCCTTTCCCGGATCTGAGCACCTCGATTCTAAGGAAATACTTGAGATCCCCAAGATTCTTCATCTCAAACTCTTTATCCAGGTGACCCTTGAGGTCCTTTATTTCCTCTATTTCATCTCCTGTAATAATCATGTCATCTACATAAATTATTAAGCAGGTGATCTTTTCTCCCCTTCGTTTGATGAATAAGGTGTGATCTGAATTGCTCTGCCGATAGCCGTATCTTTTCATTACCTCTGTGAACCTACCGAACCAGGCTCTCGGGGATTGCTTCAGCCCATATACTGTTTTCTTCAGCTTACACACTTTGTACTGTCCGAATTCCTCTGTGAAACCCGGTGGAGCTTCCATGTAGATAGGATCTTTTAATTCTCCATGAAGGAATGCATTGGTAATGTCATACTGATGAAGTGGCCAGTCTTTGTTTGCAGCAATTGAGTGTAGAACTCTAACGGTGTTCATCTTTGCAACGGGAGAGAAGGTTTCTGAGTAGTCAACTCCCTGAGTCTGTGTGTATTCTTTTGCCACTAGTCGAGCTTTGTACCGTTCAATGCTTCCATCTGGTCTCCGTTTAATTGTAAAGACCCATCTGCAACCTACTGCTCGTTTCCCATCGGGCAATGGGCTGATCTCCCAAGTCCCGTTCCGTATCAAGGCTTTCATTTCTACTAACATTGCCTCTTTCCAGTGCTTGATTTTAAGGGCTTCTTCAAATGTTCTTGGTATCTCTTCTTCACATATCGCCGTGTGGAATGCCTTAGCCATCTTCGATATATTGGCCTCAACAAAATTAGCCACTGAGTATCTGCTCTTCTTCCCTATTCTTTCGGGAGAGTATCTTTTGGGGGGAACTCCTCTCGTACTTCGTGGGGGAAGCACATATTTCCCTGTGTCCTGATCATTGATAGTTTCTTCTTCTCATTCTGTACTAATAGGGTCAAAAATAATATCTGAACTGTCAGGATTTGGGCTAGGTATTACCTCGGATTCCGTTACGGTTGGATCAGAGGAGCACGGCGGAAGCATCGTTTAGCTCGATTCTGTAGATGGGATCGGCTCATGGATAGTACCAGCTTGCTTTGTTGGTTCCGAATCAAAGTTACTTGGCCCATACCACCAAAGGGAGTCACTTTCTTGGGTCTCCCCCTGTCTCACACTCTCCCCCTGAGCCCCAAGGTGGTAAAAGAATTTTGTTTCAAGGAAGTTGCAGTTCATGGTAGTAATCACCCATTTGGTCTTGGGGTTATAACATCTATAGCCCTTTTGGTTGATCCTATACCCCACAAAAACACACTTAATTGCACACGGGGAAAACTTATTCCTTTCATGTTTTGGGATATGCACATAAACGGAGCAGCCAAAAGTCTTTGGTGGTAAGGAGAGGGCTGAGGGGATGGCAATTAAGGTAGAGAGGTGATCTAAAGGGGTTTTCCGGTTTAGTATCTTAGTAGGAAGTCGGTTTAGGAGATATACAGAGGTGGCTACGGCTTTAGGCCAAAAAAATTGTGGAACTTTTGAGTCGAATAGGAGGGCTCGGGTCATTTCAAGGACAATTCAATTTTTTCTTTCTGCTACCCCGCTCTGTTCTAGTGTGTGGGCACATGAAGTTTGGTGAATTAACCCATTATCGTCAAAAAACTTAGTCATGGAGCTATTCAAAAATTCCCCCCCATTATCAGACCGTAGGATTTTGACGGATGTTTGAAATTGGGTTTGGACCATTTTATAAAACAAAATGAATTTGTCACACAATTCAGATTTATGTTTCATGAAATATACCCAAGTAGTTCTACTGCAATCATCAACAAACAACACGAAGTATTTAAAACCTAGGCTTGTTCCTATAGGCGCCAGGCCCCACACATCAGAATGAATCAAGGAAAAAACAGTGTCAACACGAGTATCATTTGGTTTAAAAGAGTTTCGGTGGCTCTTGGCCAAAACACAAGCTTCACTGGAGAAGTTCTTAGGAACAAAAAGTTTAGGAAATAAAGATTTCAAATAACCCGGAGAGGTATGGCCCATCCGTCGGTGCCAGAGCCAAGTATCTTGATTGGTGGATCCGTGAGCAAGCATCGCCGCACCATCTTATCGAGCAATCTCGTCCACAAAATAGAGCCCACGGCGCTCAGTGCCACGTCCAATAATCTTCCCCGTCCGGATATCCTGTAACATACAGAAGTTGGGATTCATTAACAGCGTACAATTTAAATCCTTAGTCACATGACTGATGGACACTAACTTCTGAGATAGTCTAGGAACATATAGGCAATTAGAAATTTGCACATTAGGGAAGATTTCTATAGTCCCTGCCCCTTCAACTGGCGTTATTCCCCCATTTGCAGTTTTAATATGTGATTTAGGAGTCTTATGGATTTCCAAAAAATCATTTCTAGCGTATGTCATGGTATCGGTGGTCCCACAATCAAAAATCTATCCTGTATCATCAACTATATCACAATCCTGGGCTTCAAATGCATATGACAAATTTTCTAAGGGTGTAAAGGAATTTTTGCATATAATAAGGTTATTTTTGCAATTATTCCTAAGCTAGGGTGCATTTGTATTATATGTAGAGGCTGGGGGTGCATTTGTATGATATGTAGAGGCTGGTGGCTGAATTGAAAACTTTGGGGACTTAATTGAAATAAAGGGATTATTAGGGTTAGGGATTTGGATCCCCAACCTGTTACCTCCGTTCTCTCCGCCTCCGTCCAATTGGAGCGACGCCACCATCGCTTCTACCGTCTTCCTCCCACCACCATTGTCGCCGCGCCTGCCACCGCCGGTTGGGAGACCACCGGTGTCTGGTCCTCTCTCCTGGAACCCCGTCGTTTCCCGGTTTCCTTCAAGCTGGGTCTTTCATCCGCTCTCTGTTCCAATGGCAATTTTCGCCTTCCCAGATTTTTCCTCTTCCCACCATTCTGGATATCCCACCAATTGGAAGTACGTCTCTTTCGTGTGTTTGTGCATTCCACAGTGGGAACACCAGAGTCGGGACTTGTCTGGTTTGCCGTTTCCCCGGCAGTTGGCGGTAGAGCGTGATGTTGGCGGGTGATTCCTGTTATGCGGCTGCGATGGGCGGTATTCTCGAGCTCCAAATCCGAATCCGACCCCCGATGATATTTCATTCCCGACAGCGGTGGAGTTTGAATCGGATGCCGGCGACATGATTTTGAGTCGAGCTGCCTCCCGTTTCACCCATCCATACGCTACGTCGGCTGAGGGGTATGGATCCTCTTTGAGGATCTCGCGTCGGATCCAGTCATACTTCTCGTCTAGTCCGGTGAGAAATTTGAATAATCGTAGTTCCGATTTGATTTCCCGGTATTGTTCTACCCCTTTGTCACAGCAATTTACCGTCTTGTGTGAGCATCGATCGATATCGATCCAAAGTCCGTGTAGCC
Organism: Salvia splendens; assembly: GCF_004379255.2. Taxonomy (NCBI): domain Eukaryota; kingdom Viridiplantae; phylum Streptophyta; class Magnoliopsida; order Lamiales; family Lamiaceae; genus Salvia; species Salvia splendens. The sequence continues at coordinate 35,512,093 of NC_056032.1, read as the reverse complement.
TACTCCAGTAGGCCTCTAGTATTGAGTCTCCTTGTAAAATTTTGCTTGCCTTGTCTCGCAGGTCGTATATTAGATATGAGTCCGATGAACTCGCAAACGTCACGGCGAGTGTATCCCATAATGACTTCGCCGTTTGGTGATGTGCGAAATCTGCTATGAGATTTGTCTCCATGTTGTCAATAATCCATGAGAAGACTATTAAGTCTATCTCTTCCCAATCTGTGAATCCGATCTCCCCTGGCTTTGGTGGGGACGGAACTCCAGAGATATGGCGGTAGACTCCTCGGCCGCCAATGGACACTTTCATTAATCGTGCCCACAGTGAGTAGTTCGAGCCATTCAATTTGAAGGCTACGGGAACACTCTTACTCGATCTAATTTTCTCGGCAATGGGTTCAATTTCTGGTTTGGTTTCTGACATTTTTGGACAGATTTCTCGCCTGTATTGGTCAAGAAAGGTATCTTAGGGCTATGATGATTTGTTTCTGAGCCTAAAACCTGCTCTTGATGCCATGTAGAAAGGTATAAACTTTGATATGTAATTCACAATGATAGAGTACATCATATACAGGCTAAGTAAACACTACACACGGTAAGATATTCTTCATAATCTTCCTAATTAAATGCTGATAATCTTCTTCCAAATCTTCCCCTGATTTTGCGTCATCTCATTGATTGCAGAATATTCTCGGCTTTATTCTTGATCTCCAACGGATAGTATATAAAAGAGAGAGATAGAACACTCAATCACACTGACACATAGCTAAGGTTAGGAGCTGGGCCAGCAAACAATGGGCAGTGGATATTGGCCCGGGACTAATTACTTGGGCCTCCCGCTTAAGGGCCACTATCTCACAGATAACTAATTTAGAAGAGCGTTAGCATGATGATAATGATGATATAAGTCTCGAGTATCTGATACAACAAGCACGCATTTATTCCCTAATTTTGTTATGTGGTTTGGTCTTACCTGAGACAATGTGGATAAGATTTTCAATTCTAATTCTGGAGGACGTTGAGGCTGCTTCAGAATATAGTTGGGATAGTGCAGCACTAGCTTAACTGTATCACAATTTGCGTGAAATTGCGTGTGGGAAGAAGACAAAAATTTAGACTATTGTAAATCCTAACCCTAATTTTAAATATAGCACTAATTTAATTAGTTTAAATAAAATACGAAAACCTATAATATGTTTCTTAAACACAAAGATAAAAAAGAATTATGATGGAGTACGTACTAAACAAGCCCATCAGCCTAAAGCCCAAGAAAGAGTATCAGTCCGGCATGACTAAAGAGTTCAGTTCGGCACAACCAAAGAGTTCGGCCCCAGCCTACAGCTCGGTAAAAGCCAACCAATCAAACTCTGCTCTCAGGTCGGCATCAAGCTCTACTCTCAGATCGGCAAAAGCTGCTCGGCAATAATTCAGCAGTTCGGTCTCAGTATTCGACCGAACTAGGAGATAGTGGACTCATGCAGGATTTCCACCTCCACTACACCCACGATCTATCTAGTGGTGTCAAGCAGTCATTAACTCATGCAGGATAGTGGACCCATGCAAGATCGCCACGATCTCCACGACATCCACTACCTAGTAAATGGTGCTGCATGCCACGATCTTGGTTCAATGTATAAATAGAACCTAGATCAGATAGATAAGGTTAAGTTCTGTTAAGTTCTCTAGAGATCAAATTATCAAATAGCAAGTCTGTATTGTAAGCTGTAGAAAACAGATCAAGCAATACAACTCTGCCCTCTTTTCTTCCCGTGGACGTAGATTTACCTCAGTAAATTGAACCACGTAAATCTTTGTGTCGTGATCTGCATTTTCCTGCATTCATCAACATCAGAAATTCGCGGATTCATCACTGGCGCCGTCTGTGGGAAACAGAGAACCAAATTTGTGATAAAGCGAATTTTTGACCCTTTTTCCACCCCAAAAAAATGCATACCAGATCACATACAACCCATAATACCGTTCGTGATAACCGTGAGGAAGCTAGTCCAGCTCGCAGGTCTGAAAAACGGCCTCGGGAGACATCTACCTCCGGTTCTCACGAAGAAGGAACAAGCCGCTCCAGGAGAGATCGCACCGAGTCTTCACAGCAGCCCGATTTAAATGAAGCTGTCAAGCTGTTCTTGGCCGAGAAGCAGGAGGAGTTCTTAACCTTCCTGCAGAAGAGCCAACAGCCGGAGAAGACAACGGCGGATTCTCCCTCCTCATCCAGACATGAAAGTCACCACCGCAGTAGTGACGTGTCTTCCAGGAGAAAGAATCCTCAACCCCGACATGTTCCTGTTCCTCCTCGGTACCGGAACCACAGGAGAACTCCATCTCCTCCGTACCGAAGAGATGTCGGGTTCACCATGTACGGAGCATTAAAGACTCCGTTCTCGGACGATATCACCCGAACTCCTTTGCCACGGAACTACCGAACTCCGTCAATGACTTATGACGGGTTAGTGGATCCTCATGACTTCCTGGGACGCTATCAGTATAACATGGCGAACCAGGGTCTCAATGAGGTCCACATGTGCAAGCTGTTTCCCGAGCTGCTTATCGGGAACGCAAGAAGGTGGTTCGATAGCCTCCCCCAAGGCAGCATTAGATCTTACCGAGATCTAATGGATGCTTTCCACAGGAGGTTCTTTCAGAAAGCGGAAGCCCGAAGTATTTCGGCTCAGCTGCTTTCTATACGTCAAGGTTGCGACGAAAAGATCAGCGACTTCATGACGAGATTCCACAAGGAATGCCTACAAGTAGATGATCTCAACGATCTACTTGTCATTTCGGCATTCCAAAATGGAATCCTGCCCGGAGCTCTCTACAGAAAGCTCGTGGAATGCAGTCCGCAAACAGCTCAAGAGATGTGGGACATTGCGGACCAGTTCTCCCGTGCCGATGAGGCAGACCGTCGCAAACGGTCTTTAGACAGCTCATCCCGAGGAGACAGGAGGAAGCCCGATCATAGCGATCAGGGACATCCTCGCCGAACTCCTTTTGGCGATCAGGGACATCCTCGCCGAACTCCTTTCGAAAGGATTCAAAGGACTCCGGTGCAAGACCGATTGGGGCCACGTCTCAATCCTGAGAAGCCGCCCGCTCAGTTCGTACCATTGAACAAGTCAAGAGCGGAAATTTTCGAACTGCATTCCGATATGTTCGAAAAGCCAAGGCGGACGACGAAATCGGCCGCGCGCCGACCTCAGGATCAATATTGCTCCTTCCATCAAGACTACGGTCACGATACCGAGGAGTGCCAACATTTGGCTGCAGGTATTGATGCCCTTGTGAAAGCAGGGACGTTAAAAAAATACCAAAGCAAGCAGCCGAAAAAGAACAAAAAGCAGGGAGGTGCGAACTGCGCTCCTCAGGATCCGAAAAGGCAACAGGATCCCGAAGACGACAACGAGCCGCAATATGATGGAGTAATCCTAACTATTGACGCTCTCCCTGCCGGGAAGACTAAATCGTCTCTGAAGTCATAGAGCAGAAAAAGGCTTTTGACGAGCTCAAAAGTTATTTAGCCGAGCTTCCAATTCTCTCTGCTCCAACAGATGCCGAAGTGATTTTCTTATACTTAGCGGCATCCGATCAAACCATTAGCGCGGTGCTTGTACGAGAAGAAGGCCTAAAGCAGTTTCCCATCTACTTTACAAGCCGAGCATTAAGAGGTCCAGAAACAAGGTATCAACCTCTGGAAAAAATTGCTCTGGCGTTAGCAAATGCAGCAAGGAGACTGCGGCCATACTTCTATGCTCACAAGGTATGCGTCTTAACCGATCTGCCTCTTCGGCAAGTTTTGACCAAGCCAGAAGCATCAGGCAGAATCGCCAAATGGGCCATAGAGCTGGGAGAACACTCAATCGAGTACCTACCTCGGAAAGCCATCAAGGGACAAGCCTTGGCAGATTTTCTTGCAGAGGCCAAGTTCGATCAAGCAATCCCTGTCATTGCCGAACAGAAAAATTCTGCCAATGCCGAACTAGCACAGCCCTTGGAATCCGAAGAAGAGCCGCCGGACTGCTGGAGCGGATTCGTAGATGGAGCTTCGAATAAAACGGGAAGTGGAGCTGGTATTCTGCTTATCGCTCCCGATGGACACGAGGTAACCTATTCACTACGGTTCTCATTCCCAACTACTAATAACGAAGCCGAATACGAAGCTCTCCTTGCCGGACTCCAGCTAGCGCAAAGTCTATTTATCACGTCTCTCAAAATCCATTGTGATTCACAAGTCATAGTGAATCACATGTTGGGTACAAGTGAAGCCCGTGATGAGAGGATGAGGAAATATTTAGACAAAGCGCAAAGCATTAGCCGAAGTTTCTCTTATTTTCGGATAGTCCGCATTCCCAGAGCAGAAAACAGCCGAGCAGATACTTTAAGTAAGTTAGCCGCATGTCCAAGCTCAAAGGTGGAGGAATTGATGCATCGAAGCATTGATGAAGCTGAGATACATTCAGTAACCAGCTCGCCGAACTGGATGACGCCGATCTTACAGTATCTAGATCAAGGACAACTGCCCGAGGATAAGAGAGAAGCTCGGAAAATCACATGCCGAGCACTTCGGTACGAACTTCATGGAGAAGTCTTATACAGAAAGTCCTACCTTCAGCCGTTATTACGATGTATAGGGCCAGAAGAGACGGACTACATCCTCAGAGAAGTTCATGAAGGATCGTGCGGCAGCCACATCGGAGCTAGAGCTTTAGCTAAAAAAGTTCTAAGATGGGGATATTATTGGCCAACCTTGGTACAAGAAGCAGTGCAGCTCGTCAAGACATGCCCGAAGTGCCAAATCCATGCAAATATCCCAAGGATGCCGCAGACCGATCTATCCACTATGCAAAGCCCTTGGCCTTTTATGCAATGGGGTATAGACATAGTAGGACCACTACCACAAGCTCCTCGGCAAATAAAATTCCTAATCGTTGCCGTGGACTACTTTACGAAGTGGGTGGAAGCTGAACCATTAGCTACGATAACGAGCTCGAAGGCATTGGATTTCGTCTGGAAGAACATAGTGTGCCGATTTGGCATACCCCACATCCTCATCTCGGATAACGGGACTCAGTTCACCGACAAGACGTTCAAGAATTGGTGCCAAGAGCTGAATATTCAACAGCGGTTCACTTCGGTCTCTCATCCACAAGCAAACGGACAAACGGAGGTAACAAATCGTATCTTGGTGAAAGGGTTGAAAGCTCGGTTAGAACAAGCCAAAGGACAATGGGTAGAAAATCTCCCTCAAGTCCTATGGTCCTACCGAACTACACCCACAACCTCCAACGGTGAAACTCCGTACAGTCTTGTGTACGGCACTGAAGCCGTGATTCCGGTGGAGATCGGCATACCCAGTCCCCGAACTCTAAATTTCTCAGCAGAAATGAATGACGACGGACTGAGAGCCGAGCTAGATCTTGCCGAAGAAAGAAGAGAATTGGCATGCATAAAAGCAGCCAAGTACAAGGAGCAAGTAGCCCGGTATTATAACCAAAGGGTGAAGAAGCTGCAATTTCAAGTGGGAGATCTCGTCTTGAGAAACAACGAAGTAAGCCGAGCAGAAAAGCTGGGCAAGCTCGAACCCACATGGGAAGGTCCGTATCGGGTGTCAGAAGTCCTCGGCAAAGGGTCTTACAAATTGGCTCACATGTCAGGAGAACAGGTACCCCGAACATGGCACATTTCCAACCTCAAGAAGTTCCATTTGTAAGAGACAGTCCGGTCAGTCAGTCTTGAGTCCTGTTCGGTCAATGTGCTTTATTTGGTTTGCTTGGTCTTTGTTTGTCTCTGTGCGTTTTGTCTGTGTGTTTTGTCTGTCTCTGTGCGTGTCGTCTCTTACAAATGTTACTGAGGTATCTTGTTCTTCGAAGGCTGATCCCCTTCTTAGAACATATACAAGCCAACGATTGTGAGTCAAAGCTTCTAAAGAAGATACAAGACCACAATTCAGCTTAAACAAGCAGTTCGTCTGAAACGAACTGCAATAAGCCAACGATTGTGAAGTCCAAGCTTCTAAAGAGGATACAAGACCACAATTCAGCTTAAGAATCAAGCACTTCGTCTGAAACGAACTGCAACAAAAGTCCGATTCACGCGATAAAACTTGCCTGAATTAGGACAAGGGAAAGTCCGATCCACGCGATAAAACTCGCCGAATTAGGACAAGGGAAAGTCCGATCCCCAAATTAGGACAACGGAAAGTCCGATCCGAGCGATAAAACTCGCCAAATTAGGACACAAACCAAGTCCGGTCAAAGAAGAGTTCACTTCATAAGACCGAGGACAAACATCAACTTACCCCGTACCTTTATTCAGAAATGCCGAAGTGATTCACTTCACTTTTCGGGGGGGGTAGTGATGGAGTACGTACTAAACAAGCCCATCAGCCTAAAGCCCAAGAAAGAGTATCAGTCCGGCATGACTAAAGAGTTCAGTTCGGCACAACCAAAGAGTTCGGCCCCAGCCTACAGCTCGGTAAAAGCCAACCAATCAAACTCTGCTCTCAGGTCGGCATCAAGCTCTACTCTCAGATCGGCAAAAGCTGCTCGGCAATAATTCAGCAGTTCGGTCTCAGTATTCGACCGAACTAGGAGATAGTGGACTCATGCAGGATTTCCACCTCCACTACACCCACGATCTATCTAGTGGTGTCAAGCAGTCATTAACTCATGCAGGATAGTGGACCCATGCAAGATCGCCACGATCTCCACGACATCCACTACCTAGTAAATGGTGCTGCATGCCACGATCTTGGTTCAATGTATAAATAGAACCTAGATCAGATAGATAAGGTTAAGTTCTGTTAAGTTCTCTAGAGATCAAATTATCAAATAGCAAGTCTGTATTGTAAGCTGTAGAAAACAGATCAAGCAATACAACTCTGCCCTCTTTTCTTCCCGTGGACGTAGATTTACCTCAGTAAATCGAACCACGTAAATCTTTGTGTCGTGATCTGCATTTTCCTGCATTCATCAACATCAGAAATTCGCGGATTCATCAAATTACAAATCTATAGCAAACTTACATAAATTCTAGCAGAAATCTTGTACATTTGAAAATCAGAAGGGTGTGTTAGTGTTATGTACAATTGAAATTGCGAAATAGTTACGCGTGTTTGGTTGTGCAGATTTGTTTTGCGTGTTCAGTCCTACAGATCCCTTATATTTGTTTAAAGATGCATATATGTCACACGTGTTTAAACACTCAAATCCGACACGTGTGTTCAGTTAATCACGCAAATCCATGACACATTTTTCCTAAAGCTAGATAATAAAAAAAGTTCCTTATTAGGTAACATATATTACTGATTCACCCCAAATAAGAAAAAACCCATGATTCTTGTCCTGGTTGTACTTTTAAGCTGACTTCAATGACGAAGCTAGAAATTTTATATTGTGAGATCCAAGTCTCAAGAGTATTTTTTATTGTCGATATCACCGAAAATTACTGCAACATGAGCAATGGGGAATGACAAAAGACATAAATGAATAATTAGAGAAAAAAATAGAAAATACGTAATAGAAACTAGAAATATAATTATCGGCTATCGTTAGAAAATAAGGTGGAAGTAAATATGACGAAAAGTTGGATATATGTAATTAAAATAGCATTGGGAGCAAAACTCTTTAACATAAAAGTGTAAGTGAGAATGTTTTTATTTGTAAGCTGGAGGAGTCAAACTTGAGAACATAAACGTGTAAGAAAATAAAATAAACTTATGAGCAAAAACAAAACAAACAAAAAAACTTAATTTGTAAAGTAAAAGAATCGAACTTGTCATTATGGTAGTGACCTAGGCCCTAATCATATGCACTACTTGTTGGAATTTTAGTGTATTAACACTTTAATTCTGGTGAATTAATTCGGTTGATTCGGTTGAACCTTTTCCTAATTTATTCTGATTTTGGTGACAACTGCTTTGGCAGTTAAAAACAGTTATTAACTGTTTTGGATCAGAATTCAGATTTTGGTGGCAACTGCTTTGGCAGTTTAAAACAGTTAATTAACTGTTTTGTTATGGTTAAAATAGATGACAGGAATCAGTAACACAATCTAAGAACTTAGTCTTATCCGATCATTGATTTTGATACACTCAAAATACTTGATCTGAAAGTGTTCTACACGATTCTAAGTTATCCAAGTCATTCTAATAGGATTTCATAATTCTATTTAACTAAAATATTCCCCAACAAAGATCAAGTATTAGAAGATGACTGGACATGATTCTGTTAGAGATATGACTGCAAAATTCACAAAATTGGAGAAGTTTGAAGGAGTGGATTTTCGAAGATGGAGAAAGAAGATGCACTTCTTGCTTACCACCCTGAAGGTTGTTCATGTTCTCACCACCACCATGCCTGAATCTGCAGAGAATGAATCCCTAGAACAGACAAGAAGAAGGCAGAAATGGGAAAATGATGACTATGTGTGCAGAGGGCACATTCTTAATGGTATGACAGATTCTCTTTTCGATATTTATCAAAATGTTGAATCATCCAAAGAACTTTGGGATTCTCTATAGTCTAAATATATGGCAGAGGATGCCTGTAGCAAGAAATTTCTTGTTAGTAATTTCAATAATTATAAGATGTTAGACTCTAGGCCAGTGATGGAACAATACAATGAATTGCTAAGGATTCTTGGACAATTTCAACAACACCAGATGCATATGGATGAATCCATTTCAGTTTCTAGTGTCATTGATAAATTACCCCCCTCTTGGAAAGACTTCAAACACACTCTAAAGCATCAAAAGGAAGAACTTTCCTTGGTGCAACTTGGTTCTCATCTCCGGATAGAAGAGTCTTTAAGAACTCAAGAAATGGAAAAGAACAAGGAAAAGGGTGTTGATATTTCATCTTCTGTCAACATGATAGAAAATGGAAAGAAGTTTAAAGGGAAAAGGAAAATGAACCAAGAAGAATCCTTTGCCAACAAGAAACAAAAGTATGTCTACTGGAAGTGTGGGAGACCAGGCCACTTCAAGAAAGATTGTAGGTCTGGAAAGAAAGGGTTCAAGACTGGGACAAGTACCAGTGGCTCCAATCCTGGAACTGGTGGATCTAAGGATCCCAATGTACCTCAAGGTATGAATATACTTAATTCTAACATTTCTATTCAGAATTATGTTTCTGAAACACCAAGTTCATTCTATGTACAAGATGATGAACTCACTTGGTGGGTGGATTCTAGGGCTACAAACCATGTATGCAAGGATAAAAGATGGTTTACATCTTTGCAGATGATCTCTGATGGATCAGTGCTCAGGACGGGGAATAGCTCTAGTGAATCAGTAGAAGGAATAGGAAATGTTAGACTTGTGTTTACTTCTGGAAAACAATTGTTGCTATTAGATGTATTGTATGTTCCCACTATTAGAAAGAATCTAATGAGTGGTACTGTAATAAATAACCTAGGCTACAAACAAGTAATTGAAGCAAATAAATATATTTATCTAAACATGGTGTGCTTGTTGGTTTTGGTTATTTATGTAATGGAATGTTAAGATTAAACATTGAATCACCATTTGAGGATAAATCTGTTATGTGATCACCACTAATGAACAATCAACTTCAAATCTGTGGCATGAGAGGTTGGGACATGTTCATTATAAAAGACTTATTGAAATGTCTAAAAGTAGCCTAATCCCCGCCTTTAATGTTAGCAAAGATAAATGTAAAACATGTATGTTAACAAAGATAACAAGGCAACCATTTAGTGATGTTGTGAGAGAATCAAAACTGTTGGAGTTGATTCACAGTGACCTCTGTGACTTTCATTCAACCCCATCAATTGGAAATAGAAAGTATGTCATAACTTTTATTGATGACTCAACTAGATTTTGTTATGTATATTTGCTGAATTCTAAGGATGAAGCCTTAGAGAAATTCAAAGTGTACAAAACAGAAGTTGAGGTACAAAAGGGTGAATGTATAAAAGTCTTTAGGTTAGATAGGGGAGGTGAGTATTATGACCCTCATTACTTTGAATCAGTAGGAATAATTCACCAGACTACTGCCCCTTACACACCACAACAGAATGGAATATCAGAGAGAAAGAATAGAGTTTTGAAAGAAATGGTTAACTCTATGCTCTCATATTCAGGACTAAATGAGGGATTTTGGGGGGAAGCTATGTTAACTGCTTGTTATCTTTTGAATAGAGTACCAAATAAGAAAAGTAAAACAACACCCTATGAGTTGTGGTTTGGAAAACCTCCAAACTTGAACTATCTTAAGGTATGGGGCTGCAGAGCAGTGGTAAGACTTAATGATAAAAGAAGGACATTGGGTGAAAAAGGAATTGACTGCATTTTCATTGGATATGCAAGTCATTCCAAGGCTTATAGGTTTTATGTTCTAGAACCTAATAAATCTATTTCTGTGAACTCTGTAATAGAGTCAAGGGATGCAATCTTTGATGAGAATAGATTCACATCTATCTCAAGGCCTAAGGATTTGGTTTCAAATTCTGAAAACCGATTGGTAAGCTCTGAACAACAATCAGAGGAACCCTCAACCCAATATTGGGTTAGAATGAGTGTTAGGCCTAGGACTCATAGTAACCTGGATGAGGGATTTCAAATCCATCTCATTGAAGGATCAAGGGATGAGTTGCAATTCCAATACCCCTATTGTTTTATTATTGAAGAGGATCCTAAGACTTTCAAAGAAGCCATGTCATCGAGGGATGTCTCTTTTTGGAAAGAAGCTATAGATGATGAAATGGATTCTATACTCCAAAATAACACTTGGGAGTTAACTGATTTACCCCCTGGTTGCAAAACATTGGCGTGTAGATGGATATTTAAAAGAAAGATGAAAGTTGATGGATCCATAGACAAGTTCAAAGCTAGGCTTGTCATTCAAGGATTTAGACAAAAAGAGGGCCTAGACTATTTTGATACCTATGCACCTGTGGCTAGAATATCCACTATCAGATTACTAGTGGCTATGGCTTCTATTCATAAACTCATCATTCACCAAATGGATGTCAAGACAGCCTTCTTGAATGGTGATTTGGATGAGGAAATTTATATGAAGCAGCCTGAGGGATACACCTTACCAGGAAATGAACACAAGGTGTGCAAGTTGATCAAGTCATTATATAGTTTGAAACAAGCATCCAAGCAATGGCATCAAAAGTTTGATGATATTATTTTATCAAATGGTTTTCTTCTCAATCAGGCTGATAAGTGTGTTTATTCAAAGTTTGATAAATATGGTAAAGGAGTCATTATTTCTCTTTATGTGGATGATATGCTTATATTTGGTACTAGTCAAGACCAAATAGATGAAACAAATGAGTTCTTATCATCTAAGTGTTCTATGAAAGACTTAGGTGAGGCTGAAGTCATATTGGGGATTAGGATCAAAAGAGAAGCACCTAACATGATTTCTATTATACAATCTCATTACATTGAGAAAGTATTGAAGAAGTTCAATTATGGAAATTGTACTTCTGTAAGTACTCCCATAGATCCTAATGTAAAACTCTTGCCTAATAAAGGCAAGGCAGTTTCCCAATTGGAATACTCTAAAGCAATTGGATGCCTGATGTATGCTATGATCAGCACTAGGCCTGATATAGCATTTGTTGTTGGAAGGTTGAGCAGGTTTACTCATAATCCAAGCATACATCACTGGCAGGCAGTGAGGAGGCTATTCAAGTACCTCAAGGGAACCATGAACTATGGTTTGTGTTATTCTGATTTTCCTTCAATTTTGGAAGGATATTTGGATGCAAGTTGGATAACCAATCTAGAGGATCATTCCTCTACTAGTAGTGGATTTACTTGCTGGGAGGTGGAGCCATCTCATGGGCTTCAAAGAAACAGACTTGTATCACAAATTCTACAATGGAATCAGAATTTGTGGCACTTGCTGCAGCTGGAAAGGAGGCAGGATGGCTTAGGAATTTGATATATGAAATTCCTTTATGGCCTAAGCCTATATCACCTATCTCAATGAGATGTGACAGTGCTGCAACTTTGGCTAAAGTGTATAGCCAAGTTTACAATGGGAAGTCTAGACATTTATGTGTCAGACATAGCATGGTTAGGGAGCTAATCACTCATGGGGTCATTTCAGTTGAATTTGTTGGGACACAACAAAATCTGGCAAACCATCTAACCAAAGGCTTGGCAAAAGATTTAGTTATCAAATCTGCTAAAAGGGTGGGGCTTAAGTCCATCTAATCTTATCTGTTTGGGATACCCAATTCCCTTCTAACTTGATGTTAGATGTGGAATTCAATGTGGAAAGCCTAAACATGTGAGATTGACACATGTTCAAACCATCCGAGATATGTGTATTATTCTGTCAGTTTAAAAGAGGTTGAAGCTTTGCTTCTTAATAGTTTTTTGACAAATTGTTTTGGCAGGACAAGATGAAAAACTACCTATATAAACATGGAATCCAAGTTGTTCCAATAAAGCTCTGGACTTAGCCTTATAAATGTTTATTGAAGGATATGGACACTAGACTTGTTATTTAGGTGTCAGGTTTAGATTGATTAGTTGGAAAGTTATGTGTATCTTAATATTGATATTCAAAGAAATTGTAAGAGTTCAAGTCTTAGACCACTCTTATAATTCGAATATTTGTACATTAATATACTAAAATGGAAATTCAATCCTTGTGATATTTTCATTTATGCATAATTTTGTTTTCTGTTTTGTTTATTTGATCGTGCTTATATATACACTAAAATAGGGGAGGAATGTTGGAATTTTAGTGTATTAACACTTTAATTCTGGTGAATTAGTTCGGTTGATTCGGTTGAACCTTTTCCTATTTTATTCTGATTTTGGTGACAACTGCTTTGGCAGTTTAAAACAGTTATTAACTGATTTGGATCAGAATTCGGATTTTGGTGGCAACTGCTTTGGCAGTTTAAAACAGTTAATTAACTGTTTTGTTATGGTTAAAATAGATGACAGAAATCAGTAACACAATCTAAGAACTTAGTCTTATCCGATCATTGATTTTGATACACTCAAAATACTTGATCTGAAAGTGTTCTACACGATTCTACTCCATAGTGGCTTTGTCATTGGGCCTAAAATGAGAATAATACATGGTGTGGGGGAAGTTGAGTGGGCATTGATTATGGAAAACTAAAATTTCGGAACAAGACAACAAATTCTTGCACTGGGCCGTGCGCGGTTCTCTCGGCCAAGCCATTGGCATTGGTTCCATTCTTGTCTTCACCTCTGCCTCACACGGGCCGTGTGTTTGAGGCTGCAAATTTTTAAGGGAGATTTAATTCTTGGCCTCATTATATTGGGTATGGCCCACATGATCAGAGATTACAAACTTGTGCAGTTTGGTGTTTGGTTTTTGGCCTACATAATAATTTCTCTCCCTTGGTCTATGCGGTCTGCTCGAGCAGTTTTCGGACTTCTATTTTGCATCTCTTCATCTTTTTACCCATTTTCAGTTTCATTATATCTTTTTATTAGGAATTATCTCAAATATGCTTATAAAATGCACAAAATTAATCCAAAGACACGAGAATTATCCCAAATATCACTTAAATATTGAGTTTATCATATATTTCCTTTTCTCTTTAATTATCCTGATTGTATAGTAGTTAGCAGATGTTAAACAATAAAACTCAAGAAAATCACCCGATAAATACGCTTAATCAGTCCAATAAAGAAACTCATAAAGAAATGTAAGCAACGAAACTAGAGAATTAACATGCCAACAGTCGCACACTTGATTGTAATTTTTACTTAACAACCTACTTATTCATATCCTACACAAACTGTAATTATAAACTGTAATTATTTCATTTTTTTAAGCCCAATGCAGATTATAAACCTCAAAACTGCATAATGAAGCCATGAAAGTGATGCAATGCTTGTGTTGGCATTTCTAAACCAGATACCTTGTGGCTTGCAGGCAGCAAATAACCAGAGTTGTTTCACTGTAAAGTACTTATTAATAAATGCCGGTGGCCTGGATTTACTAAGCTGTCTTTGAGAGAGAGATATGCTAGACTGATAAAATGAAGGGAATAAGAAATACTGTTGATTATAGCCTATAAGAGAAACTGCATTACATATATGATATATACCTACGAGGATGAGCATTATCTTCAAATGTTCATATATCACAAGAAGCGCCGCTGTCTAATAAGGTATATAGCGTAACCATCATCACCGTGTCACAACATTGGCTTATTTCATTAACATAACACGAGAGAGATTTAGGGCGTATTTGGTTTTCTGCAAGTAATGATAGCAAATTTGATGAGACCCTTGTTGTATCCTTGGATCATCAATGGCATGACGAGCGCTCCTCTTATAGTCTTCCAGCCTGAGGCAAAAAACAAGATAAGTCAAGAAGAAAGGTGAGGAATAGTTATTGAGAAGGGAGATCCAAATTACCACTGGTTAGCAATGAGGTGATGCCTTTCCATGTCAATGCTGATTTAATAACAGCAGGCCAAAATGGAGCAACGTTGTCGGACCAGTCTGCTGACTTAACATCCTGCACAACCACAACATTAGTTATGATATGATTTTCCATTTGAATGGAATGAGAAGCAAGATGAAGCAGCACCTCCATGGATAGGGAGGTGAGCAAGCTGACATAATCAGCAGTGGAGCACCATTCTGGTAGATAGAAAGCACGGCATATTCTGTCTAGCAAGTTTTTCTCCTCTGGCCGCAGAGACTCCTCTGAAGGAGATAGGTTCCTGTGGCACCATGTCACGATGATTATTGTTCCGCCAGGAGCAGCCACACGCACCAGCTCGTTCACAAACTACAACAATCAGAAAGAATGATATTCATACATGTATGTATGTTGGTATACAATACAAGGAGGATATATGTGGGGAGTGAGGCAATTAATACCTTCTTCTTGTCAGGCATGTGCTCTCCACTCTCCATGGACCAAACTAGATCGAACTGGCCATCGGGGAAGGGTTGGTTTAAGGCGTCAGCAACTTGAAATGAAACTTGGGCGTTGAGTCCTTGAGCATCAGCAAGCTGTTGAGCTCTCTGTGCTTGGACAGGGCTGAGAGTAATGCCTTTGCATTTTGCCCCAAATTTTCTTGCCAGATATCGAGAACTGCCTCCTATGCCACATCCAACATCAACAATACTCTTTGGTTTCTGGTTCGGCTCATCTGCCAATTTTTTTTATCCCACATTATACAATCAGATAATCATTAAATTTCTCAACTCCAAAACAATTTGATCCATGTTTTCGTTGGTGAATATACCAATTCCTCATGAATCTCATCTATTAATCTACTACTAATAAGGGAGTAGTTTCATGTCTATAACTTGATTGGGAAATTACTATCATTAACATACTACAACCACAAACATTCATTTTCAATTGAAAAAAATAAAAAGAAAAGAAAAGAAAAGAAAAAGAGGCCAGTCAGTCAATAGTGAGTCCAGATGGAGAGAGAGAGGTACCAGAGAGAGAGGCGAAGGCGAGGGACTGATCGATCATGCGGATCTGGGCGGCGCGGTGGTCGGAGATGGAGACATCGGAGGCCGGATCGTAGAAGCCGTGGTGCATGTGGTCTCCCCAAATGTCCTCCCAGACACCTGAGGATTCGTCGTAGAACTCAGCGATGCCTTTCCGCAAGGCATCCGGTGCCGTCGATGCCGCTCTGACGCTCATGTTGTTCCGGCGGGGTCTACCACGTGGGCAAAGGGAGTTGGTGGCGTATTCCCCAATGGCCAGGGCTAGGGCAGGCTTTATAGGATGAGTGGGAGAGGACGTGGCGAGGTGGGCCCTGGCGTATACGTGGCTGCCCCAGCCGCCGATGCAGATTCCTTCCATCCACATGGTCGTCGCACGCCAATTATTTTAATTGAAAATTCAAAACAAGAATACTACAGTACTAGCAAAATACTCCACAAGCTGGATTATTCTAGCAGTATAGTGTATGAAGATGAGGATGATGGTGATAACTGCTAGGATGGTATTCGCCCATATGGTGGAACACCTCTATATAATACTAATAAAAAAATCATGGGTTTTACTCCAATTACTTATACATGTTGCCAAGTCCTTTTGTAAGCTGTCAATTTCATGTCTTGGTATGGTATATTTTAAATTTGTTGCTTTCAGATCAGACATTAGTACCAATAAAGGTTATTTTTATGAGTGTCGTATTTCCAGAGGTTTCGGTACCTCATGCACCAATCACTTTCTGACTTTCATAGTTTCACAGGTTCCAGAATGCACCAATCACTTTCTCTCAACACAAGTGGGAAGTTAATTGAGCTTTAATTCGTATTGGGTTTGCCAATAATAGAGTGACAAAATAATTGGGGTTTGTTGACATGTGGTAGTGCCATACTAGCACAATACTTGTTTCCAAAACTATTGGACGCAAATGCTTGGAAAAGTTTTGCAGATGCGGAACACCTTCAATATTGTCTAAAGCCTCACAGTCATATGTGATATGTGCAAAACCTTGCCGACATTATTTATGCGTGTATTGTCATACACAACATGATATTTGAAGATGAAGGGTCGGATGCGGCATACTGATTCGGCGATGATACCCCCGACAGCTCCACTGCAAGCAGTCTCCAATGCCATGCTGCGTTGCACCATGCCGCGAGGTGCTGATGTTTATATTAAATATGATGTTAATTTTAATTAAACTAGTTTTTAAAAAAGATTTAAAAAATGAAGTAATTGTACCATGAATAGTGAATGAACAGTTTGTTAAGGGATAAATGGCAGGTATTGTCTCTTAAATAAAGGACGTGGTAAAATGACATGAGATCCATAAATAGCTAAGAGACGGGATAGATGAGGGACAATGGTTGTGGATACTCTTAGTACTCCCTCCGTTCCATTGAAGATGACTTACTTTTTTTGTTTCAACTAAGATGATTCATCACTAAAAATGGAAACATCTTCTTTCTACTTTATTCCTTCTCTATTATTCTACTCTCTTCACTTCACACACAAAATAAAGTTGCATAAATTTTCGTGCCACCCAAGAAATGGTCTTCTTTCTTGGGACGGAGGGAGTATTATAATATTTTTAAAGAAACATTCACTTGTTTGATGCTCCATTAAGTCCCAAAAAAATAATTTCCTTTTGTCATCATGGATTAATTGGCCAATATGATGGTTTGATAATTTTCTATGCACACTGGATGTAGGAATTCAACATATAAGGCCATCCACAATAGGAATAGCCTAGCAATAGCCCAGCCATAGCCTAGCCACAAACTCCTCCTGCCACATCATCAACACTAAAAATCCTCCTGCCACATCATAAATAGCTCAGCCATAGCCTAGCCACATCATAAATAGCCCAGCCACATCAATAGCCACATCACTCAAAATTATACTCGTATAAAACAAATAATTAACAATCACACAAAATACGCAATTTAATTTACGATACATATACGAGAAAATTCAATAATATTATTAAAATTTAAAAAGTACATTAATTAAAAAAAATTACATAATTAACAAAAACACTACTGCCGTGCAGTCCTCCGCGCCCATAACTCTTCAATAAAATTCTTTTGGAGTCGAACATGAGCCTCCGTTTGGCGCATGTCGGGCAAGTCGCGTATATATAGTGTTTCGGAAACAAAAAAAAAATTAAAAATTCGCGCTAGACGGTGCGCTAGGTGATCCGGACGCTGCAATAGCGCCTAGCGGATCGCCTAGCGCACCGCCTAGCGCCACGGAACCGCCGAGCGCTAGGCGGTTTTTTTTCGCGAAAATCGCTGGGCGGCTGCAATAGATCGCCTAGCGCACCGCTTAGCGCCGGCGCTCGGCTAGGCGGTGCGCTAGGCGCTATTGTGGATGCTCTAATGGAGTATTTTACCTTCTTTGGAGTGGAAGTTGAAGATATAAATCTGGTTGAGATTTCAATACGCGGGTCCCACAGTAATGAATGTTAAACACATGCTTTCAGTTTGAGTATAAGGCTTGACTTGCCGAAAATGCCCTCATAATATCATCCACACACTCTCCCTTTCTTCTTCTTCTTCTTCTTCTTCTTCTTCTTCTTCTTCTTCTTCTTCTTTGTGCTGAGCATAAGGCCACCCGCAACGCGTCTCGCAGATGGCTTGCTCGTATCTCATCCCGCCGAGACGAGACGGCGACGAGACGCGTTGCAGTGCCCAGTCTCGTCCCGGTCTCGCCGAGATGCCCGTCCCACCGAAACACCTCGCGGGCTGTCTCGTCACGCGCTCCGGCGCCATGTGTGACGCCCACTTGTCGGCCCGCGAGTGGGCTTCGTCACGCTGACGCAATAAATTATTTTTTAAAAAAGGTTATTTTTATGAGTGTCGTATTTCCAGAGGTTTCAGTACCTCATGCACCAATCACTTTCTGTCTTTCATAGTTCCACAGGTTGCAGAATGCACCAATCACTTTCTCTCAACACAAGTGGGAAGTTAATTGAGCTTTAATTCGTATTGGGTTTGCCAATAATAGAGTGACAAAATAATTGGGGTTTGTTGACATGTGGTAGTGCCATACTAGCACAATACTTGTTTCCAAAACTATTGGACGCAAATGCTTGGAAAAGTTTTGCAGATGCGGAACACCTTCAATATTGTCTAAGCCTCACAGTCATATGTGATATGTGCAAAACCTTGCCGACATTATTTATGCGTGTATTGTCATACACAACATGATATTTGAAGATGAAGGGTCGGATGCGGCATACTGATTCGGCGATGATACCCCCGACAGCTCCACTGCAAGCAGTCTCCAATGCCATGCTGCGTTGCACCATGCCGCGAGGTGCTGATGTTTATATTAAATATGATGTTAATTTTAATTAAACTAGTTTTTAAAAAAGATTTAAAAAATGAAGTAATTGTACCATGAATAGTGAATGAACAGTTTGTTAAGGGATAAATGGCAGGTATTGTCTCTTAAATAAAGGACGTGGTAAAATGACATGAGATCCATAAATAGCTAAGAGACGGGATAGATGAGGGACAATGGTTGTGGATACTCTTAGTACTCCCTCCGTTCCATTGAAGATGACTTACTTTTTTTGTTTCAACTAAGATGATTCATCACTAAAAATGGAAACATCTTCTTTCTACTTTATTCCTTCTCTATTATTCTACTCTCTTCACTTCACACACAAAATAAAGTTGCATAAATTTTCGTGCCACCCAAGAAATGGTCTTCTTTCTTGGGACGGAGGGAGTATTATAATATTTTTAAAGAAACATTCACTTGTTTGATGCTCCATTAAGTCCCAAAAAAATAATTTCCTTTTGTCATCATGGATTAATTGGCCAATATGATGGTTTGATAATTTTCTATGCACACTGGATGTAGGAATTCAACATATAAGGCCATCCACAATAGGAATAGCCTAGCAATAGCCCAGCCATAGCCTAGCCACAAACTCCTCCTGCCACATCATCAACACTAAAAATCCTCCTGCCACATCATAAATAGCTCAGCCATAGCCTAGCCACATCATAAATAGCCCAGCCACATCAATAGCCACATCACTCAAAATTATACTCGTATAAAACAAATAATTAACAATCACACAAAATACGCAATTTAATTTACGATACATATACGAGAAAATTCAATAATATTATTAAAATTTAAAAAGTACATTAATTAAAAAAAATTACATAATTAACAAAAACACTACTGCCGTGCAGTCCTCCGCGCCCATAACTCTTCAATAAAATTCTTTTGGAGTCGAACATGAGCCTCCGTTTGGCGCATGTCGGGCAAGTCGCGTATATATAGTGTTTCGGAAACAAAAAAAAAT
Source organism: Salvia splendens (assembly GCF_004379255.2). Lineage (NCBI taxonomy): Eukaryota > Viridiplantae > Streptophyta > Magnoliopsida > Lamiales > Lamiaceae > Salvia > Salvia splendens. The sequence continues at coordinate 35,492,317 of NC_056032.1, read as the reverse complement.
TAAAAATTCGCGCTAGGCGGTGCGCTAGGCGGTCCGGACGCTGCAATAGCGCCTAGCGGATCGCCTAGCGCACCGCCTAGCGCCACGGAACCGCCGAGCGCTAGGCGGTTTTTTTTCGCGAAAATCGCTGGGCGGCTGCAATAGATCGCCTAGCGCACCGCTTAGCGCCGGCGCTCGGCTAGGCGATGCGCTAGGCGCTATTGTGGATGCTCTAATGGAGTATTTTACCTTCTTTGGAGTGGAAGTTGAAGATATAAATCTGGTTGAGATTTCAATACGTGGGTCCCACAGTAATGAATGTTAAACACATGCTTTCAGTTTGAGTATAAGGCTTGACTTGCCGAAAATGCCCTCATAATATCATCCACACACTCTCCCTTTCTTCTTCTTCTTCTTCTTCTTCTTCTTCTTCTTCTTCTTCTTCTTTGTGCTGAGCATAAGGCCACCCGCAACGCGTCTCGCAGATGGCTTGCTCGTATCTCATCCCGCCGAGACGAGACGGCGACGAGACGCGTTGCAGTGCCCAGTCTCGTCCCGGTCTCGCCGAGTTGCCCGTCCCACCGAAACACCTCGCGGGCTGTCTCGTCACGCGCTCCGGCGCCATGTGTGACGCCCACTTGTCGGCCCGCGAGTGGGCTTCGTCACGCTGACGCAATAAATTATTTTTTAAAAAAGGTTATTTTTATGAGTGTCGTATTTCCAGAGGTTTCAGTACCTCATGCACCAATCACTTTCTGTCTTTCATAGTTCCACAGGTTGCAGAATGCACCAATCACTTTCTCTCAACACAAGTGGGAAGTTAATTGAGCTTTAATTCGTATTGGGTTTGCCAATAATAGAGTGACAAAATAATTGGGGTTTGTTGACATGTGGTAGTGCCATACTAGCACAATACTTGTTTCCAAAACTATTGGACGCAAATGCTTGGAAAAGTTTTGCAGATGCGGAACACCTTCAATATTGTCTAAGCCTCACAGTCATATGTGATATGATGTGCAAAACCTTGCCGACATTATTTATGCGTGTATTGTCATACACAACATGATATTTGAAGATGAAGGGTCGGATGCGGCATACTGATTCGGCGATGATACCCCCGACAGCTCCACTGCAAGCAGTCTCCAATGCCATGCTGCGCTGCACCATGCCACGAGGTGCTGATGTTTATATTAAATATGATGTTAATTTTAATTAAACTAGTTTTTTTAAAAAATTTAAAAAATGAAGTAATTGTACCATGAATAGTGAATGAACAGTTTGTTATAGGATAAATGGCAGGTATTGTCTCTTAAATAAAGGACGTGGTAAAATGACATGAGATCCATCAATAGTTAAGAGACGGGATAGATGAGGGACAATGGTTGTGGATACTCTTAGTACTCCCTCCGTTCCATTGAAGATGACTTACTTTTTTTGTTTCAACTAAGATGATTCATCACTAAAAATGGAAACATCTTCTTTCTACTTTATTCCTTCTCTATTATTCTACTCTCTCCACTTCACACACAAAATAAAGTTGCATAAATTTCCGTGCCGCCCAAGAAAGGGTCGTCTTTCTTGAGACGGAGGGAGTATTATAATATTTTTAAAGAAACATTCACTTGTTTGATGCTCCATTAAGTCCCAAAAAAATAATTTCCTTTTGTCATCATGGATTAATTGTCCAATATGATGGTTTGATAATTTTCTATGCACACTGGATGTAGGAATTCAACATATAATGGAGTATTTTACCTTCTTTGGAGTGGAAGTTGAATATATAAATCTGGTTGAGATTTCAATACGTGGGTCCCACAGTAATGAATGTTAAACACATGCTTTCAGTTTGAGTATAAGGCTTGACTTGCCGAAAATGCCCTCATAATATCATCCACACACTCTCCCTTTCTTCTTCTTCTTTGTGCTGAGCATAAGGCCACCCACAACGCGTCTGGCGGATGGCTCGCTCGTATCTCATCCCGCCGAGACGAGACGGCGGCGAGACGCGTTGCAGTGCCCAGTCTCGTCCTGGTCTCGCCGAGACGCCCATCCCACCAAAACACCTCACGGGCTGTCTCGTCACGCGCTCCGGCGCCATGCGTGACGCCCACTTGTCAGCCCGCGAGTGGGCTTCGTCACGCTGACGCAATAAATCATTTTTTAAAAAAATTGAATTTAATTAAAAATAAATAAATAATCGAAAACGGTAATATTACCGTTTTTCGACCGTTTTCCTTTTTTTACTCTATAAATACTCATATTTCATCCTCATTTCACACACAAATACACATCAAATCCTGCAAATCATCTTCATTTCCTCTCCAATTTTCATCTAACCTCTCATCACAAAATGTCAGGCGACGGAAACTCTAGCGGTGGCGGCTCCGGCAAGTTTGACATCAACGCGTTTGGCGACTGGGGGCACGTACAACGTGTTGGGTGGTCCCGGTTCCGGTTCGTCTACGCCGGGCACCCAGGGCTCGTCGACGCCGGGGGTACCAACCACCCCATTTTGATGTGGATGCATACGCTCGTCCCTCCGCCTCGAGGTATTCGCATGGATTATCCCAAATTCAGGAGGATTATCCGGATGAACTCCATCCGGAAGGAGGACGAGGCGGTGGAAGCTCCAGGGCATTCGACGCCGTGGAGGAAGAGGCGTCTCGTACGATCCCATCGTCGGGAATCAACAATCCCGGAAGTGTTTCTGGGAAAAGGTCACCGAGGCCTACAACGAGATCAAGCCAAGAGGGTCACGCCGCCGCACATTGAAGATGCTCCGCGCTCACTTTGACCGACAGGGAGGTCAAAAAATTATGCGGCATCTACAAGAACGAAGTGGCTCATTACCAAAGCAGAGCCACGGGAGCCGACATTCTGAGATCGGCTTTGCGAGTCTATTTCGACGATACCGGCAAAGAATTCAGACATGTCGATGTCTGGGAGGCCGTCAAAGACGAGGAAAATTGGGCCGACGGTGTGCGGTCCAGCTCGGGCTCGACCTCGAAGCGCACGAAGCACACAACGGGTGGCCAATACTCGTCTAGTGGGAGCGGTTCGGGCAGCGCTGCACAAGAGGCAGTCTCACAGGAGGTTGAGGGCACGACAGACGATGCCGGGGGGTCCTCTCGTGTGCGCCGTCGGCCGCAAGGGACCAAGGCGGCGAAGGCAGCTAGAAGGAGGAAGGGTCGAGGCGAATCAAGCCAGGCGGACTCGGGCTCGGGCTCAAGCTCGAACACCCTATTGTCCATGTACGATGGCGGACACTTCCCGCATGACACCTCCACAATACCAAGCCCATCTTGCCGGAATTGAGTATATGGCAAGACAAATTGGTATTCCGCCTCCAGGTAGCTTGAGTGCACCGCCACCGCCTTGGGAAGATGATTCGCCGACGGAGTAGTTTTTTTAAATTATGTTTTTTTATTTATTTTGCCATAAATTTAATTATGTATTTTTTTTAGGATTTTAAGTTGTATTTTTATTTTATTTAATAGTGTGTTTTTTATTAATTGAATTTGTTAGAAAAATAAATAAATAATGAAATTGAATGAATAGTAAGTTAAGAGATGGTTAAGAGACGGATAACAGATGGAGGGTTGCAGGTTCTGTCTCTTAGTTAAGAGATGGAGTGAAAAGTACAGTGAGGCCCATGAATAGTTAAAGGATGAAACGGTTAAGAGACACGGTTGCGGATGGCCTAAGACCCCAGTGTATTATTTGAAAACCACTTCAATCCCTAGTTTTGTTTCTAGCTTTATGTGGAAAGAACAGTGCGGGCTTTCACTCATTTAGAGGGCTGAGCAGTAATGGAACTAAGAAACTGAACAGCTGATAGATCCCCTAATAGAACCCATTTCTAGGCATTTCAAGGAAGGTGAACGACTCCTTATGCTATTTATTACTCCATTTGATAGAGGTTCTTGTGTAAATTATTGGCCAGTAGTAAATTCCCCTCGACAAATATGATAAAGCATTTGGTACCTAAGTTCAGTATTCCGCACTGTATATTTAGGATTGAAATAATAGAGCTACAAAAAAAATCATCCATAGTAAACCCCACATAAATAAATTAACAAAACATTACACAGAAGATATAATTGTATACGATAGGAGCTCAGTTACAAATGTGCCACAATCTTCATCAAAAACCAATTAAGACCAGAAATCGGGCCTTGTCAGAGCGACTACAACCAATGGCCTTGTGAATATCAACTTGCTCATAGAGGTGCATCGCACATTTTTCAACCTATGGTCAAGTAAATCTAAGATTTATACTCATACTAAGCTAAATCGAGCATTAAATACGTTTCAGGTATTCGAACGCAAAATAAATGAAATGAAAACTATTAATTTACAAGAGTGCGGAAAATGCCAGAAACCCGTAAGTTCAAAGAGACATGTAGTAACTTACTAGAAAGCAAATGCATTCAATAATCACCTAGGCAATCAACAAGTCTTGTCTGTGGGTGAAACCCTCTTTCCTAAGTAATCACTTTCAAACTAGAATTTTCTGCTTTGTAATTTTGTGGGAGTGTTGCAATTTTTCTCAGGAAGACAAGACGTGTGGTTTTGACTGACAGACACATATGCCATCTCAAATTGGAATCACATTTTAGGACGCTAACTGCTTCTACACCAAAACTTTCTGCAGAGATACAGATAAGGATTAAGACAAAAGAAGTAGCAACATACTTATCTAATTCTTTTAAAGTCCGAAAGCCACTCTCTGCACATAATCAGGGCGCCTTTTGGTGGGCATCCGAAGCAGTCCTGTGATTTGTAGCTCTGTTACTGCTCTGCAAAACTCGGCTCTTCAATCCTCATGTTTAGGACTACTTATATCAAACAATGTATTAATAACTTGGCAGATAATGTAGTAATTAAGATCAGAGGCAAAGGATACTGTATTGATGCATCAGTTTTGGTTCGAGCTTCTTTTGAGTCTTTCCGTTTTTTAGGTGATGGGGACATTCTCAATTTTTTCTTGGCTTTTAAAGGTGGATTTGAAATGACTGCCATGAAGGAGTGAAACCATTCATGAACATTGATGAGATCACCATGTTCTTGAACCAGCGTGTACCTACACCAAGCGGATGAAAAGTTTAACCAGCTGGCAATCGAACTTTTTGTGGAATAGTTATACATATGTCACAGAACTATGGTGGAACAGCAATGAAAAATCAAGCCTTACTGATCCAATGAAGGCATACGGAGTGAAATGAGAATTGTAACACTTAAAATAAAAAGAAATGATCCAATGAAGGCAAACTAGTTGAAAAGATGAAATGTCAGCCAGAAAAGGCATGTGCACTTACATTATAGAGGTATCATGCATCGATGGAACTAGAACACCATCATTCTTGCTGCAGCAAGAACACTTGAGGAGTTTTCTTGACTCCAACAGGTCAGCTTGGATTCTTCTTCTAGGATCTCCAATCAAAGCCTGATACGATAAAAGAAGAATGTCATCAAACTATAGTTGCATGCAATACCAAAACTTCAAACATCATTTTACACACTATTACGCTATTGGCAATCATATAGTATAAATAATGCAAAGCACAGCTTATACTCTGAAGTTTATTCAATTTTATAGAGTCCCGTGTAATTTTATCTTTCCTGTTACAGGCTTTCCATACCCCCACCCCCTCTTCTACAGAATTTCAGGAATCACTTATCTAAATGCTTAAACAAAATATAGCTATCCTTAAAACTGAGATCACTCAAATTATTTAAAAAGTATGCATTGAAGTCCTGACAAACCTTATCCAAAATTTTATGAAGGCATAAGACTTTAGACACTTTTGGGACGACACAAGTTTTAATGCATGATTGGTATAGTAGAAGAGAGATATAAAGAAAAAGGTATTGGAGTATTGTTACTGGAAAATGGGCCCAACTCATTAGAGAGAGAAAAGTTACCAAAAATAAAAGCGGATTATTTTATGGGACGGACCAAAATGGAAAGAGTGTCTATTTTCATTGACGGATGGAGTAATATAAATTAGCTTAATGAACAAATATAAGGAACTCTGCATTCATTGGCAAGACAATGCAGAAAGCTCGATAAAATTACAGAATGGAAGATGAACCAGAATACTTAACTGTATTGAGATTGTCTACATTATCAAAAAAGATTATTTCTTGAAGAGGTATACTCTCAATGCTCTGAATATATTCCCTGTGAAATCAAACAGAAAAAGTTGGAAAATAATGGAAACGGAAATAAAGTATAAAGATCAGATAGAAGCTATCAGTCTGATTTTTCAGTAACTTTCGTACCAACCTATTGAGTGTAATTAGTTTGAAAATATTCATATCTAATGTAAACCATTACATGTGACGTCGCAAAGCATAATGCACGATGCTTATATTTGAGATTACACAAGGTAAAAAGCTACTCTGTTACTACTTTTCATTAAGATCAAGCTATTTGGCTCATCATTGAAATCACACATGTCCACCACTCATGACTACACTGTTCTTGAGTTTTGTATTGCACTTGAAACTCAGTTGCAATGATACAAAAAATAAAAATACCACATGATTCGTGTTCGTTTACAGTTCTATTAGAGGTTTAGGATATACATAGACTTAGAACTGGTACCTGAACATAGATTGTAGGAATGAGGCAACTTTTTCATTGATTGTGGAATTATTTGTCTTGTCATTTTTGTAAGTCCTGGCTGCAGGTCTCCTGATAAAAAACAGCAACGAGGTTGATTAGTTCTATTAAACTATGACCTGTGTCCTATATGCTTCAATATACCAAACTTTTAGGATATCAATGAAGCATTTAGTCACAGACCAACTTGTGTCAAGTAGGTTGGCCATATATTTAGCTATAATACCAATTTCACCCAATGAACAACCTGAAGACGCATTGATGAAGTCTAAATGTCACCATTACGTGGAAGAGCAAATGTTAGGTCACAAATGATCTGATAGCCTCAATAACTTTTACTTTTTTCGTTTTATGCAAGTCCATGTCAAGAGGGTACAAAAGAGTTAACCAGATCATATCATTAAGTTATAAAAAGGCATTGAGAAATACTTAGATTCCTTTCGCAAATCATGTCTTGACTGCTTGACCTCCAATGTTATTTGGGATTGTAGCTCCTTTACTTTTTCATGAATCTGGAAAGATCAATGTTAAAGTGGGGATCAGATACATATTTGCCACTATATGGGTAAATCATCAATCTGGAATCAACTGAAGTAAAATTAATAACATAAAAGGGGGGAAATATGCATTCTGTATGTAAAGCAGCATCAGGGAAGACATGAAGCCAATAGAGCAAACTGTAAGACCAGTTATAACTTATAATCAGTTGAAACAAAAACTTTTTTTAAAAACTAACAATTTACACCATAGGAGCTATTAGAAATGGGCCACTCACCCCTTAAAAGGCCTCATAAGGGGGAGGGTTATCCACACTTATATAGATTAGATGGGATCTTCACCAAGTCGATATGGGACAGAATTTAGAGAATTTAACACGCCCTCACGTGTGGGCCGGAAAGGACATCGGTCTTCCATCACGTGGGTAGGCAATGCAAGAGAAACCATCATCGATGTGGGCCGGAAAGAACATCGGTCTTCCACTCGTGAGGTAGATAAGAGATAAAGAGAAAACCATCATAGACTTGGGCCCGCTCTGATACCATATTAGAAATGGGCCACTCACCCCTTAAAAGGCCTCATAAGGGGGAGGGTTATCCACACTTATATAGATTAGATTGGATCTTCACCAAGTCGATGTGGGACAGAATTTAGAGAATTTAACAGGAGCATTTATGTCCTCTTCTACTGCAGCTCCATACAATCTCTTCAGGATTGAAATCTTAAACACTAAGCATTCATAATATAGTATACCAGCCGGCAACCCTGAGAAAGATAAACCATACCTCTTCAATGCCTCTAGTAAGCATTTCCCACCTGTCCAGTATTTTGCACAGCTCCATAGCTGACAAATCCCTGCACAAACCAAAGCCACACTGTTTGTTTCCTTTTTTGAGGAAATGAGAGGGACGTGACATGTGTTAATATTACTATGATTCCTTATGGATATCCATGGCTTCTAATATTAGAAGTGCAGAAAAGTAAACCATTTCCAATACATTATTGTACAAATAATTCAATCTAATTGTAGGTTATGCACGTGCAAGGAGAATGAGTGGCAATATGAAATCCTTTTCACAAAATAAGTGAAAATATGAAATTGTTACCTCAACATCTGAAATGCCCGAACAACGTAACCTTTATCTTGTAAGCAGCCAGGTGATTGGTTATCATGCACTGAGGTTGTATAATCTTTTTCCACTAAATTAAGATCATTAGCACCAAAATTCTGCAGCTTAAGCTTGAGCATCTCGCAGTATAAATCTAAAAGGGAGATTTTGTGGTATCTTCCAACTTCATACAGGCACTGCAACATATGATTATCAAAAGTACTAAATCATCTCTTTGGTTAGTTTCTGTATGTGACTACATGACGTTTTCAGAAAACTATTCAACACAGAACGCGCTAGTAAGTCTAGATGTTCAGGAATGTAGTAGAACCTACGAAGGAGATAAGTATGAGGGTCCCATATTACTGCAGAAATAATGTGGTCTCCAGGAAAGATAAATCAAATTACCAAGAAAAAACAGAACATAAAAGATCATAGCATTTCCCCATCAAATATACAGTCACTGTATATAACAAAAACTAGAAGGGGGTTTTACTATAAGCTGAAGGCAATAATCAAGATTTCCAGAGAAAACTACATTCCACTTGAAAACTTATAGAATTTTGTGATTTTTCATTTGAATTCTTACCATAACTAAAGAGCTCCAAAGCTGATGTAGTCTTTTCAATTCAGACAAAGCAGAGACCCAATCAATACAGTTGCCTCTTGTCTCGCAAAACCTATCATAGATTTGGTAAAGCATCATCGGAAACCTATGTAACTCAATATTAACATGTTTATTAAAATAAAATACGTTTATTGATTGAGAACCTTTGTAAGGATGGAAGTTCAAGAGCTCGCTTCATAGCAGGTTCTCTGAGTAAATTATTTTCCCCGTCCAATCCCTGAAATATTAAATAATGTGTATCTGGTTGGAGCAGACTTTTCCTTAACTATAAAATCAGATATTTATAAAGGAATTAAGAGAGAAAAAAGAGACATTGAAGTGTTTTAATCACAGTTAAAGAACTTTACAAAACATGGAAGCATTCCCTACTAATTATATTCTAGGGCAAATTCCAAGAGAAAACCCTGATGTAGTGCGGAAAACAGAATCCATGTAATGAAGACATAATCATATATGATGAAAGTTTCATTTCTAAATCACTTTAATTTGCTACCCTGAGATTTGAGAATTAAATCTCAAACTTCAAGAAGAACAAAGAAGTTTAACAGATCACAAACAAATCAGTTAGGTTAATCTTGCCTCAGTGCCTTCTTCATTAACTAGTTTCCTTAGAACGAAGCTTAAAGGTTCAGAGAAGACCTGCTGTGCTGTAGCAATCTGGAAACAGTTGTTACAAACAATAGTTATGCGAAGTGAAGTTGTGAAATAGGATAAGCTGATTAATCGATACAAAGATAGAGCAAAAATAACTAAGCCTGTTACTAACCCTTAGAGCTTTAACAAATAAGGTTAGTGTTCCATCATGTCTTAAGAAGTAGTTTCTTAGGAAAGTTGATACATGTTTCCCAATATTGACGCTCTGAAAACTTCTGAGGAGAACAGCCTCAATGACAGCATCCATCCTTTCTGCTGGGGTTCCCAAATTGAACTCGCAAACGGATAGATACAAGCATGCACTTGAGCACAGAATGTTCCTTAGAGCATCAACACTTGTTGCAACTCCTAGTACCAATATTATTGGGACCTTTATTACCCATTCCCTGTCAATAGCAAGGTTTTTTCATTTGCAGGTAAGAGGATATGGAAGCCTCAAATCAGCACTTACAAGAGCATATGAAATAATGAGTGAAATAACTATAGGCATATTGTGGATGGTAGTTAGCAAAAAGGATAGTCTGTCGTTTGGCTCGTGCCTTCTTCAAGGGTGCTTGATCCATAAAGTTATAGAACATTCATATGCCAACAACTACAATTTTTATTGCTTTAGTCCTAAAAGATGAATGATTAGTCCTCATTTCATAATTTAAGAACTATTACTAGGTACACTGAGAACAGCCATATCATGATCAATGGGGAATGCTTTCTGACGGTCTTACGGAAATATATACTCATAACTGAATCTACGATTACAGAACCATTCATGTAGAGAGTTCATGGATAAGGAATCAAAGCTAATCATGGAATGGCTAGGTTGACTGATGTAACTATTCTATAGTATGCTGTCCAATAACCAACAGAAGATGATATCACAGGGTAGGAAAGAAAATTTGTACTCACAAGTAAATAAACCTAGTGTATGTATGATTAGAAGAAACTAAAAATTCAATCAACACTGTGAGGATGTCACATTTAGAAGCAAAAAACTGTTATACCTCAGCATTAAGATGAAATCGTTCAATACAGAACTGCTGCATCTTTCCACATCATCAATTATAACAATTAGCGGTTTGTCATAGTTCTCTTGTTCATTATACCATGATGCCAGAATGGACATCTCAGGTGCCTAATAAAGAAAAAAGAAAGCATGAACAATTGTGAGCTCTATAAACAATTTCACATGACATAAAAACACCCCCCCCCCTCCCGAGTAAATTAAGGCAAAAAGTTGGCTGACATGCTTACATCAATGCCGGCCAATAGGAACTGTCTTAGCAAAGTTTTAAGACAACCGCCAACTCCATTCTTGGCAGAGAAGTCAATCGATGTAAGATTTGCTACTAAACATCCACTCGATCTCAAATGTGCACCAAGGTCATCAAATGTCGATATGTCATCAACGGACTCCACATTTTCTGCAAATCCCTTTGATTTAGACACCAAGAAGATATTTTGATAAAACGGGGTGGATTAATTCGGTTAAATAAATATCATCAATTTTGCAGGAAGCGGGAATTACTTGTAAAAAGCAATGCGGTGAAGATTTGTGCGCCAATAGGAACGTTATTTGGAATAGGATACATAGAAGTGGCTGTAGTGAAGTCAGGAGTTCGGCAGGCGTGAATTGCATCGAAGGAGGCGTGAACCCACTTATCAATTCCATCAAACACGGTAGTGTTGAGATTTTTCAAGACGTCCTGAAATTAAAAGTGCAAAGTTGAGAATATCTGGGCAATTAATAAGGTAGGGATGCTACAGGTAGAGAGGAAAACCTTAATAATGAATTCAGTGTTGGACCATAGGAGTTTAAAGGTCTCAAATCGCGAGTTGTCGTTGTATTCTTGGGCAGAAGCATCGGAAGCTTTGGGCGAGAGGTCGATTCTCCGTCGGGTTTTAGAGGAGGGTTTCCGCGAAGAGGCTTTGTGGAGAAGGAAGAAAGGCTGCAGAGGAGGCGCGAATTCAATCAATTTGTTTCTACCAATCATCAGCGAAATAGTATAATTAACAGGAAAACATACCTGGAGATCAGTATTGGTGGTGGAAATAGACGGCGATGTCTCTGGATCGGCTGACGGCGCCATTCTGATCGCCGACGGGAAATGGGCAGGGTTTGGAAACCGCTTTCTTTGGCGGGAAATGACAAGGGTGAGAATTAGTAACCACAACCCTACCTCCACTAATTTAAACTTAACTGCTAAATCATCAATATATCAAGAATTTGTAATATTGTGCTACAATATCATAAACAAATTTATAATTTATAATATAAAATACTAGATATTCTTATACTTAATACAATTCGACTCTATTTACTTTTATTATAAAATATTGTAATAAGTGAAAAAAAATCATATCCTTAGATTTTAAAAAAATACTATACACAACCAAATATATGAAAATTTGTGTTTTGACCGTCCCTAAACATTAAATTCTTTTTGCAATATATTCACAAAATAAAATCCTTTTTTATTTATTGACATTGCCCTATAACGTAGTAATGTCTTGGATATTAATTAATTTATTTATTATAAGCACATAGTAGTTTCTCCAATTACAATTCACTTAATCACTTCTAACACAGGTCTTAAGGTGAGACATAGTTTTTATTCATAATAAATTCAACTATTTTTTTTATCAAAACTCATGTGAAATTGGTCTAGGTTTATTGTTTATAATGGATGGAGTCGAATTAACCTTTAATTTATTCATTAGAGCGATCAATTAAATGCGGCAATGTGGTGAGTTGGACCTTGTACTTATTTGAGTAACATAGCATTTTACTAAAGTTATGCGAAAGTATTGTAAAAAGGTTCCAATAATCCCATATGAATTATCAAGGACTTAGAGCATCATCAACCATGCTATTGCCAAAGAGTATGGATGTAGGCCTAGACCTACTTTTATTAAATTTTTACTCTATACTCTTCCCTAAAAGCACAACACCCACATTTATACTTTTCCATAAGAGTATACTCAAGGTCTCACCATTCCATTATTTAATTTAAATACTTCAATTACTAAAAACATTTCTACAATATAAAAATACATTAAAAAAACTCGAACTACTATTACAAATTAAAAAATATAAAAATTACATAATTAAATCCTAAAAATTAAAAATTACAAACATAAAATCCTAAAAAATAAAAATTACAAACTTAAAATCCTAAAAAATAAAAATTACATAATTAAAATCCTACAAATTAAAAATTACATAATTAAAGGCTAAAAAATACTCTCGTGGAAGACTAGTTCTCTGGTCCTATCCCACTGTTTGTCGGAGACCTCGTATCATTGCCCGATGTGCTTCAAGTTGCTCGGGAGACATGTGAGACGTCTCGGCCATATTGAGTTGAGCCAAAAGGGTCCATAACGAGTTGGTGGGGGGGTTGAGGTGGCACAGCGGGTGCGGGAGCGGCACGACGGAGGTTGGCTAACTACCTCATCCTCTTCGTCGTCGGATAGGGATACCGACCTCGACCGTTTGCTGGAGGAGCTGGAGGAGGATGATACGCTTCCCTTATACTTCGGATGCCCACGCACCTCCTGCCAAGTGTTGAGGTACTTGAATGGTTTGTAATGTTGGGATTGGTAGGTCGCCAAGGCGGCACTGATGATGTCGAGTCGCTCCTGCCGCTCCCCGCCAAGCGCTCTTCCTAGAGGTAATACCCCCTGAAACTTTTGGATTTCTTCGTTGGCTCTAAAGATGGCATTGCGCACCATACTCTCATTGCGCTCGATGTTTCCATCAGGTCGGTTTTCATTGTACCGGCGAGAGACGCGGAACCAAAACCTATCCCCGCTTTGGTTCGTGCCAACCTCCGGATCTTCGGAGATTGCCAAATAGGCTTTGAATATCTGATCCATCTCCCCCGTAGTGTACGGGGTGCGAACGTGAGTGTCACCGGCACGACCCTGAACACGAACACTACGAGGAGTAGGAATAGGAGGAGTTTGAGTGCCGCCGCTCCCTCCCGATCCTTGTTTGGGAGCCCACCCTTATCGCCCATCGGGGGCATCTTGGTCGTCCACCGGGTAAGGCCGATAGCCACTCCGAATTTGAGAACTTTGGGTTTGAGGAGGGGCCGAGAATTGCGTTTTCGGACTAGGGAATGGTGTTGAGCAGAACCATTCGTGGTTCCAACCGCGGGAGTCGGAGGGGTGATCGTCGGAGCCGGACATTTTTTTTGTAAGAGTGAAAGATTGAGAATTTAGATGAGATTTGTGTAGCGTGGTGAGAAATTTTTTGTGTGGAAATGAGGGTATTTATAGATGAAAATGTGAATTTTGGGGAAAAAATTGAAAAATAAATTAAAAGTGGTGAGAAAATGGATATAATTTATTGGGAAGTGAGAAAATATATATTTTTTAGTTTAAAAACGATTGTTTAATTAAATTCGAATTTTAAAAAAAATAAAATAAAATGCGAACGGCTATGCCGTTGGCCAATCCCGTCGCGCCACGTCGCCCTACTCAGCGGCATGGACATGCTCGATGCATCGAGCAGCGCCGTGCCGTCTGCAAGAGTACATCGGCGGACAACACAATGTCGCGCCAGCGGCACGGATGCTGTCCTTCAGAGAAAGCATCGATGCGGATGCTCTTAAGGGCGACAGCTTTGATTTGCCATTTTTTGTGATTTGAAATGTGGTCAAATCAACATTGGGCTGTATGAACCTTCATGCTAGTTACCATACCATTCACATCAGGGCTCAGGCCCATAACTAATTATGCAAGATCACATTTTCTAATTTCAACTTAACACGCACCACCAACTCTCTTTATAATTGAAAGCTGTCAACAAAAAAGGAGTGAGTGTATCCCACCAAAAAGAGCTCATGTTTGTTTTTCGTAAGAAAGTAAATCCAAATGGGTGAAATAGAAAACTTTATTACTTTGATGCATAAAGCACTATATTTAGTGCTAAAGTGGGAAAGAGGAGAAACCATAAACAAAAAAAAAGAAAAAGAAAAAAGACGGCACTATTTTTAAAATAAGTGCCAAAGTAGCGCACAAAATATTTGAACACACTAAATAAAAGCCGAGTCCTCAACTGTAGGAAGAGCTTCGGAATGATCCCAAAGCTTTGACCGCTCCTGCCCTCAACACGAACTGGTGGTAGATCGCAGCAATGGCTGCCCCCACAAACGGTCCCACCCAGAATATCCACTGGTCGTCCCATGCCTCGTCTTTGCCGTAAATCACCGCCGCTCCGAAGCTCCGGGCAGGGTTGATGCCCGTGCCAGTGACCGGGATTGTGGCCAAGTGAACCATGAACACCGCGAATCCAATTGGAAGTGGCGCCAAAACCTACAACAATTAGAGTTTAAATTAATTATGATTAGCTTAAATTAGAGTTTATTAAAATAAATTGAATTAGGAAGATAGTGATGTCCATACAGGGACATGGGAGTCTCTGGCATTTCTCTTGGGGTCAGTGGCGGAGAAGACGGTGTAGACGAGAACGAATGTGCCGATGATCTCAGCGGCCACGCCGGTGCCGGTGCTGTAGCCGTCGCTGAGCTGGTTGGCGCCGCCGCCGTACTGGACGTAGTAGGACTTCTGGAAAGCCTTGACGAGGCCACAGCCGCAGATGGCTCCCAAGCACTGCGCCACAATGTAGAGCACGGCCCGAACCAACGACACCTTCCGGGCCAGGAGCAGCCCGAATGTGACGGCCGGGTTGATGTGGCCCCCTGAAATGCCAGCGGTGCAGTAGACGAGGACGAAGATCATGCCGCCGAAGGCCCAGGCGATGCCCAGGATGCCCACGCCGCCGCACTGGTCGGCGGCGCTCTGGCTCTTGTAGCCGATGACGGTGAGGACGGTGACGTAGAGGAAGAGGAGGGTGGCGATGAATTCGGCGATGGCGGCTCTGTACAGTGACCATTTGCCCAGCTCCTCCATGTCGATAAGCGGCGCCGGAGGCGGGTCTTGGTAGTCCTTGGCGCCGTAGTCGTGGCCGCCGACCTCTACATCCTTGGTCATCTTTCTTGATTTCTCTTAATTTGGTAAACAGATGAAATGATTATTTGTTGATGATGAGAGTGATTGGGATTTGGGGCTATTTATACGAGGGCAACTCAACTCATAAGAGCTGGAATGATTGATTGGATTGAATTTCGCCGCCCCATTTTGTCATTTTAATCTCACTCGACCCTACCACTCATCATCAACAACCTAGCCTTTGTTTCTTTTTTTTTATTTATCATTATTAAAAATAAAGTGGTAAACATGCGAAATGCATCATCCAACTAGGGCTGAGGAAAAATACCGAAATACCGAAATACCGAAATACTGGTCTTATCGTACCGAAAAAATACCAAAATACCAAATTTTCGGTATACCGTGATTTTCGGTACGGTATGATACCTTACTGAAATATTTCGGTAAGGTAAAGGTATAAATTTTTTTATACCGCGGTATACCGCGACATACTGAAATTCGGTATATACCGTAATTTGAGGTATATACCGTAAAATATGAATATAATAACATATAAAGTATTTTATATTTTTTTAAATTATAAAATTTATTGTGAAATATAATATAATATGAATAAAATATACTATTATTTAATACCCCGTATATTATTTAAATTACTATAAAATATAAATAGAATTCTAAAAACTCAAATATTCAATTTTCATTGATATTGAAAGTAAGGTATACCACAAAAGTATGGTATACCGAACTTTGGTATGGCATACCGAAAATGAGGTACGATATCAGTATGAAAATTCTCCATACCGAAAATAAGGTATACCGAAGTTCGGTATACCGAAAATTTTGGTAAGATAAAGGTATGATTTTTTCGCATACCGAATTTACGGTAAGGTATACGGTATGGTGGTTTCGGTAAGGTATACCGTACCTACCCACCCCTACATCCAACAGCACTGGAAATTAATAATAATTGTCGTCCAACATAATTTCCACTAATTTTAAACAAATCTCTCGCTCTACATACACTTAAACGTAAAATAATTTATAATCTCGATAAATTAGTTTAATGGGATGTGCCGAATATTACTTTTAAATGTATAGTGAAAGTGTTATGTTTTTCTATTATTTGAGCAGATGGACATTCCGCTTGAAAGGCTTCTGAATTTGTAGCATTAGTCCATTCGTTATTGGTGAAAATTAACAAATGAAATGAATATAATTCCTAAAAGTATAAGGGCACCCGCAATGGGGCGCACGATGGCACACCCTATGGCGTCCATCGTCCTCGGGCGCGGACGATGCCCCCATTGTCGGTGCCCGCCATCGTCCGTGCCCTTCGTCCGCGGCCGATCCATAGGGCGCGCCCTATGTCGCGGACGATGGCCTATCGTCCGCGCCATCGTCCGCGCCATTGTGGGATCGGCGGACGATGACGCGGACGATGACACCCGTTTTCGATTTTTTGTATAAATACCCCTACCCCACCTTCATTTCTAACTTTTCATTTCACGATTTCACTCTCGAAACTCGAATTTTTATTATTACTACGAAATGGATTCAAGTCCCAAGAGTCCGATGTTTGGGGAGGCTCGTTGGCTGGGTACAGAACCGGATGAATATCGACCGTTCGACGACAACACGCAGTACGATCCCGAATTCAGCACGGAATCGTACGGTTTGGATGACATGGAGCCGTCTCCAAACCGACCCGTCGCCCCCTCCCGCCGCACCGCCGCCGCCCCTTCCGCCCCCGCCAAAAAGAAGCGGGCCCGGCACCGCGCGCAGAAGTTGCCACCTCCGGGAAATTGTGAAGAGTACGCCCCCAGCCGTACGAACTACCAGCCGGATGAATCCCTCATATTGGCGAGGTGTTGGGTAGACATATCGGAGGACCCGATATTCGCGAACAATCAGAGGCAGCAGGCGTACTGAGAGCGCATCGCCGAGCGCTACAATGCGGCGAAGCCGCCGAGCGCGTACAAGCGGCAACAGGAGCAGCTACGCAAGCACTGGGACCAGTTGAAGAAGCAAATCAACCTGTTCTCGTCGGAGTACGAGAAGTGCGCGAGGGCCCAGGGGAGCGGCGAGAGCTTGAGCGACGTGCGCTCCAAAGCGCTGCTGTCGTACCAGTCCCTGTACAGCGAGTTCAGGCACGAGGCCATCGGAGCGCTCTTGAGGGACAAGCAGAAGTTCCAAGGCGGGATTCTGCACACCGGGGCGTCAAAGAGAACGAAGAACACCGAAGCTGGTGGTTATACGAGCGGTGAAAGCGGAACTCGTTCGGTGGACCTCAACCGGCCGTACGAGGACATTGAGAGTTCCGGCACACCGATCTCCTCCATGCGTCCCATAGGCGTCAAGGCTGCGAAGGCCAAGGGGAAGGTGGTGGCGACATCATCCTCGACCGCCGCCGACCCATCGCCGATCGAGGTCCCGCTCCCGACCCCGCACTCGTCGACCGCCACGTACGAGAAGTTGGCAACAGCCTTGATGGTGAGGACGTTGTTGCAGACGCACAAAATGCTCAAGAAGTGTACAGACCCCGCCGAAGCTGAATATCTCCGGGGGTTGATCGATGAGCTGCGCCGGAAGTTGGGAATTGCGTAGATTTTAGCCAACTCAAAACGTGTAACTTTTGTTTAATGAATGTAATCTTCGCCGGTTTTTAGTTAATCGTTGTGTTTTTTAATTTAGTTTGCATTACATTTTTAAAACATTTACATTAATTAACAAAACAATAATATAATATTTAAATTAATAACATATAGGGCACGCCTTAGGGCGCCCCATTGCAGGTGGGGGTAGGAGGATAAAACTGATGACGTGGCGCGCCATAGGGCACCCCATTGCTAATGGCCTAAATGGCTGACATTAATCTTGTACAAATAGATTTGCCAACATAATTTCGAATTCGATAAAATATCATCAATCAATCAAGAAAACAAAATCAAGGGAACACGAACAATCAAAACATATGTTACATGTGTATAACAAAAAACCGATTGAAAGTTACAATGAATATTGAGCCTGAGGGCATATCAAAGTAGTACACATGTTCCTAACACAGAACCGACCATGAATTAAGATGGGAAAAATGGAAGAATGGAGAGCGTCGTCGTCAGCACCACCGCCCCTTGGCCCACCACTATCATCCCAACCACTAGATTCCCGCCACCTCACTCCAACAATCATTTAAGCTAAACAACAAATAAAATAGCCAATCAACTCATCCTAAAACAGCCCATGCAAATACCTAATATCCGCTGTTTAACTGCCACGTTTCGATAGGATAGTGGAACTGTACTCTCTCTAATGCGTTTAAACTTTTTCTATTTTTATTTTATACATGTGGTCTACCTTATTTCGTCGGTCCGCGTCGGCGTCGGCGTCGGCGGTAGTAAAATACTCCAATCCTCCGACTTTGGCACCACATAACATAAATGACATTTCCATCTTGTGTATGCCAAACTAAATGAAGCCGTATTCCACTTCGTTTATTTATCATTAAAGTTATTGGTATCGATAAAATGCAACCTCTCAATATTGAATAAACTTTAAATTATGATCTGGATACTTAAAAAATATCAACAGATAATAAAATAGCAGTAACAAGATATGTAAAAACAATATCAACACAGCCGACCATTGACACAGTGTTGACATTTTTTGCTACTATTATTTTGTCATCTGTTGACGTTTTCTAATGGTTCAAATCATAGTTTGGAGTTTGTACAATATTTAAAGCTTGCATTTTTATCTTATAAACATAGATACTTTTTTACTTCAGTTTATTTTATAAAAATTTTCTATTTTTATTTTTAATAGTAGCTTTTGTCCTTATAATGAAGTGAGCTTCATTATTTTTATTAACATTTAAGAATGCTAATTTTTTTTATCGCTCTCTTACTTTATCAATTGTATATTAAAATTTGTGTTAGTCCAAAAGTAAAAGGGTGTAATTATTATATTAGTATAAAGATAAATAATCACTCATTTCCTTCCACCTTAATTGAGGCTTTTTGTTTTTTCATAGAAATTAAGAAATGAGTTGTAAATGATAAGTGAATATTAGAATAAGTAGGAAAGTAAGATAGAGTTAAGAGAAAGAATAAAATTTTCAAACAATGAAACGACTCAACTACCTTGAAACGATACAAAAAGTAATACGACTCAACTACCGCGACACAGAGGGAGTATAAAATAAGATTTGTAGTTGTAGGTCTTGTTTGGGATGATTAGAGCCGAGCTTGGGCTAGTTTTCTAATGGACCTAAGGCCTGGCCTGGGCTTGTATTTGAAAAATGACCTAATTGGGGCTCATTTCAACATAGATTTGGCCCGTTTTGATTATATTTCTTGCAAAATATGTTCTTAAATGTTGCACTCTCTCCGTCTCATAAGAATATGCACTATTTTCTTTTTAGTTCGTCACACAAGAACATGCATTTTCAAAATTTGATAACTATTTTCTCCCTAATGAAGTGGGACCCATTCTCCACTAATAATACTTTAACTACTTTTTCTTTCTACTTATCTCTTACTTTAGCAACGCTGTCCGAGCAACGACAGTGATTAGGTGACTCTGCCTAGTAACCCTGAAGTTATTGTTTGAATATCATAATTGTGTTTTGAATAAGCTAAAGTAGTGAAATTTTATCCATGTAATTCCTTGTTTTCACTATTTTCTCATCAATTTGATCTTCAGTTTTGTTTAATTATTTTTGTTTACTTACTTAATCACTTTAATTAGTTCAATATCCAACCAAACTTTGTTTTTTCAAATAGTGTATGAAGCTGAGTATTTGGTAAACAGTGTGTGAAACTATTCCCTGTGTTGGATACCATGTGTTTACTCTTAGCTATACTGTTTATGTGTTGTATACTTGGAGATTGTTGTAGTGATAATAAATTGTGCATTAAACACTAAATTGTTTCATTTCAAAAGGAGTTCACAACACTATTCTATTCTTTACCCTCTTCTCAATTGGTTGAATGGTTCTCTAAGAATCTTCAATTGTTATTGAAACGACGTTGTTTACCGCTCTGACTCTGCACGCACTTTTGCAAGTTCGCCATGCATCACTAATTCTATGTTACATGCCAATCATAAACTCATCCTAACTTGTTCGCTCATCTCTTGTACTCGTCGCTCAACCTCGTGAGTGCTAATGTCAGTTGAGCCCGCAACTGCAGAGGTGGATGAGCTGGTAGCAAAAGGAAAATATATACTCATTGCTTGTCCAACACCAGGGATCTGCTTTCTCTTTTTCAAAGCGAAGATGACATCATAATCAAGATCTTCAAACCCATAAACTCGTAATGCTCCAGTCTCTGCATAACTTGCTCCTTCAAGCAAACAAACATATAATTCATTCGTCCCAACTAATATGACACATTCCATTTTTAGAAACAATAAATCCTTTTATCTCTCCAACCAATATTATCAACCATTTTTTTTCTCTAATTAAAATATTCAACTCCATTTCTCACTATTTAATACTGCCTCTGTTCCACTCAAGAATGACCACATTCTTGAGTGGCACGAGATTTTAATAAGGAGAGATTTTTTTGCGAATATAGAAAGTGGACATCTTAAATGAGACAAACTAAAAAATAAAGGTGAAAATCTTGAGTGAGACAGAGCGAGTACTTACAACCTTTTTTTCTCTCATTAATTAAACACTTTAACCAACAACTCTAAAAATCTGCCAACTAAGAACTGTGTCATTTTAACCAGAAGAGAGGGAATATATATAAATTAAGTTATCTATATTACCATACCCAGTGTAAGAAACAAACTTTTAAGCAAATTAAAATGAAATTATTTCACTTTCCACAACGTGCTACAACGTGCTGCGAACACATCTCATTAAGTCTTTTCTAATTAGCATGTGAGTCTTATTAAAGAGTTCACAGAATGTAGGGTGCTTACCCTTATTCTCTTTTATCTACAAACATTATTAAAAAGGAGTTAGCATTATTTAATGATGTAAATAAGTTAAACTAGAAAATACAATTTTAACTATTTTTTCCGTTGTCTCTACAAATGAAACACAATTGTTGTTGTATGTTCCAGGGGCCGTCTCCTGGCATTGCTTGCGGTTTTCAGAGTATCTTTTGGAAGCCTCAATATGATCAAGCGTCATTCATGCATTGGAGTAATCATTTCACAAATCATCGGTGAAATAGGCCGATTTCTTTTTCTTCTTCTTGAAATTATAGAAATAATTACCATATCTAATTCTATATTTCTATCAAAAGCAATCTTGTAGAAGTTTTGATCATCAACCTCTATGTTAGCATGTTTATGCAAAATAAAAACAATGATTGCCAGTTTATCCAAAGTGTTTATGCATATAAGCTGTTCAAACCATTTCGACGCTTTCAAGTGTATCTAATATTCTAGAGTTTATAAGGTCATAGCCATAATAGAAATATATCCAGGTATTACATCTTCTTCCTACACCAGTTATTATTATTGAGAAACCTATAATGATAATCAAACAAAGTGGTTTTTCATCCATGCTTCAGGGAGAAAGCTTGTGAGTCTTTCATGCAATACGGACACGCACAACGTCCAGATGTTCAAGTGTAACTAATATTCTAGAGTTTATAAGGTCATAGCCATAATAGAAATATATCCAAGTATTACATCTTCTTCCTACTCCAGTTATTATTATTGAGAAACCTATAATGATAATCAAACCAAGTGGTTTTTCATCCATGCTTCAGGGAGAAAGCTTTTGAGTCTTTCATGCAATACGGACACGCACAACGTCCAGATGTGCTCCATCCCGATAACATTGAATATGCGAGGAAGTCGATAATAGTCCACATTAATGTTGCGCACAATTGAAAGTTTTGTTTTCTTAATATATTATATGCTGGAATTCCTTCAACCCATAAATCAGTGAGCTCGGCAATCATGGGTTCTAGAAATACATCAATATTATATTTTGGATTCTTCGGATCAGGCACAATCACATTGAGTTCCCGATTGTCCCCACTCATCGTACACCATATGTTGGTATTGATTGTTAGGGTTTGTATACTAGAAATCACCTTTCGAGTGATTGAATACTGTAAAACTCTAAAAATTATTTTCCAATGAATGCAACAGATTATTTTTGTCTTAATGTTGTTATGTTTTTCATTTAATGGATGTTTAATGCATATTTAAATGTATAAGTCAACATAACAAAGTCTAAGTCTTTGTTTTAGCAGACCGGGCTGCGCTCAATTTAAGGTACACGGTCAGTTCTGAACAAAGAAAAATAAGAATTTCACAACCTAGATAGGCCTAGACTACCTATTGTGAAAGGTTGCAAAGTCAGTCCGATTATTTCTAAGCCTTATTGAAATATGATGACATTGGTGTGGTATAGCACTGAATGGATTTACAGCAAGATGAGTCTTTATGTTATCTACTGAAAGACAAGGTCTTGATAATTAATTTCTTAATCAATGTATATTAGTATTGAGCATACGATATTGAGTATCTACTACTTTGACTTACCAAAGATGCGGGTTTTTTGTCACCCAACGATCCAGGTATATTGGGTAGTGGTGATCATTATCTGGCGGTGCTAGGATTGCTATTATATTGAATCGCGCGCGATGAGAGTCTCGTTTGATAACATCCACAAGAGGAGCTCGAAACAAGGTTTTATTATTTGGAACCTAGCTAGTTGGAGTTTGATTACTCTATGAATAATAAATAAGAGTTTCTTGCTAAGTCCACTCTTGGAGATTAAAATATGTTAATTAATTAAGTCCGTAGCAGACATTAATTAATTAATGGATGTTTCTATCTTAAGTGCGGGAAATGAATTAAACAAATTAAAGGAAACCCGGAACACTTGTAATTTCGGATTTGGAAAGGCAGTGCAATATTACTTCTGTAGTGGCTGCTTGTAATATTCCAATATAAGCTTGTATTAAATTGTGGGTTCAATTTAATTAGTAAAAAGCTAATTGGGTGAGGCCATGTCCAAATTCTTCCATAGATCCCTGACTGGGCCCAATATGTGACTTAATATAAATAGGAGAATAAATGAGACAGAAAATACAATTATTCTCATTAAAATTTTCGTCCCTTCCCTTTTGAGAGAGAGAGTTCAAAAATTACTCCTTCCGTGAGTAGAGTTCTGTCTTCGTTATTCGAGTCCTAGTATTCTGGTGAGATTTGCCCACACAAATATCAGTACACAGTCCGGGACACCAGTCAGAAGATCCGAGGTTGAGTTCTGAAGATCTTCACGTGGAAAAGACGCAAGCCATCTTCGATTCTTTGGAGAATCAACAAGGTAAATTGGCTGACTCCGTAGTATGCATGTTTTAGGATTTATTTGTTCTAAAGCATGATTTAAATTCAAGTTACGAGCATGATACATGTGATAATTGCGCGAATAGAATTTGTCTAAGTAATCTGCTAAATAGATCAAATTCATGTGATCGTTTTTATTCATGCACGCTTCCGCTGCCAACCCCTTCAATTGGTATCAGAGCCAGTCTTTGGCGTTGATTATTTAGATTTAAATTTTGCGAAATTCATGTATGCATGTATTATTTGATTGCGAAGCATGTTCTTGGTGTTTTGTTTAATTTATTATGCATGATGAACTCAAGAACTATCGAATCAAAGAACTTGAATTACTAGACCGTACGAGACGTGCGATCCATCGGCGCTCGCATCGAGATGGATTGCACCACGCACGATCGTTAAATAGGGTTTTCGATTGAGTGGGAGCCGAGGGATCGCGATTACGGGGCGACGCGCAGTCGAGCGTGGGCTCGAGCGCGACGCCTGCCGAGACCGCAACCCCGAGGCGGCCCCCGCACCAAGACCGATGTGAAGGCTGGCACGGAGTGGTGGTTCGTCCGAGAACCACCGAGACACCAGGCGCCGAGAGCTGGAACCCTAAGCGGAAGGAAGGGCTGGTCGAAGCTTGCCGAGAGCGGGCGCGCCACCGTGCGCGCCGCTGGCCGAGAGCTCGCGCCACCCCGACGGCTCGGATGGCCAAGACGGGCGTCGAGACGCTGGCCGAGAGGCGCGCGCCGCCGCGTGCGCGTCTGGCCGAGAAGCGTCGACACCCGACGGATCAACGCGCTGAGACGGTCAGGGCGCACCTGGCCGAGAGGAGCGGCACCGACGTGCGCGTTCCTGGCCGAGAGAATGCAACACTCGACGAGCCAGGCGGCCGAGACACTAGCACGCCACCTGCGTGCCACGGCCGAGAGGTCGTTCATCGTTCGTGCGAACCTCGTGCGATGAGATAATGATGAAGGATTATTTTAATGATTATTTAATTATTTTATTAAAAGATATCATTAAAATATTATTATTTAATGAAAATAAAATCTTTTTGGAAGATTTACCTAGATTTTATGAATATTTTTATTATTTTCTATATCTATGGAAATAAATAATATTATTTTGATTCCCAAATGATATGGATGAGAATAATTTAATAGTTTCCTAATATTTATATATCTAAGATCCTAATAAGGATAGATATGCATAAATACATTAAATAATAAAATATCTCTTCCTAATCTTGAACAAGGAAATAATTTGAATTTATTTTTCATGTCTTATTAAGGATTAAATAATTTGTTTATTTTAGATATACCTTATAGTAGACATGAATAAGAATTAAATTCTAGAATAATAGTTTCCTAAATGAAGATAACAACACAAGTATAAAAGATTTAATTATCCAGTATATTAAATACCAACAGAATTTAATTAAGCCTTAATCTGCCTCAAGGCTAAGGATAATTGAATAAAAACCATAACCCAAAATATCTAAGCTGTAATTACGAACTCAACGTTTGTATATGGTCTCCACCAATTGGTCTGTAATTTATGAAGCTGTTTTCAATATTATTGTCACCTGCACTGTGGGGACAATAATCCTAAGAAATAGCGAGTTCATAAGGCGGACTTCTCAAATATAAATAGTATGAACTAGAATGTGGTTTCCAATATTATCGCCACCTGCACTGTGGGGACAATAATCCTAAGAAACTACGAGATTCAGAAGTTTACACATATTTTATGGGATAGCTTGATCTTGTTAGCAGCGCATGTGCATTGTTATGGGAGTGTGTTGTAGAAATGAGATTCTGTAATGCTAAATTCGATGGTCTTGCTTAGGCAACATTAGGGGGCCATGCCACACTTGTGGTCTCTGGACTATTCGTCGATGATTGTGACCAGTAAAATTGTAAGATATTAATGCGTATTGACCTCCTCTAGAGGATATAAAATTTTAATTTTACTGTTGTAAGATTTTGAAAAGTTTTATGGTTAATCTAATCAAACTTCTTACATAAATTTATGACAAATGGTAAATATTCTGTTTTGAAGTGCAAATCAAATCGTCAATATGTCGTTCAATCCTCTTTCTGCAATACTTAAAGAAAACAAAGTCGAGGGCCAAAATTACATAGAATGGAAGCAAAATTTGGACATCGTTCTCACAGCAGAAGAGTACAACTTTGTGCTCACAACCCCGCGACTTCCACTGCCGCCAGCCAACGCAGCGGCAGGAGTCAGAGATGCACACAGACGGTGGCATAAGGCGAATGAGATGGCTAAGTGTTATATGTTGGCATCTATGTCATCAGTACTCAAGCATCAGCATTCAGCCATGGAAACAGCCGCCGAGATCATGCAGAATCTCAAGAATCTTTTTGGTACTCAGAATCGAATGGCTAAGTCTCAAGCCTTTCGGAGTATCATGTCGAATTCTATGAAGGAAGGCTCGTCTGTGAGGGACCATGTCCTCGAGATGATGGGCCACCTCAACCAGATTGAGGTCTTGGGAGGGATGATCGATCCCGAGTCCCAAGTGACCATTATCCTTCAGAGTCTTCCCCCTAGCTTCCAGCACTTCAAACTCAACTTCGAGATGAACAAAAGGAACTACACCTTGGCGGAGCTGTTGACTGAACTTCAGTCGGCAGAGGATCTTATGATTCAAGCTAAGGCGGCCATTATGACTTCGGCGCCTCGTTCCTTTGGCTCCAAGCCTAGCGCAGGAAAAAGGCAGGCACCGAACTCAGGACCGGCCAAGATAACTAAGGGAAAGAAGAAGAAGATGGCAAACAAGAAACCCACGGGGAAGTGTTTCAAGTGTGGAGAAAAGGAGCATTGGAAGCCACACTGTCCTAAAAAGGGCAAGGCTATAGGTATGCACCAAGCTTTAGTAGTCGAGTCATGTTTGGCTTCGAAGTCTACTTGCACTTGGGTTATAGACACAGGAGCTACTGATCATATTTGTTTTGATCCTGACTTAATGCACGTGACAAGACGGCTACGTGATCGTGAGATCGAAGTCCAGCTAGGCGACACTACAAAAGTGGCGGCCGTTGCAGTGGGAGACGTTTATTTGCGTTTTAGTAGTGATAGATTTTTGATTTTGAAGAATGTTTTGTTGATACCTTCTTTTAGAAGAAATTTAATTTCAGTTTCTAAATTAGTTTTTGATGGATATTCGATTTCTTTTAATGACAACTGCGTTATTAAGAAAGATGGCTCTTATATCTGTCGTGGTATCATGGAAAACAATCTGTATACAATCACATCTATACAGTTTAATAATCACAAATCAGAACTCAATACAACATCGAAAATTTCAAAGAAACGAAAAGAACCTTCAAGTTCAATGAACGAAACGTACTTATGGCACCTTAGACTTGGTCATGCCAATGAAAGGAGGATCCATTCTCTTGTTCAACAAGATCTTATTAAAGGTCTAGAGGAGGAACCTTTACATAAGTGTGAGTCATGCTTAGAAGACAAGATGACCAAAAGGCCTTTTCAGGCTAAGGGCAATAGGGCCAAGGAAGTACTTGAGCTCGTTCATTCCGATGCGTGTGGACCAATGTCTACTGAAGCAAGAGGTGGTTTTCGATACTTCATCACATTCATTGATGACTTCTCGAAAATTAGATACGTCTATTTGATGACCCACAAGTCAGAGTCCTTTAGCAAATTCAAAGAATTTAAGGCTCAAGTGGAAAGGCATCATGGTAAGAGTATCAAATGCCTGCGATCTGATCATGGAGGCGAATACCTTAGTGCCGAGTTTTTGGACTACTTATCGGAGTCGGAAATCCAATCCCAATTGACTGCGCCGGGCACGCCCCAGCAGAACGGCGTGGCTGAAAGAAGGAACAGGACCTTGTTAAACATGGTCCGATCGATGATGAGTTATGCACGACTACCTATTTCGTTTTGGGGATATGCCTTGCTTTCTGCAAGCCATATATTAGACAATTTACCATCAAAATCTGTACCTACTACTCCTTTTGAGTTGTGGACTGGGCGCAAGCCCAATCTAGCACATCTCAAGATTTGTGGTTGCCCGGCTCATGTATTTGAAAAGGATCCAACTAAGCTGGGATCTAGGACGGAGGTATGTATGTTTATAGGATACCCCAAAGGGATGAAAAGTTATGAATTATTTAGTCTCCGAGATAAGAAAGTTATTGTGAGCACTCACGCCACGTTCTTAGAGGAAAACTATGTAATGAATCATAAACCCAGCAGTGAAGTGGCTCTTGAAGAGCTAACTTCTGTCACAAGTTCCGTTAACCAAGAACAAGTACCAAGTGTACAAACAATTCCCGAAACTTCAACATCTACACCAAGAATTGTAGAGTCGCGCCGCAGTGGGAGGGTCTCACATGAGCCCGACAGATACATTGATTTGGGGGAATCCATGGATCACTCCTCGGACAGCAATGTATTAGATCCCTGGAACTTTGCGGAGGCGCTGGCATATGTCGATCATTGCGAATGAGTAAAAGCAATGGATTCGGAACTACAATCTATTATAGACAAAGACGTCTACGATTTGTCCGTCCTACCCGAAGGCTGTACTGCCATTGGGAGCAAGTGGATATATAAACGTAAACGTGGACCCGATGGACGAGTTAAAGTCTTCAAGGCAAGACTAGTGGCTAAGGGGTATACCCAAAAGGAAGGTGTCGATTACGACGAGACTTTCTCCCCAGTGGCCATGCTCAAATCGATCCGGATACTGTTGTCTATAGCAGCTTACATGGATTGGGATGTATGGCAGATGAACGTTAAGACTGCGTTTCTAAATGGCAGTCTTGAGGAGACCATCTACATGGAACAACCCGAAGGATATGCCATAGAGGGCAAAGAACACATGGTTTGGAAGCTTAAGAAGGCCATTTATGGCCTTAAGCAAGTATCTTGATCGTGGAACCAGTGTTTCGATCAAACTGTTCGCACGTTTGGATTCGAAAAATGCCCAAATGAAAGCTACGTGTATAAGAAGGTTGAAAAGGGGAATGTAGTGTTCATAGTATTATATGTAGATGACATTCTTCTAATTGGAAACAATAAAAAGATGTTGTCATCAGTCCGAACATGGTTATCAAACCAGTTCGAGATGAAGGATATGGGAGACGCGGGACACATCCCCGGGATCAAGGTTCTTCGGAATCGAGAAAAGAAGATGTTTTGCTTATCTCAAGAATCTTACATCGACACAGTACTTAGTCGTTTTAGCATGCAGGAAGCCAAGAAAGGTTTCTTACCTTTTAGACATTGCATCCATCTATCTCAAGAGATGTGCCCTAAAACGCCGTCTGAGATTGTCACGACCGCCCATACAAGGGTACCACAACGCGGCGATCGTGACCGACATGCATGGATAACAATTAAAAAAAAAGAACATCTTGATTAACTTAAAGGAAGAAAAACAACTTAGTTTAAAGAGTTTAAAGTTAAATTTTTTTTTTTAAAAGACATAAGGTAAAATACTTTTAAAAAGGACAACGGGAAAAATTAGACTTAAGAAATACATCAACTAACTAAAGTTGAACAAATACTTAACTTAAATCTCGAAGAATAAAATTTTCAAAAGACAACGTAAACACTAGTTTAAAACTCATCACCACCAAACATGTTCACACACAAAACATAAAGGAAAGATTAAGTCTTGAGTCATAGTTCAAGTTATAGCAGCGGAAAATACGGTTCAAGGAGAGTCAAGGACGACGCCTATGTATGACGACACAACGCATCCTAAGTACCTAAGCCAGCTCAACATCCACCGCAACATCCCGCTCAACCTGCACATGAGAAAATAATATGCAGGGCTGAGTACTTGTTGTACTCAATGGGCTCATGCCGAAAACATTTTAATAAGTTATGTCATCCATACCAGTGATCTCGAGTTTTATGTAGTAAGAAAATATCACGAGAAACACAAAAATATTCAAGTCTGGCCAGACAATTTATCTCCCCACTTTTCACATCAATCCACCAATCACAATCACAGTGCGACGATAGTGTGGCCACACTATTCGCCCACGAGACCGGCCGACTTGCAAGGAAGGCTCGCGATCCCACAAGTGTACACAGCCCGATAGGGTTTACGGCCCTACTCGGACCCGAATTCGTTTCACAACACAGCCATATAGCCTAACGGAGTAAACTCATACGAACTAGGCATCAGGCACACAATCTCATAACAAAAACAACATGGCATGACATAACAGTTAAACCACCCTTATATCTCCACATAATATTTTTCGAAAAAGTAAAGAGGTTTGAAAAGAAAGCCCACCTCGTTCGCTTAGCAATTCACAACCCAACTTAGCAACTCTCGATCCTCGAGTTCACGAATACACAACACCCTTGTCAACGACAACATAAGTCAGCCTCACACTTCAACATATTACTATGCATGTCCTATCGTCTCTCTCTCATCGTCTTTCTCAATCCCCCAACCCCAACATACGTCAAAAAGGTGTAAAGACACACGTATCGCATTACAACTTATCACAAGTGCTTACACCATTTAGACACGTTTCTTGGACATACATGCATCATACAATACTTTTAAACTTGAAAATAAGAGTTATTTTAACAAGGCAGAAAACTGGCAGAACTGCGCGACCGTTTTGTAAAAATTACTATAAATTCACCCGACCTCAAAAGAAGCTAAATTTTGGTCACAATACAGACGAAACATTCAAGTTCATACATGAAAATTTTCACACCGAAATCACGTAATTTAGTCAGTCATATCACATATTAAACTCTCTGGTCGTAACATACAATTTCCGACAGTATTGCGCAGTTCATTTGAAAAATTCACCATAAATTCATCCGATGCCCAAAAAGGCTGAAAATTTAACACAACTCAGAAGACACTTCAAATTTTCATACAGTTCAAGAATCACATCAATCGGAGGTCATTTGGTCAGTCAAAAAGAAAACGAAACATTCATGGCGAGAACTCTCGTTTCTGGTAGATTTGCGCATTCAACTTCAAAAATTTATTAAAAATTCATTTTTGGATAAAACAGGCTGAAATTCACACGAGACACAGAAAACACCTTGAAGTTTACTCAGTAAAAATTTCATAGCAAAATTCGTTCGTTTGTTGGGTCAAATACAGATCATAAGTCACTAGTCGTGCATCACAGATTTCTGGTTCAAGTTCGAAAATATGGTTTTTAAACTTCCACAACACAACCACCGATTTTTCATGCTCGAAAACACATAATCATGCTTACACATTCCTCATACACATATTTGCATAAAACTCATATTTTTCACCAATTAATTCAATCCAACACACATGATTTCAATCAACAACGCAAAACCAAACAAGTTCTTACGAAACACACTTTCCCTCCCGTTAAAACTTGCGATCTATCGAACCTACACCCTCTACATGCATGTAGGACTCAAGACATGGTCAAAACGGATAGGATGATAAGAAGTGAGCAATATACCTTCTTTGACACAAAATGAATCGGTAGAAACGATGGATGAAGCGATTCATCGGAGACTCTCGAAAATAACTTCAGCGGATTGCAAGAACACGAGTTGGATGGAGGATTTTTGGAGATGGGAGAGTGGGGGAGATGAAAAAAAAAACGTGTGGGGGAAGGAGAGAAGAGAGGGGACGATTTTTTTGAGGTGAATGGGGGCTAGGGTTTGATTATTTGCTATTTATTTGTTAGGTTTAAAATCCCACGCATAAGGAATTAATTAAATTGGGGGAGATATATAAAAAAATAAAATTCCCACAATCAAAATAAAAAGTAGGCGTGTGGTTTGAAGGTGGGGAAGTCAAAATTTTGCTGATTTAATTACAAGGAAATATAGCAATATTTACTTGGAGAGAATATTCATAAATTAGGAAATAAAGGTGAATATTCCATAAACAAGGGAACAAAAATAAGTTAAATCTCCAAGTAGGAAATAATAGTGTAGTGGACGAAAATTTGAGGGGGAAAGCACAAGGAAATTATTAAATCCCCAGTTAAATAGAATAGGATTTAAATTAGGTAATTTCTTTATAGGAAAAGGGCTCCCATAAAATTAGGAAACAAATAAAATATTCTCCAAAATTTATTGGAGGGGGCCGAAAAATTAGGCTCAAGTAGCCAAGGCAAAAATCCCAACTCTCTATTTATTTTGGGGTGAAGAAATAAAATATAACATGATTTAATTGGATTAAATTCAAAAGAAGAGAGTCAATAAAGCACCAATTAAATCAAATGAAAAATAATCCAATCTCCTATTGGAGATTTTCAAAATTCCCAAGGATAAAAGGATGGAGTTCGAATTTCATGTAGTGTAATTTAAGGTCCATTGGTTTGGATTTAATTTGGAATAATGTCCCAAAACAATTAATTAAATCCACAAAAAGAAGTACTATTTCAATAATTACAGAGGACCGAATTTTTCAATGAATTGACTTGAGAAAGAATAAATGCATGATCCTATTAATTATTTCCCCTCATTGGAAAAAAATATAAAAACTCAAGCTCATCATTCACATTAACCACGACAATTTATTTCACGCAACTCACTTAATCACATAGAAACAAAAGTTTCATAAATTCCAATAACGTATTAAAAGAGTCACAAAAGTTTAGGATGTTACAGAGATACAAGCAATGAGAAGGATTCCATACGCTTCGGCAGTTGGAAGTCTCATGTATGCTATGCTTTGTACAAGGCCTGATATTTGCTTTGTTGTTGGCATGGTGGCAAGATATCAGTCGAATCCGGGCCAAGGACATTGGACTGCCGTAAATAACATACTCAAGTACCTTAAATGGACTAAGGACTATCCTCTAGTTTACAATGCAGTCGAGCTCTGTCCTTTGGGATATTCTGATTCAGACTTTCAAGCTGATCAGGACTCGAGAAAATCTACTTCAGGATATGTGTTCACCTTAGGAGGTGGAGCCGTAATTTGGAAGATTGTGAAGCAGAAATGCATCGCGGACTCGACCATGGAAGCCGAGTATGTGGCCGCTTCGGATGCTGCAAAAGAGGCAGTATGGCTTAAGAACTTCCTTATGGATTTAGGTGTGGTTACGAATCTGCCCAAGAGCATCACGGTTTATTGTGACAATTCTGGTGCTGTGGCAAATTCGAAGGAACCGAGAGCTCACACAGCGAGCAAACACATAGAGCGGAAGTATCATATCATAAGAGATATAGTGCAGAGAGGAGACATACAAGTGGTCAAGATTGCGCCAGAGAACAACCTGACAGATCCTTTTAAAAAGGCATTGGCGGTGAAACCGTTCGAGAGCCACGTTGAAGGGATGGAAGTTCGACTCATTCAAGACCTCAACTCGCTTTCAGTATAAGTGGGAGAAATTTGACGTGTGCACTACTGTTTTATATACTCGAAAGCTGTTTTGAGTATAAGTGGGAGATTGTTAGGGTTTGTATACTAGAAATCACCTTTCGAGTGATTGAATACTGTAAAACTCTAAAAATTATTTTCCAATGAATGCAACATATTATTTTTGTCGTAATGTTGTTATGTTTTACATTTAATGGATGTTTAATGCATATTTAAATGTATAAGTCAACATAACAAAGTCTAAGTCTTTGTTTTAGTAGACCGGTTGTGGGTTGCGCCTAATTTAAGGTACGCGGTCAGTTCTAAACAAAGAAAAATAAGAATTTCACAACCTAGATAGGCCTAGACTACCTATTGTGAAAGGTTGCAATGTCAGTCCGATTATTTCTAAGCCTTATTGAAATATGATGATATTGGTGTGGTATAACACTGAATGGATCTAACACCAAGATGAGTCTTTATGATATCTACTGAAAGTCGAGGTCTTGATAATTAATTTCTTAATCAATGTACGTTAGTATTGAGCATACGATATTGAGCATCTACTACTTTGACTTACCAAAGGTGCGGGTTTTTTGTCACCCAACGATCCAGGTATATTGGGTAGTGGTGATCATTATCTGGCGGTGCTAGGATTGCTATTATATTGAATCGCGCGCGAGGAGAGTCTCGTTTGATAACATCCACAAGAGGAGCTCGAAACAAGGTTTTATTATTCGGAACCTAGCTAGTTGGAGTTTGATTACTCTATGAATAATAAATAAGAGTTTCTTGCTAAGTCCACTCTTGGAGATTAAAATATGTTAATTAATTAAGTCCGTAGCAGACATTAATTAATTAATGGATGTTTCTATCTTAAGCGCGGGAAATGAATTAAACAAATTAAAGGAAACCCGGAACACTTGTAATTTCGGATTTGTAAAGGCAGTGCAATATTACTTCTGTAGTGGCTGCTTGTAATATTCCAATATAAGCTTGTATTAAATTGTGGGTTCAATTTAATTAGTAAAAAGCTAATTGGGTGAGGCATGTCCAAATTCTTCCTTAGATCCCTGACTGGGCCCAATATGTGACTTAATATAAATAGTAGAATAAAGGAGACAGAAAGTACAATTATTCTCATTAAAATTTTCGTCCCCTCCCTTTTGAGAGAGAGAGAGTTCGAAAATTACTCATTCCGTGAGTAGAGTTCTGTCTTCGTTATTCGAGTCCTAGTATTCTGGTGAGATTTGCCCACACAAATATCAGTACACAGTCCGGGACACCAGTCAGAAGATCCGAGGTTGAGTTCTGAAGATCTTCACGTGGAGAAGACGCAAGCCATCTTCGATTCTTTGGAGAATCGACAAGGTAAGTTGGCTGACTCCGTAGTATGCATGTTTTAGGATTTATTTGTTCTAAAGCATGATTTAAATTCAAGTTAAGAGCATGATACATGTGATAATTGCGCGAATAGAATTTGTCTAAGTAATCTGCTAAATAGATCAAATTCATGTGATCATTTTTATTCATGCACGCTTCCGCTGCCAACTGATGGGGTACGTACTAAACAAGCCCAATAGCAGTGACGGCCCATCAGCCCAAAGCCCAAGGAAGAGTATCAGTTCGGCATTACCAAAGAGTTCGGCCCCAGCCTACAGCTCGGTAAAAGCCGACCAATCAAGCTCTACTCTCAGATCGGCAAAAGCTGCTCGGCAATAGTTCAGCAGTTCGGTCTCAGTTTTCAACCGAACTGGGAGATAGTGGACTCATGCAGAACCTCCACGACCTCCACTACACGATCTATTTAGTGGTGGACCCATGTAGGATCTCATGACCTCCACGACATCCACGATCTAATTAGTGATGATGTAAGCCACGACCTAATTAGTGATGATGTAAGCCACGACCTAGTTAGTGGTGATGCAAGCCACGATCTTAGTTCAATGTATAAATAGAACTTAGATCAGATAGACTAGGAGGAAAAAAAAGAGAAAGAAAGCTCTCTAGACATCAAATATCATATAGCAAGTCTGTATTTGTAAGCTGGTAAACCAGATCAAGCAATACAATCTTGCCCTCCTTTCTTCCCGTGGACGTAGATTTACCTCAGTAAATCGAACCACGTAATTCCTTGTGTCGTGATCTGTATTTATTACCTGCATTTACTACCATCAAAAATTCGCCCAACCATCACTGGCGCCGTCTGTGGGAAACAGAGAACCAAATCTGTGATAAAAGCGAGTTTTTGATCCTCTTCCACCAAAAAAATGCATACCAGATCACATAATACCCGTGCTTCCGTCCGTGATAACCATGAGGAAGCTAGTCCAGCCCGCAGATCTGGAAAACAGCCTCGGGAGAAATCTACTTCCAGTTCTCACGGAGAAGGAACAAGCCGCTCAAAGACTCATCGCACCGAGTCTTCCCAGCAGCCCGATTTGAACGAGGCTGTCAAGTTGTTTTTGGCCGAGAAGCAGGATGAATTCTTAACATTCCTGCAAACAGGCCAAAAGCCTGAGACGAAAACGGTGGATTCTCCCTCCTCATCCAGACATGAAAGTCACTACCGCAGTAGTGCCGTGTCTTCCAGGAAGAAGAATCCTCAACCCCGACATGTTCCTGTTCCTCCTCGGTACCGGAATCACAGGAGAACTCCATCTCCTCCATACCGAAGAGATGTCGGGTTCGCCATGTACGGAGCATTGAAGACTCCGTTCTCAGACGATATCACCCGAACTCCCTTGCCACAGAACTACCGAACTCCGTCAATGACTTATGACGGGTTAGTGAATCCTCATGACTTCCTGGGACGCTATCAGTATAACATGGCGAACCAGGGTCTCAATGAGGTCCATATGTGCAAGCTGTTTCCCGAGCTGCTTATCGGGAACGCAAGAAGGTGGTTCGATAGCCTCCCCAAAGGCAGCATTAGATCTTACCGAGATCTAATGGATGCTTTCCACAGGAGGTTCTTTCAGAAAGCGGAAGCCCGAATCACTTCGGCTCAGCTGCTTTCTATACGTCAAGGTCGTGACGAAAAGATCAGCGACTTTATGACGAGATTCCACAAGGAATGCCTACAAGTAGATGATCTCAATGATCTACTTGTCATTTCGGCATTCCAAAATGGAATCCTGCCCGGAGCTCTCTACAGAAAGCTCGTGGAATGCAGTCCGCAAACAGCTCAAGAAATGTGGGACATTGCGGACCAGTTTTCTCGTGCCGATGAGGCAGACCGTCGAAAACGGTCTTTAGACAGCTCATCTAGAGAAGACAAAAAGAAGCCCGATCATAGCGATCAGAGGCTTCCTCGCCGAACTCCTTCCCCACTAAAGGAGGGATAGCGGTCATCCGAGGTGATCAAAAAAGAGCGAGTGTTTGCAGATTGCGCTTAAAAGTGCCGAGCAATCAGATCGGCACCATCAAGCATAGCAATCACAGCAGCCGGAGTCAGAGGCAGGCGAAATGACCGAAGTCACACCGGAGCCGAACTCGATGGTGTACGGCACTGAAGCCGTGATTCCGGTTGAGATCGGCGTACCCAGTCCCCGAACTCTAAATTTCTCCTCAGAAATGAATGATGACGGACTGAGAGCCGAACTAGATCTGGCCGAAGAAAGAAGAGAATTGGCCTGCATAAAAGCAGCCAAGTACAAGGAGCAAGTAGCCCGGTATTATAACAAAAGGGTGAAAAAGCTGCAATTTCAAGTGGGAGATCTCGTCTTGAGAAACAACGAAGTAAGCCGAGCAGAAAAGCTGGGCAAACTCGAACCCACATGGGAAGGTCCATATCGGGTGTCAGAAGTCCTCGGCAAAGGGTCTTATAAATTGACTCACATGTCAGGAGAACAAGCACCCCGAACATGGTACATTTCCAACCTCAAGAAGTTCCATTTGTAAGAGACAGTCCGGTCAATCAGTCTTGTGTCTAGTTCGGTCCTAGGGGTATGTGCTTTCTTTGTTTTTTACTTGCGTTTTGTTTGTCTATGTGCGTTTTGTCTGTCTATGTGCGTGTCGTCTCTTACAAATGTTACTGAGGTATCTTGTTCTTCGAAGGCTGATCCCCTTTTTAGAACATATATAAGCCAACGATTGTGAGTCCAAGCTTCTAAGGAGGATACAAGACCACAATTCAGCTTAAGAAACAAGCAGTTCGTCTGAAACGAACTGCAACAAAGGGAAAGTCCGATCCACGCGATAAAACTCGCCGAATTAGGACAAGGGAAAGTCCGATCCACGCGATAAAACTCGCCGAATTAGGACAAGGGAAAGTCCGATCCACGCGATAAAACTCGCCAAATTAGGACACAAGCTTAGTCCGGTCAAAGAAATTTACTTCATAAGACCAAAGACGAGTCCGGTCAAAGAAGTTTACTTCATAAGACCAAAGACGAGTCCGGTCAAAGAAGTTTATTTCATAAGACCAAGGACCAAGTCCGGTCAAAGAAGTTTACTTCATAAGACCAAAGACGAGTCCGGTCAAAGAAGCTTACTTCATAAGACCGAGGACGAGTCCGGTCAAAGAAGTTTACTTCATAAGACCGAGGACGAGCACGATGAAATTTTTTCGCTGAGCTGTAAATACGCAGTGATAGAAGCGAAATGAAAATTTCATTTATTAAATCTTGTTCGACATATAATTCTGCTGCCCTACAAGAAGGCGTTACGCCATTACAAAGGACTATTCTACTGTCCCTGGTTGCTAAAGTTGAGCCATCTATTCACAAAATCCTCGTGAAGCCGAGTTCGGTCATTCCGGGCAGCTGAAGAATAAGCAGGTCGACGAGATGCTCTAATCGACCTACCGCCTCTTCCCTGAGCCCGGGAAGCTCTAGCACCTCGGCGGCGAAGAGTCTCTTCACGAAGCATTTGTTGATCTTGCTCACTCATAATCACAGCTCCTCTACGAACTTCAGTCCGTCCTTGTCTTGACGTTTCCGGTTGCTCCTGAGTCCGTTCTCGTCTTGACGTTTCCGGCTGTTCCTGAGTTCGTTGCTGACTTGGAGTAGGGTTTTGAGCAAGTGAATCAGGGGTTTGAGCTGGAGTGCGACCATCTGTTGGCGGGAAATGCCTAAGGAATCTCTCGATTGAGGGACGCCGGGAAAGAATGATGTCGTACCGAGAAGCCCAGCGCCGCAATGATTTCACGACTTGTTGGCAAGCCGAGCTCTCCAGCGCATTGTTCCTCCGGAGTACATGATATTCCTCCCACAGTTCGTCAACTCGTTCCTGAACGTCAGAGATGGTCATTCCCCCGCGCCTGCAGATGAAATCCTCATACGCAGTCCTCTCAGCGACGGCAGTGTTCAGCTCGGCCTCCAGATCTTTCTTTTCGGACTCTAAGTCCTTATTGTCGGCCTCCAGCTTCACTAAACAAGCCAAGAGTTCGTCATTCTTCATCTGGTCAGCTATGGCTTTTTTCTCAGCTTCGTCTAAAGCGGAAGAGTACAGCCGCTTCCAGTGAAGTACCTCTAGCTCCTTAAGAGTTAAGAATACAAAGCAGCCTATGTCAGTTCGGCATTTCAGTTTACTGAGCAGGTAGTAAACCACAACAGGAGTAAAAGAGAGTACGAAAAGCTATACGAAGACACAAGTGCAGAAAGAAGAATTTTTTCATTCATAAGAAAAATTTTTTTTACACAAGGAGGGCTTCAAGGCCATTTTACAAGAAGGAAGAAACTAAACAAAGAGAAGGGAGACGAAATCATACTCCGCCAGCTTCGTCTCCGGCTCCTCGGTGAAGTTCAGCTTCCTTCTCCTTGTCTGCCTCAGCTTCAGCCTCGGCCTCCTTGCTCCCCCCAGCCTGCTCGGTGCCCCCTTCACCGATCAGCAGCACCTCTTGCTCGGCCTGCCCGTCTCCGGTCTGCTGATCAAGCTGCTCGGTCTCACCCTCTCCGTGGAAAATTGGAGCGGGTGAAACTGGCCCTAAGGAGGCAAAGATAGCCTCCATATTCTCGTCCCGGTCAGCTCGGCAACTACGAACTCGGTCAGCAGAAAGCAGGACCGAGGACGAAGCAAGCTCCTCAAGGAGCGGCAGACTCTGGAGACGAGCTGCTATCTCTCGGCCGTACAGCGGCAGGACGACTTCGGGCCCCTGCTCGGCATTATCGGTCATCAGTTTCAGCAGATCACCGACAAAGGCCGAAAATTGATTGCTCAGAAAGAGTTTCTCCGCGAAAGCACGGAGAACCTCCCCTTGGGCCACCACGGCGGCAGCATCCCTCCGTTTCGTCTGCTCTCGCTGGATGACGAGCTGGTTTTTGGCAAACTGGGCTTCATCCTGGGCCGAGATCCTAGCAGCTCTGGCCTTCTCAAAGTCTGCCTTAGCCTGTTCGGCCTGGTGACGAGCAGCCGCCAACTTCCTCTGCATCTCAGCATAATCGTTG
The DNA here is from genome assembly GCF_004379255.2 of Salvia splendens. Lineage (NCBI taxonomy): Eukaryota > Viridiplantae > Streptophyta > Magnoliopsida > Lamiales > Lamiaceae > Salvia > Salvia splendens. The sequence goes on along the minus strand of NC_056032.1, from coordinate 35,452,836 downwards.
GACGCTTTGGAGAGTTCAACGGCGACGAGCTTGGAGAGCATATCGTTCCTCTGAAAATGGAAAAAGGAAAAAGTCAACCGAGGGGCCACAAAAAATACAGGAAAAAAGCAAGGCCAGAAAATCAAGAAGAGAATTCACCTCGGCAAAGTCCGTGGGCCATAAAAAGGGCTCACAGATATGTTCCGAAGGAGGCGCCAAGACCACGTCTTTCTCTGGCGCTCTTGGGGGTTTCTGAATCCTCCCCTTCCCCCTTGCCGAAGTCGACTCCGGCTTCTTTGGATCCGAAGAGGTCTTTTGCCTCTTCGGATTCTTCTCGGCATCAGACGCCGAGCTGCTGGTTTTCGGCCTCTCCGGTTCCTTAGATTCGGAGGATTTGCGACCGAGCTTGTTTAGCAAGTTCACTGCCAAAAAGTAAGAAAACAAGGTTAGTTTTCGTCGTCAAGGCAGTAATGCATAAAAAGAAATCCTCACCCTCAGTCTCTTCGTCCGAAGACGAGGAGTCGAACACGAAGTCGCCCTTGACGAGCTCAGACTCCGAGTACTGCTTCCTAATCATGGGAATCTTATTGAGCTCGGCCTCGAGCTCGTCCAACGGTTCTACCCGAGGATGAGGAATAACGGACTTCGGCCCTCTCCAGGAAAAGTCCGAAGCCGAAGTCCTATTATAAAAAAAGAAGCGATTTTGCCATTTCGGCCATTTGGTTTTACAAAAGGCTCTAAAGGGCTGTAAAGGGATCAAGTAAAACCAAGATCCCTTCCTCTTAAACTGGAAGAAATTAAGGATTGCCCTCAGAGACAGATCCTTATCTAGCCTACGCAGTTCGGCAGCAAAGGCCGATAAGTGCCTCCAAGAGTTCGGAGTCACCTGACCTAAAGGGAGTTGAAAAAAATCTAGCAGCTCTACAAAGGCAGGGGGAAGAGGGAAACGAAGCCCGCATTCCAAGCCGGCTTCATAAACGGTGGCGTAACCCTCCGGCGGCGAGTCAGCCCTATGAAGGTCGTCGGGAATCGCAACCTTCCCCCCAGGAAAAAAATATTTTTCGTGTAAGGATATCACAGTATCCTTACTCAAGATGCTGTGAAAATACTCTACGGTCTTCTCCCCGGATTCTTTCCGGCTAGAAGACCCCTTATCCCCTTTCCTACCGCTACCTGACTCAGAAGAAGAAGAAGAAGACATGGTTCTTACTCTTTGAAAGTCTGAAGAAATTCTGAAGAAATTCTCGAAAGCGGAAGGAAGTTTTTACGCAAAAGAGAGAGATTGCAGAAGAAGCAATAGCAAAAGTGTTCAACTGATGAAGAAAGGACGTATTTATCAGATTCGGAGAAGATTTCAAAATCATCGCACCGTTTCGAATCCCACCTTTTCAGGATTCAACGGCCGGATTTTACTGTCGCATTTAATGCAGTCACGCGCAAGGCACGTCCCCTGACGTCAGCCTTCCCCGTACCTTTATCCAGAATGCCGAAGTGACTCGCTTCGCCGAAGTGATTCACTTCGCTTTTCGGGGGGGGGTAGTGATGGGGTACGTACTAAACAAGCCCAATAGCAGTGACGGCCCATCATCCCAAAGCCCAAGGAAGAGTATCAGTTCGGCATTACCAAAGAGTTCGGCCCCAGCCTACAGCTCGGTAAAAGCCGACCAATCAAGCTCTACTCTCAGATTGGCAAAAGCTGCTCGGCAATAGTTCAGCAGTTCGGTCCCCAAGGAAGAGTATCAGTTCGGCATTACCAAAGAGTTCGGCCCCAGCCTACAGCTCGGTAAAAGCCGACCAATCAAGCTCTACTCTCAGATCGGCAAAAGCTGCTCGGCAATAGTTCAGCAGTTCGGTCTCAGTTTTCAACCGAACTGGGAGATAGTGGACTCATGCAGAACCTCCACGACCTCCACTACACGATCTATTTAGTGGTGGACCCATGTAGGATCTCATGACCTCCACGACATCCACGATCTAATTAGTGATGATGTAAGCCACGACCTAATTAGTGATGATGTAAGCCACGACCTAGTTAGTGGTGATGCAAGCCACGATCTTAGTTCAATGTATAAATAGAACTTAGATCAGATAGACTAGGAGGAAAAAAAAGAGAAAGAAAGCTCTCTAGACATCAAATATCATATAGCAAGTCTGTATTTGTAAGCTGGTAAACCAGATCAAGCAATACAATCTTGCCCTCCTTTCTTCCCGTGGACGTAGATTTACCTCAGTAAATCGAACCACGTAATTCCTTGTGTCGTGATCTGTATTTATTACCTGCATTTACTACCATCAAAAATTCGCCCAACCATCACCAACCCCTTCATGGATTCATTGGTGGATAAAAATGCATGGATTCTGTATGTCTTGAGTTGGACGCTGCTCCGACACCGCAATGAAATCTCCAATCAAAATAATTACGAGTAAACCCCTTCTTACAAGATGCTATTTCCCAGTGTGTATGAAGATATTTGTTAATTGTTATTATCAGAATATGCACATGAACATCTAATTTTTGATCCATCGACTCTACAGGGGTGTAGCACAACAAAATTTATAGACATATCTAAATCCGTCAACAAAATCCCGAGTGAATTCTCCGGTGGAAAGTTTTTTATTCATACATCCACTCTCTTCCCAAAATTATGTAATTTCACTATTCTATAATACTCCCTATGTCCTATAAAAGTTATCTCACTTTCCTTTTTAGTTTGTCCCACTAAAGATGTCTCATTTCCATTTTTAGAAAAAGTCCCACAATAATATAAATATTATATTTCTTCTTTCCACCTAACACACAAAACAAAACCTCCTAAAATCTCAAGTCGCCCCACAAGCGTGACATCTTTTATGGGAAATATATTAATATTTAAAGTAAGTTAAACCATAAATTTAACAAAATAGCTAACAAATAAAAGTTGTACCTTTATGGCTGACCACATGCAATGGACACTTCCAATTCGAAGAAATCGCCGGCAAGAAAAGATAAAAAAGAAATGGGAATGCTAGGAAATGAGAGAGATGAAACTGGATATGTGCAAATGAGTAAACGAGCACCCATATAATTGTGATAGGAAATTTTCGAGATCTTGCACTTGTTCTCGAAAATTTGCGAGCACCTCTACTGTGCTCGAAAAATTTTCAAGAACGATTTATCAATGCTTGGAAAAGTCCTGGCAATTTTTGAGCACCTTCGTGGTGCTTAGAACCGCACGGTAGTTTAAGAAATGCTCAGTGGTTTGTATATTGCTCGGAATGATGCGAGCACATATGCTCAGAAAAAAGTGTTTGGAAACAAGCGGTTTTTGTAGTGTAAATCCTAATACAAGATTTCTACTATTAGTTAAACATAATGTAATCGTTAATGACTCTCCAAAGATTCGAAGATGGCGCGATGTCTCCATCTGTTTCCTAGACTCTTTATTTGACCTTTATGTAGACAAAACTTATAAAATAATAATACTTCACATGTTTCATAAAAGATGTCTCACTTTCATTTTTATTTCCATTTTTCAAAAAAATCTTCTCCACACTAATATATAAAAATATGTTTTTTCTTTTCTTTTAACACACAAAGCAAAACTTTCTAAAATTTCATGTCATCCCACAAATGTGACAATTTTTTTTATGGGACGGGGGGGAGAGTATTGGACCTGGGTAGGAGAGAAACAAAACTTTAGCTCTTGAGAGTAGTTGAAATTCAAATTTCCAAAAAGGATTTTTCAAAAAAAATAGGTGTGTGGGATTAAGGTTTATCACTTATGTCTAGTCTCATATTTATAGAATTATTATAATTATAATGGGGCGGTTTTGATGTTTAAGTCGGGTCCACTAATTTATATCCTAGAACGTTATTTCATGAACTTATATTTGTAGCACTAGTAACAGTACGAGTTTAGTTGCTTAACAAAAGGAAATAGGAAAAATAAGTTAGATCTGGTATGCTTTTGGATTGAGTCCATAGGCTTAAGCCCAAGTGCATTATTAAGTTTGTTTAAGGCCCATTCGTAGTTTATCCGCAACACACAAAAGACCTTTTGGTGGCCTTCCTAATTCCCATTGTGACTGCCAATTTATAGATGTTAATTATGATTACCATCAAATTCAGGTACTTGTGAATTTGTGAATTGTGATAATGCCGAGTCCCTTTAAAAGTGTTATTATATAGTATTAGATGCAATAGGAACAAAAGCTTGATCACAACAACATTCACTCATGCAGCCAAATTTTGAACGAACATCTAATCCATGCACCCATTTCATACAAAAAGCTAGTTCGCTACAATGTGGCTCTGCTCAATTCTCAACTCACATTGAGTTTGCCTGATTTTTGGTGGTTATTATCAGAAGACGAAAGCCAATAGAACAATTTGTTTTTAGCTTGTAAAAGCACCTCAAAATCGTTAAATACCGATGCAAATGTTCTCAAAGAAATAAAGTGTTGGATACATACAAGAGGGCAAACGCAAACAAAAGCACCAAAAACTCGCCATGGAAAGGAATCAACAAAGAATACATCAAGCAATAACATATGCCCTTAATTTATAACCAAAAAAAGTGGAAAGAGAACAAAATTAGGGGGACGATGCTACTTCGTTTGCTGAGAAGGGATTTGATGAGACTCCTCCTCTGCAATGGTCTCCAGCCTAGGAGGGGTGGAGTGGCGGCGAGGAAGAACAATCAGCTGCGGCGCAACTTCAAACCTACAACTCAATAAGTTAACATGTTTGGCCATCGATCGCTTTAGGTTTTAGTCTTTCTGGAGATAAGGCAGGTAGTGTGAGTGTAGTTTAAGTCTTGAAGAGGGATTTATAGGAGACGAAGATGTCGGCAAAAGTTTGGTGGAATCACCACTTTGATTTCATTATTAAGCATGTGAAAAACGTGCTGCGCTAATAGCCACCATTTTTCTCACCCTCTAAATAGTGTTTTTGTACACGTCTACGCTCGTTTTGAATTTGGAATATTGGAAAAAGAATACATTCATTTCAAAGAGAAGAATTTTACGTGGACACTTTTATTATTATTAATATTATTTCATTTCGGATTTTTAAGGGGAAGGCATGGAGAAGAAATTTAAAATTTGGAAGGACAAATATTTATTAATGCTAGAAGACAAACAGAGCATCAGCAATGATCCGATGCTAACAACGTAAGAAATAAACACATATTCATGTCATGCGATTAAAAAAGAAAAACAGAATTACTGATCTAATAAGATTAAGATCTGGTTAGTAAGAAAATTGAAAAAGTATAATCACACTAAACATTATAATCACAGTGGCATGATTCCAAACATTAGAACATAAAATCTGCAGCGCTAGAGTATCACAAGGAGAATTGGTAGTTAAATAAAGACAGATTGTTTCAAATTATTTGTACTCATCAATTCATGCATTTTACTAAAAAACGAATGATCAAACAAAGAACAATCAATACACTAATGAAAACAGCGCTTATCAAAATTGAATTCAGGTCTCACTATATTGAAAAAAACCAGCTCCAAAAACTGTGAATATCCGTACCAATCACCCAATCGAGACAAAAATGGAAAGAAGAAAATCATAACAATATCCAAACAAAAACGAAAGCAGATCAATCGAGAGGAACCTCGACGTCTCCATCGGTGATCTCCTGCTGCAGATCCTTAGGATCCTTCCCGTCGACCGTACAGCCAACGGAGACGCAAGTCCCCAAAATCTCCTTCACGGTTCCACTCAAATCCTTGGCCATGGATCTAGAGCTCATGACCTTGGCAATCTCGATCACGTCGTCGAGGGAGATATTGCCGTTATGCTTAATGTTTTTGGTCTTCTTGCGGTCGCGCTCGGGCTCCTTGAGAGCTTTAATGACCAGCGCGGCGGCGGAGGGAACTACGGTTACCTTAGCCTGACGGTTCTGGACGGTAAGCTTAACGGTAACGCGGAGACCCTTCCAGTCCTTGGAAGTCTCCTTGGCGATGTCCTCACCGATCTTCTTCGGAGAGAGACCAAGGGGACCGATTTTGGGGGCGAGGGAAGAGGCTGCGCCGACTTCTCCTCCGGTCACCCTTACGTAGACGTCGACTATTTGGGAAGGGTCCAACTTGGGCGCCATTCTGACGGCTAGGGTTAATGGAAGAGGAGCGCTTAATTTAATGGGAGGGATTTCGATTATATGGAGTAATTGCTAGGGTTTTGCGTAGATGGGCTTCTTTTAGTTGCATTGGGCTTTCTCTAGCGACTCTTCTGGATCACGTTTTACTAATGGGCCTAGGGGTGTATTTGTTAACCACAAATATCCGTGGCATGACAATTGCGGATTTACTAATAGAGAGATGGAATATAGTTAGGCAGCCAGCCATATTGGAATTACATAAAGTCAATTTCGTGCTAAACTAGGTCAATAATAATGCAACGCATGAGTCTCTACTCATCCATTCCTGATTAATTTTATATCGTTAAACTATTACATCCATGGCACCTGAATTCTATATCTCTAGGCCCCGTTTGGTAGCTATGTTACGATTAGATAAGAGGATTAATCCGGGTTTATTTGTGCATTTGGTAGCTATGTTAATAAACTTAATAGCCCGTTCTGTATCTGGCCCGCACAAAGCCCATTAAAAAATCTATGTTTCAGTCACATATGTAACCACTCATTTTGGCATGTTACATATCAAGGATACCTAGTTAATTTTGCAAAATACATTTTTACCCATAATTTAAAATTTTAGATATAACTTTGGTAATAAAAATAAGCTCCAAAAGAAAAGGAAAAAAAGTTCATATTATTAAACTCACCTAAGTGTGATAATATTGTATTTTAATATTACAACAGTCATAATCAATATATTATACATGAGGCACGTTTAGTATATTATTATTTATAATTACTAATTAGCTAGGAATTGAAGATATTATCAATAAGAGCAATAACTAAGACAAATTTAATATAATTAATTATTGCTCATCTAATCAGGGTAAACTATGCAATCACGTAATAAAGGTAATTTGTATTATCAATTTTATGCTGGAGACATAATTAACGTGGGCTTAGATCTAATTATTTGAATTGTTGTAAAATGTGAAATTACAAAATTTCACATAAAAATAAATAACTATTGTAGGCCCAGAAATCATTAATTATATATAAGAGTAAGACTAGAGATAGGAAATATGCAAATATCTATGCTTGAATTTTAAATTTTAAACTAGTATTACACCGTGCTATGCACAGACATTTTGAAATATTGATTAGATTATAAACTAATTAAATAAAATTAGAAATAATATCACTATATGAAAATGGTAAACAAAAATTTAATAATATATAATAAATATAGATTAATAATAAATATGAGATAATTAATCACATATTATAATATTTTATTGTTAAATTAAAGATAAAGACATATTATATTTAAGAATTGAACAAGAGATGAATCACACATAAATTTTGAATTTTTTTTTATACACTACACTACCTATAGAATTAAACACACATAATTAAAGTTCTTTATTGAACAGATCCTCTCACTGTCTCACATCTTCTATAAAATATTAATTTAATAACGATATATTAGAATCAATCAAAACTAAAAATTAGGGCAACATAACCCATACTTATAGGAATTATTAGGGCAACATAAGGATTATTAAGTAATTACATAAATTAATGAGGATAATTTTGACAATTACAATTTTAATCCTTATTTGTGACTTGTTGAACCAAACACTTAAATAAGATAACTCACAATTATCTTAATCTATCAAACACTCAATATATATTTCTTAACTAATTGAAACTATGATAAGTATCATGAATTGTATCATGCCTAGTCGAAACATGACGTAACTACCAAACGGACCCCTATTTTACTACTAACTTACGTGATAAGTTAATCAATACGTGCATATACTTAACCCATCATTACTCCGAAGCAATTATTTTCTTACAATTAAATGTGGAATTCACAATTACTTTATTGGAAAATAAACATCATTCGCATACGGAATACCCAAAACCTCTCGTTACGGTCAATCTTGAGTTGTACTCCCTCCTGACTCACCTTGGATGGGATATTCCTTTTCCACACAAATGATTGTTTAGAAGTTAAATAAATAAAGAATAAAGTAGATAATAAAATAAGGGAGAAAAAATTATAAAATATGAGAGAGAATGAGATTTTTTACCAAAAAGAGAAGGAACAACTCAACTATCTTGGGACAGTCCAAAAAGAAATATGACTCGACACCAATGCATGACGGAGTGAGTATTAGTTTTGTCATTTGAGCTAGGTATAATTCTTTTGAAGGGCCATTAACTTTAATTGAAAATTAATCCATCCCGATTTCAGATTAAGTAAATTTGGAAAAACTGATCCTCAATTTTTTTTGGAACCTCTAATTAGTCCTCCTACTAATTAATAAGTTTTAAAAATTAAAATTTTATGAAATAAAAAGGCTAAAGAGTAATGTTTTCTCACTTTCTCGCCAAGCCATTATACAAACATTTTTAAGATAAAAAAATTAAGAGATTAAAATGATATATCATATATGGAGTACTACACTCTACGGCTCTACCAATATGATCACAATTCAAAATGAAAAAGTGAATAAATTAAATGTTTAAATAATTAGTGAACCAATGATGATCACAGCCATATTGTAATGGTTATATAATCTCTAAATGTTTGAAGATGCTACGTACGCAAGCATCGCCCTATCAGCATTTAGCGAAGTCAATCTTGCATGAAATCTTCCTAGTGATATGGTTAATAAGTGGGATTAGTTAATTATGTTAGATAATTGCTCCATTATTGTCATCAATCTGGGGGTGGAAATGTCTAATTTAGACACGTTAATCCCTAATCTTGCATCTCTTTTATGTTAGTCGACTCACATAGTATGTGTTTCATTTCAGCTACTTGACTTTGGAAATCAAAAGGCGAGACCTGCATATCAGTTTTAATGCAGTAATCAGTTGCTTACTCAAATTATTACCATGGAATTCTTGATTATTGAGTTATATTTATCATGTTTTTCTCTCTATTAGGTTGTTTTTAGTTTTTTAATTAGTTGTGTATGATAAGTCTATTATAAGCAGTTGGAATTGTCCTTGTTTAGACTTTCTAGCTCAATTAAATTTGTTTCCCACTTCTCGAAATATTATTGGTTGGTATACGACAAGCAGCCAAGCAGGGTCCATCCCATGAGGAATATGAAAATTGGCCTAATTAATTACATATTTATGATCTAGTGTTTACCACTACAGCAAGACATTTAAGAGTACTTAAATAAAATTTTGAGTAAAAATACTAGTGGGAAACCTTCATATTTGCATTTTCATAAATGTAAATATGAAAATGTGGGATTGCATTTTTTTAAAGTATTAAATCCCGTAATTACATGGAATATGGCCGCTAACGTTGATCGCATTGACTAAACTGAAGACTATGGTGACATATAGCTGGTTTTGGCTTGATTAGGAATTAATTAAATTAAAGTGTAAGAAAAAGATGGACATCAATAATTCGTAATATATACTTATAGTATATGATAAAAGTGAATCACGTGCTATGAGGTTATAATAATTGAGGGATAGACACAAAGACACGTACAAATATGATAACACAAACATGCATGCCCACCAACGCATTACCTCTATAATAAATACTGCTCATATCGATTATTTCAAATTATTTGAAATTATTTGAAATAGAGATACATATATGTGACTCATAAATTATTTGAAATTCAATCGATTACCTCTATAAAAAATAGTGCTCATATCTTAATTACTTTTATTTTTTCCAATTAAAATAGAATCTCCTTGCGTTTGTTTAAACCGCTACTTCTTATGTCCAAAAAGCAGTTATCTACTTATCATTTAATAGTAGCATACATTTGTGTTGGTTTGAACTTTGAATTGTATAAGTCGCTAGGGGTAAATTTAAAAAATGTAAAATAAAATGCCCATCTGAGTTGAAATGCACTTATAACCAACATGTCCAATTCAAAAAAAATATTGATATTTAAATTTGAAAAGTTAATCTTTGTTAGATGAAATACAAAATGTTCAAACTAAATATGGGCAGCTAAAAAAATAGTAGGACATCACAAATACTTACTGCCATAAACTTTGCCCACAGAACAAAATAAAGAGATATAAATAAAAGCTAAGAGATGAAGAGTCAAATGCCACAAAATCTGACAATAAACAAAATAAAAGAATACTACTACAAATTAAACACCAAATAAAGACAAGGTCAAGTAAATCGGCAAACCCACAACCAACCAAAACAAAGCAATCATAGACCTACGTAAAAGAGGATAAGAGAGTATTTTGGGTGCTATTAGAGGATGTTTACCAAATGTAGTACTTATATATAGATTAAAGTAATTTTTTATATTATGGAACGGAATGATGGAATAGATAGTTATTCATACTTTTATTCTACTACTAATTTGTTTCACACAACACAATAAATGAAGAAATAAAATGAAAATGTGAAGATATTATTGTCTTCGTTCCATTAATAACTTCATTTTATAATACCTTCATTCGTATTCCATTCTACTCCATATTATGAAATGTCCAAGTATTTAAGTTAAATGTAAAGCCTGTTTATAGATAATGCCTAATATTCCCTTTCTTCCAGTAATATGTAAAGTAACCACTCTAAATCAAAGATGCATTTAGATAATCACATATTTGTATGAAAAGTGAAAACATATGGATTAGTCCGTACTAGTTACGTAGCATATAGTATAAACGAAAAAGGAAATAATACCAAATCAAAATTTGACGGATACATACAAGAAGATGAGCATTTACTAATTACTCCATTTCATAGATTCGAGGAGTTTTAGCGTAATGACAAAAATATGAAACATATAACAACAATGGAAAGGAGAAAATCCTTGTACGCGACAACGACTCTTGCGTGATGTGTCATTACGACCACCTCACTTTCAGCATTTTAAATTATACCCATTAATCGTAATACGGATATAATTAAATATTTTAACAAAATTAGGCAAGACCGCCATGCCAATCCAACTCTACCCTATTCTAATACAGTATTAAATTACTCCTATTTCAGAAGGATTAGTATTTAATAGTATGAAGTATAATTATTTTTAAATCAATTAATGCTTATTACCCAATTATATACATGTACAATAATAATTATGTACATTTATCAACATCCATTAATTTAGTGTAAATTTCTGCACTATTGTGAATTATGGTGCACTGAATATAGGTCGAATTGATATAAGTATTGCAATATTTGAACAATTAGTCCACACAAGATTATGTTAGCATCTACTCCCTGACTAGACAAATATTTGGTCGAGTTGCCACTTGTATAACACTCCTTTAACCGATAAGCTTAACGTGAAAAAGGCAATTAATCATAATTATTTTTTACTATTAAAAACCAAAATGGATCGGACACCTCATGATTATATAGAAGATGCAAATTTCCGGCCTACACAAGTTTTGGTCAAATTTGAATCTCATCCATGTGTATTCAATAATGAAATTAAATAATTGCCCTCTTGTTATTTGTCTGAAATTGGATATAGCCACAGCTTATTTGTTTTATCTCTCCACTTCAATACCAACCACCAAATAGTTCTGAATGTCAGTTAAGTATTTTGTTTTGTTTGAGAATTTTTAACTTTTTAAAAAGAAAATGATATTACTTGTACTCGATATTTTATATAACACGATTTTTATAATACTGTAATCACAAAATTATCTTTTATTTCATATGCATGCAATTACATCACCCCCAAATTTTCGGCCAAATTTTTATAATGTTATAATTTTATTTTGGTAGTGATAAAATGTGTGTTCATGTACATAATTGGCCATTTTAGCAATTTTCATTAAAAGTTAATCATAAATATTAATTAATTTAAAATAAATTAATGCACCATAGTATTATATACTAACCCTTCTGCAATAATTTAGTAAAAGAACCAACTTTTATGTACATGGTGCATTTATCTTTTCTCATTTCATACTCATTAAAAATTTAAAATACCAAATCGAAAAAACGGTATGCCTTTTTACTAGACTTTAGAATGAAGATATATGGTGTGGTAAGTTCATGCATCGACATGATTGAGCTTTTGGCCTTTTGCGCAGATGGATGCCTCTCGTTTTTATTCATTTTGTCTTGTGAAACGTTTTCTTATAAATTTTGTTATTTCTTACAAGCTTTAAAGACAGAAAAGTTAAGGATAAAGGAAGGGTATGGTTGAACTAGAAGTAGGTGGGAAGAACACAGTTGCTGATCAATTATAACCTTAACCTTTATTTATCACATTGTACTTGTGATCAATGTATGTGATGCTTTGGTTTTTTTTGGTTTGTGTATGTGTGTGTACTACTTCTCCCATTTTTTGCTCTCCTTTTTATTTGTGGATTGAAGTTTCAAGATTAAATATAGGCTTGAAGTATGTAGTGTTTTTCAAAAAATATATTCTTGACTTGCACTTTCTTTTCAAGAACTATTTGACCTAGTCCGAAGATGAAATGACATATCTACTCCGTAAAATTCTTAAGTGACCCAAAACAATGACTCCGTTGCCGAAGTATGGTATGCAAGAAATAGTAATTAATGGATTAGTAATTTTGTGCCAAAGTTAAGGGTTTTTTTTAAAGAAAATGTAAGTTGGAAATAATTGGTAAAAACATTGAACGTTTGGGACACTAAATGGAATATTGAAGCTATAGATTTATGATAAGATTATAAATTTGAAAAAAGATATTGTTGTATATTGTTAAAGTGCTTTAAAGTTTTTTAATCGGTGAGGACAAAACACCATATTAATCTACATAATGGTGCTTTACATAATAGTATCACATCAACGTCAGTATAAAGTTTATTCTACTAATACGTATAGCTTATAAGGAAACACCTGTCAATTAAACAAAAACCCAAAAAAATAAAAGGCAATAACAAATTAATATACGTATCCCGTCAACACAGCTTTCATATTGAGTATACGATTTAAGCAACAAACTACAAATCCAATCCCAATTAAATAAGTAATTATCACCATCTGAAATTACAACTCACCTTCTAAAAAATTCAGCATTAAATAATTTTTACCATTTCTAACAATTCTCTTATTGGTAAGAAAAAGAATAGGTAATTATTAAAAAAGGCAGGCAGAATTATTGGCATAGCATAGCATAGCATAGCATAGCTTATCCAAAACAAACATTATATATAGTCGGACTATTACACCCAAACTCATCCCACCTACAATCACAAAGTCTTCTTCAGCAACCATTCTCAATTTCTAAATTTCAATGGCAGCAACAAAGAGCCACCGCTACCTCGGCGGGCTCTCCATGTCGGAGTTCGCCGATCAATTCGAATTCGACGAAGCCGACGTCTGGAGCGACAGCAACAGCGATCAAAGGGAGAGCAGAAAATCAATTACTTCCAACCCGCGCCCCTTTAAAAAGCCTCTGCCGAAAGCCGCGGCGGAACGGTCCCCGATCGGAGCGAAATCCCTCCCGGTGAACATTCCTGACTGGTCGAAGATCCTGAGGGGAGAGTACAGGGCACGCGCCGGTGAATGTACGGAGGAGGACGACGGAAATTACCAAATGCCCCCTCACGAGTATTTGGCGCGGACGAGAGCTGCGTCGCTGTCAGTTCACGAAGGGATCGGGCGGACTCTCAAGGGAAGGGATTTGAGCAGGGTCAGGAATGCCATTTGGAAACAGACCGGCTTCGAAGATTAGCAGCGATTCTCTGAGTTCTGTTTTTTTTTTGTTAGCTTTGATTTCAGAGGATTACTACTAGTCGTTAATCTCTTGTTACGTTAGGGAGGGGGGAATTGAAGATTACCTTTTGGATTTAGGTAAATGGCGACCTTTTTTGTGCCATTAATTCTTCATTTAGGGGTTCAAATTTCTTGCTTAGTGTTTTCTCTTTATGTGTAATGTAAAATGTTTATGGGAATAAACTTGTCAGTCTTGCTAATTTGGCGCTTGTTTTGGTCTTGTAATTCATTACTATTACTCAATTTTGCCTAACGATTGATCAACAGATTATTGCGTTTATTGTTATTTTAATGCTGACTTACAACTAAATTTCATGCTTCATTGTTATTGTACAATCCCGCACACAACAAAAGTATTTTACTCTTAAAAGATTTAAATAAGTACGTAATACGGTTCCTAAATAGAAACTGATTGCTAATTAAAAGGTTGATTTATTTTTGAAAAAGTCAGTTATTTACATTTTAATATTATGCCAATGGTATAGGTAAGAAAACAACCGGCTAACTGAAACAACCCCTTCAAGTAAAATCCACTCATTTATTTATGAATTCACTTATGTGTCGACATTTGGTTCAATCTTAACTTGTGTGTTTGTATTTCATTCAAATTTGTGTGGGTTTGGTTGTCCATAGCACCCAAAAATGCCACGACACCGTATTCAACTTCCGTATATTCGTTAGATCAAGTATCCCATTTTTACTAAATAATTTATTTATAATTTCTAAATTTTCATCAAATTCTAGTTAGTTTTAGGAGTGAAGTAAAAAATGGTTCATCGACTATAAGTTTATCTTGTCAATAGTCTCTGGACTTTAAAAATATCTACAGTAAACCCCTAACTAAGGGTTTATTTCAAAATCAATCCTTTTGGCATTTTTCCATCCAAAAATGCCCATTTGAGCTTCTGGGCAATTTCGTTTTTTCACATTTATAACTTTTTGAATCTAATATTATTTCAATGACGTACTAAATTTGATATTATTTCAAAATTATGTTCTTCTTCATTTTGGACGGGGTTTCACCCTTGCCCAAGAACTGCCTCACGATGTGTTGTGTGTTCTTCGTTGGAGCAGTTGTGATCAATGACATCCGGGATGCGGTGGGGCCCAGATGGGGGAGGTTCATCCCTATTCATGTGGCTATGGCGACCCCATTCTTTCTCGGGCGTATTTCACCATTGATATGTGTGTTGAGAGCTTGATCCTTTTTGTTTGGAAGAGGATCGATAGAGTGAAGGCAGATGCGTTCGCACCTGTGGTAGCTTCTGGATTGATCTGCAGAAGACGGGATATGGACGCTGTCGAGCTCACTTCTGGCCCTGGGGGCGTGAAGCCGCCTATTTGCATGAAGTTTCTATCGAAGAAAGTGAACTCAAGGGTTGAAAACTTCTTAGTACGATGAAGTGCAACTTATTTTGTAGTAAGACGTTTTCTCTTTTTTTTTTAAAATATTTTTTTATGGTTAAATGAACATAAATTTAAAGGCCGCATCACGGAGGACTCGAACTTATTAACCTCTTTACCGCTTGGCCAACTCACACATACAAGACGTTTTCCCTCTCACTAATAGATTGGAGGTTCGGGGTGAGTAAATGGAAAACTATTATTAATGCTCTTTAGGGCATCCGCAGTGGTGCGGATGTCCCAGCGGAATTCCCACTGCCACGTCATAAGGACTTCCCACTGCACAGTGACGGAATTCCCCTGCGAAATTCCCGACGGAATTCCCACATTAAAAAAATTCACAAATTAACCAATTTCCGGAAGTAAATAATTTACGGAATTAAAATTTTGACCCGAATACGGAGAAAACGAACACACTTTATTTTAAAAAAAACATACTTCATTAAAAAATACATAATTGATTTTAAAAAATACATAATTAATTAAAATACATTAAAAAATACATAATTAATTTAAAAAAAATACAAAAATCAGAATTCCGTGCGGAATTTCGTGACAGTCCACGCAATGGCGGACGTCAGGACGGAATTCCGCGCAGAATTCCCTGAAAGGGCGCGGACCTGCGACGTCCTCATGCGAATTCCGTATCCGCGCGTGTGTGGCCTAATGGCGGACGTCCGCCACGGAATTCCGCCAAATCCGTGGGAATTCCGCGTCGAAGTCCGCCATTGCGGATGCTCTTAAATGAGACTTTGAGATACAAGTGACTGCCTCAAATGTTATAGTTGAGGCAAACAATTTTTCCATTTATAAGTGTTTTATATAAGTGTTCCATAATTAATATTGAGGCAAACAATTTTTCCCTTTATAAGTGTTTTATATAAGTGTTCCATAATTAATATTGTGTTCTATGCCCATTTTGCAATTTTTTGCAAGTGAACCACAATTTTATGCATAAGCCGTCAGATAAGAGATTTGACGAATGCACAACTAGGATACAACAAGTATGATTGTGAATATCATATTTAATTTTATAAATTTAAATTTAAAATTTAGATTTTAAATATTAATAAATTATTTAATTAATATTATTAATTTATGTATTCTTTCTCGATTCACGGCTATATATATAAAATTATGCAGTCAGCGCACACAAAACTCTTTTATAATAATAGCATATATAAATTAATAATTTTAATTTAAAATTATTTATTAGTATTTAATAATCTAAATTTTGAATTTAATTTTATAAAATTAAATCTAATATTGAAATAGAAGAAACAAAGTAAAGGATGACAAATGGAAAAAGAAGATAATTTTGAAATAATATCGGATTTAGTACATCATTGAAATAATACCAGATTGAAAAAGTGACAATTGTGTAAAGACAAAATTACCCAGCCCCCCCAAAGGGTATTTTCGGGTGAAAAAGGGGCAAAAGAACCGATTTTAAAAATAAACCTATAGTTCAGGGACTACTGGAGATATTTTTAACGTCCATAGACTATTGATGAAATAAATCCTTAGTTCAGGTACCATTTTTATAGTTCACTTTGTTTTAAACTGTTTTACTTTTAAAATTTGTCTATAAATAATAAAATTATTGATTTATTATATATAAAAAAACATTTCAATGAATTAATGTTATTAGATTACAGTTGTTGAGTAATCTTTCTATGAATCTATGAATTTGAAATTTGAGACCAACCTTTATGTTGGGCTCAGATCTGAAAACAACTACAGCCAAGCTTTAGGGATGTTGAAACTGGGCTGGTGGCCCAGTAAACCCACATCACTCATACTCATAGTATTTCTTATAGATAATTTCATAATTTTATACTAAAAGTAGCTCATTTTTTTTTATTATAGCCCCCTTAATAAAATTAACAATAATTGTGAATAGTGGATTTATTAATTTACCTTATAGTCCCAAAATTAGAAGATGAAAAAATAGGGTAGAACCCTGGAATAACTTAGACAAATTCCAATCTGATGTGTACGTGTTCTTTTGTCTTTTCTTGAGATTTTTGGGATTGTACGATCTTCATGTAATACACGTTTTGGAGGTTACATTGTGGAAGGGGCTTGGAAAGAGACGAAAACGCGATTAGAATACGGATCAAGTTATATGGAATGATAACCGAATCGGTCGGATCAGTTAGCAAATGTCGTTGCCACTTAATCACTGCAGTCTTGCTCTCGCTCTTTCTTCCTTACAAAGTAATTTATAAACTCCCAATTTTGCACTACTTTAACAGTAAAACGGCAAGTTCGGGGTCAATCCCACAGAGAGGTTGGTGTGTCGAGTGTGTGAGTAGTGAACATGGGGGTTGACTGCTGCCACGCTTTAACTTGGGAGTTTTTAACTACTGTTTTTACTCTAGGCAGAATTAAACTAGCTAGCTTGATCAACGGAACTTTAACTACTGGGTTAAGTGAATTGCAGGTAACAGCGGAAAAGTAAATGCGAGGATGAAAACGAAAATAACTTTGAATAAACTAAACTGAGTACAACGTGAAATTTAAACTAAGCTAACACTTCGGAAACTAAGAAAACGGTAAAAACTGAGAAGAATCTTAGCAGGAAACTTAAGATAACGCTAACAGAAAACAAGTATTCTGCAACGCTTCTTTGATTGTCCTTTTTAACTACGCACTACTTTATTTAAGCTAATCTATTCTAGAGAAGTGGACTAAGCTAGAGAACTAAACTAAGCTAAACTAGACGGAAAGTAAAATATCCCCTCTCTCTTGTGATGGCACACCCTCTATTTATAAGCTCGATTCGGCCTCCAGCTGGATAACGATCTTGACAGGGAATATTCGCTCATGCTGAGAATGAGCGACTCACTGATTGCTACGTGCCTTTCTTCTAGAATGACGACGCTTTTGAGTAACAGATTCATGACTCAGCTCCGTCCTTGCGTCTCATAAGCTAGCATGTGTCCCCTTCTAGAACGTCCTCCTTGATAACAGAATGGTGCGCCATATCCTGCTCATTTCCTCATGTGTTCTTCTTCTAGAAGCCAGCGGTCCCCTCCTAACTGCTTGACCACTCCCCCTTGATCAACTCCCCCGATTCTTGGCATTTTATCGCCTTTTGTACTTGCTTGATCAGTTCGGCCTTGCTGCCTTGGTCAAGTGGCATTTCTGCACATTTAACACTTGTTTTGCGCGATAAACCGATCAAGTAGCATACATTTTACCCTTAAACCGATGCATGAAATGAGCCTTATCAAACAGCTCACACTTAAAACATACTTGTCCTCAAGTATAAAGAAAAAGAAAAGAAAAAGATAAGGCAAATTTCAGGCATGGTTTACTTATTTCACAAGTAAAAGGAAAAACAAAAAGAGAAACAAGACCTTAAGATAAAAACACGTATTCACATGTATGCATTGGACCGAATAATTTTCCGACAATCATACCCGAGGTCGAGGTCAGCTTGTCAAGATTGCTCAATTTAAAAACCACTGTTGGATTCATTCAGTCACTCATTTCTCACCAGAGATATTAGGACTATTCACTCGGTATTGCCATAAATTTAATACTTTGAATCGGACTGCACAAGATAGTTCCTTAAGGTCTTTGTTTTGGGTTGTAACATGGCTCAAGGGTAGTAACGTATTAGGGTAGGGTCCTAGGGGTTCTAAGTTTAAAATAAAAGAAAAATCACATGAGTTAAAAAAACCAAAGATTTGACTAAACTCTCTGGATCAGATTTGAGATATTTATTTCTTCCTCTTCTTGATGCTCCTTCTCGGTCTAATTTCGACCTTTAGCCTTATAACTTTCGGCTTTTTTTTTACTTTTGATTTTTTGGGTCAGGTTACAACCATTTCCTGCCCTTTCTTTTTCTCAAACCTTTTCTTCATTCATAATTTTTTATATGATCA
Source organism: Salvia splendens (assembly GCF_004379255.2). Lineage (NCBI taxonomy): Eukaryota > Viridiplantae > Streptophyta > Magnoliopsida > Lamiales > Lamiaceae > Salvia > Salvia splendens. Next base: position 35,433,762 of record NC_056032.1, on the reverse strand, counting down.
ACCCGATTGTCTAACTTGATCAACCTGACTACCCTTTATTTTGACCATTCTATTGCCATCCCCTTTTGTTATATTTCATTTCTTTGACCCTTTTTCTCACGTGATGTAAAACGTAAAATTTGGTTTCAAGGCTTCAAAGAATGGGTAAAAGTGTATGGGCTCAACGTGGTTAACTAAGGGGTGCCTTGATTAGTGAGGCGGGTTTGTGGAACGAAGGAAAAGAAACGGCTCAAGTGGTTAAGTCCTAATGCCTTTAGTCCTTACTACTTGTGCAATTTTCATATCAATACTAAAAGTCAGCCTCTCGTAAAAAAAATCTTTTGTAAAAATAGTAGAAAGTGTTCTACTTTTGGCTTATAACTCACATATAGAGAGGCTTCATAGTTGGTTTAGAAATTGAGCGTTTCCATCATACTTGCGTCGTTCAAATTGATCAAGTTTTTGCAATCAAGTTTTACATGTGAGCATACTGAATCCTTTTTCTAACTCTCCCAAAAAGTAATCAAGTCTTCCATTTATTCAATTTCATGCATATTGCCTATTTTATTACTAACTGGAATTTGTTATTTTTAAAATTTTTTAGCATGTATATGATTCTACTGTAACTAACCCGTCCCCCCTCCCCACTGCATATGAACTCGTCCTCGAGGGACTGGATGCGGTGGAAAGAAGGGTTAGGCACAGGCGACGGCACAACAACAAACAAGGGAAAGTTCTCACACTTAGACCAGACACTAGGCTAAGTGTGAGACGGTGCCAGCTATCAACACATGCTAACAAAAATAGAAAAACATGACATAAAGGCAAAACAGACAACAACTTCTATAAACTTCTCACACTTAGTCCATACACAGGACTAAGTGTGAGAACGGAGTAAAAAAAAACACAATTTACACAAAGAAACAGAGTTAAGGGTAATACTACTGCCTTCTAGATGGTTGAATCAGGGGATGTTACACGCCTTCCTTATTGCCTCCATTACACAGGCCTTCTTTATTGCCTCTAAGGCGTTCACGTTTATCGGAGCTCCTCCTCCTTGGTATTTTTATTCTTTTTCTCCTTCGCGGTGAGAAGCATGCTGGCAGCGTTAGTAAGCCCCATACTTGGACTAGTACGGTGGCCAATATTAGGGGAAAGAAGAATACTTTCTTCCCCCTTCCTTTTGCTCCCTTCCTCTGCTCTCACCTGGTTGCCCTCCACAGTCTTGCTTGCTTCTATGACTGCTCCGGTCCCTTGGTTTGCTTGTCTCTTCTCATCCACTTACTGCCTTGAACCCTCAGCTTCAAGAAGCAGCTAGTTCATTGTCCGACGGCGCGTCCTTTTCGGGATGGAGTCATCCTCTATAGTCGAAGAAAGGTTACATTCTGCCTCCTTTCGTGGTAGTAGGAGATCACTGGGAAGAGGCAGCCCCTTGGGAAGGTGTGTAAGGTTCCTGCCACTAAGTGGTAACTGGGTGTCTTGAGTAGTACCCTCTGCTGGTGGTGGTGAAGCGAGGTCCTTAGACCTAGAAATTCCTAGGCGAGCTTTGAGGGCGGTGTAAATCTCCACGGGGTCAGCGCTGGTGGGAAAACTTCATAGTACGGAGTCCACACGCCTTATGTAAGCCGGGTCCACATATTGGAGTGGGCCGATGAATCTAGGAGGTAATAATGGGGTTCTGGTGGTTGGTGGGCTGGGTGGTAACAAGGATCTCTGATCATCACTGTTGATGCCGGCTCCTGAAGAAAACGAGGAAGTATTGGAAGTCTCGAGTTGATTGCCCTGCATTTCTTTCTGATTATGTTTGCGGGTGATTTGAACTTGGAGAGAATTAGATGAGGATAACACAAAGATTCTGAAGGTAGTTGATGGAAAGTGAGATCCGAAAGACCCCCTTTTATACTCAAACTCCGACTGTTGAGATTCCTGTCTGTTGAGATCTCTGCGACTTTTCACGTACAGGTGCGCCTTTTTAGAATGCCAGATGGCAAAGTTTCTCCGATACGCTTCCTTCCTCTCTCCAGGACGTCCTTTCATTTCAACAGTCGGTGCCGCCTGACACCTGACTGTACTCGTCCTATCATCACCTAGTCTTATCAACTCAATCACTGCACCACCAATTAAATTCAAATTGCACTGATCACATGGACCATTAAATCCAGATGACGACTCACATAATTCCACTTGATCAGTTTCTTTCCTCTGTCCGATCTTTGATTAACTAAGAAAATAAAACTTAACACACTAAAAAAAACTATTTACACTAACAAGGATTTGACCGGGTTCCCCTGGGATGTCACTTGATCAGATTAAGAGATTTAGAATTTGTTGCTTGATCAAGCAGACTACCCATGAGTACCCGATCACTCATTCTACATGTTCACTGGCGCGAGCTAGGCATTAGTAGTGGAATGTCGTCCACTACAAACGCCTCCATTCCGTCCTTTTCTGTCAACTTGCTCGCCACCAAGTAGTCGGCCATATCTGCAAACAATGGCTCTTTCCGTCCTCTGCTTCCTTGTTCGGCTTGATCAATTCTCCATTCCTGGTAGATCCACTGTCTTTCAGGTGTTGACTCGGACAGGTGGAGGTGCTTTTCATGGAAAACGTTTGTCATGGCTTCACCGTTATCTTCTTGTAGAGTTTGGCTCAGGTGTTCCGCCCCTCTGTTCTCACATCCTTTCTTATCCACTGTTTCCCAGTCAAATTCCTGTAGAAGAAGCACCCATCTGATGAACCGCGGCTTTGATTCCTTTTTTGCCAAGAGATATTTGATAGCCGTATGGTCTGTATAGACCATCACTTTGGACCCCAGCAGGTACGGCCTGAAAGTCTCAAATGCGAAGACTACCGATAGTATCTCCTTTTCGGTCATATTATAGTTCCTTTGTGCCCGATTCAGGATTTTAGAGGCGTAGAACACGTCGTAACTTTTTCCTTCGATCTTCTGACCTAATACTGCCCCCATAGCATAATCGTTAGCATCGCATATCACTTCAAGCAGGTGATTCCAGCCGGGGGTGCGTATTATTGGAGATCTTATCCATCGGTCCTTCAGAAATGAGAACGCAGCCTTGCAGGCATCAGAGAATTCAATATTCATGTTGTCATGGAGAAGTTTCGTCAGGGGTTGGGCTATTTTTGCGAAATTCTTGATGAAACTTCTACAGATCCCAGCGCGTCCCAAAAAGGGTCTGACCTCCTCCTGGTTGGTAGAGTATGGGAGTTTCACCACCTGCGTGCGGATTGCCTTGATTGTGCGAGGGTTTTCCCAGCTCGCATTTCGCTTTTTGGTTGTCAGTTTAGGTTGCCACTGGAAGAGTAACTTTTCTTTCCCTATCATGAACTTCCAATCTCAGAGTGGGGTCGAGTCTGTGTTGTCGATCAAGGTGGGGTGTTAGATGTACGCACAGATTTGTTGTTTTCCACTTGACCACCTTTTTACCGAGCCTCAGTCCTTCCAGCTTCGGGGTAGATGCAAGACCCGTCTGCTAGCTGTATCTCCATATTGGTTTTGACAAGCTTAGCATCTTCCAGCTTCTCGTATATAAAATACGGCATAATATTGATGGAAGCCCCTAGGTCGCACATTGCTTGCTTCATTTGGACATTTCTGATGGAAATTGGGAGCGTAAATACCCCTGGGTCGGTCTTCTTCGGTGGGAACTCGCTGGGTTGGATTACACCGGTCTCCTTTTCTGCTTCGACCATCCTCCCTTTCTCAGCAACCTGTTCACAGGTGCTAGACTCTACTTCTGTTACGACTTGATCAAGGGCGATAGACTCAAAGTTTCCACTATGATTGAATCTAGGTGCTGGAAAACTCGCATATGAACTTTGACAAACCGTTTCCGATTTCAAAGAGATTGTACTGACATTCTCTCGTCCTGTAGGTTGTTGCACTGTGGCCGGAAGCTTTCCTTCATTCCCTCTCAGCTCGCCCAAAGACATGGCTACCTGAGATAACTGTTTTGTAAGCATCTCGAGTGCAACCCTCTGTTCTTTCTGAGTCTCTTGTATTTCTCGCATTGCATCTTGGGGATGATGCGGGATCATCGCATCTCCTGGGCCTTCATTTTGCTGCCTGTTATACCTCTGATTAAATCGGTCTCCTCCGTGGCCATGCTGGTAGTAGCCAGTCGATCCATACTGTTCTGGCCGATTCTGGGGGAAATGAATTTGCTGGTTCCCTTGGAAATACTGTGAGTTCCATTGTTGGTTTCCTCTTTGGTACTGCGGGATATAATTCACAAGTTGATTGTTTGACTGCCATCCCTGATTGCTAAACTGAGGGGCTTGATGCTGGTGCCCCCAGCCCCCCTCATGTTGTCGGCTTGACCAGTTAGGCTGTCCTCCAATTGACCAGTTCCTTTGAGATCCATTTGACCATCCTGCCTGACCTCCCTGTATTGTGTTCCCTTCAGTGTTTGGCCTTTCCTGGATTCGAGCGGGCCAGTTGAGTTGCCCTTCAGAGGGTTGTACTTGTTGGGTTAATAACTGGAGCTGTTGGCTTTGATTCTGATTAGTCCATCGAAAATTGGGGTGGTCCCTCCATGGAGCATCTCTCTGCTTCCACTGGATCCAGTTGCCATTTGTATTCCAGTGGCCAACGCCATTTACTTGGGCCTGCGGCTCTGCCTCTGGGGGAAACTCGCAGTAGTAGTAGTGATGCTCTTCTGGTGGTGACGACTGCGGCACATACTGTGGTTCTTTTGGTGCAGGTGGTAGAGGTGGTCTGGCTTTTTCTACTGCCTCTAGCAGCTTCTTTTCCATTTGCTCAAATCGAGCTTCCAACTTTTCATCATTGCGCGCCTCTGCTGCGTGTACTACCCCTTGTCTGTAAGTCCCTCGAGATGTTTCGTACGACCGTTTGACTTCAATTAGCCTCTCCAGAATATTCTTTGCTTGGCTAAAAAGGGTTTTTGAGAAATCCCCTTGGGCTGCGAGATTGAGGTCATTTTTACTGTCTACTGTGAGTCCGCCATAGAAGATCGAGTAGATCTCCCGCCCCCCCAGCTTGTGGTTGGGGCATGCTTGAAGCAACCCTTGGAATCTGTCCCAGTACTGGCCGAGGGGCTCGTCATACTCCTGTCTGGCCTCTATAATCTCCCTTTTCAGGGCACTTGTCTTCGATGCTGGAAAAAAGCAATCGAGAAATATCATGCGGAACTCGGCCCAGGTTCTGATGGTTCCTTCTGGCAGCCTTGACAGCCAGACACCCGCATCGCCCTTCAAAACAAAGGGAATAGCCTTAAGCCTGTAATCTTCGAATGTGGATCCAGCCGGCACGGGCTGAATGTCACAGTATCGGCAGAATTCTTCCAGAAAAGCGTACAGACACTCCTTCGAAAGACCGTAGAAGTGGGATAAAACGGCCAGCACTCCTGACTTGATCGTCCGCATCCCAGGAGTGGCGGCAATGGCATGTGTGGGCTCCCTGTAGTCGTGAGCGTGTAGAGAACCGATTCTAGAGTCATTGTCGGCGAGGGCCATCTTTGCTCCTGCTTGTTCAGGTGGTGGAGGTTGTGTATTTTGCTCGGCGGCTGCTGCTGCTTCTAATGCGGCTCTGTAACGAGTGGTGACAACTCCGGCTTCCTGGACTCTCCAATGAGCGTTAGTCTCTCTGTATAGAAAGGGATGATTCCAGTGTCCACCGCGTTGGTACCTTCTCATCAACAGTGAAAAACAAAATGAGAAAACAAAGAAATAAGACTATATACACCTACGCACTACGGACAAACATAAAGTAACACCATGCTTCCCCGGCAACGGCGCCATTTTGGAAGGAGCTTGAAATAGACGAAAACGCGATTAGAATGCGGATCAAGTTATATGGAATGATAACCAAACCGGTTGGATCACTTAGCAAATGTCGTTGCCACTTAATCACTGCAGTCTTGCTCTCGCTCTTTCTTCCCTACCAAAGTAATTTATAAACTCTCAATTTTGCACTACTTTAACAGTAAAGCGGCAAGTTCGGGGTCGATCCCATAGAGAAGTTGGTGTGCCGAGTGTGTGAGTAGTGAACAGGAGGGTTGGCTGCTGCCACGCTTTAACTTGGGAGTTTTTAACTACTGTTTTTACTCTAGGCAGAATTAAACTAGCTAGCTTGATCAACGGAACTTTAACTACTGGGTCAAGTGAATTGCAGGTAACAGCAGAAAAGTAAATGCGAGGATGAAAATGAAAATGAAAATAAATTTGAATAAACTAAACTGAGTACAACATGAAATTTAAACTAAGCTAACACTTCTGAAACTAAGAAAGCGGTAAAAACTGAGAAGAATCTCAGCGGGAAACTTAAGATAACGCTAACAGAAAACAAGTATTCTGCAGCGCTTCTTTGATTGCCCTTTTTAACTACGCACTACTTTATCTAAGCTAAGCTATTCTAGAGAACTGGACTAAGCTAGAGAACTAAACTAAGCTAAACTAGACGGAAAGTAAAAGATCCCCTCTCTCTTGTGATGGCACACCCTCTATTTATAAGTTCGATTCGGCCTCCAGCTGGATAACTGTAACACCCCGTTTAAAAAACAAAGAGAAAAAAAATCAATTATTTATTCCAAATTTGTAGTCATCTACTTGGTCAAGTATATTTCTCCAAATCCCATCACCAAACGATTTCCCCATATCTCCACTCCCTAAAATCTCTCCAACAAACCAAATCTCTACAGAATTATTATACTACTCCATATCAGATTCAAATCTACAATATATATGGGAATATATATATACCCAAACCATCCCACACGTCTCCCACTTTTCATTCGTTCCCATAGTTGCAAAATCTTTCTCCCTTCCAAAAAGGGTGAACTTGTGCACGTTGTTTGTGGTTGGAGCCGAAAGTGATTGATGAGTTAAGCGTTTGAGGTGGGCTTTCTTTTTAAATAAGGGCAATGCCCTAAGTATATTTTTATGTGGAAATGATGTGAATATTTGTCATGTCGTGTTTTGTTTTATTCTATGGAACCTATCTGATAAGGCTAATTTCATGCATAGGTCTAGGGGATAAATCCGTGAATTTGCTGGGTCTAACACATGTTTTAATCCAGGTGTATAGAAGAAATTCGCCAGGTCCAGGAAAAGAAGGAGGCAATCACACGCCCGAGGAAATTGGCGAATAAGTGAACATGGTGAAAAAAATTGCAAGACGGAGTAAATCTCAGAACTGAAAGGTAGAATGGAGATTTCTACGAAGGTTCTAGAAGATTATGTCCGTGTCTATAAAAGGAAGGATGCATGCATTCTGGAGGGACCTTCTCGGTGGAGGCCTCACTAACAGTCTGCAGCTAGTTCACTTTTCTATACACTTGGGTTCTTAGAGAAAAATTCAGGCGTTTCGCACTTGGGTTCACCTTTAGCTTTCATACATTTGTTGTTGGGTTGTAACACCGTCCTGTTGAGGGCGAAGAAACAAGCTCCACTTTACTGCTTTCGTATTTTGTATTTCACCGAGCTTCGCTGTTCGAAGCTCGGCCTTCCGATTTTTCTGAATATTTCTGTGTTTAATGCAAGTTTCATTTTCTATTATGACGTTGGTGTTGATTTCTGATTTGGTTGTCGAGATTTTCTGGAGTTTGCGTTAGTTTGCCTATGTTGGATGCGTTTCGCAATTGTTTTCTGAACTTATGCAGGTTAATGGTTGAATCTGGGTGATCGGAGTTTGCTGGTGGTTAAATCGGAGATTTAAGTTTGGTGTTGTTGCTAAGTTGTGTGCGATTGCTGGAAATTGGTGTTGATCGGAGTAGATCTGTTAGATCGGAAGTTATGGAGTGGAATCTAGTTGTTGTTGGTTTCGGATTGCTTGGATCCGAAGTGGATTAAGCGTTCGACGTGAGATCTGGGCAGAGTTGGTTTATTTTGATGCCTAGTCTTCGAGTTTTCATTTCGCTTCGTCTAGTATATGTAGATCTGCGTTATTTTCGGTTTGTCATAAGTTTCCGACGACCAAACTTTTACATTCTGTTCGAATCTGGGTATGTGCTCTGTTGACTTCATCTTCGTGTTTAAATCCGTTGAAGAAAAGCATGCCGTAGTTAGTTATTTTCTCAGTCAGTTATTTGCAGCTTTTCTGCCGTACTTGCTATTTCTGGGTCATGGTCCCCACTGTTGGTTGATCTCTGTCTAGCTATATTAGGTAGTCGTTTACACGGTCTAGGAAGTGAATTTAATATACCAAAGTCTTGATGATGATTGATCTCAGCATGTTTACAGCTTTCTAGGTCTAGCGTTTATATTTCCTGCCTAGGTCTAGTAGTAGTTATACCTCAACCCTGTTTGCGTGGCAGCAGCCGCTTAGTCAAGAGTCTCTAAATGCTTTCTTACGTATCCATCTTCGTGGGATCGACCCCTGTTTCTCTATACTAATTTATAGTATTCGGGTTGAAGGATCTTTGAAGGGGAGTTTGTGTGTACAACGACAGAGTATTCCTTGTTACATTGAGTTCCTAGACCAAGTGATCTAGTGGATTTATAGGACTTGGTGTCTCGACCTAGCATCGCATTTTCACAACAAACGAAAACACATAACAAACTCTGCGACACTTCAAATGGCGCCGTTGCCGGGGATGGATGTCGTATTTTGTGATTATTTTTAGAGGGTTTTGGCGTACATAGTTTCGATTTATTTTTTTTTTCTTTTCTGTTTATGAGCAGAGGCTCGCAGACTGGATTCTGGAGTAACTCATCTGGGTGGAGGGATAATAGATTTATTTGGCAGATCAAGGATACAGCATCCACGGTCACCACCAGATCAGGGTTATCTACGGGAGATCCATTTCCGATCGGTTCGGAAAGTGAAGAGGATTGGAGTTTATCCGGAAGGGAGGATCCCAAGTCACCAACAGAGTCAGAAACAGTGGAAGTAGTCATGGCGCAAGTAGTAGATCCAGATCCAAAGATTGTTCGTTAACCGCCCATTTAGATGGGGAACCAGCTCAAGCTATAGTGATCAATCCACGCCAGAGGACTATTGAGATCAAGACAAACGTACTCGACCTCTTGCCAACGTTCTCTGGGCGTAGAAATGAGTGTCCGTACGAGTTCTTAAATGAATTCAGTAAGTTGTGTGGTATTCAGAAGAGGCCGAATGATGCAACAGAGGAGGATTATCGCCTACGTGCAATTTCGTTTGCCTTGAAGGGGGAAGCTAACACGTGGTTATTGAGGTTGTCCCCGGATTCTATTCGCACATGGAGGGATTTCAAGTTAGAATTCCGAGATTATTTCTTCCCATCCAACAAGACGAATGCACTGAAAAAAGAAATATTAGAGTGTAACCAGGATTACGATGAATCTTTGAGTCAGTATTGGTCGAGATTCAAGGGGTTGTTGGATGCATGCCCAAATCACCGAATGATAGAGGCAGAGACCTACTCTCTGTTTTACGAAGGAGCGACTCCTGAGTCGAAGGACTTAATGAATTCCTCGAGTGGGGGGAATTTCACAAGAAAAAGGGGAAGTGAAGCAAGAGAAATCCTGGGGAAGTTGATCGACGCTAAGAAGGCGTACGATAACCCTAGGAATGCAGTGAGGAGAGGATCGGTGAATGCCATAAGAGAGCAAGAAGATGATAAAGTAGAAGCAAGGATTGACAGGCTCGAGAAGGCTCTTTTGAACGCGATTGAAAAGACAATTCCACTAGCTTCACAAGGGAAGGAGAAATCTCCTGGTCCAGGAGATAATCAAATTCAGCAATATTACGGGACCCAGGAAGGAGATTATCAGGCCCAAGTCAATGCAATGGGAAGTTGGAATCCTGACGGGAGCTGGAATTCAGGGAGACAGAGAGATGCACCCTGGAGGAACCATCCAAATTTCAGATGGACCGACAACGAACAGAACCAGCCAGCACCACAACAGAATCAGCAGTTTGTACCTTAGCCCGAGAGACAAGGTAACTGGTCAGGAAGGAACCAAGAGGGGCAGGGCAACTGGATCAATCGGAACCAAGGAGACCACTCTAGCTGGGGAAACATAAATCAGAACAATCAAGGGAACTCTTATGTACCACCGCACCAAAGGAATTTTCAAAACAATTACCAGGGTCCAAGAAATCAGTACAACAACTCTTCAGGAGGTCAAGGAAACGCTCGTCAGAATCAAGTGAGTGGACCGACTCTGAGTATAGGGCCAGGGCCCAGTCAGCCACCAAAGCCACCAAAGAGTATCGATGATATGGTGCACGACCTCGTCAGTTCTCAGCAACATATGCAAAACAACCTGCAATCGAACAATGACGTAGTGCACAAGCTTCAAGACGCTCAGCAGGAGCAAAAAGCAGCAATGGATATGCTAGCAAAGCAATTATCCCAGATAGCCACTTCTTTGAGTGATATGAGGGGGAATGAAGGAAAGATTCCCGCCTCAGTAAGGCCACCTGATAGAGCGAATATAAGTCAGATTACCTTGAGATCCGGGAAAGGATATGAGGGGCCAGTGGTAAGAACGAAGGAAGCGACAGATCCCAAGGAAGGCAACAGGAACTAGGAGGGCGATAATTCCTTGCTCAAGGATGACCTTAAGGCACGAAACTTGGAGAGATCCTTGCCTAGGTCAACTGAACCATCCTTCCTCGATCCAGAGCCGCAGTTGGAGAACGAGGCAGTAGGGGAGGAAACTAGAGAGTTCTCGGCTTAAAGTTCTACAGGAGCAGGGAAGCGACCGAAACCTTTCCCAAACCGGGGGGAAGCCAAGAAGAAGAAGGAAGAGCCGGTAGACTTCATGGATGTTTTTCGGAAATTGGAGATCAATCTACCATTCTTGCAGGCTTTGAAATTGCCGGTGTTTAGCAAGTTCATCAAGGAATTTATAGCTGGGAAGGCTAGACCCAGTGGAAAAATTTTGATAGGCGAGAACGTCTCCGCAGTGATTCAAAAGCGGAGGATGCCTTCGAAGTGCAATGATCCAGGTATGTTTACTTTGCCCATCTCTATTGGAGATGTAAAAATCGAGCATGCTATGTGTGACTTGGGTGTATCCATAAATGTGTTACCACTGTCTATATACAAGAAGTTAGTAGGGGTATGCATGGTGGACACGAAAGTTGTGATCCAATTGGCAGACAGGTCATGCATTTGTCCTGAAGGAGTGCTTGAAAACGTGATAGTGAAGGTACATGACTTCTTGTACCCAGCTGATTTTCATGTGATTAAAATGAGGTATAGTGAGTCTGCAGAGTCTGGCGGAGTACTTTTAGGGAGACCTTTCCTACGTACTGCTAAGACTATCATTGATGTCTTTGATGGAACCATCTGCCTTGATTACAATGGGGAGAAATATACATTCAGCATCGATGAGACAATGAAGAAACCTCTTGATGTTGAAAATTTGCATGTTATAGATGTTATTAACCCCTTGGTCCAGGAGTATCTTGAGACCGAATTAATGCAGGTACAAATCGAGAATTCCGAGATGAGTCAGGCCATTGATAGAGTAGTAGCCAGTTGGTGTGAAGCCATGAAGACGAGTGAGCAGGGACGGAACTAGACTTTCAAATAAGCCGGTGCTCAAATCTTAAAAAAAAAAAAAAAAAAAAAAAAAAAAAAAAATAATAATAATAATAATAATAATAATAATAATAATAATAATAATAATAATTTCAATTCAAATATAATGTCTTTACAATTTTTATGAGGCTTTAGATGATAATTGTTTTCGACGTGACGCCATTTCTTGAAACCGTCGAAGAATGGCCTCATTTCAATTTTGTTAAAAATTTCCCTCTCAGTGTCTACAACTAAGATATCATTCATCCAACCATCTCCCATTCTGTTTCTCAAATCAGTCTTGATAAATTTCATCGAAGAAAATACTCTCTTAACAGAAGTGGTCACAACATTAATTCCATCTTGGTTCACAGTCGGATTCGGGGTTGCAATACTCGAACTAGAAGTTGAATCATTCCTTGATTTTTTTAAAATATCGATGCATAACTGCAATCAAGAATAAACAAAATTAATTAGAATCATTAGATAATTTTAAATCACCTCTGCAGTGTGTAATCTACTACTTGTATAAGAAATAAGAAAGTAAGAAACTACATTAAGAAAATATTTATGTCAAATTTACGTCACAACTACATATTTTTATATATCAAATTGTAATGATTCAAAAACTTTTATTTTCTCAATTCTCAAAAAGTTAATTAGGTTTTTCCTATTCAAGCAACACGGTTAAAATCATAAATAAATAATTTCAAATTTCATACTATTAATTCAAAATCAAAAGTTAAATCACAATTAAAGAATCAAATCTCTAAATTTTCTGCAAGTAGAGGCTAAATATTGTACTTATGCATAGATTTTAGTAGGCTGCTGCTGTAATCTGTGGCAAGTAAATTTGTGCGGCTGCCTCTTATATGTTTTGCGGAGGAGATATAATTGTATTATAAATTTGGTACATAAATTTAATAGGACTGACTTTCCAAAAGCTGTATTAATTTCTGTAGCATGAGATTTACCCATTTCCCGAAAGTAAAGGATATTTAAACAGAATTAGGTAAAGAGTAAAGTAATTAATATGATTAGAAGCAAATTAGTGGCTGCTTTTTGTTAGGGATTAGGTCAACTTCTGGTACTACTTAAGATCTGAATACCGTTTAGCAGAGTAGTATCTATTGGCCCATTACAAAAAAAACAAATTTTGTTTATGCAATTTTGCCTATTAGCAGAGTAGTATCTATTGGCCCAATACAAATAATTAATGACCCAATTAGAAGCCCAATTTCATCATGGGTCGTCTTCTTCAAATTGGGGATCTGCGGTTTCTGCGGTTTCGTCTTCTTCAAATTGGGGATCTGCTGTTCATCTGCTCTTCGCCTCTTCGGCTCTTCCTCTTCCAATTTCGCTATCGCAGACTCGCAGACACATTATACATAGAAATTCAGGCCATTCGAAGCCGGGGCGGAAATCTGGCTGGGCGCGACTGCATAGTGGGGGGTATGGCTCCGGTTCCGGCCAAGCCCCCGCTGGAGCGGTGGCTTGGCCGCCGGTATCTCCGTCCCTGCGAGTGAGTTATCAGATGAAGAACTAGCTGAAGCGATTCTGGGATTCTGTACGAACCCGGAGCTAGCTAGATCAAGGAGGACACCTTATGTGGTGAGCATGGAAAATTCTACTGAGTCTACGAAGGGAATAACAACAGAGTCGATAGAGAAAAATCCCTTACCCCTGGAAAAGGATGTCCCCAAGAAAGAGTTGAAAACACTTCCACCTGGGCTCAAGTATGCGTATCTAGAGGAGAATGAAAATTTCCCGGTGATTATTAACAGCAGCTTGACCGAGGGACAAGAAGAGGAATTGTTGAAGGTAATTCGGAGGAACAAGAAGGCTATTGGGTGGACACTATCTGACTTGGTAGGAATCAGTCCAGATCTGTGCATGCATCATATTAGGTTAGAAGAAGGAGCAAAAGCCTGTAGGGACCCGCAACGCAAGTTGAATCCGAACATGAGGGAAGAGGTGCTGAAGGAAGTAATAAAACTATTATCCCTAGGAATCATTTATTCCATACCAGCCAGTGAATGGGTTAGTCCAGTACATATGGTACCAAATAAGTCGGGAATACAGGTGGTCAAGAACGATAAGAATGAGTTGGTCCCCACTCGACTTGTTACTGGGTGGAGGATGTGTATTGACTACCGGAAGCTGAACGAGGCTACTAAGAAGGGTCACTTCCCGATACCTTTCATTGACCAGATGTTGGAGAGGTTGGCGGGCAAGCAATATTTCTGTTTCCTGGATGAATATAGTGGGTATTTTCAAATCTACGTGGATCCCGAGGACCAGGAGAAGACAACTTTCACGTGTCCCTTTGGAACGTATGCTTACAGAAGAATGCCGTTTGGTCTGCGCAATGCGCCAGACACTTTTCAGCGGTGTATGATGAGTATCTTCTCGGACCTCCTGGAGGATCGCATTGAGATTTTTATGGACGACTTCACTGTGACGGGAATTCATTTGACTCATGTTTGGCAAGTTTGGATATAGTGATGAGGAGGTGCCAGGAAAAGCATTTGGTTTTGAATTTTGAGAAATGCCACTTTATGGTCCATGAGGGAATTGTCCTAGGGCATGTGGTATCAGAAAGAGGCATACAGGTAGATCAAGCAAAAATCGATGTTATCTCAAAACTGCCTTACCCGACTAATCAGAAAGAAGTGAGAGGATTCCTAGGGCACGCAGGATTCTATAGGAGGTTTATAAAGGATTTCGCAAGGATTGCTCAACCACTCACTCACTTGTTGCATAACGATGTTGATTTTGTATTCGATGAGGAGTGCAAGAAAGCTTTTCAGTTGTTGAAGGATAGATTAGTTTCTGCTCCCATTATCAGAGCACCAGATTGGAGTTTGCCGTTTGAAATAATGTGCGACGCAAGTGACTACGCAGTGGGAGCAGTGCTAGGCCAAAGAGTGGATGGAAAAAGCTACGTGATTTTCTATGCTTCGAAAATGCTCAATCAAGCCCAGATGAACTACGACACCACTGAAAAGGAGATGCTGGCGGTAGTGTACTCATTTGAGAAGTTTCGCCCGTACTTGCTGGGGTCGAAGGTGATCGTTTTCACAGACCACGCAGCTATTAAGTACCTGCTAGCAAAGAAGGAGTCTAAACCGAGGTTAATCCGTTGGGTGTTACTTTTACAAGAATTTGATTGGGAGGTTAAAGACAAGAAGAGGACTGAGAACAAGGTGGCTGACCACCTGAGTCGTATTTTTCAAGGTGAGACCGACGAAGCTATACCTGATGCGTTTCCAGAAGAGCATCTGTACTATGTAAGGAAATTTCCTAGACCTATCAGTTGGGAAAAGATCATGGTGTTAACAGGTCCAGGAGATTCTGAGAAGGGAAAATGTCATCTAAACGATGAGCTACGGTTCGCAGACCTGGCAAATTACTTGGTCACTGGAGAGGTGCCCAGTTCGCAGGAAATTTCCCAGGCCCAGAAGATGAAGCTCAAGAGCGAAGCCAAGCATTATTTCTGGGACGACCCGTATTTGTGGAGAATGGGAGCTGACCAGGTAATCCGGAGGTGTATCCCAGAGTGGGAACAGAGGGATGTGCTGAATCATTGTCATGCCATAGCTTGTGGAGGTCATTTTGGACCTAGGAAAACTGCAAGGAAAGTGTTAGATAGTGGTTTTTATTGGCCTACATTGCATAAGGATGCTTTCGAGTTTTTTCAGAACTGTGAGAGGTGCCAACAGATGGGGGAATCTCCAGGAGAGACGAAATGCCGCAAGTCCCAGTGATTGTTTGCGAGATCTTCGATGTCTGGGGGATGGACTTCATGGGTCCATTTCCGTCTTCATACGGGAATACATACATACTTGTGGCAGTTGATTATGTTTCGAAATGGATAGAGGCCAAGGCGACCACATCTTGTGAAGCTAAAGAGGTAGGGAAATTCCTTAGAGCTAACATCTTTAACAGGTACGGAGTGCCCAGAGCTATAATATCTGACAATGAGACGCATTTTCGTAACCGGACTATTGAAGCTCTAATGAGAAAATACGGAGTTCACCACCGCCTTTCCACACCATACCATCCTCAATCAAATGGGCAAGCGGAGGTCTCCAACATGGAGATAAAGGCGATACTGGAGAAGACGGTTAATCCGTCTAGGAAGGACTGGAGCGAGAGGCTTGGAGATGCACTATGGGCTTACAGGACAGCATACAAGACGCCTATTGGGATGTCACCCTACAGGCTTGTGCCACTTGCCCGTGGGAGTTGAACACCGAGCATATTGGGCGGTCAAGGAGATCAACATGAGACCCCAATCCTGCGAAGAAGAGAGAAAATTGCAGCTACAGGAGTTGGAAGAGCTAAGGCTGGAGTCATATGAATCGACAATGTGGTACAAAGAAAAGACGAGACTCTGGCATGACAAGAATCTCCGGACCAAGGAACTGCAAGTTGGGCAGAAAGTTCTCCTGTTCCAATCCCGGCTCAAGTTAATGCCTGGTAAGCTGAAGTCCAAATGGAGTGGACCGTACACTGTTGTGAGTCTTCGTGCAAATGGAACAGTAGAGATCCAGGAAAGTGCTTCAAACTCTACCCCTTTTCTTGTCAATGGTCATAGGGTAAAGATAACTCGGAGATGTGTGTAGTGGACGAAGTGCCGCTACGCGCACTCCCTGATATCGCCTAACCGGTCTGGGAAGGAAGTGTTCTCAGAGAATTCCTGGGTCAGGTGACTAAGAAGGTTTTATATATACCTTGACCTAGGGAATCTTGAGGGCACTTGGAAACAAAATTTGTAAATATTTAATCGCTTTCTTTAAATCAAGAAAACCCAAACAATTCAGAAAAAAATAATCTTCCAAAAATATTTTTCGGAATACCAGACTCCTTAGGGGAATTTTTATACTGTCATATCCTTGACCTGGGACCCTGGCGTTTCATTTTTAGTTTGACTTTTTTCTAAGTATGGTATTGCAGAGATATTCACATGGGGCAGGGAGTTGAAGAGTAAAATTTTGGAGGGAGTTAGCACCGGTTCGAATTTCAAAAGGTAACTTTATGGGGAGGCGTACGGTTGCTAGCGTCACACCTGCAACTGCCTTCAAACCGTCCTCTCCCATACCCACATGCTATAACCGTGCTTTAGCTTTTATTTCCCACATCATATTCACTCTCTCTACAAAAAAATCCCCAATTTCTCTCTCAAACCCTATTTTTCTCTAACCCTAATCGGAGCAATTTTCTTCCGAGTTCTTGTTAAAATTCTACAGAATCTGCCATGGACAACACAAAGGACACAGGAAGCACCTCTGGAATCGCCGAATCTAACGCGGCGGCGTTCATGGCCGACCTATTACAGAAGCTTGGGGGGCCAGAGGAGGCGATGAAGGCGTTCTCCATGTTCGCCGCCACGATGGGAAAAACCACACCAGCCGTTTCAACATCTGCCGCACCACTACCACCTAAAATTTCAGAGGCTTCACCACCCCCAACCAGAGGCCGTTCATGCCGTTGCAGAACCCGCCACCGCTGTCGCAGAAACAACCACAGCAGAAATACGAGGAGAGGAGGCAGATCTGGCAGCGAGGTTGGAACTGTTGGCTGGAAGCGACCCGAGGTTAAATTCGTTCGTTGAGGGGGAAACCCATGTTGCTGAGAAGTTCGAAAAGGGGGAGATCCCTAATGTTTGTGAGAGTGTTTCGGAGGAGAGAACCCTAGAGCAGACGGAGGGCGACGAAGCCCTAATTTCCGAGAAGGCTGTGGAGGGGGAAACCCTGGAAGTATTTGGGGGCAGTGAGGTCCATGTGTCTGAGAACGTAAGTGAGGGGAAGACCCCCGAAAGAGCTGTAGGTACTGAGACCCATGATGAGGAAGGTTCGGTTGGGGTGGAAACCCATATTTACATCACGGGGGCAACCCCTTTGTTGACTGAGGAGGGAGAAGCCCTCGACTCTGAAAATGTACAAGACCCTGTTGGTGACATGGTAAAGTTAATCATGGATTTGACAGATGTCCCAGAGGGGACGATTTCACCGGTAAATGCAAGGGATGCCCGTAGACGAGCCTGCCGGAGCTTGTTAGATGAAGTTGACGATACGGGAAGGGAAGCGCTGGGTCAAGAGGCCGCAGCAGAGGAAAAAGATAACTCTCCCAAACCTAGCAGTGGGGAGAGCGAAGAGAAGGAAAGCCGCCACGCGACCGAGAGTAAGAGGAAGGAAAAACAGGTTGTTTCTTCCTCGACCAAGAAAGCAAAAGGGAAGTCCGTTGAACCCTCTCTTCCTCCACCTGCTAAGGTACCATACGCTGCTGGGTCCAGAGACTCCGAAGATGAACGAGAAGAGGAGCTCAATTTTGAGCCTACAGAAATCTGGATTACCAAGGAATTACTGGACGCGGTGAGAAAGTTCACTGACCCAAAACGTGCAGCGACGTACAAAGAGAAGAGTGCCGTGGGAAAGTATGCTAAGTCCGGGAAGATGTATGACCCAGAGGAGCTCAAGGAGATTGCGTCCAACACCTTTGAGGTTCCGATAGCTTTAGCACAAGAATTCTTTTTGACCTTCCAGTTTAAGTCCACCACTGACTTGGATGCTGACTCCATTAACTTCCGCCTCTTCAATGAAGAATACGAGATGAGCATCAGAGAGTGGACTCTCCGGATGGGTTTGCTGCCACGTACACAGGATGACGAAGGTTTGTGGAACGAGAGAATGGTAGGTCTACCTAAATTCACACCCGGTTTCAAGACGCAGAGTGCTTGGGAGTTTGTTACCCACCCAAGGGTGGGTCAGTTTAAGACTAGCTTTTCGAAAGCCCACCACATCGAGGACAGAATCCTGCGATTTGCCCAGACGTTTATTAGCTATAACCTGATGGGCACCGCCAACAATGCCTTGACAAGCCCCGACCTTTATTTTACTTGGTGTATGGCCAAGGGGGTCCGTGTCCATCTAGGCTATTGGCTTGCCCAAGCTTGTCACCAAGTAACTGCCAACCCTTCCAAGAACCTATACACATGCCATCTCCTAGGTGCTTATCTGCAGCGCAACGTGATTATGAAGATCAACAAAGCTTGCCGAGATGTGGAAATGTGTCTACCCCCAGAGGTTTTCAATATGGATTACTTCTTCAACAAGGGGCTGCTAATCACGCATGGAAAGGAGGTATGTTTTTACGATGTTGGCAAGTCAGAGGCGCATGCGAAACAGGAGACGGATGTGGTGGACGTAAAAGCAAGTATGGAGGCAGGCGCCCAGATTGAAGTGGAAGAAATGAGGAAGGAGGTAGGATGGATGAGGTCAGAAATTAAAATGGTTAGAGAGGAAATTCTGGCCCTACGGGGTAAAGGAATGGATAACGTCGAGGTTAAGAGAGTACGGAAAGAGGTCGTAGGAGTGAGAACGGAGGTAGACGAGATGAGAATGGAAGTCGGGAAGGTCAGAGAGGAGGTCGTGGCCCTCAAGGGGCGTATTACTGACCTTGTGGCAACGTCGTCCCGACACACTGATAGGATGGCAGAAGCCGTCTCACTAATGATGATGATGACGAAGTGGTTTCGTGAGAGATTCCCTGACACACCGAAGTCACTTTCTGGACCTGGCAGCGTTTCCAAATCACCGGGTCCAGGAAGTATATATGTTCAGAAACCCCCTCAGGCGTCGAAGCCCTTGACTATCCCATCCTCTACTAGACCGATGATCGTGAAGAAGACAGTCCCCAGACCGAGTGAGACAGAGAAGGAGACGCCAGATTCACCGGCAAAGAAGAAAGCTAAAGTGACCCAACCGTCCGCCCCGCCCAAGTCTGGCTCCCGCGGGGGCCAGACCCCGAATTGATTCCCCCAAACCAAGTAACTTTTTCTTTGTCTTTTCTTTTCTTTTTCGTTTTTTGTTTGTGTTTATGTGTGCCAGCATGCTTCGTTTTTGTTTTTATGTGTTGTACCTTCCCACACTTAGCCCAATCTTTGGTCTAAGTGTGAGAAGGGGTTGTTCTGTTTTTGCATGCCTTGGTTTTGTATGTTGCGTCTTCTCCCACTTAGCCCGATGTTCGGTCTAAGTGTGAGAAGTTTGTTTTGTATGTACGTTTTGTTTGTGTTTAATGTTTATGTCTGCTGTTCATACTTCCCTTTTTCCCCCCTTCACAAGGATAGCTTGGGGACAAGCTTGAGTGAAGTGGGAGGGGGTGGGAGTAAGTACTGTGTCTGTTTTTGTGTCTTAGAGTCTTTAGGTATAGCTTAGGTGTAATGGTTGTTTTTGTGTTTGTATGTTGCATGAGCTAGTGGAGATAATAAGGCAAAATTCCCTTAGCTAGAGCGATTGAAGAAAGGATACACGTCAACTTTGATGCCTTTTTCCTTAATAAACTAAAAGCGGTCCGAATGAAGTAAGGACGATAGAAAATTCCTTAGATAACCTAGCTGTGCAGCCCTACTATAAGAGCGAGTTATAAGCCTAAACACTTTGAGCTAACATGTAAAAAATGGGTCGCCACTTCATGCTTAGGGAGTAGAGTCTAAAGGAGAAAAAATGGGTTATGGAGGAATAAGCTGGACGAAGTCCAGAACTGGTGGTATAAGCTAGACGAAGTCCAGAAAAAGAAGGTATAAGCTGGACGAAGTCTAGGGGAGGAATAAAATAACAAAAATGAGGTATAAGCTGGACGAAGTCCAGGGGAAAATAGAAAAAGAGAGGGAAAAAAGAAGATTAATTACCTAAGGGCAGGAAGTAACATGACCCAGGAATGAAAAAAATATATAGAAAAATCGGGAGATGATAGAAAGGAGAAACTCTCATAACCCGACGCATCAGTGGTGTAACTTTAACTTTGGAGCGTATTTGATCCTAACATCCTTGGTGAGGAATGAGTGATCGAGCGAACCTAACCGCTGGGAAATCAATAGGCTATCTTGACAAACTGACGGACCGTTTAGGTAGAATAAGGAAGGGGGAGGATTTGAAAACTGTAAACGATCGGAGAGAACTTGAGCTTGTGGGGACAGTCGCCTAAAAGTTGAAACTAGTGCATGCTTATACTAAAAGACTGTAAACCAAATCTCTACAGAATTATTATACTACTCCATATCAGATTCAAATCTACAATATATATGGGAATATATATATACCCAAACCATCCCACACGTCTCCCACTTTTCATTCATTCCTGTAGTTGCAAAATCTTTCTCCCTTCCAAAAAGAGTGAACTTGTGCATGTTGTTTGTGGTTGGAGCCGAAAGTGATTGAGGAGTTAAGCGTTTGAGGTGAGATTTCTTTTTAAATAAGGGCAATACCCTAAGTATATTTTTATGTGGAAATGATATGAATATTTGTCATGTCGTGTTTTGTTTTATTCTATGGAACCTATCTGATAAGGCTAATTTCATGCATAGGTCTAGGGGATAAATCCGTGAATTTGCTGGGTCTAACACGTGTTTTAAGCCAGGTGTATAGAAGAAATTCGCCAGGTCCAGGAAAAGAAGGAGGCAATCACACGCCCGAGGAAATTGGCGAATAAGTGAACATGGTGAAAGAAATTGCAAGACGGAGTAAATCTCAGAACTGAAGGGTAGAATGGAGATTTCTACGAAGGTTCTAGAAGATTATGTCCGTGTCTATAAAAGGAAGGATGCATGCATTCTGGAGGGACCTTCTCGGTGGAGGCCTCACTAACAGTCTGCAGCTAGTTCACTTTTCTATACACTTGGGTTCTTAGAGAAAAATTCAGGGGTTTCGCACTTGGGTTCACCTTTAGCTTTCATACATTTGTTGTTGGGTTGTAACACCGTCCTGTTGAGGGCGAAGAAATAAGCTCCACTTTACTGCTTTCGTATTTCGTATTTCACCGAGCTTCGCTGTTCGAAGCTCGGCCTTCCGATTTTGCCGAATATTTATGTATTTAATGCAAGTTTCATTTTCTATTATGACGTTGGTGTTGATTTCTGATTTGGTTGTCGAGATTTTCTGGTGTTTGCGTTAGTTTGCCTGTGTTGGATGCGTTTCGCAATTGTTTTCTGAACTTATGCAGGTTAATGGTTGAATCTGGGTGATCGAAGTTTGCTGGTGGTTGAATCGGAGATTTAAGTTTGGTGTTGTTGCTAAGTTGTGTGCGATTGCTGGAAATTGGAGTTGATCGGAGTAGATCTGTTAGATCGGAAGTTATGGAGTGGAATCTAGTTGTTGTTGGTTTCGGATTGCTTGGATCCGAAGTGGATTAAGCATTCGACGTGAGATCTGAGCAGAGTTGGTTTATTTTGATGCCTAGTCTTCGAGTTTTCATTTCGCTTCGTCTAGTATATGTAGATCTGCGTTATTTTCAGTTTGTCGTAAGTTTCCGACGACCAAACTTTTACATTCTGTTCGAATCTGGGTAAGTGCTCTGTTTACTTCATCTTCGTGTTTAAATCCGTTGAAGAAAAGCATGCCGTAGTTAGTTATTTTCTCAGTCAGTTATTTGCAGCTTTTCTGCCGTACTTGCTATTTCTGGGTCATGGTCCCCACTGTTGGTTGATCTCTGTCTAGCTAAATTAGGTAGTCGTTTACACGGTCTAGGAAGTGAATTTAATATACCGAAGTCTTGATGATGATTGATCTCAGCATGTTTACAGCTTTCTAGGTCTAACGTTTATATTTCCTGCCTAGGTCTAGTAGTAGTTATACCTCAACCCTGTTTGCGTGGCAGCAGCTGCTTAGTCAAGAGTCTCTAAATGCTTTCTTACGTATCCATCTTTGTGGGATCGACCCCTGCTTCTCTATACTAATTTATAGTATTCGGGTTGAGGGATCTTTGAAGGGGAGTTTGTGTGTACAACGACAGAGTATTCCTTGTTACATTGAGTTCCTAGACGAAGTGATCTAGTGGATTCATAGGACTTGGTGTCTCGACCTAGCATCGCATTTTCACAACAAACGAAAACACTTAACAAACTCTGCGACACTTCACTATCTGATGTGGCTTATGCCATCAATGGATAATCGAATTCGGGTCTGACTAGGGAGTGAGTCCCTACTCAGGCTAGTGTACACCAATGGGGATCGTGAGCCGTCTTTTGGGTCGGCCGGTCTAGTGACTTGGAATGTGGCCACATTCCTTGTCATCAATGGATCAGATATGGTAGACATCTATGAGAAAATGACTGATCAGTCGAATTTTACAATGGAAATGATTTTAGTGTCTCGGGCATTTTCAAAGTTAAAACCCGAGGTCACTCAATGGTGGCATTATAAATACTTTTTATAAAATGTTTTCTGCATGAGTCCATTGAGTGCATCAAGCACTCAGCCCTGCATTTTCTTTTTAAAAATGTGCAGGTTGAGCGTGCCGGGTGCGGTGGGTGTTGAGCAAGACCGTTGAGGAAATTTAAGTGTTTAGAATGTGTCATGTCTTCACACGTGGCATATTCATTCTCTCAAATGCTTCCGCTAAGTAGTTGTCCTTCTTTTGAGTTCTTGTATCGCTGAGATAATATTCATTTTTGAGTTCTTGATTGTTGAGATACTCTGATTTTATTCGAGCTATGGTCGAGTTGTGTTGTTTTCCCCTTTCTTCCCCGTTTCTTTAATCATCCCCTAGTCACGATCAACCGTGTTTCTATCCTCAGAAAATACGGGCGTGACAATAACGATCTTGACATGGAATATTCGCTCATGCTGAGAATGAGCGACTCACTGATTGCTACGTGCCTTTCTTCTAGAATGACGACGCTTTTGAGTAACAGATTCATGACTCAGCTCCGTCCTTGCGTCTCATAAGCTAGCACGTGTCCTCTTCTAGAACGTCGTCCTTGATAACAGAATGGTGCGCCATATCCAGCTCATTTCCTCACGTGTTCTTCTTCTAGAAGCCAGCGGTCCCCGCCTAACTGCTTGACCACTCCCCCTTGATCAACTCCCCCGATTCTTGGCCTTTTATCGCCTTTTGTACTTGCTTGATCAGTTCGGCCTTGCTGCCTTGGTCTAGTGGCATTTCTGCACATTTAACACTTGTTTTGCGCGATAAACCGATCAAGTAGCATACATTTTACCCTTAAACCGATGCATGAAATGAGCCTTATCACATTGGTTAATTTTTTTATTTTATTAGAACATTTTATTTGCGATGTTGGTTCTAGATAGGGTTGTTAGTGCAATCCATACCTCGCGTGGTGGTCTGAATAACATGATTAATTTAGAGGGGAGAGTTTTGAAATTTATAGTCCGATAAGATGATAATCCGATTAGCCCGCAACCCAAGTAGAGCTAACCCAGATACCGATGAGCTAGCCCAGTGGGTTGTAAAGGTACAATTATTGTCTATTGTTATGCCTGTTTGACACCTAATTCAACAATTCATTGATGTTTTCTACAATATACTCCTCTGTTCTATAGTAGTGAAGACTTTTCTTTTCGGCATGGAGATTTAGAAAAAATTGTGTTAGGTGGGTTAAGTAAAGGAAGAGAGAATGAAGAGAGAATAAAGTAAGAGAGAGTAAAGTAAGTGAGAAGAAATGTGTTGACTTTTACTAAAACGAGAAATGACTCCACTACTATGAAACGTATCAAAATGACAAAATGACTCTACTACTATGGAACAAAGGGAGTAATTATTTAACAAAAAAAGATCTTTAATTTATATTTAATATTTTTTATTTTAATTATTACTCTATTATTATAATAAATAAATAAATTAGAATATTCAATTATACTATTTAATTTTAAACCACACTTTAATATTTTTGAAGTATGTTAATTTTTTATTTTATTTATACAATTTCTAATTTAGTCTTTAATCATATAAGTGTAAGTAGATATCCCAATATTATTATAATTAAATATTTTACATCTTATTAATATGACTAATTTTCATCATTATTTATGTATTGGATTGATCATAGTTAATTTTATCAATACCAACCCAATTAGCCTGTTGGGCTAGTGCAAAACCAACATCTTTAGGGTTTGGGTTGAATATTTATAATCATATACTTCTTTCGCCCACAAAAAATAGTCTCATTTGTGGACGACACGAGTTTTAATGAGGTAAGTAGGTAATTTACAAGAGAGTGGAGAAAAAGTGGGTAAAGTTTGAGGGATAAACTTTCCATTTTTAGAAATTGGACTAATTTTTTCTACATCCCAAAAATGGGAAATGAGACTATTTTTTGTGGACAGGGAGAGTATAATTCAACCTGATTAACTAGCACCCTATTAACCCGAAATCCAAATAGGGTTGGCCCAAAACACTTTGGGCTCACCTGATTGGCATTTCTAGTTCTAGATCAATTTTATATTCTCTCTGTCTCTGAAAAGTATAAACATTTGGTTCGACACAGATTTTAATGTATAATTGGTAAGATAAGATAGATATAAGTATAGTGTAAATAGTGTTAGTGAAAAGTGTGATCCACATCATTAGTATTGTAGTGTAATGGTCTAAGTTGTAAATAAAATGAGGTATGAGAGTAATGTTTTGTTTAACTATTCCAAAATTATAAAGTTCATACTTTTCAGAGACAGACTAATAAGGAAATACTCCCTCCGTTCCTTGTTAATAGAGGCGTTTCTTTTCGGTACGGAGTTTAAGAATAGTGTGTTAAGTGGTTGGTGAATAAAGTAAGAGAGAATAAAGTAAGAGAGATGTAGAGAGAATAAAGTAAGAGAGGGGGTTACTTTTTACTAAATATAGAAATGACTCAATTAACTTGGAACTTCCAAAAATGGTAAAATGACTCTATTAACATGGAACGGAGGGAGTAGTTAATACTTTTCAGAGACGGGGAGTATAAACTGATGTTGATCGAAGAGTTCCACAAAAATTAGGCTAGTATTTGAGTTCGAGGTTTGACTATTTGGCGTGTGTTATAACCTAATGGTAGAGTGATTAACATATGGGATCAAAAATTTTGGATAGAGCCCAACGCGATCTTTAAAATATTATTTATTCTTTCATAAAAAAAGTTTATACTCTAGAAAGATTTTAGTAAAAGAGTTCCAGATAAAAGTTTAATTAGTGACAGTAGGTAAGATGAGTAATTGGAAATTTGTGGGTTCAAATCCCACTCTCAACAATTATTTATGTTGCCCGCACGGGCGGGCAACGGAGGGACCCTTCTTGCTGCAACTAATTGGAAAGCTAAAGCAGCGGCATTCAATCATATTAAATGGTCTTAATTAACTATGTCTACCTCAAAGAATTAAACCTAGACAAAAAAAAAACCTATATTTATTCATTATGCTTTTTTAGTAACGGTTGCGAACTACCCACGTCTTAACGTGATTAAACTATCGAATCTAAAATATTTAATCAAACAAAATTTCAAGATGTTGCAATTATCAACAGATTTTGACATGTAACCAATTTGTTTACCTCACTATTAACAAAAAAATATCTAGTCTCAACAAGGGTGGATGCGTTCAGTTAGGTCAATATTAGATCATTACTAATTTTTTTGTTCAACAATACAAATGCAGTGTTGGGAATTTTGATTGAATTTTGGGAGTGATAGTAGTATTTATTTTGGGGATCGAGGGTGGGTGGGGGTAGCAGGTGGGGTTGGTGGATTTTGTGGAGGTTGTAATCTTAATTTTAATGTGAACATGCTACCAAACAAACCACAATTGAAGAAATTTGAATCATAGAAACGACGTGATGTTAAAAAACAAAATAAAAAAAATAAACAGCGTGATGTTGAAGCTCATTCTCACGTGAATCCTCCCTTGGGGTTCGGTGCTTTGTGCAAACATTAGTAGTACCAAATTGACTTGTCTTTCTTTTTTCATTTTAATTTCTTTTACCAGTGTGTAATAAAAAGTGAATTTAGAGTTTCAAACTACTTAAAAGTGTTCTCTGTTATCCAATGTCTCATTGAGCTGAAAAAATGATGTTGTTGAAAAGTGATTTAAAAAATATTCGCAAGTTGACAATAAAAAGTTAAAAACTTTAGAATAAGCAGCACATAGAGAGTTGCAAACGTGGGAATCTCATTCAAATTTTACACATAGGTGGTGACTCCCCAGCAAACACAAATTATCAAAAAAAAGAGCAAATTTAACCACAGAAAACAAATCCAAAAAATATAATATGGGCGAAAGCAAAAGAAAAAAAACAAACTAGCAGATAGGCAGAGGTTCACGATTCCAACCTTGAAGGCACTCCAACAACGGATCAATAATGAGGCCATTGCTCAATGCCGTGAACACCTTGTCGCATTCCTCCCCCGGCGACACCACCTTCTCCCCGGTCAAGAACTCCGCCCCGAGCTCTCCCCTTATGAACTTGTACAACGGGTATGACCTGCACTCCACGATCCTGTTGGCCACAGCCGGACTCCCGCTCTCCAGGGCGATCCTCGCGCTCTCCACCTCCTTAGGCAGCAAGGCCTTGAGCTCCTCCTCGAACGCCTCGATCTTGTGGAAGATCGAGGTGCTCGTGTTCTTCTCCAGCTCCCCGTTCTTGAGGGCGTGATCGACCAGCACCTGCCTCAGCTTCTGCATCAACGGGTACGTGGCGCTGCAGGGGTCATCCACGTATGCAAACACGTACTCGCGGTCGACCACCTGGATCAAGTCCTTCTCGCAGAATCTGGATGGGTGGAGCTCCCCGTTGACGCCCATTGTTAGCGTTCTTTTAGCTACTTGGCTCACTGTGTTCTTCACCGCGTGCTTCAGATTCTCCTCCAAATGCCTCAGATCAACGGCTTGGCATAACGCAACGAGGTAGGTGGATGACATGAGCTTGAGAATGTCGAGAGCTTCAACTGTTTTACGTGAAGAGATCAATCCTAGTGAGTTCACATCCTGATTGTGCTGCTCGGCGCTCTGGACGTGGTTGGTGACGGGATTGGCGAGAAACTGGAGCTCGGAGCAGTAGGAGGCCATGGCGATTTCGGAGCCCTTGAAGCCGTAGTCGAGGCTCGGGTTGCGGCCGCCGGAGAGGTTGGACGGCAATCCGTTGTTGTAGAAGTCGTTGACGAGCTCAGAGAATTGAGCGAAGAGAAGCTTTCCTATGGAGGCGATGGCGAGCCTGGCGTTGTCCATGGAGACACCGATTGGGGTGCCTTGGAAGTTTCCGCCGTGGAGGGCCTTGTTTCTGGAAACATCGATCAAGGGGTTGTCGTTGACGGAGTTGATCTCCCTCTCGATCATCTTGGTGGCGGTGCGGATGACCTCAATCTGTGGGCCCAGCCACTGGGGCGAGGTTCGGAGGGCGTATCTGTCTTGCTTTGGCTTCTGGAGTGGGTCCTGCTCGTGCAGCTTCTGCGCGGCCTTCACGTAGCCGCTGCCGTCCAGGATGTGCTCCATGATGGCGGCGGCCTCGATCTGCCCCGGGTGGTGCTTCAGCTTGTGGGTCAGGTGGTCGGTGAACTCCGGCTTCCCGTTCATGACTTCGGCGAACACGGCGGACATGACCTCGGAGAGAAGAGCGAGGATGTTGGCGTCGAAGAGGGCGATGGATGCGAGCCCCGAGCCCACGGCGGTGCCGTTGACGAGGGCGAGGCCTTCCTTGGGCTGGAGCTCGAAGAAGCCGCCCTTGACGCCAGCGAGCTTGAAGGCTTCCTCGGCGTTGAGGGGCTCGCCGGTGGGGCCCACGGCTTTAGAGTTGGGGCGGCCGGTCAGGAGCCCGGCGATGTAGGAGAGGGGCACGAGATCGCCGGAGGCCGTGATGGTGCCGCGGAGGGGGAGGCACGGGGTGATGTTCTGGTTCAGGAATTTGGTGATGGCTTCAAGGATTTCGAATCGGATGCCAGAGTAGCCTTGGAGGAGGGTGTTGATCCGGACTAACATCGCCGCTCTCGTTGCCGTGTGCGGCAGCGTGTGGTTTGATTCCGTCCCGTTTCCGAATATTCCGGCGTTCAAGAACCTGTTGCCATTTTTTTAAAATCTCATCACATTCCGTTACCGTTACACCTAATTTCAACTTAACTGTGTTCAGTTTATAATTTCCCACCTAATTTTTTTTAATACTACTAATAATATTCTATCTTAGTAGTTACACGTGTAGAGTTTTCCTAAAAGACACACTATATTTATTGCACCCTCAATAAGAGTTTACCTAAAACAGCCAAACCGAGTGAATTAATTTGTTCTAAAAAATGAACTGAAACTGATAAGAAAACATGGAGTAATTTTTTGTCGGCCGCTTGGTACAAAATGACATGCAAATTCAGAAAAACTGAGGTACCTAATGAGCTCCTTCTGAAGAGCGCCGCCCTGCTTAGTCCTCCGGTGTGAGGTGGCACCGAAACCGGTGGTGACACCGTAGCTGTCGGTGCCTTTACCCATGCTCTCCATAACCCAATCACTGCTGGCCTTGACACCGGCCCTGGCCGACTCCGCCAGCTCCACCGCCACCGCATTATCCTTGGCCGCGATCGCCGCCACCTGCGAAATCGTGAGCGTCTCCCCGCCGAGCTTCACCAGCGGCTTCCTAAACTCCTCCACCATCCGCTTCACCTCATCAAGGTGGCTCCCCTTCAGCGAGTCCGCCGCAGCAGCCCAATTCAAGGGATCGCTCTGCTTCACGCAGAAACCATTCTCCGTCGCCATTCAATTGATATATAGGAGATTAAATAAAGGAAGGAGCAGAGATAGAGAGGTTTTTTGGCTAATTAAGTCGTGAGTTTGAAAGGGAGTTTTATAGGTATAGGCAGGTGCATTGGGGTTAAGTAAGTTATGTGGTTTTAAATAGAGAATGGTAGACCTGGAGGTGTGTGTGTGTGTGTGTGTGTGTGTTTAGATTTTGGTAGGTGAGCAATATGAGGGGGGTTTGTTGAGGATGGATCTCGACCGTTGATCGTATCTCATCAACGCTCCAGATTGAGGAGATGTGGGTGAGGACGATTTTCTAATCTGTCCGAAAGCTTGGGGGTTGGTGGCAAAATGGGAGTTGGTTACAACTAGTTTTCTTTCCAACCATTTTGCTCTCTCTACACCACTTAGCTAACCTCTATTTTTTCAATTTTGATAATAAATATTACTGATCAAGTGCGCCCATTATAAGTAATTAAATATAAATGTTTAGCCTAAAAAGGCTGACTTTATGAATTTTAATTTTTTTTGTGCACGTAGATAATATAAGTGGTGACGAGGTTTGGGCCTTGTAATGCCTATTAATCATGCATTAACGATTCTAGAATTGTAAACTAACATACTACTACATCTTTATTTTCATTATTAAAATTATTTCAGGGGTCAGTGCTCTCTTGGTCCACATTTTAACCTCCGGACCTAATGAGTATAAATGTTTAGCCAAAAAAAAGCCTGACTTTTTAAATTTTAATAGTAATATTTTTCAGACGTCAATAATGAGTAATAACGAGGCTAAAAAAATGCCTGACTTTTTAAATTTTAATAGTAATATTTTTCAGACGTCAATAATGAGTAATAACGAGGCTTATGCACGTCAATAATGAGTAATAACGAGGCTAAAAAAAAGCCTGACTTTTTAAATTTTAATAGTAATATTTTTCAGACGTCAATAATGAGTAATAACGAGGCTTATGCATTTTTATTAATCTGAAATTTCAGATTTTTTTGAATTAAAAAATAAAAAAAATGATAAATCAACATCCAATCAGAGCACGCCACGTTGGCTGCTCGTGCTCTTGCCGTTGGCACGGCGGTGCTCTTAGCTAAGAGTAGGGTCGTGGCGTCGGAGAGAGCACAACGGCGAGCATGGTGTTGGCCGCGCTGTCAGCACGAAGCCTGATCTTAGCTAAGAACACCGATGCACATGCTCTAATGTGCATGATTAACATTTAAGACGAGCTAAATCTAAGCTTTAAAAATATGTAAAATCTGTATTTATTGTTTATACGATTAAAACCTGATATTATAAGATTAAACACTTGATTTACATGATTTAACCTGATTTACACCGTCTAACTAATAAAACTAAAGTACTAGTACTATTTTTTTAAAAAAGAATAAAAATAATGATAATAATTATATATTTTTTTAATGTGTTATCTAAACTCAATTCAAACTCAATCTGAAAGTATGAGATTCTTTAGGGGCCAATTCGATAAGGAGCCAGACTCAATAGAACTTGACTAAGTCCATAATATGTTGTGCGTGTTTATATCGAATTTCGTGTCAGTTGAAAATTATCAACCCTAAAATATCGAGAGTACTACACGACAAGCTATTTATTGTCACATAAGTTTCTCTTTGGATTTTAATTATGATTCGGAAACTTATATTTCTGGCCGATGTTTAGAGGCTATATAATCAGTTTTGGATTCCAATTAGTTAATTTACTGTATTTATTATATGTATGGGCGTTATACATAGAGTATATTTTTCTGAATCTTTAATAGTAGTACTATATAATTAGTGGATAAGTACAATTTAGTTGCTAAGATAAAGTGTAATTTAGTGTGTGTGCGCGAACAGTAATTTTTAAAGTTAATACTTGTACGAACAGAACAGTTAAATAAACACGTGAGCAACGAAAGTAAGGAACCTCTTTCACATAGATTGGAACTAATTTGTTGTGACTGAATTCGGATTATTCAAACAGCACAACAAATTAACGTTTCTGCGTATTTTGGTAGATGCATATGAGTTTTGAACCAATAATAATACACCTCGTTACTTTCAAACAATAATTGTGATTACTCATCTCAACAAAACACAAAAGTACATTTAGCAAACGTTAATGATGATTTACAGATTTTCGTCCCAAAATCATACGTGTAAATCCAATAGTTACAAACTTAAACTATATGCACTCATTATATTTAGGGCATCAGCAGTGGGGCGCCCTATGGCGCGCCACGTCATCAGTTTTATCCTCCTACCTCCCCACCTGCAGTGGGGCGCCTTAAGGCGCGCCCTATAGCGCGCCACATCATCATTTTTTTAATATTTACAAAATCCATACAAATTTAAAAAAACTAATAAATTAAAATACGAATTTCAAAAACTTCATTTCATTTAATAAAAATTAATACATTACAATGCGAATTAAAAAAAACGCAAACTCAGCGATGGCGGTTACGAGCCCACACTTCTTCAATCATGTCGCTCATGAGCTGCGCATGATCCTGTTGGTTGCGCATTGAGGCCTGTCTAGATAGAACCTCATTGAAGCCTAAAGGTAACCCTCTATCGGGTGTCTCGGTCGACGTGCCGGACGAGCTAGATGCACGGTCATCTTCATTCCAATCGGTGATGCTTCCGCCTTCATTCTCGACTATCATGTTGTGCATGATTATGCACGCATATATGACATCGACGATGACTTCCTTGTACCAGGAACGAGCCGGCCCTTTCACAATTGCCCACCGTGATTGGAGGACACCAAATGCCCGCTCGACATCCTTCCACGCTGACTCCTGCTTTTGCGCAAATAGAACACTCTTCTCACCAATTGGGCAGCTGATCGTCTTTAGGAAAACTGGCCACCGGGGGTAGATGCCATCGGCCAAGTAGTACCACATATGGCGGTGAACTCGATGGCCGGGCCGTTGCCGTTACATTGCTCGGTGAAGAGGGTGGACGAGTTGAGGACGTTAATGTCGTTGTTCGACCTGGCTAAACCCCGATGGTTACTTGTGAATGGCATGATAAATTACTTTTATTGCAAATGTTTTCGGCATTAGCCCCTGGGTATTCTTAAAATACTCAGCCCTGCACGTGTTTTCCCTATGTGCAGGTTGAGCGGCGACGAGGATGTGGTGGTGTTGAGCAAATGAAATTTAAAGATAATATTGATGTATTTGAACCTTGAGTGTCGTTGTGTCGTCACACATGACGTCACTCTTTCTCTTGGTCGTTTCCGCTGTGACGTGTCGTTTAAATTATGATTTATTTGGGCCGACAACTTTAATTGTTAGGGTAATGGATATTCTGAATTTCTCGTTGGATAATATTAAACTCTTGCTTATTTATTTGGATATTAATTGTTAGTCCAACTTGTGTTGAAACCCTAATTCTTTACGTCTTTCTATTTAATTCTTTTAATCACGATCGCCCATATTTATTAACCCTAAGGGGCGGTCGTGACAACTATCCCCCGACAAAAGCGCTTCAGACACTCGCGGCCTGTAGAATCCCCGCAGTGGAGGTACTCGTCAAAAAGGTCCGCCGTAGTGCCGTATGCCAACTGACGAATAGCATTCGTGCACTTTTGCAATGGTGTAAGGCCGGGTTTGCCGATGTCGTCCTCCCGAAACGTGAAGTATTCATCACGTGAAGACAATGTCCGAACAATGCTGAGAAAAAGGTACCGCGACATTCTAAACCGGCGGCGGAAAACAGTCGGGCCCCATCGTGGTTGATCGGCAAAATAGTCTTCAACCAGACGTCTGTGAGCTTCCGGGTGGTCGCGTCGGACATACGTCCTATGTCGAATAGGCCTATGGACTTGCTCAGCCGCCGCTGCCGCCGCCTCCTCCTCGCGCTGCATTGCCGCATAGCATGCCGTCATGGCCTCTTCAACGGCTGCATCTAATGCTTCTGACGTCGAACTACCGGACTCAGACGAACTAGAACTATTGGTGTCGTCGCCGAGATTCATTTTGGTTGAATGTTGAGAGAGAATATGTAAAGAGATAGTCGATATGTTCGTATGTACAAATGAATGAGAAATGAGATTTAAATAGAAAATAAAAAACGCATGTCATCGTCCGCGACCATCGTCCGCGTAGCCCACAGTGGGGGCAGACGATGGCACGCCCGATGTAAAATTTACTCTTCACTTAATCTCGAATTATACTGTAATAGATGTAAAATTTGGTAAAATTGATGAATTTAACATATTTATCAATTCTAATTATCATATTAGTATTTAAAAAAAAATTTCTAGAAACATACGGTAATATCTAACTAATATAAAAACATAAATCATGATTCATTCCTATTAGCTGATAAGGTGCTTAGAATTAATAAGTATTTTAATTTATCAATTTAACTAAATTTACAATATTTTTGAATTAAATGAAAATAATATTATTTCAATATAAAATAAACATATTACATATTAATGAAAAGAAAAATAGAAAATTTGCACCAGTTGATGCGTTTTAATTAATTTATCAAAATTAATAATCAAATTAGTTAACTTAATTAACTATCTTTATTAATGCTACAGATTTAATGAGAAGTTGAAGAAATAGTATAAACAAGAGTAGAGAGATGACTAACAGAGAAATATTTTCCTGACCATAAGAAATTTGATAAATTCGAACAAAAATATGAAAGAATTTTGAAAAGAAAAAAAAACGTGCAGAACAAAGCTCCCCACAAAAATATGAAAGAACTTAAAGCATCTCAAGTGGGAGGACATCCCATTAGGACATCCACTAGGATATCCCAAAAACACCTCTTGTCACGTCACTAGGACTTCCCATCCCATTGCCACGTCACTAGGACATCCCCTGCACAATCCGCCCTTCCCACTAGGACATCCCGCAATAAAAAAAATCATACATTTACAAATAAAACAATTTACATTTACGGAAATAAAATTTGACCGAGAATACGAACGGGAAAAATTAACAATTTCATCGGAAAAAACATACATGATTCGAAAAAAAAAATTTAAAAACGGGACGTCCGACCGGACATCCGACTGGACGCCACAATGGCGGACGTCCGCCCGCCCGTCGCGCCGACGTCCTCACGGGACGTCCGTATCCGACCCTAAACGCCATAATGGCGGACGTCCCGGTCGCCCGTCGTGACGTCCGACCGGATGTCCGACCGGACGTCCGCCATTGGAGATGCTCTTAGTTAAATCTTCTCTCTCTTCGCTCAAATATCTCAGCTTCTTCCACAAGATATCAACCATAGATCCAAACCCCAAGAACTTCCATATCCTCTTCTAAGTCATGACCAAGCTCCCCACCTCAAGCGTACCAGAAACTGGACACAATTTGAAAGAGAGAAGTCAGATTGTAATGGATAAAAAGGGAAAGACAGCGTAACTAAGTGTTAAAAGAGAGAAAAAATATTAATAACATAAAATACTCGAAATAGTAAAAAAGCAATAAGCCGAGATGATATTGTAGTTCCACGTAGATGCTTGAGAGAATATTTTTTGAGTATAAATATTTGTAACAATTGAACGAGAAAATCTAAATACCAATTTTGTAGTTCACTTAATTAAAAATGAATACAAATACTACGGCCGAGCAATGCTAGTACTATATCAATAATGATTTTTACTAAATATATGCATCAAAAATCCAGTCATAATATCAAATCTGACTGACGAGTTTTATGTCATTATGTGGACTCTCACACTAAATGCATATGCAATTTGCATTCAAAAGTAGAAATTTATTTAATGCACTTGAGATAATGGCTATGGAATATAG
Organism: Salvia splendens; assembly: GCF_004379255.2. Classification (NCBI taxonomy): domain Eukaryota; kingdom Viridiplantae; phylum Streptophyta; class Magnoliopsida; order Lamiales; family Lamiaceae; genus Salvia; species Salvia splendens. The sequence goes on along the minus strand of NC_056032.1, from coordinate 35,399,019 downwards.
ATCAGCCACGTCATAAAAAATAGTATAGCGCAAAACTAAAAGGGTGACGCGTGGAGAAACAAAATGAGGTAGTACTACTTGTTTAGAGCATCTCCAGTAAGACTGGACGTCAAATAGCCCTCATATAGCCTTCACACTGCCACATCATCAGCACTACAATTCTCCTGCCATATCAGCTTGCCACATCAACTGGACATCAAATAGCCCTCACATAGCCTTCACACTACCTATCCACGTCACTAATAACAATTATATAATTTAATTTACACTCGTATCAACATACGGAATTTAATTTACGAGACAAATACGGAAAATTCGAATAATAATATTAAAATTTCAAAAAGTACAATAATTTAAAAAAAATACATTTAAAAAAATTATATTTAAAAAAATTACATAAATTTACATAAAACTAACGCCTTGCAATCCTCTGCGCCCACAACTCTTCAACTAAATCCTTTTGGAGTCGAATATGAGCCTCCGTCTGACGCATGTCGGCATGTGCTTGGAGGAGGGCTTCTTCATCGTGAGGTACCCCATCTCGTACGTTGGCGTGGCGACGCCGTGGCTTGGACCGGCCTCATTATCGTCGTTGGCCCAATCAGTCAGTTGTACACCTTCATCTTCGACAATCATGTTGTGCATAATAATACAGGCGTACATTATATCAGCAATGCAGTCGACATTCCACAAACGCGTTGGTCCCTTAACTGCAGCCCATCGAGCCTGAAGCACACCAAATGCGCGCTCCACGTCCTTTCGCGCCGACTCCTGCCGCATCGCAAAGTAGGCCTTCTTCGCATCTGATGCGCACCGGATCGTCTTCACAAAGACGGGCCACCTAGGGTATATCCCATCCGCCAAGTAGTAGCCCATATCATGCTGGTTGCCGTTGGCGACAAAACTGATGCCGGACCGACGCCCTGGCACTGCTCGTTGAAAAGGGGCGACGAGTTGAGGACGTTTAGGTCGTTGTTCGAACCGGCTATCTCAAAATACGCATGCCAAATCCACAACCGGTAATCAGCTACGGCCTCGAGGATCATCGTGGGATTTTTTCCCATGTAGCCGGTAGTGTAAAACCCCTTCCAGGCAGCGGGACAGTTCTTCCACTCCCAATGCATACAATCTATGCTGCCTAACATTCCCGGGAACCCATGCTGATCCCCGTGCATCCGCAGCAGATTCCGGCAATCTTCGGGGGTAGGCTTTCGGAGATACTGATCACCGAATACTTCGATCACGCCCTGACAGAAATACTTCATACATTCGATGGCAGTCGTCTCACCGATGTGGAGGTATTCGTCCCACATGTCTGCCGCGGTGCCGTAGGCCAACTGCCTGATTGCCGCAGTGCACTTTTGAATAGGGGTGTGGCCGGGTCTGCCAGCCGCATCGTGCCTGAAGCGGAAATACAGATATCGCTGCTCCAAAGCGTTAACAATACGCATAAACAAGTCCCGCCTCATCCTAAAACGACGCCTGAAATGGTTGGCGTTAAAACGCGGCTCCTCTGCGAAGTAATCTGTGAACAGGCGCTGATGTGCAGCTTCATGATCACGATCAACCACTTGTCGACGGTGGACAACTGGTCGTGGGCGAGGTGCCGCCGGCTGCATATAACTCTGCATCCATCGATCAACCTCACGGCTCATATAGGCATCTAGCTCTTCGTTCATCATACGCTCGTACTCATCCGCATCCCCACCACTACCACCGGCATTACTCATTTCTTAAATTGATCTTGAACAGAAAGTAAGGTAGAGAGAGTACTCGTTAAAACAAGTGGTGCGAATGAAAATGACGTTCAAAGCGCGTATATATAGTGTTTTCAAAAGAAAAAAAAAATAAAAAATAAAATCTGACGCCGGTTTGACGCCGATCCGGGACCCACAATGGCGCCGTGAGGATCGGCGTCGGAACCGGCGTCATCGCGCGAATCGGCATGGCCACGCCGATTTTGACGCCGATTTCGCCGACGCAGGTTCCAATAGTTCGGCGTCAGAACCGGCGTCGGCGAAAAATCGGCGTCGCGATTTTGACGCCGTTAGTGGAGATGCTCTTATGTTTCGTGTTTAGAAATGGAGACAATTCATATAAAAAAATGAGGCATCATGATCGTACTGAAACTGGAAAACTGAACTTGAAAATTTAATGAGCCAGTTGTGCATCTAATTGAAAATATTAGCAACTCTGACCCATTTAACCGATATATTGAATCTAAGAGTTTTAGAGCTATTTTAAGAAATACCACTAAAATATTTTTAAAAATTTTATTTTGTTAAAATAAAATAGATTATAGGTAAGTAGTTCATAATATATGACTATTGTTGGAGATATAGCTATAAAACACTAACTGGGCGTAATATAACCCGAGAGAAGATCGAAGAAAGAAAAAACAGAAACGAAAAATTACAATTGAAATTCGAAACTGTAAAGATGAACTTAGCCGAGTCGAGGAATGCCTCTTTCCGCAAGACGAGATACGCCCCGGTAGTGTTCTCGATTTTGGCGCGTCGTCCCCAAAGATAAAACGGCTACGTCTCGTTCGTTGCAACGCCGCAGTTGGAACGAGCTCCGGCGAACTGGAAGAGGAAGAGGGCAGGGCTTCGAAAAGACTATGCAGAGAGGAAGTATGCTTGTGATATGGATATTCAGTGTTTGAAATGCAGTGGAATGGCTAGCCTCTTTATAGGCCAAGCCACCATGCAGGGTCAACCAAGCCATGAAGGCTCATCATGGCGCATTCGTAACCGTCGGCGGTTACAAGCTTGTGGCAGGAGTGTGCCTTTCTCGTGTGGAGCGTGTGGATTTCTCACGTGGCAGCTTTGACTGTGCCACGCTTGACGATGTGTCAAGCCACTGGCATTGCTGACTCAGCGTGGTCTAAAAAGATTACTACGGGTCCAGACCCGAGCCCAAAGACCACCCAAAGAGCAATTGCCAAGATCCAAGTCCAAGTCCAAGTCCAAGATCGAGACCGAAGCCCGAGGCCCGCGACCACGGGCGGGCGGCGGCGGCGGCGCGCTTGTGGGCTCTTTCACCCATCTTGGTCCACTATAATTATTAAGTAACATAAAGTCAATTAATTTAAGCACATTAAAAGATGTGTCACTTCTCCTATGTGGGATAATTAACACTAGTTAATTATTCTCTAAGCTCAAACTCTAAGCTTTAATCAAAAGCTAATTATGTCCAACTTTAATCCACTATTTCTTACTCACCGGAAATCGGATTTGAGAAAGTAAATATACTACATTTATCTACGTAAAATATAGATCGACGCTATATCATTTAATTTCACAAAATTAGATTCTCGTCACATTTATTATTTGGTCAAAATACATTGACCGGACATATTTTATTCCATGATTTCTACAATCCCCCACATGAGTGGAAATAGCCAAATGCATATGCATGTAGACACAAGCTCAACCCTCGAGAGGTATATAAGCATAAGGATAGGTAGTTGTTGGCTTTGAACCCTCCATAGTCGACACCATCGGATACACAAGAGGCTTAGTAGCGCGATGCTTTGAACTAATCCCACACGACGTGCACCGAGACAGTGGTGTTAATGCTTAAACACCTCAACCTCATCCGTTCTCACGTTTTGTGTCCATTGCGGCCTTGGACACCACTTTGGGTTCATAAGTGTGTTATTTGAAGCGGCCTCACTTCACACTTATATAGGTGATTCCTAATCGAGTATTTTTCCCTACTCGGTCTCCTTGAGAACTCAATCTCCTCGAGATCCTTTAGGAGTCATTAAAAGTCATAGACTTAGCCTCACCACTAGGCAAGCTTTCTAACACTCTTTTGCTCTCTAGGGAATAGATATGGTTGAGTGTTTCTCATGAACTCCCATAGCTTAGTTGTCCATTTGAACCAAGTTCTTGGGATCTCCAGTCATCATGGTTGGGTTACCACTATGATAATTCTTTAGTTTGTGGATTTCAAACTCATTCTCTCTAGCAGTTTGTTCATTTGATCACAGTTTAACCCTTTGGTTAGTGGATCAACTAGATTATCTATTGACTTCACATAGTCAATTGTAATCACGCCAGTTGTGATCAAGAGTCTCACGGAGTTATGTCGTCGACGAATGTGTCGAGACTTCCCATTGTACAAGCCATTATTCGCTCTTCCAATAGCGGCTTGGCTATCGCAGTGAATCATCACCGGAGGCACAGGTTTAGACCAACATGGAATGTCCTCGAGGAAATTCTTAAGCCACTCGGCTTCCTCACCAGCTTTGTCTAAAGCTATGAATTCGGATTCCATAGTTGACCGGGCTATACAAGTCTGTTTCGTGGATTTCCACGAGACAGCAGCACCCCAAATAGTAAAGACATATCCACTAGTGGAAAGTGAGTCTTTATTATCGGATATCCAGTTCGCATCACAGTACCCTTCAAGTACCAGGGGGGTATCTTGCAAAATGCAGCCCATGATTTTGAGTATGTTTTAAGTATCTCAAAACCCTTATAAGAGCTTTCTAATGTTCTTTGCTTGGATTACTCGTGTAGCGTGCTAACTTGTTCACGACGCAAGCAATATCGGGTCTCGTACAATTAGTCAAGTACATAATGCACCCGATAACCTTCGCATAATCTTCTTGTGCGACATGTTCGCCTTTGTTCTTGCTAAGGTGAACATTTAGCTCTATAGACGTCTTAGCCGGCGTGCTGTCATAAGCATTGAATCTTTTTAGCACTTTCTCCACATAGTGAGATTGTGTTAAGGTGATTCCCTCGGATGTTTTTAGAATCTTCATTCCAAGAATTACATCGGCTAGACCCATGTCCTTCATGTCAAAATTTCTTTTCAACATGGCTTTAGTTTCGTTAATTATTCGGGTACTACTGCCCATGATTAACATGTCACCAACGTAGAGACATACTATAACATATCCGTTATTAGTATTATTAATATAGACACACTTGTCACACTCGTTGATTTTAAATTCATTTGATAATATTACATTATCAAATTTTAAGCGCCATTAGAGCGGCACTTGTTTTAATCCATATAAGGACTTAACCAGTTTGCAGACCTTATTCTCTTGTCCGGGTACTACAAAACCTTCAGGTTGTTCCATATAGATCTCATCTTCGAGTTCACCATTTAGAAACACAGTTTTTACGTCCATTTGGTGAATCTCAAGATTGTGCAATGCAGTAATCGCGAGAACACTCTTATAGAAGTAATTCTCGTTACTGGTGAGTACTCATCAAAGAAGTCATGTCCTTCCTTTTGTTTAAAACCCTTGACTACCAATCGGCCTTAAATTTCCTTTTAAGGACCCATTTACATCCTAGAGGTTTAGCACCTTTGGGAAGATCAACCAACACCCAAGTGTGGTTTAGCAAAATTGAGTCAATTTCGCTTTGAACAGCTTCTCTCCAATGCAGTCCGCCTGGGCCTGCATAGGCTACTTTCAAAGACGTTGGTTCTTCATCTAACATGAAGGCAATGTAGTCGGGACCAAAAGATTTTGGTGTTCTAACCCTATTGCTTCGTCTCGTTACTGCCTCATTTGGATCAGGCCTAGCACGCTTGCGAGATTCGGGCTCTTTATCTAATGACTTAGAGCTCGTTATTTCATCATCAATTCTTGCTTCAGAATTAGATGCTACATTTTCTTGTTTTTTACAAGGAAATGTATTTTCAAGAAATACAACATTTCTTGATTCAATTGTTGTTCCAACTGTCACAGTCGATATTTCAGACTTATGAACAACAAATCTATATGCACTACTGTTAAGTGCATATCCAATGAATATGCAATCAACCGTTTTAGGTCCGATTGTGACTTCTTTGGGCGGAGGAACCATCACCTTTGCCAAATACCTCCACACTTTGAGGTATTTGTAGGATGACTTCCTTCCTTTCCACAACTAATAAGGAGTAATATCTTTTCCTTTGAGAGAGATTTTATTCAAGATATAGTTGGCTGTCAAAACAGCTTCCCCCCACATGTTATGTGGTAATCTTGAAGTCAGAACCAGTGCATTCATCATCTCTTTTAGAGTTCGATTTTTGCGTTCTGCAACCCCATTAGATTGGGGTGAATAGGGAGCAGTTGTTTGATGAATTATGCCACTTGCGTTGCATAGTTCTTCAAACGGAGCTACATATTCGCCTCCTCTATCGCTTCGAATCGTTTTGATTTTACAACCAAGTTGATTCTCAACTTCGTTCTTATAATTTTCGAACGCTTCTATTGCTTCATCTTTACTTCTTAAAAGATAAATGTAGCAATACCTTGTGCAATCATCTATGAAAGTGATAAAGTAGTTTTTACCACCTCTAGTTTGCACCATCTTTAAATCACATACGTCCGTGTGAATTAATTCAAGGGGTTTTGTGCTTCGTTCAACCGAGTGATACGACAACTTAGTCATTTTTGCTTCAAGACAAATTTCACATTTATCTTAGGTATCCACTTCATTAGCCTTTAGTAAATCTAAATTCACTAATCTTTTAATGGCTTTTGAATTTACATGTCCCAATCTACAATGCCACAAATTTGAACACTCAGTCAAGTAAGAAGAAGTAGATGCTTTATTGTTATTAGCCAACGGTTTTGCAACACTTCGAGTTGCCACACTAAGCTTGAAAAGTCCATCGGTTACATAACATTTTCCGAGTGACTTTCCAAACTTGTACAATGCAAACCTATCAAACTCAAATACAAGTTTAAACCCTTTATTAACTAGTATTGATCTTGACACTAGGTTCTTGCGGATGTCCGGAACATGCAGCACATCCTTCAAAGTGATAGTGACGCCAAACGTCATCATGAGAATCACGTTGCCAACGCCGAGGATTTCGGACGATGCTTGATTCCCCATGTTGATCTTCATCCCTTCAACAACAGTGTAGGAGACAAACTTGCTCCTATCAACAAGCCACCCTTGTTATCAACAAGGTTAACTTCCTCAGTGACCACAGCAATGAGGTCGTTTTCATCCCAGTCTTTGAAATCCTTTTCAACAACGTGGGCTGCAGGCTTCTTCTTCTTGCTGCTGCAGTCTTTGGCAAAGTGGCCCGGTTTGCCAAATTTGTATCAGTCGTCGTCAAACTTCTTTGTAGGCTTCTTTCCCTTTCCTTTGTCACTTGGACGACTTGGCGGAGGGCGTTTGTTGGAGGGACCGCCCCGCTCCAACAGGTTGGCTTTTGCATCAAAGGAGCCCTTAGCCTTTTGATCGTTTTTTCGCACGTCTGCCTCAATGCGCAACTTCACGATCAAGTCTTCAAAAGTCATCTCCTTTCGCTTGTGCTTGAGGTAGCTTTTGAAGTCCCTCCAGCTAGGTGGAAGCTTCTCAATGGTCGTGCCCATTGTAAAGCTGTCGGGCAACGCCATTCCTTCGGCAGCAAGTTCATGGATGATCATTTGGAACTCCTGAACTTGTTCCATGATTGGTCTTGTATCGACCATTTTGTAGTCTAGGAACTTAGCTATTATAAACTTCTTATTTTCCGCATTATCACTGCGGTACTTTCTCTCTAGGATTTCCCACACTTGCCTAGAGGTGTTTACAACTGAGTATACATTGTACAAACTATAATCTAAAGCATTTAGAATAAAGTTTTTACAAAGGTAATCTCCTCTGCGCCATGTATCATAGTGAGCCATGACCTCGATGTTCGTCTCTTGGTCACTTGGCGCGGGCGGCTCGTCTTCTGTGAGGAAGTTCACGACGCCCAATGTTGTCAAGTAGAACAACATCTTTTGGTGCCACCTCTTGAAGTCCGAACCTCCAAACTTTGGCAGCTTCTCGGTGGGTGGCATCATTCTTCGTGCCATTGGTGCCGGATTGTCCCCATGGAAGGAGCCTATCCCGTTGCCCCCGTAGGAGCCAACAGTTGGGTTGGGCATAGAACCCCCCAGGTTCGTGTTGGGCATAGTGCCCCCACATTCGTGTTGATCCTGAAAGATCCAACACTAGTATTGAGCCCAAAGGCACCAACACTCGATCCATTAAAGGATCCGAAGGAACCACTAAAAGTGGAACCAACCGAACCACCAAAGGTGGAACTAGTGGACGCCCCAAAAGGGTTGTCCCAAACCCATGGGACAGTTGAAGAGGCGGCTGGGAAGCTAGGGGTCGGCATCATCGAGATGGTGGATGCATTGGCAGATGCACCGGTTGATGGAGTGGAGAAAGGGACGGCGGCGTTGGTGGCCGAAACAGTGGATGCGGCGGTGGCCAGAGTGGTGGCAGAGGTGGTGTTGACGTTGGTCGACATTTTCAGTAAAGGATTAAGTTTCGAAAGTTTTATTTCATTTTTTTTAAAGTCTAAGGTCTTCTGTAGTGTCCATCTCGTCTTGCGATTGTTGGAGATATAGCTATAAAACACTAACCGGGCGTAATACAACCCGAGAGAAGATCGAAGAAAGAAAAAATAGAAACGAAAAATTACAATTGAAATTCGAAACTGTAAAGATGAACTTAGTCGAGTCGAGGAAGGCCTCTTTCCGCAAGACGAGATACGCTACGGTAGTGTTCTCGATTTTGGCGCGTCGTCCCCAAAGATAAAACGGCTACGTCTCGTTCGTTGCAACACTGCAGTTGGAATGAGCTCCGGCGAACTGGAAGAGGAAGAGGGCAGAGCTTCGAAAAGACTATGCAGAGAGGAAGTATGCTTGTGATATGGATATTCAGTGTTTGAAATGCAGTGGAATGGCTAGCCTATTTATAGGCCAAGCCACCATGTAGGGTCAACCAAGCCATGAAGGCTCATCATGGAGCATTCGTAACCGTCGGCAGTTACAAGCTTGTGGCAGGAGTGTGCCTTTCGCGTGTGGAGCGTGTGGATTTCTCATGTGACAGCTTTGACTGTGCCACACTTGACGATGTGTCAAGCCACTTGGATTGCTGACTCAGCAGTGGTCTAAAAAGATTACTACGGGTCCAGACCCGAGCCCAAAGACCACCCAAAGATCAAGATCGAGCCCGAGACCCAAGGCCTGCGGCCGCTCCCACGAGCACGGGCTTAGGCTCGGGCGGGCGGGCGGCGGCGGCGCGCGCGTGTGGGCTATTTCACCCATCTTGGTCCACTATAATTATTAAGTAACATAAAGTCACTTAATTTAAGCACATTAAAAGATGTGTCACTTTTTCTATGTGGAATAATTAACACTAGTTAATTATTCCCTTAGCTCAAACTCCAAGTTTTAATTAAAAGCTAATTATGCTCAACTTTAATCTACTATTTCTCACTCACCGGAAATCGGATTTGAGAAGGTGAATATACTACATTTATCTACGTAAAATGTAGATCGACGCTATATCATTTAATTTTACAAAATTAGATGTCTCGTCACATTTATTATTTGGTCAAAATCCATTGACCGGGCACATTTTATTTCATGATTTCTACTACTATTATAATTATAAAGTTTCAAAAATACTATTTAGTGCTGCAAGAGAGAGAAGATAAAAAAATACTACTATTTTTTAATGTCAAGATTTTTCAAAGCATGTCCAATCTTTTTTTATGTTTTATTATATTAATGATTAATGATTTATGACAAATTAAGATTGGTTAATATGTTGATTTGACGAACTGAAGAGTTTTTATTATAAGTGACTTCACACTCTTTAGATTTTGTCTATAGATACATATTCTTTGTTTTTCATAATTATTTTAGTCGTGAATATAGTTATTTTATGGACAACGTTATGGAATTTCTTCATTGAAATCTTGCAATTAAATTTAATAGTTGTGTTCGAAAAGAATCGCACATTCCATATTGAGTAAAAATATATAAGTAGGTGGGTGGTCTTATCTGGCGGCTAAAGTTACTCTCAGCAACCTAACCCATCCACCTGTTTTAGCTCTCTTGCTTCATTTTCCAAATGTTGATGAGATAAAACCTTTGAGCCAAGAAATAAAAAATCATTTAAATCTTGAGAGTGTGAGTATTTTATTAAGGGGAAGCGAAAGTTGGTGGAGGTCAACGTCTCATTCATATAGAGTGACAAATTAGAAACTCTAATGTCACTTTGCTATTTAATTCCTATTTTAGTTGCGTCAAAATGATATCACTCCAACGTGATTGGATTTACATTTCACCATTTTGTTGGAGTACTACTTAATTCAAGCCTATATTTAATCTTTAAACTTCAATCCACAAATAAAAGAGGAGAGCAAAAAATTGGAGAAGTACACACACATACATTGATCACAAGTACAATGTGATAAATAAATGTTAAGGTTACGATTGAAGAGCAACTATGTTCTTCCCACCTAATTCTAGTTCAACCATACCCTTCCTTTATCCTTAACTTTTCTGTCTTTAAAGCTTGTAAGAAATAACAAAATTTATAAGAAAAATTAATAAATACGAGATCCATTTGCGCAAAAGGCCAAAAGTTCAATCATGTCGATGCATGAACTTGCCACACCATATACTATCTTCGATCTTATTCCAAAGTCTGGTGAAAAGGCATTCCAATTTTTTCGATTTGGTAATTTTTAGATAATATGACATGAAAAAAGATAAATGTACATGTACATAAAAGTTATTCTTATCTAAATAATTGCAACAGGGTTAATATATAATACGAAGCTTTGATTTATTTAAATTAATTAATATTTATGAAGTGACTTTTAATGAAAATCGCTAAAATGGCCAATTATGTACATGAACATTTATATACATTAATCACTGCCAGAAATTATAACATCATAAAAATTTGGCTGAAAATTTGGGGGTGGTGTAATTGCATGCATATGAAATAAAAGAAATTTTTGTGATTACATTACTATAAAGTTATAGTAAATATCGAGTACAACTTATATCATTTTCTTTTTAAAAGTCATAAATTCTCAACAAAACAAAATACCTCACTGGCATTCAGAACTATTTGGAGGTCGGTATCCCTCCGTCCCAACCAAGATTGCATCGGCGGTCACCCAGCGGACCACCGACGCAGGGTGTCTCTTAGGCCATCCACAACGCTGTCATTATACCGTCCCTTAAAACACTATTTGCGGGCCCCACTGTACTTTTTTACTCCATCCCTTAACTAAGGGACGGAACCTGCAACGCTCCGTCCCTTAACCGTCTCTTAACCGTCCCTTAAATTACTATTCATTCAATTTCATTTTTTTATTTTTTTTCCAACAAATTTAATTAATAAAAAACACACTTCATTAAAAATAAAATACCATTACAACATAAAATTCATTAAAAAACATAAATAAAAATCCTAAAAAAATTAAAACTACATAATTTAATTTCCTCCGCCAAAGTTTTCCCAAATGTGCTCAATTAGATCCTCTTGGAGTTGGGCGTGGGCGCTAGAGTTGCGTGTCCTTGCCCGAATAGACAACCGTTCTTGTATAGACGGATGCGCTCCACTTCGCGGCAGACTACTTGCGGTTGAGCTTCCGGGGGATTCGGGGTCGAACCAATTTCCCGCTTCGGGTCCTTCGTCTTGGACAATCATGTTGTGCAAGATTATGCACGTATACATGATGTCAACCATGCTCTCCATGAACCACGAACGAGCCGGGGCTTTGATGATGTTGAAGCACGCTTGGAGAACCCCGAACGCCCTCTCCACATCTTTGCGAGCAGCCTCCTGCTTCTACGCAAAAAGAGCCTGCTTTGGGTTCACAGGCCTGCTGCACGTCTTCATGAAGGTTGGCCATTTCGGGTAGATGCCTGATAAGGCTAATTTCATGCATGGGTCTAGGGATTTAATTCGTGATTTTACTAGGACTAACGCACGTTTTAAGCCAGGTGTGTGAAGGAATTCGCCAGGTCCAGGAAAGAAGACCAAAAAATCACAAGGTCGAGGAACTGGCGATTTAGTGAACAATTATGAAGAGAATTGCTCGACGGAGGAAGCTCCAGAGTTGAAGGGTAGAATAGGGATTTCTACGAAGACTCAAGGGCTATGTCCGCATCTATAAAAGGCAGAAGCATGCAAGCTGGAGGGATCTTCTCGGGGGAGACCTCACCACAGCCTGTTGCTTAGTTCACTTTCCCCCACACACACTTGATACTAGTTTTGAGGAGATCTCAGTTCGCACGTTCGGGTTTCATCTTAGCTTCCGATATGGTGTAACACCGCTCTTGTTAGGAGCGAAGAAACAATTTATTTTCCGCTTTCCGCATTTTACTTACTCTGCCGAGCTTCGTTGTTCGAAGCTCGGTTCGCTATTTTCACCGAATAGTTTCTGGTTTAAATGCAAGTTTGATTTTCCGTTATGGCGATTGTGTTGATTTCTGGTTTGATCGTTTCGCTTATTGAGATTTTGGAGTTTTAAATTGTCTGAGTTGGATGCGTTTCGCAGCTGTTTACTGAGTTATTGTAGGTTAATGGTCAGATCCGGGAGATTGGAGTTGGATTGTGGAAGAATTTTGGTTGGATTTGCTGGATTTGTTGGTTGTTGGGTTCGGATGTCTTGGATCCGGAGTGGATCAAGTATTCTGACGTGAATCTGAGTAGTTTCGATCTGATTTTCATGCTTAGTTTACGTGTTTTACTTTCATTCCGTCTAGTGTACGCAGATCTGATGTTTTTCCGAGTTGCAGCAAGATAACGACGACCAAATCTCTATATTCTGTCGAATCTCGCTTTTTGCTCTGTTTTGTTCATCTGCAAGTTTAATTCGGTTGAGAGGATGCATTTTGCTGCGAGCTAGCGTCAGAGTTTGTTAATCTGCAGTTCTTTCCGTACTTGCCATTTTTGGAATTATGGTCCCCACTTTCAGTCATATTCTGTTTAGCTAGATTAGGTAGTTGTTTACACTGTCTAGGAAGTGGTTATGTTTCTTGTTGTCGAAGTCTGAATTTACAAGTTTAACATGTCCTAGGTCTAGCATTTACATTTTCTGCCTAGGTCTAGAGTTAGTTTAAAATTCTCAACCCTTTTGTTGCGTGGCAGCAGCCATTTGTCTGTCCAAAGTCTCTGAGCACTACTTTGCGAGTCCATCTCTGTGGGATCGACCCCACTTCCCTATACTAATTCATAGTATTCGGGTTGAGGGATTTATATTTTTTTGAAGGGGAGTCGATGTGTGTCCAACGACCAAGCACTTTATGTTCTCTTAAGTTCCTAGACCTTGTGCTCTAGTGGATTTAAGGAGCGTGGTGTCTTGACCAAGCGCTTGCAGTGATCTATTTCTGTGCACACGTGTTAAAAAATCCTCGTTTCAAATGGCGCCGTTGCCGGGGATGGATGGCGTACTTTGTGTTAGTGCCTAGAGTTTTTGGTGTGAATAATTTTAATTTACTTTTTCTTTCCGTTTTCTTTGTAGTACATGAGCAGGAGCTTCCACCGGAGTAACTCGTCTGGTTGGAAATACGGTCAGTTCGTTTGGAAGATCAAGGATACAGCCTCCACCGTGACTACCAGATCAGGGTTCACGACGGGAGATCCGTTCCCGACTGAGTTTTTGAGTGACGAATCCTGGGAATCTTTAGGACGAACAGATCCGGAGTCCCCACCAGAATCGGAAACAGAGTCAGAAATAGGGGAGGAAGAGGAAGTTGAGATGGCACACGTAGCGGACCCAGATCCAGAAATAGGGTCACTAACGGCTCATCTCGATGGAGAGCCAGCACACGCAATAGTGATGAACCCACGTCAGAGATCTATTGAGATCAAAACGAATGTGTTAGGTGTCTTGCCAATATTTTCTGGGCGAAGGAGTGAATGCCCGTATCAGTTTTTGAACGAGTTTAGCAAGTTATGTGGCATTCAAAAGAGGCCTAATGATGCGACAGAGGAGGACTATCGCTTGCGCGCGATTCCTTTCACTCTAAAGGGGGAGGCAAATACATGGTTGTTGAGATTACCCCCGGATTCTATCCGCACCTGGAGGGACTTTAAATTGGAGTTCCTAGATTACTTCTTTCCATCCAACAAGACGAACGCTCTGAAGAAGGAGATAGTGGAATGCAAGCAGGATTACGATGAGTCATTGAGCCAATACTGGTCAAGGTTCAAGGGATTGCTGGACGCATGCCCGAATCATCGGATGATAGAGGCAGAGACCTACTCTCTGTTTTATGAAGGGGCAACTCCCGAGTCTAAGGATTTGATGAACTCCTCGAGCGGGGGGAATTTTACAAGAAAGAGAGGAAGTGAGGCAAGAGAGATTTTGGGAAGATTAATCGACGCCAAGAAGGCGTATGACAGTACGAGGAATGCTGTGAGAAGAGGCTCTGTGAATGCATTGAGGGAGCAGGAGGATGACAAAGTTGAAGCAAGGATTGATAGGCTGGAGAAAGCCTTGCTGAATGCTATCGAAAAAACTAATACAGCCGCACCAAAGGAAACGGCTAAGTTGTTAGGTCCAGTAGATAATCAACTCCAGCAATATTACGGACCTCAGGAAGGTGATTACCAGGCCCAGGCGAACGCGATGGGAAGTTGGAATCCTGATGGAAGTTGGAACCAAGGAAGACAAAGAGATGCACCCTGGAGGAATCACCCGAACTTTAGATGGTCTGAAAACGAGCAAAGCCAGCCAGCACCCCAACTGAGTATACAGTCCGCACCGCAGCCCGAGAGGCAGGGTAACTGGAGAAATCATGAGGGGCAAGGAAATTGGAACAACCGTAATCAAGGAGATCACTCGACCTGGGGAAACAAGAATCAAAATTATCAAGGGAATTCTTATGTACCACCACATCAAAGGAATTTCCAAGCACCTTACCCAGGTCAAGGAAGTAATTTCAACAACAATCCAGGAGGTCAAGGGCACATTCGCCCAGGCCAAGGAAGTGGAACAAACCAAAATATAGGGCCAGGCCCTAGTCAGCCAAGCTCTAGACCAAGGAACCTTGATGAGATGGTTCACGACCTCGTTAGTTCCCAGCAGCACATTCAGAACAATTTACAGTCGAACAATGATGTGGTCCACAAGCTTCAGGATGCGCAGCAAGAACAGAAGGCGGCAATGGATATGTTGGCCAAACAGTTGTCTCAAATAGCTACTTCCTTGAGTGATATGCGGGGAAACGAGGGCAAGATTCCTGCATCGGTAAGACCACCTGACAAAGCCAATATTAGCCAGATCACGCTGAGATCTGGGAAGGAGTACGAAGGGCCGGTCATGAGGTACAGAGAGGTCACGACCCCCATTAAGGATAAGGAAACAGAGGAAAAAACCACTGAATCAAGAAACTCGGTTGAAAGCAACCCTGCAGTTAGAGATGAACTTCAGGCAGGAGATTTAGAGAAACGGCTGCCCAGGACAATCGAACCATTTTTCCTAGATCCAGAACCGGAATTGGTAGAGAAAAAAGGAGTCGATGAATCTTCAGCAGGTGAATGTTCCGGAACCGGGAAACGACCAAAACCTTTCCCAAACCGAGGAGAGGCAAAGAAAAAGAAGGATGAGCCAGTGGATCTTATGGATATTTTCGGGAAACTGGAGATAAATCTACCCTTCTTACAGGCTTTGAAAATGCCAGTTTTCAGCAAGTTCATCAAAGAGTTTATAGCTGGGAAGGCTAGACCTAGTGGAAAAATCTTGATAGGCGAGAATGTGTCCGCGGTAATTCAGAAGCGGAGGATGCCTTCGAAATGCAATGACCCAGGTATGTTCACCTTGCATATTTCCATCGGCGATGTAAAAATTGAGCATCCATCGGCGGTTGTGATCCAATTGGCGGACAGGTCATGCATCTGCCCTGAAGGAGTGCTCGAGAACGTAATAGTCAAGGTACACGACTTCCTGTACCCGGCTGACTTCCATGTGATTAAGATGAGCGATAATGAGTCTGTAGAGTCTGGCGGAGTATTATTGGGGAGACCTTTCCTGCGAACTGCTAAGACTATCATTGATGTCTTTGATGGTACTATCTGTCTCGATTACAATGGGGATAAATATACATTCAGCATAGATGAGGCAATGAAGAAGCCACTTGATGTTGAAAATTTGCATTCTGTAGATATCATTGACCCCTTGGTCCAGGAATACCTCGAGACTGAATTAATGCAGGGACAGATTGAGAACTCAGAGATGAGTCATGCTGTTGATAGGGAGGTGGCCAGTTGGTGCCAAGCAATGAATACGAGCAAGTTGTCAGATGAAGAGCTAGCAGAAGCAATTCTGGAATTTTGCACCAAGCCCGAGCTAGCCAGATCGAGGGAGACACTTTATGAGGCAAGCAAGGAAGATCTTCCTGGATCGACTAAGGGGATGACGACTGGAGCAGCAGAAAAGAACCCCCTGCCCCAGGAAAAAGATGTTCCCAAGAAGGAGTTGAAAACACTTCCGCCAGGCCTAAAGTATGCTTACCTTGAGGCGAATGAGACTTTTCCGGTGATTATCAACAGCAACTTGATCAAGGAACAGGAAGAGGAGCTGCTGAAAGTCATCCGAAGGAACAAGAACGCTATTGGTTGGACACTTTCTGACTTGGTAGGGATTAGCCCTGATCTGTGCATGCATCACATTCGATTAAATGAAGGAGCGAAACCCTGCAGAGACCCTCAACGCAAATTGAATCCCAATATGAGGGAAGAGGTATTGAAGGAGGTATTGAAGTTGTTATCCCTAGGAATCATTTATTCCATACCAGACAGTGAATGGGTTAGCCCAGTACACATGGTACCCAAAAAGTCGGGAATCCAGGTTGTCAAGAACGACAAGAATGAGTTGGTACCGACCAGGCTAGTCACCGGTTGGAGGATGTCCATTGACTACAGAAAATTGAATGAGGCAACCAAGAAAGACCATTTTCCCCTTCCGTTCATTGACCAGATGCTGGAGAGATTAGCAGGCAAGCAATATTTCTGTTTCTTGGACGGATATAGTGGGTATTTCCAAATTTACGTGGACCCCGAGGACCAGGAGAAGACAACTTTCACGTGTCCGTTCGGAACGTATGCATATCGGAGAATGCCGTTTGGCCTTTGCAATGCACCAGGCACTTTTCAACGATGTATGATGAGTATTTTCTCAGACCTGCTGGAAGATTGCATCGAGATCTTTATGGACGACTTCACTGTATACGGGGATTCATTTGATTCATGTCTGGCGAGCTTGGATGTAGTGCTGAGAAGATGTCAAGAGAAGCACTTGGTTTTGAATTTCGAGAAATGCCACTTCATGGTCCCTGAAGAAATTGTCCTGGGGCATGTAGTATCGGAAAGGGGCATACAGGTGGACCAAGCAAAAGTGGACGTGATATCAAAACTGCCCCACCCGACAAATCAAAAGTGAGGGGATTCCTAGGTCACGCAGGATTCTACAGGAGATTTATAAAGGATTTTGCCAAAATTGCTCAGCCACTCACTCATCTGTTGCATAACGATGTTGAGTTTGTTTTTAATGAGGGGTGCATTAAGGCTTTTCAGCTGCTGAAGGACAGATTAGTATCTGCCCCCATCATCAGAGCACCTGATTGGGGTTTGCCGTTTGAAATCATGTGCGATGCGAGTGACTATGCAGTAGGGGCGGTGCTAGGTCAAAGAGTTGACGTAAAAAGTTACGTGATTTTCTATGCGTCAAAAACGCTAAATCAAGCCCAGAAAAATTACGACACCACGGAGAAGGAAATGTTGGCAGTCGTGTACTCTTTTGAAAAATTCCGACCATATCTGCTCGGGTCGAGGGTGATAGTCTTCACAGATCACGCTGCGATAAAGTACTTACTGGCAAAGAAGGAGTCTAAGCCAAAGTTGATCCGATGGGTGTTACTGTTACAGGAGTTTAACTGGGAAGTCAGAGACAAGAAGGGGACGGAGAACAAGGTGGCTGATCACCTGAGTCGCATTTACCAAGGTGAGACGGATGAAGCAATACCTGATGCGTTCCCGGAAGAACATCTTTATTATTTTAACGATTCTCCTAGACCTATCAATTGGGAAGAAGTAATGGCAGCAACAGGTCCAGGAGATGCTGAAAAAAGGAAATGCCAGGCGAATGCAGAGCCATGGTTCGCTGATCTAGCAAATTACTTGGTCACTAGAGAAGTGCCCAGTTCCGACGAAATTTCCCGGGCCCAGAAGATGAAATTAAAAAGTGAAGCCAAATACTACTTTTGGGACGATCCGTATTTGTGGAAAATGGGAGCTGACCAGGTAATTAGGAGATGCATTCCGGAGTGGGAGCAAAGGGATGTGCTGAATCATTGCCATGCTTTAGCTTGTGGGGGTCACTTTGGACCTAGGAAGACTGCAAGGAAGGTTCTAGACAGTGGTTTCTACTGGCCTACATTACATAAGGATGCATTCGAATTCTGCCAGAATTGCGAAAGGTGTCAGCAGATTGGAGGAATTTCTAGAAGGGACGAAATGCCACAAGTTCCGGTGATTGTTTGTGAGATTTTCGATGTTTGGGGTATGGACTTTATGGGTCCATTTCCATCTTCATATGGGAATACATACATACTTGTGGCGGTGGACTACGTTTCGAAATGGATAGAGGCAAAAGCTACGACCTCCTGCGAAGCTGTGGAAGTAGCCAAATTTCTGCGGTCTAACATTTTCAACAGGTACGGGATCCCTAGGGCTGTCATCTCAGACCAAGGAACCCATTTTAAGAACCGTACAATAGAGGCTCTCATGAAGAAATACGGAGTCCACCATAGGTTGTCTACATCTTATCATCCTCAGTCCAACGGCCAGGCAGAAATATCAAATAGGGAGATAAAGGCCATTCTCGAAAAAACGGTGAACCCGTCTAGGAAGGATTGGAGTAAGAGACTGGATGATGCATTATGGGCTTATAGGACAGCTTATAAGACACCTATTGGTATGTCACCATATAGGTTGGTATTCGGAAAAATGTGCCACTTAGCCGTGGGAATCGAACACAGAGCATACTGGGCGGTCAAAGAGATCAACATGAATCCGCAGGCTTGTGAAGAAGAGAGGAAGATGCAGCTCCAGGAACTGGAAGAGTTACGGCTTGAGTCTTATGAATCTGCCATGTGGTATAAGGAAAAAACTAAGCTTTGGCATGATAAAAATCTCCGGGTCAAGGAACTCAGGGTAGGACAGAAAGTCCTTTTGTTTCAATCCAAGCTCAAGTTGATGCCTGGAAAGTTAAAGTCTAAATGGATTGGGCCTTACATCATCATGGGACTTCGAGCAAACGGAGCAGTTGAAATCCAGGGAAGTGCACCAAATTCCATACCTTTTCTTGTCAATGGACATAGGATAAAGGTCTTTAGGGATAGCTCAGAGTTGTGTGTAGTGGACGAAGTGCCACTACGCGCACTCTTTGATATCACCTAACCAGTCTAGGAAGGAAGTGTTTTTAAAATATCTCCTGGGTCTAGTAATTAAAAGTTTGACCATACCCTGATCCAGGAAATTTTGAGAACACTTGACAACAATTTTGTAAATATTTAATTGCTTTCTTTAAATCAAGAAAAATCCAAACAAATAAAAAATTTTATTCTTCCAAAAATATTTTCGAAACACCAGACCCATCGGGAATGTTTTTGATGCTGTCATATCCTAGACCCGGGGAGTTTGGCGTTTCATATTTGTTTTTTTAGTTTGATGTTTTCTTTTAGTGTGTTTTGGCAGAAGGAATTTACTTGAGCAAGGAATTGTGGGGTAAAAGAGTTTTGGAGGGAGTTGGCACCGGTCCAGATTTCAAAGAGCACTTTATGGGGAGGCGTACGGTCGCTAGCGTCACCACCTGCACCCGCCTGCAAAAGGAAACTGTCCTCTCCAATGCCTACACTATGATCGGTTTTGGCCTTCTTATTTTCTCATTACTCATTCTCTCTCCAAATATTCTCTCTCCCAAATCAAAAACCCCAAATTTCAATCTCTCTCTAACCCTAATCTGAAAATTTCGCCCAAGTTCTTTTCAAAATTTTCTGCAGAATACCATGGATAACCAACAAGGAACCAGCAGCGCTTCTGGATCCGCCGAGAAGAGTGCGGCGGAGTTCATGAATGAACTATTTCAGAAGTTCGGAGGGGCCGATAAAGCGATGCAAGCGTTCGCGATGTTTGCAATGGGACAACCCATGCCAGCCGTTCCAACAACCACCGTGACACAACCGGAGGTTGTCGAGACACCACCCACTGCTGTACAAGAAACCGCACCGGAGGCTGCTACCATTATTCCAGAAGAAACCACCTCTGCCCAGGACACAGTCCCAGAAACCGCCACCAGGCCGGAGGACGATGCAGTGCCCGCCGTTCCAGGATCACCCATTGCGGAGATTCGCGAAGTAGAGACAGATCTGGCCGCGGGACTGACGTTATTGGCCGTAAGTGAACCCAGGTTAGGTTCTGATTCTCAGAAGGAAACCCCTGTTTTAAAGTTTGGAGGTGATGGTGTTTCAGAGGGAGTAAACCTTGATATTTCTGCTGTGAATTTGGTGGAGAGTGTTGTTGGGGGGGTAGATGCTCTTGTTGCGGTAGTTGAGGACACCGCTATTACTGTTAGTAGGGTTGAGGGGGAAACCCCTGTTCTGGAGGCGTCTGTTGAGAGGGATGCCGTTGTTGATGATGATGATGTTCAAGTGGGCGGAGAAGCCCTAAATTCTGAGAAGGATGTAGAAAAGGAAACCCTAGACGTAGTTGGGGGCGATGAAGCCCAATTTACTGAGGAAGATGTTGATGCGGGAAGGACTCCCGACAAATCTGTGGGCACTGAAGCCCAACCTGAAGGAAATCTTACGGGGTTAGAAACCCCTGTTTATATCACGGGGGCAACCCCATTGTTAGCAGAGGAAAGTGGAGCACTCGATTCTGAGGGTGCTCAAGAAACTGTCGATGCAGGACTCAACATGATAGTGGATTTAACTGAGGTCTCTGAGGAGGCCGATTCGCAGCTTAATCTAAGGGAAACAAGGAGACGGACACGTCGGAGTATTCTTGATGACATTGACGTATCTGCCCAACAAAAGGAAAAGGATACGCTGGACCTAGCGACAGCCGTGTCTGCGCAGGAAGACTCCCCCAGGCCGAGTGGAAGGGAGAGTGACGAAGAGGGGCGTCGCGCGAGGGCTAAGAAGAGGAAAGGGAAACAAATTGCTTCCTCCTCGACCGAGAAGGAGAGGGGGAAATCTACTGAATCCCCACTTCCTCCACCCGCCAAGGTACCATACGCCACAGAGCCCGAGAATCCTGCCAGGTCCAGTGATTCAGAGGAGGAGCAAGACGAGGATGTACTGAACTTTGAGCCGACGGAGATTTGGATTACAAAAGAGCTGCTAGACGATATGAGAAGATTTGACGATCCAAAACGTGTGGCCATATACAAGGAAAAGAGTGCTGAGGGAAAGGTGGCGAAGTCCGGAAAAATGTACCACCCGGCGGAACTCAAACATATTAGCTCTAACGATGAGTTCAGGGGGTATATAGATGCAATCGGTTTTGATTGGTTACTAAAGCACAGCACTTTCGAAGTTCCAGTCGACGCGGCCCGTGAATTCTTTTCCACCTTCCGGTTCAAATCCACCGCCGATTTGGATACGGATTCCATAGCTTTCAGGCTTTTTAATGAAGAACATAGGATGAGTATCCGGGAGTGGACGCTGCGGATGGGCTTGCTAACGAGAACAGAAGATGATGAGGGCCTGTGGAACGACAGAATGGTTGGTCCGCCGAAGTTGACGCCAGGATTTCAGGCACAAGGTGCGTGGGAGTTCTTGACTCACTCAAGAGTGGGTCAATTTAAAACAAGTTTTTCGAAGGCACACCATATAGAAAATCGGGTCCTGCGATTCGCCCAAACTTTTGTTAGCTACAACTTGATGGGCACTGCCAACAACGCCCTGACGACCGCCGACCTATACTTTACGTGGTGCATGGCCACAGGAGTACGAGTTCATTTGGGTTATTGGTTAGCCCAAGCCTGCCATCAAGTCACCTCCAACCCGTCCAGGCATCTGTACACGTGCCATCTTCTCGGGGCCTATTTGCAGCGCAACATTGTAATTAAAATCAGCAAGGCCTGCCGTGTAGTAAAGATGTGCTCAGCCCCGGAAGTCTTCAATTTCGACTTTTTTTTCAACAAGTGGTTGCTGATCGCCCGAGGGAAGGAGGTGTGTTTTTATGAGGTCGGTAAGTCAGAGGCACAAGTCAAGCAGGAACCCGATGGTGTGGAGGTAAAGGATCAAGCCACTGAGGACGAAGTCAGGCTGATGGTTCAGGGAGTTCAGAAAGAAGTTGAGGAGGTAAGGAAAGGAATCGACGGGGTACGCAAGGAAATGACTGAGATCCGAAGGGAATTCGGAAAAAGCAGGGAAGAGGCCGCAGTCCTGAGGGGACGTATCACCGATTGGGTGGCTTCGTCAAGTGAGCAAACCAACAGGATGGCGGAGGGTGTTGCTTTGATGACGACCATGCTGAAATGGCTGCACAAAAAGTTCCCGGATGCATCAGAAACTATTCCTGGGTCTAGCGGCAACATTACAACGCTAAGTCCAGGAAGTGTATCCGCGCAGAAGCCATCACAAGGCCCGAGGCCTCACATCACCCCCTCTTCCGCTAGACCCGTGATCCTGAGGACAGCCATACCCCGACCTACTGATGACAGACCAGAGAAGCCGGAGATGCCGGCCAGGAAGAAAGCAAAGGTGACCCAGCCGACGGTGCCACCAAAGTTTGGCTCCCACGGTGGCCGGACACCGAATTGAATTTCCCCTCAAACCCAAGTAACTTTTTCTTTCTTTTATTTAACAGTTCTTTCGTTTTATTTCTGTTTTACCTGCCAGCATGCTAGGTTCTGTATATATGTGTTGAACCCTTCCACTTAGACCAAGCATTGGTCTAAGTGTGAGAAGGGGTTATATGTCATAACATGTTTTGTGTTGTATGTTGTTCCTTCTCCCACTTAGCCCAATGCTTGGTCTAAGTGTGAGAAGTTTGTGTTTTGTTGAGTTCGTTTCATGTCGCCACTAACTGGCCTGCTTTCCACTTCATACGGATTGCTTGGGGACAAGCATAAATGAAGTGGGAGGGGGGACGCAGTTAGTGCAGTTAGTGTCTTGTACATATTCTGTTAGGTCTAGGAGTTTGTAGAAGTTTTTTTTTTAGGTTTCGTGTTTGCATAACTGGTAAAATAAATAGCAAAAAGCCCCTTAGGGAGAGTAATTGAAGAGAAAATACATGCTAAATTGTGAATCCTTTTCTCTTAATAAATCAAAGTCAGTTGGATGAAGTAAGAACGATAGAGGATGCCTTAGATAACCCAGTTGTGCAGCCCTACTATAAGAGCGAGTTATAAGCCTATACACTTTGAGCTAACTTGTAAAAAGAATGGGCTACCACTTGATGCTTAGGGAGTAGAGAATAAAGGAGGTATAAGCTGGACGAAGTCCAGGAAAAGGAGGTATAAGCTGGACGAAGTCCAGGAACCGGAGGTATAAGCTGGACGAAGTCCAGGGGAGGAGTTAAAATAATAAAACCGGAGGTATAAGCTGGACGAAGTCCAGGGAAAAAAAAAAAATTTAAGGGCAGGAAGCAGTAGTAACCAGACCCAGGAATAAAAAGGAGACGGTAGGAAGGAGAAACTCTCATAACCCGATGCATCAGTGGAGTAACTTTAACTTAAGAGCGATCCGATCCTAACATCCCTGGTGAGGAATGAGTGATCGAGTGAATCTAACAATTGGGAAGTCAGAAGGCTATCTTGACGAACTGACAACTTGACTAGACAGAAGAAGGGAGGGGGAGGAATCTGAGGCTGTAAACGCTTGGATTGACCTTAAACTTGTGGGGATGGCTGCTAGGAAAATACCAGTTTATGCGCTTATGTGTTTTCTTTTCTTTTGTGATTTTTATGTGTTTCGTGTTGTAGTTGTCTAGGTCTAGGAGTCTGTTTTGTTTGTAGAATAGTACTTGGGGGGGGGGGGCGTGCATTGAAATTCGCCTTATTTCTTTTTCTTGTCTTTCATACTTGAGGACAAGCATGGTTTAAGTGTGAGCAGTTTGATAAGGCTAATTTCATGCATGGGTCTAGGGATTTAATTCGTGATTTTACTAGGACTAACACACGTTTTAAGCCAGGTGTGTGAAGGAATTCGCCAGGTCCAGGAAAGAAGACCAAAAAATCACAAGGTCGAGGAACTGGCGATTTAGTGAACAATTATGAAGAGAATTGCTCGACGGAGGAAGCTCCAGAGTTGAAGGGTAGAATAGGGATTTCTACGAAGACTCAAGGGCTATGTCCGCATCTATAAAAGGCAGAAGCATGCAAGCTGGAGGGATCTTCTCGGGGGAGACCTCACCACAGCCTGTTGCTTAGTTCACTTTCCCACACACACACTTGATACTAGTTTTGAGGAGATCTCAGTTCGCACGTTCGGGTTTCATCTTAGCTTCCGATATGGTGTAACACCGCTCTTGTTAGGAGCGAAGAAACAATTTATTTTCCGCTTTCCGCATTTTACTTACTCTGCCGAGCTTCGTTGTTCGAAGCTCGGTTCGCTGTTTTCACCGAATAGTTTCTGGTTTAAATGCAAGTTTGATTTTCCGTTATGGCGATTGTGTTGATTTCTGGTTTGATCGTTTCGCTTATTGAGATTTTGGAGTTTTAAATTGTCTGAGTTGGATGCGTTTCGCAGCTGTTTACTGAGTTATTGTAGGTTAATGGTCAGATCCGGGAGATTGGAGTTGGATTGTGGAAGAATTTTGGTTGGATTTGCTGGATTTGTTGGTTGTTGGGTTCGGATGTCTTGGATCCGGAGTGGATCAAGTATTCTGACGTGAATCTGAGTAGTTTCGATCTGATTTTCATGCTTAGTTTACGTGTTTTACTTTCATTCCGTCTAGTGTACGCAGATCTGATGTTTTTCCGAGTTGCAGCAAGATAACGACGACCAAATCTCTATATTCTGTCGAATCTCGCTTTTTGCTCTGTTTTGTTCATCTGCAAGTTTAATTCGGTTGAGAGGATGCATTTTGCTGCGAGCTAGCGTCAGAGTTTGTTAATCTGCAGTTCTTTCCGTACTTGCCATTTTTGGAATTATGGTCCCCACTTTCAGTCATATTCTGTTTAGCTAGATTAGGTAGTTGTTTACACTGTCTAGGAAGTGGTTATGTTTCTTGTTGTCGAAGTCTGAATTTACAAGTTTAACATGTCCTAGGTCTAGCATTTACATTTTCTGCCTAGGTCTAGAGTTAGTTTAAAATTCTCAACCCTTTTGTTGCGTGGCAGCAGCCATTTGTCTGTCCAAAGTCTCTGAGCACTACTTTGCGAGTCCATCTCTGTGAGATCGACCCCACTTCCCTATACTAATTCATAGTATTCGGGTTGAGGGATTTATATTTTTTTGAAGGGGAGTCGATGTGTGTCCAACGACCAAGCACTTTATGTTCTCTTAAGTTCCTAGACCTTGTGCTCTAGTGGATTTAAGGAGCGTGGTGTCTTGACCAAGCGCTTGCAGTGATCTATTTCTGTGCACACGTGTTAAAAAATCCTCGTTTCAATGCCATCGGCGAGATAATACCCCATTTTGTAAAGGCGGTTGTTGGCGACGAAGTTGATTGCCGGCGCTTTACCACCCAAAACTTCGGTGAAGAGGTCGGATTGGTGGAGCACGTTTACGTCGTTGTTCGACCCGGGGACCCCGAAGTACGCGTGCCAGATCCATAGGCGGTAGTCGGCAACGACCTCAAGTATAACGGTTGGGTGAGTGCCTTTGTGGCCGCTCGTGTAGGACCCCCTCCACGCCTTCGGGCAATTCTTCCATTGCCAGTGCATGCAATCGACGCTGCCAAGCATCCCGGGGAACCCGTGCACTTGTTCGTGCAGGTCGAGCAGGAACTTGCAATCTGTCGTGCTTGGATTCCGAAGAAATTTGTTGGTGAAGGCCGCCCGGACGCCTTTGCAGAATTGGAGCAAGCACATTCGCCCAGTGATGTCTCCAATGCGGAGGTATTCATCGAACACATCGGTCGTCTGACCAGTCGCAAGCTGACGGATTGCTGCAGTACATTTCTGCAGCGTCATGTGGCTGGGACGACCGATCGCGTCGAACCCTTCCTGGAAGAACTCGTATTCGCGATGTGGAGAAATAGTCGTTTCCCCATGCGGAAACGGCGATGAAAGTAGGTATCTCCCCAAACCGGGTTATCGCAGAAGTAGTCGCGTACTAACCTTGCGGCGGCTTCCTCCCGGTTACGATGGATGTACGTCCGGAAGCGTCGTTGGGGCGGCGCGGCTTCCTCCGCCTCTCGACGTCGATCTTCTTCAAGTGATTGTTCCATTATTTGACGCATTTGCTCAAAAGGATCCATTAGTTTGATTAAATTTGGGAGAAGAAAAACAGAGTTGGTTTCAGATGAAAATTAGAGTGGAAATAGAGAGGATTTGAGAGGAATAGATGTGTGTTTGTGTGTGAAATGAGTATGAAATATGAGTATTTATAGAGTAAAAAAATTTGGAAAAATGACTATAAAACGGTAACATTACCGTTTGGATTTTACAATTTTTTTTATATTTTAATTCGAATTTTAAAAAAAATGAATTATTGCATCAGCGTGACGATTCCCACTCGCGGGCAAGCGAGTGGGAGTCACGTATGGACTGGGTACTCGTATCGGTCCCGGCAGCGAGAGATTGCCGGCGAAGGGGTAGGTTCGTTCACTGGGTCTCCCCGTCGAGCAGCCTAGATTTCTCGGTCAATTAGGGGTTTTTTTTTATTTTAAAAATTAACTTCATATATTTATATCATATATATGAAGGAGGAAATTACCAGATGAATTTGCAGAGAAAGTAAATAACTAAAATAAAAGATGATAAAAAAGATAAATTGTATTTCTTCAATGAATGATTCAAAAGATAACAAAGGCTCCTATTTATAATACTCCCTAATAACCTAACTTAGTGATCAAGAAATAAGAAAGATATGCTAAATCAATAATATATAAAATAATAGAGATACGAGAATATCTTATAGATATACTCGTATCAACTCCCTCACGGTTAAAATTCACCTTGTCCTCAAGGTGGAAACCACGACAAAACGAAGAGTGTGGCGAACAAAAGCTTTGGCGAGGTATCCCCACCTGGATCAAATGTATACATATGCCCACGAACTCTCTCATTTCCCGGCACATCAAGCAAAACATCAACAAAATACTTCTCTCCTTCCTTCCCCTCATGAGAACATCCTCTATGAATTCGTTGGTGAGCAACATTTGTAAGAAGGGATACAAGTACTCTTGCCAACTTCAATATTATTCCCATGCTTCTTGTACCGCCGAGATTTGAGAAGTCATCCATTAGCTGACCGGATTTATGCCTCACCCGAAGATAGTGTGTATGAATAGGGAGCTTGTCAACGCATCCATGCATGCCCAAACATTGCACGCCATTGCACGGAGGAATCAACCGTGCATCAGCGTCGAGGAAAGTTGATCGATGATTAATACTTGTAACATTACCAACATGCCAAACCGCATATACACAGGCAATTACCTTCTTCATATCCTCAATAGAACCATCTTCGTCCTCTTTCAACAAAAAAGAATCAATCTTGTTGCTCAACATTGTAATATCCAACCCGTTATGCTCCACCACATGTATAGGTTCTTGGCAAGTAAAAACATTACATGGATCATCTATGCCATCTTTACTACCATAAATTGGTCCACTAACATCAACACTAGAATGAATAACATTTTTTTCCTCTTCATCATTATCAACGACAATTAATTCCATCGAGTCATACCCGAAATTGGAGTCGCACGACAAAGATATTGTGGCTGGTGGAGGCGGGATAGCAACGACAATAGGCAGCGAGCTTCTAGATGGATCGTGATGGAGATCAGCTGGGGCGGCGGCTGTCATCTGTGGTAGGGGACACGATACCGGCTCCGTGTACATGACACTGGCTGTAGGGTCTGGTGGAGGTCGTGTCGTGGCGTGTGGATCGCTCAGGCAGCATTTGTTTGCATCCATCCGAGACGTCAATTGCTTGATAGTAGCAGTCAAACGCTCGAGCTGTGAAGCCAAGGCAGCCACCGTTAGGTTCGGTTCAGACTCCGGCGTCACTAGATCACGTGGCATGTTGAGAGGCTCCATATGGCCGACATCGTTGGTCGTTGGGAGACATTGCCAATCTGGTTGATCGGGAGGTTGCGGATATAACAATGGTGAGTCTGGATAGGAGTATCCAAATTGCACGTTCTGGCTCTGGAGGTACCAACACGATGTGGGCCTCAGCATGGGCAATGGCGAGAGGAACGGTCTATTGAACTGGCGATGGACGCAGTCAGTGTAGGTGTATGACATGATGGCGGAAATACGGAGGATGAGCTCTCAATGAAAGCACCAGATGATACGAGGGTACTCGTATTGGTCCCGGCAGCGAGAGATTGCCGGCGAAGGGGTAGGTTCGTTCGCGGGGTCTCCCCATCGAGCAGCCTAGATTTCTCGGCCAATTAGGGGTTGGCGAGATGAATTTGCAGAGAAAGTAAATAACTAAAATAAAAGACGATAAAAAAGATAAATTGTATTTCTTCAATGAATGATTCAAAAGATAACAAAGGCTCCTATTTATAATACTCCTTAGTAACCTAACTTAGTGATCAAGAAATAAGAAAGATATGCTAAATCAATAATATATAAAATAATAGAGATATGAGAATATTTTGTAGATATACTCGTATCACGTCGCGTTATGCGTCTCACAGGGACGGCACTCGGGACGGGATGGCGACGGGCTGGGGACGAGATGGGGCACCGCAACGCGTCGCGCCGCCGTCTCGTCACTCCGTGACGGAACGCGGGATACGCGCGTAACGCGTTGCGGGTGCCCTTACCAACTATAAAAGGGAGCTTAGGGCTCGGTTTTTACACATCTTTGATGTTTTTTTGTTCCACATAAATCATAGTTCACATATTCATCCATTATCACGTGGAGTTTTGAGATCAATTAAGCAAAGCAAGACAAAAATTCAAGGAAAACAAAGATATAGAGTACTACTATAGTTTATTCTATGTTTTCCTTTGTTTTTATTCTAAGCTACCTAAACTCATAGAATTCTACAATTTGAGAGTAATTGACTGGAATATTTGTCTAGTTATCTATCCAACATTCAGACGTCGTTTTTCCTTTAATAATACTTGTTCTTTACTATTTTTTATTATATAATCAATAATTAAATGATCTTTTGTGTTTTTACAAAACTTAAAAATTGAGTATTAAAGCTTTAACATATGAATCATTAATACCAAGTCAACAATAACCATGGATGTTTAGATCTTAGGACCAGATAGGAGGAGTTAAATACTCATGATTCAGAATTTAACCAAGTTTGTAATCAACTACTCCCCCTGTTTGACATTATTTGTCACACTTTGACCGACACAGATACTAAGAAATGTAAGAAAAAGTGAGTTGAAAAGGTTATTAGAATGTGGATCATACTTTTATATTTATTAGTTTTACAATAAAATGTGAATGAAATAAGTGAGTGAAATGTGAGATTCATTACCAAAAGTAGTACTCCATCCGACCCATTCAAGATGATCACCTTTCCTTTTTTGTTTGTACCAATCAAGATGGTCACATTCCAATTTTGGAAATAACCTCATCTCTCCTCTCTCCTCATTAAAATATTCAACTACTTTTTTCCTCTCTACTTTATTCTACCTAACAACACTTCCTAAAACCCGTGCCACTCAAGAATGTGACCATCTTGAGTGGGACGGAGGGAGTAAAAGTTAATTGTGATAAGTATTGACAGACGGAACGAAAAGGAATGTAGTAACAAATAATGACAGACGGAGGGAGTATTAAAGTTATACTCTCTCACTTTTCTTTTTTGTTTGTCCCACAAAAGATGTCATATTTATGTTTTTTGGAAAAAATTACCATATCTCTCACACTAATATAAATATATAGTATTTTTTTTTCTCTATTTAACACATAAAACAACATTTCCTAAGAGCATTAGCAATGGCGCCCGTCCCGGCGAAATTCCGACCGGCGTGCCGGATGTCCGCGCGGGACGTCCGCCATTGTGCAAGGGAGGCACGGATACGGACATCCGCTGCGGACACCGGAGTTCCGCGGCGTTCCGTGGATATCCGTCGCGACGTCCATGCGGACGTCCGCCATTGCGTTGACTCCCACGGATGTCCACGCGGACGTCCCGATTATTGCATTAATTTTTTTTATTGTGGGAAGTCCGTCGGGATGTCCTTGGGGATGTCCGCCACTGTGCAGTGGGATATCCGTATGGCGTGGCATCCGCAATGGGATGTCCGTATGACGTGGCATGAGGTGTTTTTGGGATGTCCGCCGAGACATCCACACCACTGCTAATGCTCTAATATTATGGGACGAAGGGAAGGGAGTAGTAGCAATCGTCCTAATATAACTTGAGTCATAATTAAATATTAGATTTATACTAAAGTTACTAAAGAGTCAATAAAGCAATGCCATAGGAGTACTTGCTATCTTTACATTTTTTTATATTTAGTTTCTGTTTAATAATTATAAATAACTCATTAAAACTTTGTGGTCTAGATAGTATTTCAAGTCTCTCAATTGCAATAGCTAGATTCTAACTATTAGTCTACGTTGGTACTATAATTGTGCTTATATGTAGAAATATTTGTGCTTTATGCTAGTGCTAATAAAAGTGCATTCAAAGTCTCAAGCTTCCATTCAAATTTAATACCAATTTCTAGAGAATTATCTTTAATGCCTACATGCATGCATATATACATTTTTCGTGTGGAAGAGGTTGAAGCTTAAGACTCGTTAACCAATGTGGATAATTGGTGGAAACTCCCGAGAGAAGACCTTTTACCTTTCTTCTTATTGTTGTCTTTCTTCTACTTGTAACCTCTATCTAACCTTTTTATGAAGTAACTGACTTGAGTACTCTCAAAAAAATCCACAAACAATTCATCCCCAAGCTCTCTTTTTCTCACATATATCACTTTGCATTTATTCATAACCTCGTGAACATGAAAGCTGATAAAACCTCTAGTCACTAATAATTTTGGAGTTTAAATACTACTCCCAAAATGTGAAGCGAGCTGTCTGCAATATAGCATTGGCGGTTGCTTCATCGTAGGAATAATTATATAGCACAGCAGTTACCAAGTTAAAACTAGTTTCCACTTTGAATAAAAATAGACTTCCACCTTTCTTCTTCTAATCCGTTTTCGTTTCCTTCTGCAGACACCACAGTTTTATCCTATGTATACACGACAAAGTACTAAAGTGCAGTGAAGATTTTAATACACAAGGGAAGGAGAAAGGGGACTAACTGCATCTCCTCCAGAATAATGCCAATAAGCATTCATCTCAGTGCCTATGACTACAACCCCTGAGGAGATGATAAACCAGCTCCCTTTCGCAATCCTTGTCCAGCTTCTGCCTTCTCACCAACAGGTTTATTTGACAACCGCCGCTTGTATCTTTTCAGAACAGATGCCAAGTTTTCTTTGCCTTTAGGAAAGGCAACATCGCCCGCTGCAGTGCCTGTTCGCCCCTTGCGGCAAGATATAGCAAGTTCAACATCTTTAACCATGTCTAGAAGCATTGCTGCAGTTGTGAATTTTCCTCGGCCTAATTTTGATGGGGGTGGCAAGCTGCCATTTGAAACAGACGGGCTTGACTTTTGCTGGTACCCGTCAGGAAACTGAAGGCAGAAGCAGGGCGTCATTGGGGAACGAGGCTTTGAAAAAGCTGGATCAATAATCCCCTACAGAAGCGAACATACATTGTAGGATCAAATTGGAAATCTACTCACATGATGAAAATAATATGCAGCTGATCGATTATTAGAAATGCTCCTTTATCAGTAAAGCTGACAACAAAAAAAAAAGTCCATGGATGTCAACAAAACAAGAAAAACAAAGAAACCTTGCTTGTTACCAGTTTATAACAGAATGTTCTCACGAGCATATTATTATAGTAAATAGTAGTAGTAATGTTTTACCTGAAGACGATTTAGTACATAGGTGTATTTACCCCAAAGCTCAGGTCTGCTTTCCATGAGGGAAAGTTCAAGAATCCTATGGATGCACCAAACCCCGAAGCTTAGAACGAGATCTACCCGCCAAACACATCCATCACCGCAATTAGGAACTGACATAGACTTTGACCGGTCTGTTTCATCGATTCTCATGACAGTACTAAGCTTTCTGTCTGCAGTCCTAGTTTCGGCATCATAGAGGATTCTCTCCTTTACAGCTACTCGATCAATGAGGTCCTCATCAGCTCCATCATTCTGTCGGAACAACCACTCAGATCCTTCCAACTTCAGAAGTCTCGAGGTGCAACTTCTAAAAGACTGCAGAAGCTTTGCTTCCATTTCAATAAGTGATGCAGCCTCTGGAGTTTTTGAGGGTGACTTATCAGCCACACCAAATTGTTCATAAGGCTGCTTAGACCACAACGAACCAGCACCTGAACCAGAATTGAATTGCAACGAAAAAGCTTCTCTACAAACCTTTGGAGGAGAATATTCATTAAATCCTAATGCACTGCCAACCCATGAAGAAGCACTTGAACTCATTGGCTCTCGAGCTGGGCGGCTAATTGAATTATCCCTTTGAGAGCTTCTATCAGGGGAATTTCGATGAGGGATATAGAGTCCTGATATATCTGGCATGCTGTAAAATTTCTTCACATTGGGCGAGTTATTATTGTAATCCACAGGTTCATGAGCTTTAATGTCCTGAAAAGGTCTCTCAGATTTTAATGAATTGATTCGAGAGACAGCAGGAACATTGTGAAAACCTGGTGGCTTGCGCAACCCATTTTGTGGCTTCTGCCCTGACAGTCGACTATACGAATCTATAGAGTTTGATTTAACTGAGGGTACCGATGTTTGTTTTAATGACTCCAACTGGCTTTTTTGATATTCAGAACCTTTTTCTTTAGGCATTTGACCCAGATATGATGCTATATCATAACCATGAATAGTTGCTGGTTGTTGACCAAGACCATCAGATGATGATGGGATATGCACACTGTGATAGCGCCTCTCACTATTGTCAAGGGTGTTGTGGTTGGGAGTTCTCACATATGCATCTATCAGATGCATTTGGTTAGACCACATTGGTGGCCCCTGCTGAACCCCAGGAGGTGATGCAATGTTACTTTGTCCGATATGTTGTATGTAAGAATTTATAAAGCTAGGAGTTCTTAAAAGATCAGGTCCTCTACCACCAGGAGAAGGGATATATCCAGTAGAATCTTTACTGATGCTTTCAAGTTTAACTGAAGCCAATGAAGACTTTGAGTCTCCCTTAGAATCAACCCCCAACAAAACATCCAATTTCTTAGCCTTGGCTTCATGTGTAACTTGTCCATGGAAATCAAACAGCTGCCCCCAGAACTCATCAAGTATGGCAGTTAACTGGCGCCTTGCAGCACGGCCTAACCCTGCTATTCTTGACAGACTTCCCGCACCACTTCCCACATCATCATTTTTTCCACCAATACTTCTGAAAGATCCTGGACCATCTGAGGACAGGCCACTCTCAGAAACATCTTTGATTGACTCATGGGGCTTCCATTTATCTGATTCATAGTCCTTCTCATCCTGGATATCTCCCTCAATTTTCAACATCTTCTCCACCGCGTCTTTTGATTCTGTGCTCAAGTCAACATCAACTGATGATTCACTTTTATCAATCACACCAGATCCAGGAAAGGAAGATTCTGAAATGCTTGCTGGTGCCTCGGGATTACCAGGAGCAGGCTTTGAAAATGTATTATCGGATGTATTCTCCTGAATTGTTGTTAGATTGACCTCAGAATCCAGAAGACTTTCAGGCAAACTCAGATCTGGAGTTGGAGCCCGTAAGTTCTGATGGCTCCCAGTGAATATCTCAGATGATATTACAGTTTCCTGCTTTTCCACACACTTTTCCAGTCGATGTTGGAGATCACTAACTTCAGTTGGGGCTGTCTCTACAGATGGATCAATGACAGTAACTTTGCTATCCCACTTCAATGCCTGTGTATCTACACCAGAACTTGCAGACTTCAATGGAGTAATTGCCAGCCAAAGTGTCAAACACAAGGAGGCAAGAGAAACTTTCAGAAGAATGATATATGAAATAGGCACAGTACTTCCAATGTCCCACCTTAAACTAACAACCCAATCACTACTTCCAAATACCAGTTCAATGACAAACACAATCTTCAACCCCAGCATGCCAATGAAGGAGACAAGAGCAAAGAATTCCACCGGAAGAGAATTTTTGTGGACT
This sequence comes from Salvia splendens, assembly GCF_004379255.2. NCBI lineage: Eukaryota > Viridiplantae > Streptophyta > Magnoliopsida > Lamiales > Lamiaceae > Salvia > Salvia splendens. The sequence continues at coordinate 35,364,870 of NC_056032.1, read as the reverse complement.
CCCATAATCGATCGGGAAGAAGCCACTCGAAATAAAGGGATGACAGAAGATGGAAGCAGAAGAGCAACCACAACCTGTGTAAAGATCAGAAGTTGAAATATACCTTCAGCTCCTGAATTCCAAACACAAAAAAGAGCTGGAATTATGGCAATTATTCTGATAGTGGCTCGGTGAAGCCAATCCGGAATCTCCATTCTGAAGAAATCAGGGGTAGTCACTTGCCTTCCAAGACACCAAGATACAGCTACAAGTTGATTGGAGACAAACATGATGAATATTAAAGCAACTGAAGCTAAGATACTTCGAAATCCCTGCATCATCATCCAAAAAGTTTAATACTAAATGAAATACACTAGAAACAGAAAATGCATTTAAATGTTAAATAAGACAACACTTAGTGACTCCTGCTACCAACCTGGTCGAGTAATGATAATGCATCCTGTGAAGTGAGTGAAATTATTCCACTACTATAAAACACACTGGCAGCTGAGTTCACTAGCATGGAGTTCACCAGGAAAATTCCACTGAAGATGCACAAAGTGGCAAAAAAATGGTCATAACATAATGCCTCTTTAGAAACATCTATTTGCCCCTCAACCTGCAAAAAGAAGTTAAGCACAGTCAACATCGTTTAACAAAATCATTAGATAAAACTACCAAGGAAATCACAGAACCGGGAACACAAAACACTGTACATGGATGACAGTCTAGAGCTGCAAAAGAATTGTATGAGAGAGCCCTCAATAGACTCAAAGCACACATTTGCAAGTTGCAACCGAAAAAAGCTACCATATGAGTGATAGATTTCATACCTGTACAATAGAAGAATGGAGGTATAGGTTGTGGGGCATGATATTTGCTCCAACGATGCTCATGAGTGTGTACACATTTTCTCCATTCAGCTTATTAAGAATCCCACCCATGGAGAGCGAGGTTTCTGATTGAGTTACAAAAACTCCCGATCCAAAAGATGCTAATACAAAGCATGCCAAACATAAGGATAAGATCTTTGCCCTGGGATTTCCCTGGAAAATAGTTGCATGGTAACTAAAATATTGCAGGAATCCAATAAACAAACAGTAGCACAATGACGAATAGAAACTTACAAGGAAGCTAGCAAGAAACGGAAACAGAATGGCATCAAAGCCAGTCAAGAAAACACAATTAAATAGGTCAATTCCAAGGACAGCATTAAGGCCATAAGCAGTACCCAGGATCTACCAGAATAAACATTTGTACAGTTAGAAAGAGAGAATGTTACATAAAATAGCTAAAGCCAATGCAACATCTGATGGAATAAAATTACCATTGTGAGATCTAGCACGATCAATGAGAGCTCTGCTTGAATTCCTAAAAGTATGCATGTGAAATCATTGTATTCCTCGCTGCAAATCTACGATATCATCAACAACCATCGTAAGTTCACATTCTTTTTGGGGTTTAAAAAGCATAAGGAATTCTATATAGAGTATACAGAGAAGCACTGGAGAAGAGGAGGAACAAGAATGATGATATCTATCAGTTGAAGATTTTAATTTGGACAGTAAGGCAATCCTAGATAAATAACAGTCAATCTATTCAAGATTGACAACTAGACATGGAATGTGAACAACTTTCCGGTAAGTGGAGTTATCAGGAATGATAATTATTGTCTTGAAATTTGATAAGAGAAAAATAATTATGAAGGATGGTTAACCTCGAGATTGAAAGACTTTTTTGGAAGCTAGCTAGTTAAAGTTCAAGGATATTTGAGAATATTCAAGCAGATAACCCTAATACTTAGCAGTCCATCTCCCTGATAATATGGTGCTTGCAAGAGATTAAATTTGAAAACACCCTAAATGACTTCACATTAAATCCATTTTCTCAGATTTCAGCTATAATTTAAAATAATGTTACAGGGCGAACTTATCCACCTCACGAGAAGCAAAAATATTGAAAAGAAAGAACCCACCTGTGCTAGATTCTTTCCAGTGGCAATTGCTATGCGTGCAGAGAGGTATTGACATAAAATAGCGGCACAGTTTACTAAAAGCACGAGTAAGGATAAGTCAAAACCAATCCGAGCACCTCCCTCAATAGATGCTGCCCATTTCCCTGGGTCTACATAGCTGACAGCAATCCAAAGCACTGGTCCAATAGCAGCAAGCACCCGCCCTCTAGAACTTGGCTGATAATCAGTTATCAGCGTCTCATATTCCATTTTTTCCCTTTTTTCTAGATTTAAAAGACGAACTGCATTATCTTCAAGGGTTTCAAGCAGCAGCAATGTAGGTCAAAACCAAGCTTGACTTTCACCTTGAGATGAGCAGACTATGAGGTTAATCAGGAAATCCTTTGACCACTTGAAAGAAAATAAACAATATAACTTCAACGAGTTCACAACTTAGCATGTGTAATGCTCCTCTCAATTTCACTGTTGTTTGGTTAGTGATTGTGGATTAACAAAAACCTTGACACCAATAAAAGTCCAACTAAAACCATCTGCATGCCGACAATTGTTAGAGCCTATATCAAAGAGTTGACCTATTTTCTCATCTAAGTGATCACAGGATGACTTTTAATTGAACGAACTCTGCTCAGTTGTACCACGGTGAATGAATTTTGATTTTTATCTCAAAAAATGTCTGCAGCCGGGTTGGATATGAAATGCTGAAACTTCACCGAGCTGCACTTTGTTGAACCTGATACCCAAAACAATAAAACATTTGTAAATAAATTAACATGTGACATCCAGTCCGGGAAAAATCTTAATAATTTTAGTATTTTAACATGTTCAGGTGATATAAACAAGATAAATACTGATCAGTTATAGCAATGTGGACCTTTAAAATTTGATGTCATACAAAGAACAAGTAACTAAGCATAACAAATAAAACAAGCTTAGTAAAGTGGCCAAAGCATTCATATTGATCTTAGTATTGGTGTCCAAATAGATTTCTCGGCTTTTACACATGGTTTAAGAAATCAAATTTTAACCCAATGATGCTATAAGGTCACCTACCAAATATTACTATACACTCATTCAAACAAATTCTGGAACATATAAATCACAATCAATATAACTCATTTGCATTGTTAATAGGAACAACAGGACACATTAGACTGCAATCCATAAGTCATCATTAAAAATATTTATGGAAGCCACGAATCCAAACCTCCCAACCAAAGTAAAAAAAATCAAATTAGATATCTCCATCAAAAGTCCATTTTAAATTCTAAGCCATGCCAATAATGAAAAATAAAATCCCAAAATGGAAACTAACATCTTTAACGAAAGATGATGAAGTAAAAAAGATGAAATTCAACAACTGGTAGATAGCAGCACATTTAAGAGTAACAGATCTCTCCCTTGACGACTAATACCAGTAGAGAATCGCATAGAAGACACAGAAGCCCCAAAACCTAATTCAACTAAGAAACTCTCAGGACCTAAAACCATGAGCCGAAATCTTACATTCAATCAAAGTGAGAAACAATCACGATTCACAACAATCATGCAGAAAATTCACTGCAGCGAAAAATAGATCTGGACCTGATTAGCAAACAAATACGCACAAAATAGGCTGTGAATCCGTAAAACATAACGAAGACAAACAGTTAGCACGCTCATTACATGCAATTAACGGCATAGTTATAACATATTGGAGCAAGATATTTAGGGTTTTTTCATCTGTCCACTTAATTATTTACCTTTATCGCGACGAGCTTTGGTCGTACGTGCTCAGAGATTAGATCAGAGAGTTTGAAGAAAGCCACGCGTGTTTATTGACATATTTACTTAACGGAAAGGAGAAGAAAACTATAGATACAGAAAGAGAGAGATATAGATAGAGATAAAGAAGAAAGAGTGTGAGCTGGGAGAGTGTAGATAGATAAAGAAGACAACATTTATTTTATTACTCCATAAATTAATAGAAGTGCTGGGTGGGTGGGATGAGATATGGAGATTGGAGATATTACTATGAATGCTATATTTTTACATTTTTTTAATTTAATACCGTAGTATATTAGTAATTTATTTTTATATTCAAGCTAAGCATATCTAAGTGACAAACGAATAAATAAAAAGTGATATTTTCTTTTTAAGAAACAAATGGATGTTCATGCATTGAAAAAACTAAAAATCTTTTTGTGAAAATGTAGAAAATGGTGAGTCGGTGACTGCCAATAAAAAGGTTGTTTTTTTAATTAATAATTTTTTAGAAAAAGTTTGTGTTAAAGTAGAAAGTGTTAACAATCGGTTGTTTCTCCTATATCATTTATGACACCTGACTTTAACATGGAAATTTTTAGTGATTACTTTAGTTGTGTTGTTTATTCCTTATTTTGGGGCTATTTATAAGTAAAGTGGTGATCTCTTAATTCAACTTAATCTTATATTGTCGATTTCTTTTGCTTTGTATTTAAATTTTCGAATTTATTCAATAAGAATTTCGAATTTCAGTGGAAGCTTGTTGATCTGGAAGTTTCAAGTGTGAGTCTATTGAATGAATATATAATTACGCCATGTAACGCATAAATAGTTTTTTTATAAGTTTGCGAATTTTAACGTAGAATATCTCAAAGTATAAATATCATAAGTAAATTATATGAGTAAAGGTCAAAACTGGTCCTGAACATATACTCATTTTATGATTTGGTCTTATACTTTATCTTTTAAATTTCTGCATCCTGAACATTTCAACTCGTATCACAATTGGTCCTACACTAACAATTCCGTCTACTTTTAAACGGTTTTAACCTGATTTTGATCGATTTTGATGGTTTTAACAGTCTCATTATGGTTAAAACCGTTAAAAAATTGACGGAATTGTTAGTGTAGGACCAATTGTGATCCGAGTTGAAATGTTCAGGATGCAAAAATTCAAAAGATAAAGTATATGACCAAAATGGGCATATGTTCAGGACTAGTTTTGGCCTTTACTCCAATTATATTTAATGTGTTATGGAGTATTTCTTTGTTCTAATATTAATGATAAAATTAATACTATTTCTGTTCATATTAAATAGCTAAATTTTATTTTTTTTATTTTAATACATTGATTAAAATTAGTCTCAATTTATTTATGTTAAGTTTTACTTTCTAATGAAGTGTGTCCATTTTTCATTAATGATATTTTAATACTCCCTCCATCCCACTGAAGATGACCCGCTTTCCGTTTTAGTTTGTCCCATCCAAGATGATCCATTACTTAAAATGGAAACCCTTTTATCTCTACTTTATTTCATTTCTCTTACTTTACTCTCTCCACCTAACACACAAAACAAACTATATAAAATCTCGTGCCGTCCAAAGAAAGGGTCGTCTTCCTTGGGATGGAGGAAGTACTTTTTTTCTATCTCTTTATTCTAGGAGATTGATCCTGAAATTCTTTTTAAAGTCAAGACACAGAACTATGTTAGTGTGCAATTACATTGATATCAGTTATGGTCACAAAATATATTTTTTAATTTAATATTAATTTGTTGATTCATGAATATTAGTTTCTTTGTAATGCCAATTGATAATATATCAGCGAACTGATATGATTTCCAATTTTCAAAATTCTCATTAGAATCACTTCCAATTTTCATTAAAATATGTGGGGTCTATTATGAAAATTAGATTTAATCCCTACTACAATGATTCAAACAAAAATAAATTTATTTTAGTTAGATTTATGTCAATTCAATATCCAAGTTGTGGACAGCACATTTCTTTTATTTACAATGACTATTTTAAAATTAGTCTTTGTCTATTTATTTTTTATAAATTTATTTCTTTAATGAGATTGTGTTTTTTACTAATAATATGTTAGCAACTTTCTTATCTCATAGTAGTACTTACTACTAACTAACAAGGCTATTTTTTTAATATTATTTCTTGCAGTGCAGATTCATTAGTCTCATTATAGTGAATTTATTGAAATACTTGGAATACGTTGAGAGTAAAAAAGTTTGTCCACTAATCTTTTTCCTCTATTTATAAATTTTGTATATCATTGTTTCTAGAATTATGTAGTGATCAATATATTAATAAATATAGTTATTTGGGAAAAATAAATGTAATTAATTTGAATATTTGTTATATGGTGTAAATTTAAATAGAAAATATATTAACCTTCAAATAATATAAATATAAAGTTTGGTATTCCATTTGAACAAATTAAAGTTTACTAAGTACTTCCTCCGTTCCTTGTTAACTGAGGCATTTCTTTTCGACATGGAATTTAACAATAGTGTGTTAAATAAATAGTGAATACAGTAAGCGAGATGAAAAGAGAATAAAGTATAAGAGGGAATTACTTTTTGCCAAAAATAGAAATGACTCAATTATCTTGAAACTTCTTAAAATAGAAAAATGACTCAATTAACATGAAACAGATGGAGTAATACACAAGTGTCATAAAGAGATTTTTGTGTTGAAAAATACTATATATATAGGGTTGTGTTCAAATCATTTTCCCATAATTTCTCCTATTTCCTTCTAGATCTCTGCCGTAGATTTAATCAAATCCTATGGACTAAATGATTTGCTGAAATTATTAAATTTAATCATTTTAAAAAACGTAAAGGGCATAATAGAGATTCAATTAAGTGGGTTGTTATGGAAATTCCATGATTTCCTCCCTTCAGCATCTCTGCGGTTTTTTCAACAAAATTGTAGAGATTTCGTTCTCTCCCTTCTCCATCACTGCACGATTTCTGTCGCCCTTCGAGAAGATCAATTTCACAGCGTGTCTACAATCGAACTCGTACAGATTTCGTTTCCAACAAACTGTTTTTTGACGGCTTTGAATCAACCGTCGACGTCTTTCGATTAATTATGGAAGAAGGTAATCTAGCGGTTTCCGGTGATGTTTATTGTTCGGAGGTTGTAAATTATTTTCACATCAGTCGCAGATCCCAAACGTTGTATAGCAGGAAATTCGTTTTTTGTGTTGGCATGTCTCCCTACATTTTTATGGAAACATGATTGGCAGTTTATGGTAATGTGAGGGTTAGGGTTCATTCATTCCCCTAGGGTTGTACAATCCTGGGGGATAGGCGTTTAGTATAGTATGAGGCATTCCTTTAGTATGTATTTTTCGGCATTGCTTGGTTAATAGTTTAAACCGTCACAAATAATGCGCAACGTATACATACATAATGGATGTTATTGACTATATAATGCATGTTTGGTTGTATATGTACATGTTTACAAGTTTACATGTAACGGTTTACATGTTTGTGTTTTGTTTTAATAATTCCCCAAGGTTTCAGACATCCTTGGGGATAGGTTGTAGCATGGTTTAAACATGTTTGACAGTGTTCGAACTTGTGGGTTCTAGGCTTCATTCATTCCCGTAGGGTTGCCCAATTCTGGGGGCTAGGGGTGTAGTATAGTGTGAGAAACACAACCTGTACGTAGGACCTCGAGTTAGAGCCATCCCTATAGCGTGTGGTTTCATATTGGCTTGTTAGTTGGATTAAAGTGTAAATGTAATGTATAGGTATAATTGTATAATGCACTATATGTGATCGGTAATGTACAATATATGTCGTATAATGCTTATTAAGCTTAACATGTGTATTGTTTTGTGGTTATAAACAGTTAGCATTGTGCCTGAATCTTCTGCGGAATTAAAGCCCGTTGTTGGTCAGAAGTTCCAATCATTAGATTTTGCATTCGCGGCTGTAGAAGAGGTTGCGTTGTTGAGTTGAATGGTTCAACTCGGGGACTTTGAAGTACTGGTGAACGTGAACTCGGTCGTCGATCCACATAATGTACACATAATGTACATATTGTATAGTATAATGCGCAGTTTAGTTTCGGTAATGCATTATTTGTGATATGTAATGAACATTTATACTGACGCGTTTAATTTAAGTTGTGTCGTGTTTCGATGTTTGGCGCACGTTTCTTGTTTTCCCTAAGGGTTTAACAAGCCTAGGGGCTAGGGTGTAGTATGTTCTAAGGCTAAAAAACGTTGTCCAAATACACGAGCTGCATTAATTCGTCTGGGGTTGCACATAATGTATATTTTGTATAGTATAATGCGTAGTTTAGATTCTATAATGCATTATTTGTGATATGTAATGAACATATATCCTGACCCATTTCATTTAAGTTGTGCCGTGTGTCGTTGTTTGGCGAACGTTTCTTGTTTTCCCTAAGGGTTTGACAAGCCTAGGGGCTAGGGTGTAGTATGTTCTAAGTCTAAAAAACGTTGTCCAAATACACGAGCTGGAGTAATTCGTCTGGGGTTGCACATGCATAACGCGTATGTATATTTCAAAACAGATATACATAATGTATATATTGTATAGTATAATGCGTAGTTTAGTTTCTGTAATGCATTATTTGTGATATGTAATGAACATTTATACTGACGCGTTTAATTTAAGTTGTGTCGTGTTTCGATGTTTGGCGCACGTTTCTTGTTTTCCCTAAGGGTTTAACAAGCCTAGGGGCTAGGGTGTAGTATGTTCTAAGGCTAAAAAACGTTGTCCAAATACACGAGCTGGAGTAATTCGTCTAGGGTTGCACATGCATAGCGCGTAGGCATTTTTTAAAACAGATATACATAATGTACATATTATGCAGTGTAATGTGTAGTTTAGTTTCTGTAATGCATTATTTGTAATATGTAATGAACATTTATCCTGCTCCGTTTCATTTAAGTTGTGCCGTGTTTCGATGTTTGGCGCACGTTTCTTGTTTTCCCTAAGGGTTTAACAAGCCCAGGGGCTAGGGTCTAGTATGTACAACAACAATCACGTGATGTAAAAAACAAGATAAATAATGCATTCAAATAATCAAATAATGTATAGAATCACTCAAGTAATGAACATACAAATATTGCATTCATTCTTATACTCATGTACAACAGCAATCTAAAGATGCATAAAACATGATAAATAATGCATAGAAATAGCTACATAATGTACAAATATTGCATTCACTCTTAGACTCATGTACAAGTTCCGCGACGGCTTCCTTCTGCCGTGGAGTTAAACTCTTTATACAATTCAGAAACTCGGTAGTGGTTCGTCGACAATACAGATGGTCGACGTTCCTACCCCTTGGTTTCCAATCCTCTGTCTCTTCCGGAGCTGTACTAGTCCCGGCCTCTGATAATCGCTCCCGAAATTTCTGTGCAATTCCTACTGGCAGTATATCATCGACCGCCTCGTCGATGTCCAATCTTAGCTGCTTTGATGTTGTACAACATACAAAATAATAACATACAATTAGTTACATAATGTACAAACTGAATAAAATAATGTGGACAGTTATATTGCATTAACTTATACACTCTTGTACAGAAGCAGCAAAATAATGCCTAAAAATAGATACATAATGCATTTTAATAATCAAATAATGTTAAGAATAAATCAACAAATGCAGCATGAATATTGCAATCACCCATTATCCCATGTCCAACAACGGTCACATAAAGCACAAACCATCATAAATAATGCACTAAAATAACTAAATAATGTACAGATCCGGTCAAGTAATGAACATACAAATATTCCATTCAGTCTTTGACCCATGTACAACAGCAGTCACATGATGCATAAAATAGGATAAATAATGCATTCAAAAAGCCAAATAATGAACAGAATCACTCAAGTAATGAACATATAAAAATATTCCATTCACTCTTAGACTCATGTACAACAACAGTCAAATGATGCATAAAACATGATAAATAATGCATAGAAATAGCTACATAATGTACAGATTCAGGCTAGTTATGAACATAAAAATATTGCATTCACTCTTTAACCCATGTTCAACAACAGGCACTTGATGCATGAAACTGGTATATCATGCATAGAAATAGTTAAATAATGCACAACATCAACCTAATAATGCATAACATTAACCTAGTAATGTACATTTAGAAAATAAACATTCAGCCTTCACTCATACTACAGTAATGTACCACACCAACCAAATAATGCAACAATACAACAGAAATAATGGACTCAGATTGCAAGAACAAGACCTCAATCATCAAATAGCAGTTATTAACACACTAACATTGCATTTACTCATAGACTAATGTCCAATAGCAGACACATAATGGCTACATAAGGTTATTTAATGCACAAAATTAGGTAAATAATGTACAGACTTGATTAAATACTGCGGGAATCAAATTTGCTATAAACCCAAAATATCAAGCATAGAATCCGTCCACTATTCCAGGTATTCGATTAAATACTGCTGGAATCAAATTTGCTATAAACCCAAAATATCAAGCATAGAATCCGTCCACTATTCCAGGTATTCGACCCACAAATGAAATTGATTGCTCACCCTCCGTCTGCGACTGTTGTGAAGTCGAAGGACGTCCTCTTGTAGACATTTTAAATCTGGGAAAGACACCAAATAAACATAACCCTATAAGATTTCATCTACAAATTCGCTCACCACGACTTTATGTGGAAAAATGGGTGAATCGTGGTGTGGGAGGTGTGTAAAGAGCGAAAATCGGGGAAAACGTTTGATGGAAGTCAGACAGTAAACCAGTAAATTAAATTTCGAGAAACCCCACCTCCTCGTCGACCACAGAAGACACTTGCACCAAAAGGGAAGGGTTGTTGGACAGTCAATCAGACGGCGCTTGAAATTCCGTTGAGATGGGCGGAACCTTGATTAGGCGGCTAGGGTTTTGAAATGAGATGGAAATTGGGGAGACGCAGCGGTAGAGAGATGGAGAGTTAATACATTTGGAGTGAATGGATTGCTGGAGTAGATGGAAGGTCGTGGGTATATCCCGCTTAAATCCCGTACACACCGTTTTGGTGAGTTTTTAAGTATATAAATTTACTAATTCAACCCCATAATGCACGAAATCCACCAAATAATGAACCTACGGGATTATATCTATGCTTATAATCTGGATCGTCCATCCATCTAATCTAACGCTCTAAATGGAGAAGGAACTTAAATTTAAGGGGAGAAAATGAGATTAACACTACCCTATATATATATATATATATATATAGGGTAGTGTCAACTTACCCAGGTAGCAGGTAACCAATCTATTTCATTTACATGTAGAATTCCTACAGTAGTTGTCCATAAATTAGTATTCCTTTGTCCATTCTTCGACAGATCTTGTAAATGGGTGGATGGGTGAATGTAAAATTCTTCTGTGCATTATTTGATTGCTTGGGTTCATTATTAAATAATGGTTACACATTATTCGTCATGTAGTATCCATTATTTGACTGCTTGTGTACATGGGTGTTTGAGTAAATGCAGTATTCATGTGCGCATTATTTTATTGAATCTGTACATTATTTATCTAGTAGTATACATTGTTTTTCAAGTATTAGGCATTATTTGACTGCTTACAGAGTGACATGGGTGAAATGGTGAATGCAATATACATATGTGCATTATTTGATTGAATATGTACATTATGCAGTTAGTAGTTTACATTATTTACCAGGTATTGGGCATTATGGGATTGCTTGTGTACATAGGTTAAATGGTGAAAACCACAACTCACAAATATGCTTGTATAATATTCCTTGGTGCATTCTTTTAATGAATCTGTGCATTCTTTAACCAGTAGTATACATTATGTATCAAATATTATGCATTATTATGTTCGTTATAATAATATTCTGATGTTGTATGTTGATGATTCCACAGCAGAGAAGCAGCTACGACTGGACATCGACGAAGCAGTAGACGATGTAATTCCGGTTGCCCTAGCGCAGAAATTCAGGGAAAGATTGGCCGAGGCCGGGCCAAGTACAGCTCCAGAATAGGGTGAGCAAAAAAACCGAGGGAGAGAAAGGTCGACCATCTATATTGTCGACGAACCCCGTCGGAGTTTCTAAACTGCCTGAAAACGCTTACTCCAAGACAGAAGGAAGCCGTTAGAGAAATTGGCTTCGTTTCTATACTGCATTTCGACATAAAGAAGATCCTCGGTTACCTTGCCTACTAGGTTCTAAACTCTGTTAATCTAGCACGGTGCCAGATACAATTGTTAGGGGGTGAGAGCCTAACCCTCGATGAGGAAGATGTCCATCTGACTTTGGGCTTTCCAAGATGGCCGAGACCCATATCAAGACCGGTGGACAAACAGAGCAACTTCGCCTTCAATGACATTGTTGCTGAAAGGTGTCAAAAGGGACGTTTTAAGATGACACCAAAGGACATCGCTCAGATCATGATAGAGGACGTGGATGGTGGGAAAGAGTTCAAGAAGCACTTCATGTTCCTCCTCGAAAATGCAGTAATAGAGACTCCGGCCGACGGCAATTGCAAGCCAAAGATTCTACATTTCATCGACGATGTTGATGAGATTAGGAACCTTAATTGGTGCGGTTACGTACTGTCTGTGCTTAAGGCCACTTATCCCAGTTGGGCAAACGGTCAAAGTGTGTCGTTCACCGGGCCTATACACTTCCTAATGGTAAGTGAATTAATAAATGCTTTACATGCTTATTTGCATACAGTGCTTAGATGATACAAAATGAAATCATGCGTCTGAAACTTAGAAATTCATTATACATATATATGGTTACATTATTGAAACTTATTTGTTGAAGTTATGTAGTTCTGCCAATTGTAGCATCTGTTAAGTTATGGTGCCATTATACATTACTGTGGTCAATATCATGCATTATACCTCTGTTAATCATGTATTATGTTTATAGTAATATACATTACTGACCAGTTACATTCAGTGGTTAATATTTTCAGTGTGCATATGTGGACCGCATGGTCCACATACGGAGGAGAGTCATCCGTGCCTGGCCTACAATAAAGGGTTGGACGGCAGAGATCCTTAGGCAACAGGAGGACGCTGAGCGCGACCAGTTTGGAACCGGGAGGTTAGAGGCACGGCTTGATAAGGAAAAATTTCTTCAGGAAGAGGAAATAAGGAGGCTAGAATCGGTCAATAGAGGAGAAGGAGCAGCTCCAAGCAGGCATAGAGCGAAGCGGATGGCCCACGCAATTTCGACATGGGTAGATGATTTCAAAAGAATACCTGTCGAGCTGCTTCAGGGTGATTGCTTTAGAGTTGGGAGTCAGATTGGGAAGAAGTTGTTGGGAGTGGAAGATAATGATGTTGTGGAAGATGAAGAAATTGTGACAAGACTTACCCAGGCGAGGGATGATGAAGAGGAATACAGTCCGGAGTGGATTGACGAGATGGAGAAGATGATGGCGGCCTATGACAAGAAGAAGATAATTACCACCAGTTTCGCTAGGCCATCATTTGTTTTGGACGGATTCGATTGTCCTGACCCGTTTGCTACACAGCAAACACATGGGGCATGGGTTAGTGGTGGTGGAAGAATAGCTCCCCCAGTTGTTGACATCGCACATGTTGCCCTAGTTGTTGATCAGCCGGCAGCTGAAGATCAGCACGGAGAAATGGCCATGCCCGATCCTCTAGGTGATGATATCCCTGATAGCATATCAACTGATGTTGGTGTTGCCGGACTTGAAGTCCCAACTGAAGTGCGTGCTTCAGCCGGTGCAACTGGTACAGCAGCAGACATGGCGGCCGTCAGGGAAGTGCTGATCAAAGCTGGGGTATCCGTTAACAAACTAAACACTTAGGTGCTCATACTTTTTTACATTATGAAACTTGTTTAAATTTTTTCTGCAATTGTGTACAGGAGACTGAGTCAAGAGTAGACTTTGGTGGTGTGGCAATTGGGGTAAGGAAAGATGGAGGTGGTACAGGAGCAAAGAGAAAAAGCAAGACAGTTAAAGCCACAATTAACACAGCAGCGGCAGAGGAGAGTGGTGGAGTTGTAGGAGAGAGTGTCAAGGTGTGTACATGTTAAATATTCCTTGAATTATATATTGTTATTGCTACATTATTGGCATTACAATTATGATTACATTACATGTGTGCCTGACTTGATTGTATAGGTTCCGGCTGAGAAAGCACCACAGCCCATTAAGGAGGGGGCTGCTAAGGGAAGGAAGGGGAAACAGCCGGCCATTGCAAAGGTGGTTGCTAAACTACATTATATCTTTGTAATTGTACATTATTTAGATGGTTTCATGCATTATTTGATTACTTGGGTTCATTATTAAGTAATGGTTACACATTATTCATCATGTAGAATCCATTATTTGACTGCTTGTGTACATGGGTGTTTGAGTAAATGCAGTATTCATGTGCACATTATTTGATTGAATCTGTACATTATTTATCTGGTAGTATACATTATTTTTCAAGTATTAGGCATTATATGACTGCTTGCAGATTGACATGGGTGAAATGGTGAATGCAATATACTTATGTGCATTATTTGATTGAATATATACATTATGCAGCTAGTAGTTTACACTATTAACCAGATATTAGGCATTATATGACTGCTTGTGTACATTGGTGAAATGGTGAAAATCAGAACTCACAAATAGGCTTGTACCTTATTGGACATAATCTGTATATTATTTATCTAGTATTATACATTAATTGTAAATTATTAGGCATTATTTGACTGTTTGTTGAGGGACGTGGGTAAAATGGTGAATGCAATATACCTATGTGCATTATTTGATTGTATCTCTACATTATGTAGCTACTTGTTTACATTATTTGTTAGTTATTAGGCATTATGGGACTGCATGGGTACATTATATGCTTATAATTCGAGATTATTTTGGTGGTTGCATGCATTATGTTGCTTTCGTTGCTTACAAACAGAAACCTGCTCGAGCTAAGGAGAAGGGCATTGTGATTGATGAAGCTGGAAAGGTTGGGAGTTGAAAATAATTGCCCATTCCAACTGTGGCTGCGCAAGGAAAAGGGAAAGGGAAAGAGATCCAGCAGGAGGAGGTTGGATATGTGGTATGGAATAGCTTATTTCATTCAAACATTAAAGTTTTACCATCTATGGATGTTGCTCACTTGTGTTAACCATATCTTCCATTCGTGCAGGAGGCTGCGAACCTGGCAACATCTCGAGTGAAGAAATCAAGTCTGGTTGTCAGGTCTCCGTTCAACGAGCGGGCTGTTAGACTAACAGCCAAGGCCAACAACATTGGCAAGGAGCTCTATTACTTGGTCCTTGGCACAGCAGAAAAAATAAGTGAGTGTTGTAATTTTGCTTTTGTTTTTGTTGGCACAGGGGTTCTTTTGCTCAACTGTTTAATGCGGTGCGGGATTCCATTGTCTACCAAGATGGCTTCAAGCAAACTGTGCATAATGAGTTCCAGACCTTAGCGCCGTTCAATGCTGTGAGCCCCGTTGTCATAGATACATGTGTGAGTGACCAATTTAATACAAATTACTGTTATACGTACTAATAATGAACAAGGTTGCCAAATAAACTGCAGAAACACACCGTAGTCGACACTCCTCCTGAATGGACAGAAAAAGGCAGTTTGATTCTTTCTGGACTATACTATTCAAGGAAGCGCTTGGAACGGGAAGCTTTCAATGGGAGAAATATGATATGGTGAGGGATATTATAATAATGACTGAGATTCATTACTAATATACACAATAATGGTTCATGTAATGTACATTTCATTATGTAGTTCTTCTTCCCAATTTGGGGTGAGAGCCATTAGTTCGTGGTGTGTTTTGATCTGCCAGATGGCAAAATGAACATCATCGACCACCGTTTGGCTGAACCCCACGGCTCCTTCAGCGCAAAATATGGCAAGACACCCTCTCTTCTGGTACGTAATGTGTTTACTCAGTTAACTTGCATTATATTAAACAAAATGTACATTATATCGAGTTCTTACACACTTTTCCTATTTGATGTAGAAAAAAACTCATGGAAGATGCACTTACGAAGAGTAAGATTCCCAAAATAGCAGGGCAGGTCCGAAAATGTAGTACCCATGTGGTCACAATGCCCTGGAGGAACAACTTATGCACCATGGAGAGAGGGTGTATGTCATGCGGCATATGGAGACGTACTTTGGAGAAAGGGAGAAGGATTGGGAGTGCAGATTGAACGCCAAAGGGACAAAGAGCTAGGAGATGTTCCGAATCAAGTTTGCAAAGACTCTCTGAAACGACCTCAGGGCGCTTAGGTGTCGTTCAAGCAAGGATATATCCTACTGGTCAGGATAGAGATCCTAACTAAGCCTAGACCCTGGTTTCAAAAATTCCTCAACCCACTTCTACTGATCAGTATAGTGGTGGTAAGGGTCGAATCCCACAAAGATGGTGCGTTAAAACTATTGTGGTGATATTCTGGATGGTTTGGTTAGCTACCACGCTCGGGTTGAGTCTCTACCTAGGCAAGAACTTAAAGGACTGGAATGGGGAAAGAAGTGTAGGGGTGCAGCTGTGTACGTGGAAATAGGGGGACATTTTTATAACAGAAAATATTTGGAAGGTACGAGATTCTATTTTGGGCTAGACAGAATATTCAGAGGGTAGTGGTAGTCATGGTGACTAGGCTGACAGGTCTGCAGGTTATAACTAAAAGTAAAGGACAAAAGCAAAAAGCATCTAAAAAGCAAGGTGGTCCCCAACATTAGACATGGACATCATCTTCTTCAACAACACAAACTAAAATCAGAAAATAATTCCAGATTCAACACAGAAACACAGTTTATCAATTCGCGAACACAGATCCACAAATAAGAACACCAAATCTGAAATCAAAACACAGAAAATGCAACTCCGCGTACTGGTCAGCAGGAAAACGAAAACGAACTCAAACAAGACTTCACATGCAGCGATTCACTCACGATCAATAGTTCCACATTTAACTAAAGAAATTTTGACGGAAACAAAGAAAGGAAAGTTTCAGCACTTAAACACCAAGGAACCTTAGATCTAAGCTAACTAGGAGGAATAGGAAGGAAAAGAAATCAACACCATAACTGAAACGGAAATCAACTTCATATCATAAACACGTTCGGATCTTCCACAAGTACTTCAAAATCAGAAAATATCCAAAAGCAAACAAAGATCCAACGTAAGGAAAGCAAGTAAATTAAACTACGAAAGCGAATAAAAGTGTTTTGCCACTCCGGGCGATGATATCTCTAACTACGGTTCTGCTGGCTGGAACGGACGATCTGGAACTCCGGGAACATCTAGATCTTCAAGTGACCATGGCAGTGGCGAGGAACGAGATTCAGGACTGGGCTGAAGGACTGAACTCCGAGAGAACTCTCCTAAGAGTGATGATGATGAATGATTCCCTCATAAGCTACCTTTTTCTCTCCAAGTGGCTTCCTTTTATAGGGAGGCTTACCCTTGATTTTTAGGGTAAGACCTTGCGGTGAAATGACTTCTTTGCCCTTAATTGTGATTGAGCAGTCCCAGCTATCCTCCTTCTCCATCTCGAGCCATTTTTGCATGTATACTGGTCAGTACGTAATCGTCCTGACGCCCTTTTCACTTGAAGTGTCTGAAACTCTGCCTACTGGCTAGAACGCTTACCCTGCACGCTTAAGCAACTAGTTTTGCAGATATAATTCAATTATGCACATCATACTGACCCGTAACCTAGGCCTAGAATACGACTTATCAAACTGCTCACACTTACCACATGCTTGTCCTCAAGCGTGAAGAACAAACAAAAAGGAATAAGTCGAATTCTAGCCTGGTTACTCCCCTGACCGACTCTACCTAAACTAGACTCTATACTACAACGACGCAAAGAAAAACATTTGGTCAAACACAGAAAAAACACACAAACACAAATAAAAACTAAAACACAAAGATTGGGCTATATTTTCAACCATCCCTTACCTCGGGATCTGGTGCAATCCGGCCTTAGACAGCCTTGAACTTCTGCCACCCCCCATTTCTTCCTGGTCAGTATATCCGCTTGTCAAGATCGCCCAAACTCTCGGCCAAACACTAGATTCACTCGGTCTCTCATACCTCACCAGGAATGTTGGGACCGCATTCTCTCAATATGCTCAACCACGCTCGCTTCGGACTTGGATCTCACGTGCAGCTACTGAAGGGCTTAAAGGCTTGTAATGGGGCTATTGGGTTGTAGTGTTTTGGGGTAGATGTTCCTAAGGCTCTAAGTTTCAACATTTCTATTTTATTGATGTGGGGGGGACTGTGTGCATTAGGCTTCTGATCAGTTGCTTCTTAGTTGGCGCTTCTGGCTTGGGTCTCCAACTGGTCAGTATCATCTTGTGGCTTTGCCACCCTTATTCCTTCTCTTTTTTTTTGTGGTCAAGTTTCTGACCATTTTTCTCCACATTCTTCTTTCTCTTTTTCCTTTGTGGCTTCGCCACCCTTATACCTTCTTCTCTCCCTTTTTTTTTTCTTTTTGTGGACCCGGGATAACTCCCTGGTCGATTTTCTTCCGAACCTTCTTGCCCAGCTGTAGTCTGCTTTCTTGTACATCTTTCTGGCCAGTAAGCTTCATTCGCCTCACGCCTTGCACACACATAGCCCCGGTGGCTAGGGGTATTTATCTGGGTAACAGAGTTGGGAAAAGAGGTTCTAAGGGTTTTTTTTTTATTTTACGGATGGGGGGTTTCCTACTGCCTTCAGTGTTTGCTACCCGTGGTCACTTCATCCTAGGCAATTTGTGGCAGCCTCTCTTTCTTTTCAATATTTGTGGAAAGTGGTTCCACTTTAAGCTTATAACTCACATTTGAAGAGGGCTTTCGCGTTTGGCTCTAAGTATGGGCTTTTCTTTCATACTCACATCATCTATCCTGACTAGGAGGTACTAGGGAGGGTGGTTTCGGTTTTCCAGCATGTCCTATCTCCCTCAATTCCCTTCACCGTCAGCTCAAGACGGTTGAGTTTTAAGCCCAATCAACACACAAAATAAAAAAACTATACTTACGGGACACAAACACAAACACAAAAACTACACATATATACATACTCATCATACTGGTCATTGCGTCCCCCCTCCCACTTCATAAGTGTCTGCCCTCAGATAAGGCTGTGAAGTGGAAAAGGTAATGGCCAGTATGATGGACACATAGACAAACAGACAAAAACAACAAAATAAAACTAAAACTTCTCACACTTAGACTATGGAATAGGCTAAGTGGGAGAAGTTTGAAAACCTAAACAGCAACCAACAAAACACATATATACAAAACTCCTCACACTTAGGCCGTGCAACGGACTAAGTGTGAGTCAACATGCGTACGAAACAAGAAAAAAATACAAAAACATGCTACACAGAAATAAACACAGAAGTTTACCTATCGCAACAAAAACTAACACCAACAATTATGAAAAACTTAAAAAACAACAGAAAGCTAAAAAAAACTAACTTGTCAGGGTGGGGGGTTGGTCTAGCGAAGTCTCCTGCTCCTCCGTGGGGCAGGTGGTGTAGGTTGCTTTTCCAGGGGTTCCTCTTCCGTTCCAGTGTGATCCTCACTTTCCTTCGCCGGTTCCTCGGCTGCTGCCGGCACCTCGGCGTTCTCTTCCTCGGGCTCGTCTATCATTGTCTCTGGTGGGTGGGTCTCATCGTCCTGGCCTCCATGGCCGCTTGTTCCTGTAGCTGGTTCCTTCTTCTGGCTGGTCACTTCTTTCAACAACACATCTATCACGGATGCCATCCGGCCCATCTCCGTGATCAATCGATGGTTTTCCTCTCCCAAAGTAGTCACTAACGTCTCCATAGCGTCTTGCTTTCGAGCCAATGTCCTCTGCTCTGCAGATCCTTCCAACATCCGTTCCACTACTCCCGCTAGCTTGACCATCTCTGCTTTCAATTGCTTATTCTCTTCTCTAACTTCTTCCATTTCCTTCTCCATTCTGGCTTGATGTTGTTCCTGGTCTGATGCCAATCCGATCATTTCTGCCCTTATCCGTCTGCTTCCCTACTTGGTTCAAGATGGACTCAAACTCCTCATCTGTCATCAACGACCGCTTCTGGGCTGATTCGTTCAGATCTATGTCCTCCCTCTCCACTTTATGAGATACCGGCTCCGCCTCGGGCGTCCTCTTCGCTTCGCCACTCCCCTCATGGGTTGTCTCTTCTTGGCTGGCCCTTTTCTTACGCTCCTCAGAGTTGGAGTCGTAATAGGCGGCGACAGCGTCGAGCCCCGCCGAATCTGGTACCGAGGTTTCCAATGGCACGGTCGCCGAGGGAGATCCCTCCTCCGATTGTACTTCTGCGTGTCTGACCGGTGCATGCGGAATTTCACTAGGTGCGTTTCCTATGCCCCCCATTTGACCAAAACCAGTCAATGTCGCCGTCCAGTCCCGAGTAGGGTCCTGTTGACGAAGAAATGCCATCATGGCATCCATGGAAATCATAGGTGGTGGCTGAGCGGTCGGTGCTGGTGGCAGTGGATTTTGCTGTGGTTGTGCCTTCTGGGTTTCTTGGCGGCGCGGTTTGATTTTCTTGGCGAAAGCTTTCTTCCCCATGAGTGGAAATCTGCGATTTAGTGGTGAAAAGGTAGGGTTGAGAGTTGGGGTTGAGACTGATGTTTCCGCGAGAGAGATGGACAAGAGTTTCTTGAAAGTGAATTGAAAATGAGGGTTTGTGAGGGAAAAGTGTTGGGACGGTAAGTTTAATTCGGGTGAGAGAGAGCAGTTGCAGGTGGTTGTAACCGGTTATCAGGGGTAGCCGGTCGCGACATTTCAGACGGGAAGGGCGGTTGAGGTTGCTGGCCTCTGATTGGTCCGCGCGTCTTTTCCCTCTGCTCACGCGCCATTTCTCCTGCTGTCACCCTGCAAAAGCTGCACAAGCTTTAATTCAAATTTTCGTCCTCTCCATAATTCCTCCTATTCATGCCTAAAAAGGAAACTAATTTAAATGGGCACTTAAATATAATTTTGAAATAGCACCAGATAAGTAATCCCTTGGTCAATGTGCACTTCAAATTAAAATTAAGGCCCGAAAATATTTTTGGATTTTTAGGAATTATCTAGCGTGCAAATATTAATTACGTATTTACAATATTTACAACTTCCTTAGGTAATTTGGAATTCAACTTGGCCAGTATATGCAAACTATTTTCAAAGGGAAATTGGCCGCGCGGAATTCCAAATTCCTATCTTACTGATCAGTATGAAACCGATGTAAGTGGCTGTAGTGGAATTTCATCCACTACACCCACCTCGCTATTCTCCCTGAATATTTTCAACCTATGCCCATTTACTATGAAAGGTTCAGAGTTAGAAAAACTCCCTGAAATTTCTACTGCCCCATTAGATCGGAGTGCAGTTATGATGTAAGGTCCTGTCCATTTGGACTTGAGTTTCCCTGGCATAAGCTTCAATCTTGACTGGAAGAGTAGTACTTTCTGGCCAACATGGAGCTCCTTAGTCCTCAGATTTCGATCATGCCATAATTTAGTTCGTTCTTTGTACCACATGGCGGAGTCGAATGACTCCAATCTAAGTTCCTCAAGCTCCTGCAGTTGCAACTTCCTTTCCTCTTCACAGGCTGTAGCATCCATATTCACTTTCTGTACTGCCCAGTATGCTCGATGCTCGATTCCAACTGGTAAATGGCACATCTTCCCAAAAACAATCCGGTAAGGGGACATGCCTATGGGGGTCTTGTAGGCTGTTCGATACGCCCCCAGAGAGCATCCTCTAACCTTACACTCCAATCCTTCCTAGAAGTGTTCACCGTCTTCTCCAAAATTTTCTTTATCTCGCGGTTAGAGATTTCTGCTTGACCATTTGCTTGCGGATGGTAAGGGCTGGATAGTCTATGGTGCACACCGTATTTCTTCATCAAGGCTTCAATTGTGCGATTGCAGAAGTGTGTACCTTGATCGGATATGATCACCCTGGGTACACCGAATCGGCTGAAGATATGACTCTTTAAGAACTTGGCCACTTCCTTGGCTTCTCACGTGCCTGTGGCCTTGGCTTCCACCCATTTGGAGACGTAGTCTACAGCAACTAGGATATACAGATTCCCATAGAATGAAGGAAAAGGCCCCATGAAATCCATTCCCCATATGTCGAATAGCTCGCAAACTATTACGGGTATTTGCGGCATTTCATCCCGGGCAGATATTCCACCGGTCAGTTGGCAACGCTCACAGCTCCTGCAGAACTCGTACGCATCTTTGTTGAGGGTTGGCCAATAAAAGCCGCTATCCAAAATCTTCCTTGCCGTCTTCTTGGACCCGAAATGTCCTCCGCATGCTAATGAATGGCAGTGGGTTAAAACATCCCGCTGCTCCCAGTCAGGAATGCACCTCCTTATCACTTGATCGGACCCTACCCTCCACAAATAGGGGTCGTCCCAAAAGTAGTATTTCGCTTCACTCTTGATCTTCATTCTTTGGGCCTTGGTAACACTCGGCACTTCTGGAAGCTCTCCAGTCACTAGGTAGTTGGCCAGGTCCGCATACCATGGCTCCTGCCCTACCTTCTCTTTTCCTTTTGCTGTATCATTCTGACCAGTAAGCTTGAACACTTCTTCCCAATCAATTCTTCTGGGCGCAAAAATCACCTTACACAAATGTTCCTCTCGTGCACTTCGTCACCGTTTCCATCTTGCACTATTCTGCTCAAATGGTCCGCCACCTTGTTCTCGACTCATCGCTTATCTTCTACCTCCCAGTCAAATTCTTGTAGCAAGAGTACCCATCGGATCAAGCGTGGTTTGGATTCCTTCTTGGCAATCAGATACTTAATCGCCGCATGGTCAGTATACACTATGACTTTGGATCCCAACAAATATGGCATGAACTTCTCGAAGGAATACACCACTGCCAGCATCTCCTTTTCAGTGGTATCGTAATTCCACTGGGCTTGATTTAAAGTCTTGGACGCATAAAAAATTACGTACCTCTTCCCGTCGATCTTCTGACCCAGCACGGCTCCTACCGCAAAATCGCTGGCGTCGCACATTACTTAGAAAGGATGGTTCCAGTCAGGAGCCCTTATGATAGGTGCGGATATCAACTTTTCCTTGAGAAGGTTGAATGCAGCCTTGCATTGCTCATCAAAGATTAATTCCACGTCATTCTGAAGTAATCTAGTAAGGGGTTGGGCGATCTTAGAGAAATCCTTGATAAATCTTCGATAAAATTCGGCGTTCCCCAGAAAACCCCTTATTCCCTTCTGATCAGTAGGGAATTGTAATTTGGATATAACATCTACCTTGGCTCGATCCACTTGGATACCTCTCTCTGAGACCACGTGTCATAAAACTATCCCTTCGGCGACCATAAAATGGCACTTTTCGAAGTTCAAAACCAAACTCTTTGCTTGATATCTCTCCAAAACTATATTCAAATGGTGAAGGCAAGAGTCGAACGAGTCTCCGTAAACCGTAAAATCATCCATGAATATCTCTATGCAATCCTCAATCAAATCGGAAAATATGCTCATCATACATCGTTGAAACGTACCTGGAGCGTTGCACAGGCCGAAAGGCATGCGACGGTATGCATAGGTTCCAAACGGGCAAGTGAAAGTGGTCTTGTCCTGGTCCTCAGGATCTACGTAAATTTGGAAATACCCGCTGTACCCATCTAGAAAGCAGAAAAACTTCTTCCCAGCTAATCTCTCCAACATTTGGTCGATGAACGGCAGGGGAAAATGGTCCTTCCTGGTCGCATTGTTCAGCTTACGGTAATCGATGCACATTCGCCAACCCGTGACTAGCCTCGTTGGGATCAGCTCATTCCTCTCATTCTGAACTACTTGGATGCCCGACTTCTTTGGGACCATGTGGATCGGGCTGACCCACTCACTATCCGGTACTGAATAGATAATCCCTAGCGACAACAACTTCAAGATCTCCTTCAATATCTCTTCTCGCATGTTAGGGTTTACCTTCCTTTGAGCATCTCGATGTGCCTTCGCTCCTTCCTCCAACCTAATGTGGTGCATACAGACGTCGGGGCTAATTCCCACTAAATCTGTAAGACTCCAACCAATCGCCTTCTTGTTCTTGCTCAGCACGGTCAGTAGCCTAGCCTCTTGTTCCTTCGTAAGGCTGCTACTGATGATCACTGGATATGAGTTCTCCTCTCCGAGGAAGGCATATTTCAAATTTGGTGGTAACTTCTTCAGCTCAACTTGAGGTGGAAGTGTGTCTTCGGGTAGAGGGTTTTTCTCAATCTCTCCTTCTTTTTCTAAATCTCCCCCCGATGGTTCTTCTATACTGGCTGGTAGCTGAACCCCTGTGGCTCCAATGAACTCCGATTTCAGACAGAATTCCTTGATTGCTACTTCTATTTCTTCATCAGTCAACCCTTGGCTACTGATCAGATCACACCATGCAGCAGCTTCGACGTCTGCCTGCTCATAAACATCTAACGCTTGGAGTTTCTCCTACAATAGTTCGGTCTCAAGAAAATCTTGGACAAGGGGGTCAATCACATCAACATAACACAAATTCTCAGAATCAATCGGTTTCTTCATGGCTTCATTGATATCAAAAGTGAATTTCTCTCCATGAAAATCAATGCAAATTGTCCCCTCGGCCATGTCCACTATTGTCTTAGCCGTTCTCAAAAATGGCCTTCCTAACAACACTCTACTAGATTCCCTAGCTTCATGCTCACTCATTTTGATCACATAAAAATCAGCAGGATAGGTAAAATCATGCACTCTTACTAACACGTTTTCTAAAACTCCCTCAGGACTTATGCACGACCTATCAGCCAGTTGGATCAATACCCTAGTATTCGACAATCTAACTCCCTTCAATCGGTTATAGATAGACAATGGCGTGACATTTATGGATGCCCCCAAATCACACATTGCATGTTTGACCTTCACATCTCCTATGGCTATGGGCAGAGTGAACATACCTGGATCGGCTCTCTTGGGTGGCAACTTCTCTTGCACTATTGCTGACGCTATCCCTTCCACCATGATCTTGCCATCCTTCTGGGCTCTCCCGGCTATGAAGTCCTTTATGAATTTCCCCAGAGGGGGTAGCTTCACGGCTTGGAGGAATGGTATGGTGACATCCAACTTCCCAAAAATCGACAAGTAGTCAACCGGGTTCTCTTTCTTCCTCTTTGTAACAAATCGGAATGGGAATGGTTTCTCCCCTTTTTTCTCCTCTACTGGTTCTTCAGCAACCTTCTTGGAGTTTCTCTTGGGTAGTTCCTGGGTCTGGGCCTCCATTCTGGGCTCTACCTCTTGAGGAGGTTCCTTCCTGGTCAGTAGGGTGTCGGGTTCACCTCGTACACTTGGTGTATCATCCAAGAAGAATGGATCTTTCATCCGAGGCATAGTTCTCCCTAATTCTTCCGCTGAAATGGTATCACCTCCTATCTTCGTTCCATTAGATCCTCCACCAGGTTGTTTCGGTTGAGGCACGTCATAAGTGGTTCCTGACCTCAACGTAACCTTACTCACATTTGCCTTTTCGGGCAATTGGACTGTAGATGGGAGTTTCCCTGCATTTCCCTTCAAATCACCCACCGAACTGGCCAGTTGAGCTAACTGCCTATTCATCATATCCATGTTCGCCTTATGTTCCTTCTGGGCGTTTTGCATCCCCTGCACGACTTCATTATGGGATTGCAATTCTCCTTTGATGCTCTGTTGTGACGCTAGCATTTCACCCATCATGTCCTCAACGGATCTTCTTGACCTGTTCGAGTTTTGGAAGTGACTTGGCCCTTGGTGTTGATAGTTCTGGGAATTTTGCTGGCCTTGATTAGGCGGGTATTGGTTATACTGGGCAGGAGGGGTGTACTGATCTTGAGGATATTGATTCTGGTGCTGGCCTTGGAATTGATTTTGGTTCTGATGGTTTTGGGGTCCTGGGTTTGGCTGATTTTGGAAGTTTTGGAAGTTTCTCTGGTGGGGTGGCACATAGACAGGGTTCGGGTTTTGTGGATTTTGGTTTTGGGAATGTTGGTTTCTTCCTGACCAGTTGGGCTGGTAGTCTGGGTTTACTGGTCCACGGTTAGGGTTTTGGTTCGGATGAGGGTTATACTGGTTCTGACCTTGGTTCTGATTTTGGCTCCCGTCACCCCATCGGAAGTTCGGATGATCCCTCCATAGTGCATCCCGTTGCCTACCTTGAATCCAATGCCCACTAGAATTGAAGTACCCCGCAGCATTAACTTGCTCCATATTCCCGAAATCATTAGGCTGATCATAGTTCGGCCTTGATTTCCCTGCTCTGCACCCTTGTAATTCCCAGCTGGGGAAGGTGGTGGAGTGCTCTTCTCGATCACACTCAGAAGTGACTTCTTCAGCTCATCCATTTTCAAATCCATTTTCTGCTCCAGTGTATTTTCCTGATCAGTAACCGAGGCAACAGCAGCCCGTTCTCAGTTGTATCATTCCCTTGAATGGTCATACTCTTTCTTTGCATTCAGTAGCTTCCTTAGGACTCTCTTTGCTTCGCTAACCCGTAATTGCGTGAAGCTTCCTCCTGACGATGAATTTGCCAGGTCCTTGGTTACCGCGTTCATGCCTTCGTAGAAAGTATGATGTACTTCAATGTCCGCCATGCGATGGTTGGGACATGATTCCAAAAGACCCATATATCTTGCCCAATAATCACTCAAGGGCTCATCATACCCTTGTTTCACATTAGTTATTTCCCTCTTCAGCGCACTTGTCTTGGATGACGGGAAAAACTCGCCTAGAAATGCTGACTTGAAATCGGCCCAAGTCTCAATAGAGTTGGGGGGCAGGCGCATGAACCAGGTGTTAGCTTCCCCCTTGAGCACAAATGGCAAAGCCTTCAGCCTATAATCATCCTCCGTCGCTCCTGCTGGTCTCCTCTGCGCCCTACAAATTTTGCAAAACTCATGAAGAAACTCATACGGCCCTTCATAGCTCTTCCCACAGTATGTAGGCAGGATTGCGATCACATGAGGTTTCACATCGCAGGCGGTTTGCCCTGGAGTAACGACTATGGCTTGCGGGGGCTCTCCTTCAGTATGCGCGTTCAGCGTCCCGATCTCCGGGTCCTCATCTCCCTGGTTGGCCATTTCCCTTGGGTTGCCTTCCAACAGTGGTATCTCCTCTGGTAACGGTCCCTCTATGGTGCCCTTCTCTTCGTCACTACTCGTCCCTAGGTCAGACAAGGTGGTCGACAGGCCAGAACGAGTGGTTACGAGTATAGATCCTCGTTGAAGTATCTTCGGTCTCCCCTGGTCAGGAGCCGAACTGCTTCTCATAAACTGAAATGAAAAGAAAAGAAAAAGAAGATTATGCACAATATATACGCCAAAGTATCACACACAAAAGTAACTAGTAACGCCATCCATCCCCGGCAACGGCGCCATTTGAAACGACCTCAAAGCGCTTAGGTGTCGTTCAAGCAAGGATATATCCTACTGGTCAGGATAGAGATCCTAACTAAGCCTAGACCCTGGTTTCAAAAATTTCTCAACCCACTCCTACTGATCAGTATAGTGGTGGTAAGGGTCGAATCCCACAGAGATGGTGCGTTAAAACTATTGTGGTGATATTCTGGATGGTTTGGTTAGCTACCACGCTCGGGTTGAGTCTCTACCTAGGCAAGAACTTAAAGGACTGGAATGGGGAAAGAAGTGTAGGGGTGCAGCTGTGTACGTGGAAATAGGGGGACATTTTTATAACAGAAAATATTTGGAAGGTACGAGATTCTATTTTGGGCTAGACAGAATATTCAGAGGGTAGTGGTAGTCATGGTGACTAGGCTGACAGGTCTGCAGGTTATAACTAAAAGTAAAGGACAAAAGCAAAAAGCATCTAAAAAGCAAGGTGGTCCCCAACATTAGACATGGACATCATCTTCTTCAACAACACAAACTAAAATCAGAAAATAATTCCAGATTCAACACGGAAACACAGTTTATCAATTCGCGAACACAGATCCACAAATAAGAACACCAAATCTGAAATCAAAACACAGAAAATGCAACTCCGCGTACTGGTCAGCAGGAAAACGAAAACGAACTCAAACAAGACTTCACATGCAGCAATTCACTCACGATCAATAGTTCCACATTTAACTAAAGGAATTTTGACGGAAACAAAGAAAGGAAAGTTTCAGCACTTAAACACCAAGGAACCTTAGATCTAAGCTAACTAGGCGGAATAGGAAGGAAAAGAAATCAACACCATAACTGAAACGGAAATCAACTTCATATCATAAGCACGTTCGGATCTTCCACAAGTTCTTCAAAATCAGAAAATATCCAAAAGCAAACAAAGATCCAACGTAAGGAAAGCAAGTAAATTAAACTACAAAAGCGAATAAAAGTGTTTTGCCACTCCGGGCGATGATATCTCTAACTACGGTTCTGCTGGCTGGAACGGACGATCTGGAACTCCGGGAACATCTAGATCTTCAAGTGACCATGGCAGTGGCGAGGAACGAGATTCAGGACTGGGCTGAAGGACTGAACTCCGAGAGAACTCTCCTAAGAGTGATGATGATGAATGATTCCCTCCTAAGCTACCTTTTTCTCTCCAAGTGGCTTCCTTTTATAGGGAGGCTTACCCTTGATTTTTAGGGTAAGACCTTGTGGTGAAATGACTTCTTTGCCCTTAATTGTGATTGAGCAGTCCCAGCTATCCTCCTTCTCCATCTCGAGCCATTTTTGCATGTATACTGGTCAGTACGTAATCGTCCTGACGCCCTTTTCACTTGAAGTGTCTGAAACTCTGCCTACTGGCTAGAACGCTTACCCTGCACGCTTAAGCAACTAGTTTTGCAGATATAATTCAATTATGCACATCATACTGACCCGTAACCTAGGCCTAGAATACGACTTATCACTCTCCTTACTTGTGCACACAACTCTAGAGGTGGCATCAACCAGAGTCACGCCACCAGGTATTGGAGAGAGAGGCCGGCTAAGTTCAACTTCGAACAGTGGGTCGACCAGTATGGGCTGGAGTGAGTGACGTTTACGCTGGCGTGAGTGAGGTTATGGATGTTGATAGACAATTATGGGCTGTAGTGATTGTTTGAACTATTGGGATTTTTAGATAACTCATGTTGGAAAGTGAAAACAGCCGACTTGTGGCTTGGTATTTTTTGAACAATTTGTAGTGTGCTTCTTGCAAACAGAAACAATATTTTGGTATTAGATGATGATTACATTCACTCGGAACATGTAATTGTTTTATGTTAAAGAATAATGAAACATCACCCCATAGTAATAGAAAATAGTAATAAAATAATCTACAAAAAATCAGCTTAATTTTAATAATAATGAACAATAGAGTGGACGTCATGGATATTAATAACCGAATAATGTAAAACTTCATTAACGATAATGAACGAAAAAAGATTACTAATGCAATATGATTATGTACACTCCATTAAGTGCGTCTGAATAATAATGTTAAACTTCAAGACCAACAATGTACATTATTAGTTTCGTAATGCAATGTATATTGTACGTACTGTGTCTAATAATGAACAGTAATTGAACAACTGTATACAGTTAGTGAAGTGCTAGTATCCAATAATGTACAACTTCAGTAACAATAATGTACGAAAACATATTAGTAATGCAATAATAATATGTATTTGATGGCGACAGTGGGAATACTAATAATACCAGCACAACCAATTGACTCACTAGACTAATCCGAAAAACAAAACCAATAATGTTGTGTGGTACAAAATACATCAAGCTAGCCTCTTGCCCTTCCGCATCTCTTTCTCCATCACTATCTCGTTAAGCATTGGACAATTTCGAGAGTCGTGATGGCCCATCTCATCGCACGCCTTAC
The DNA here is from genome assembly GCF_004379255.2 of Salvia splendens. Taxonomy (NCBI): domain Eukaryota; kingdom Viridiplantae; phylum Streptophyta; class Magnoliopsida; order Lamiales; family Lamiaceae; genus Salvia; species Salvia splendens. Next base: position 35,335,306 of record NC_056032.1, on the reverse strand, counting down.
ACCGTCTAAGAGGCCTAGTAGCATCCTTTATAGCCTTTTCTCTCTTGGAAATCAGACGGCTCGCTGAGCTGCTAGCGTGGCCCTTAGTCTTCACGACATGCGGAGGATGGACCTCAACTACTTCAGGCCTTACCATACCATAAAACTCTTCAATCATCAGCTTTTTTTCAGAGGCGGATGTTGTCGGAGTTCCAGCTTGAAGAAAATTACCAAGTTCTTCCACACCACCTACGAATGCACGAGCACTTCAATGTCCGTCTCAAATCGTCGAAGAAAACCATATAACATCGAAATCGCTTGCTTTGAAACAGTTTGCCTATCGTCAACGATGGACCTGTTAGGCAGGGCATCAACAAACTCCCCATGTACTGCCTTGGCTAATGGAGTCTTCATCCATCTACTCTCGCAGTATTTATCTGGGATTTTTTTCACTTCATTGTTCCGGAACAAAAAAAAGATATGGCTGCACAAATAACCCTGCCTACCGAAAAGTTTGCATTCGCACGAGTATGAGTCATCAGTCTTATGGTGACGCACAAAATACGAATTGTGATTGTTGTCCTCAAGCTCGTAGGTGTCAACCATGTCTGTAGATGAAAATCCAAGCACGCGGCATCTGTCATTACCCTCAACAATTTTTTCCTGTATTTTCTTGAACATACTATCGGTGTACAGCGTGGAAGCATGTTTCTCGAATGGCAAAGCATTGGCCAATATGGGCAGGGCAGTGGCATCGTGGTAGTCCAACGTTGTTCCACTGTTCCGCTGGAATTCTACGGCATGGTTGAAATTCAAGTAGAATTCGGCAATGTTAGCTCGGGGCTTCAAAAATTTTTTGTAGAAGCTGTTCTCCGATTCGGAAAATCTCTGAAGTACGCCGGTATCCAGAATTGTCTATAGTCGTACAATGTGTTGAACCAGGCAACGTCCTCCAGCCCATGACGTTCCACCACACTATTCCACTCCTCTTCAAATTCGTCAGGTTCGAGCAGGTCCGACCAATCGCAGGCATTGAACTCCTTCTTGAAATCTTCGTCCCTCAGCAACCTGTTTGGAACCTTGGTGGCCCTTATGCATTATATGTCACATACACCATCGGTGTCGAGTGCCAACAAGAATCTCTTCAATAGCTGATCTCATGCCCAAGTCTTTATCTGTCACGATCATCTTGGGTGCTACACCCATACATTCAACGAAATGTCTGAACAACCAAGCAAATGCCCCTGTTTTCTCGTTGCATACCAATCCGGTGGCGAAGGTTACAGGCCTTCCATGATTGTCATTTCCCGTGAAAGGAGTGAAGATCATATAATACCTGCGTAGCACATAGTAATGCATCGTCAGCCACAACACCAGCGAATAATGCCACATTAGTTGTGCAGTAATGTATAGTAAATTCGTTATAATGCATAGAGTAATGTATAAATATACACGTTATAATGTACAATACATATCTTTGTAATTATACCTATTTGTGTTGTACGTGGAGTCAAAGGCCACAGTATCACCAAATATGTGGTAATTCCTATTCATCAAACCGTCACACCAAAAGAGAGCAACCAACTGGTTGGTAGCATTAACTTCGTAATGATATGTGAACGCCTCAGACATTTCCTTCTTCTTAGCCATATCACCCAACTCCATTTGCACATCGAATCCATGAGCGTATGCTTTAATGTCTCGAGAAGCATTCCTGATATCCCCGGCAGTGCAACCGACAAGGTCAAACCCTCCAAGAATTTCCTTCAACACCTTAAAGGTAAGTGCGGTGCCTATATTAGCCTTGGAACAGTCAAGAATGAATTTGTGATGTACATCATCCAACTTTTGATTAATCGCCATAAATTGCTGATGCTCTGACTTAACCATATAATAGTTATGAGCCTCGTTGAACTCCTGAATAATATAACCTGCTAATCCTCCTTCGGCGAAGAACTTGAACAAAATACCAGCTTTACAACCACAACGCTTGGATAACCGTCTGCGCTTCATAGAAAAACCAGACAGTGCATTCAATTGGTCATCCTTATTCGACTTTTTCTGGCCTTCCCTATTGCATACAACATAATACCAGGTTGTGACATCGTCCGCCTTCCGCATCCCTTGTTTGCGAGTATCAAAACCAACAGCGCGGGCATATACATCGTAAAAAGCAAAAGCGAAATTTAGGGATTGGAATTTCTGACCGACGACGAGCTTCAAATCAGGAGAACATTCAGGTACAACCACCACTATATATAATCGAGATATAAACGGGTCAGTAAATATATACATTACAGCTCATAACTCTTCCATTACTCAAACTAAAATAACCATTATTGAGTAATATATGTACATTATGCAAATTAGTTGAAACTACTCCCTAGCCGAGATGATATCTAAGCCCTCATTGAATGACTGAAACTCGTGGACTTTGGTAATGATTTTGTTACTTACTACATACTAGACCCTATCCCCGAAGGATTGCTAAACCCTTGGGGAAAACAACAAACGTGTGCCGAACAATCAAACACAGCTAAACTTAAATAAAAATGGTCAGCAAACATTTACATTACAGATCACAAATAGTCCACTATAGAAGCTAAAACAACCATTAAATAATAATATATGTTCATTATGTGTATCAGTTAAAAACTATTACCTAGCCGATGAGATTTCTAAACCCTAGATGAATGACTGAAACTCGTGGACTTTGACGACGGTTTAAATACTTACTACATACTACACCCTAGCCCCAAGGATTGCTAAACCCTTGGGAAAAATACGAAAAGTGTACCAAACAATCAAAATCGGCCACACTTAAATTAAACTGGTCAACAAACATTTACATTACAGCTCACAAATCGTCTATTATAGAAACTAAAATAACCATCACATAATAATATATGTACATTATGTCATTCAGTTAAAAACTACTACCTATCCAATATGATTGCTAAACCCTAGATTAATGACCGAAACTTGTGGACTTTGATGACGGTTTTAATACGTACAAAATACTACACCCTAGCCCCAAGGATTGTTAAACCCTTGGGGAAACATAAGAAACGTGCACCGATATATTACTCACGAATTTGTGTAACAAAACATAACATAACATACGATGGATTACTCAAGCAAATCAGTATTTCAGTTAACAACTAGCATTGAAAATCATTGCAGGCCAAAAAAATACTTACCTTCTTCCATTGTTCAGTAAAACGCAAGTGATGACTGAGGCCACCCACAAATCCGTGTCTTTAGAGAATAAATAAACACACGGTTTTGTTCGATTGTGAAAAACAGCAACGAATTTAGGACCTTTAAGTGTTCAAAGGAGAACAGACGCTGAAATTTAATGGAGAAACGACAGATTGCATCGTGAAATCATTGACAGAAACCGCTGAGGTTTTGGAAGAGAAAATCAAGGAAGTTACCATAACAAACACATTTGTGTATCCCAATTTTGACCATTTCGATTTTTTTAATCAATAAAATTAAATTCATTTGGCATTATTTTGGGCCATCTGATCTTGATATTGAATGGTCGGATTGAAAAGAACAATAGAACAAAATATGTAAAAAGGATATGAATACATCCCTCTATATATATATATATATATATATACATATATTTCAAGTATGAAAAGCGAGAGATTTCATAAAATACAATAAATAGTCATTGCATTAAAAAAGGGAAGAAAAAGACATGTATTCTTTTAGGCTGCGGAGTATAATATTTTGCATTTTCTAAAGACTTAGAGCATCCGCAGCGGTTAAAGGACGGCGTCCATCCGTCCGTGCCAGGGGCACAGCACCCGCTGTCCGCCGCTGCGCTCTTGCTGCTGGCGCGGCGTTGCACGATGCATCGAGTACGTCCGTGCCAGCGAGCAGCTGATGTGGCGCATTCTGATTGGCCAACGACATTTCCATTGAAAATTCATTTTTTTAAATAAAAAATAATACCAAAAATTAAAAAATATTTATATTTTCAGATTCCCAAAGATACGGCCGTTTTTTTACCATTTTTCTGGAATTTTTTCGATTTTTTTATTTTTTTTATTCCCAAAATCATCTATAAATACATACATTTATCATCCACTTTTCACATCAAATCATCTCCCATTCATCTCTCATTCATATTTTTTCATACAACTTATCTACATCTTCTTCTCTCACTCAAACCCTCTCAAATGGATTTCACCAATCTCATTGCGGAAGCGGAGCGCGAAGAACAAGAATACTATGAACAATATCGTGCCACCTATGAAGCCTATGTCACCGCGAATACCCCCGCCCCTCCTCCTCGACCAACTAGATCAACTCGCCGCTACATCCATCGTGACCGGGAGGGAGCCAACGAAAGGCTCGTTGCCGACTATTTTTCCGACCAGCCGCGGTTTCTGGAAGATTACTTTCGGTGTTGTTTTCGCATGTCAAAATGCTTGTTTATGCGTATTGTCAACACATTATCCGCCCGTGTTGAATACTTTCAAACAAGTACAGACGCAACCGGTCGGCAAAGTCTCTCGGCGTTACAGAAGTGTACGTGTGCCATCCAATAACTTGCTACTGGGAAAACGGATGACCTCTTCGATGAATATTTGCATGTCGATGAGTCAACTGGAATCATTTGCCTTAAAAAATTTGGCGACGGCATTCGTTCAGCTTTCGGTGAGGAATTCCTTCGGGCACCCACTACCGATGATTGTCAACGGTTGCTTCGTCTTCACGAAACAGTCCATGGTTTTCCCGGTATGCTTGGCAGCATTGACTGCATGCATTGGAGGTGGAAGAATTTCCCGACTGCTTGGATGGGGCAACACTTAAGCGGCCACAAAGGCGGCTGCCCAACACTTATCCTTGAAGCGGTCGCCCACTACCGCCTATGGATTTGGCATGCATATTTTGGTATTGCCGGATCCAACAACGACTTGAACGTGCTCTATTCTTCACCACTCTTCAATGATGTTTTGAATGGTGCAGCACCGGCGATCGACTTCACCGTCAACGGAAATGCATACCACATGGGTTACTATCTTGCCGATGGTATCTACCCAAGGTGATCGACTTTCGTGAAGACGCTCAGCAACCCGCAACACCCGAGACGGGTTCTTTTTGCGCAGCGTCAAGAGTCCGCTCAGAAAGACGTCGAAAGAGCTTTTGGGGTCCTTCAAGCCCGATTCAACATTGTCGCCGTCTCGGCTCTCCCGAGCCACGATGCTCCCACTCATGCGGCACACGTCACGCCAGTCGGCGCGCACGTCTCGACTAGTGGCTTGGAGCTTCATCTCGGTCCTTCCGCCTAGAGTTTGGGCTCTCGGCGCCTCGGTGTCTCGGCCAGTTCTCGGTCAAACTGCCGCACCGTGCTAGCCTCCGTGTCGATCTCGACGCAGGTTCGTCTGGGGCGTGCGGTCTCGGCCGGCGGCGCGCACGAGCCCTCACTCGTCTGCGCGTCGTCCCATGATCGTAGCTCCCCTGCTCCCACTGTCTCGACATCCCTATTTCAATCGCGCGTGGCGCGATCCGCCTCGGCGCGAACGCTGACGGATCGCACGTCTCGTACGATCGAAAAATTCAAGTTCCTTGATTCGATAGTTCTTGAGTTCATCATGCATAAAAATTAAACAAAACACCAAGAACATGCTTCGCAATCAATTAACGCATGCATACATGAATTTCGCGAAATTTAAATCCAAATAATCAGAGCCAAAGACTGGCTCTGATACCAATTGTAGGGGTTGGTAGCGGAAGCGTGCAAACAAACGGATCACATAATACGGATCTATTTAGCAGATTGTTTAGACAAAATCTATTCGCGTAATTATCACATGTATCATGCTCATAACTTGAATTACATACATGCTTTAGAACAAATAAATCCTAAAACATGCATACTACGGAGTTAGCCAATTTACCTCGTTGATTCTCCAAAGAATCGTTGATTGCTTGCGCCTTCTCCACGATGATCTTCAATACTAGACCACGGATCTTCTGACTGGTGTCCCGAACTGTATTCCGACATCAGGGTGGGCTGATCTTATCGAAACACTAGGACTCGAATAAAGAAGACAGAACTTTCTCACGGATGAGGAGCTGAAGAACTCACGGAGGAAAATTCTTCAAGAAAATCGTTCCTCACTCAAAATATGAGGGTGGACGAAAATTTCATAATGAAATTCATCATCAATTTCTGTCTCATTTATTCTCCTATTTATAATAGTTCATATTGGGCCCAGTCAGGGATCTATGGAAGGTTTTGGATATGGGCTCACCCAATTAGCTTTTTCCTAATTAAATTGAACCCACAATTTAATACAAGCTTATATTGGAATATTACGAGCAGCCACTACAGACGTAATATTGAACTCCCCATCCAAATCCGAAATTACAAGTAATCCGGGTTTCCACTTTATTTATTATTTATTTCTCGCGCTTAAGATAGAAATGTCCATTAATTAATTAAAGTCTGCTATGGACTTAATTAATTAACACCTTATTAATTCCAAGAGTGGACTTAGCAAGAAACACTTATTTATTATTCATAGAGTAATAAAACTCCAACTGGCCAGTTTCCGAATAATAAAACCTTGTTCAAGCTCCTCTTGAGGATATTATCAAACGAGACTCACCTCGCGCATGATTCATCATAATAGCAATCCTAGCACCGCTAGATAATGATCACCACTACCCAATATACCTGGATCGTTGGGTGACGAAAAACCCGCACCTTTGGTAAGTCAAAGTAGTAGATACTCAATATCGTATACTCAAAGCTAACGTACATTGATTAAGAAATAGATATTTATCAAGACCTCGTCTTTCAGTAGATAGCATAAAGACACGTCTTGCTGTTAGATCTATTCAGTGCTATACCACACCAACGTCATCTTATTTCAATAAGGCTTAGAAATAATCGGACTGACATTGCAACCTTTCACGATAGGTAGCCAAAACCTATCTAGGTTGTGAAATTCTTCTTTTTCTTTTGCAAAGCATTGCATAGAACCGACTTTAGTTACCTTAAAGTGGACGATGCCCACAACCAGTCTACTAAGCAAAAGACTTAGGCTTTATTTACTTCTTATGCATTTAAATGTTTATAAAACATCTTATAAACGCAAAAGTAAACACAATGTAATAATATATTGATTCTATTCGTGCAAACTGCTCGAATAATACTGAATCGGGTTAAAAGTGGATTGTAGAGTTTTTCCGTATACAAGCAAAATTCCTATTCGTGCGAATGTGCTCGAAACATGTTTTTCAGTATACTAAACCCTAATGATCTCCCACTTATACGAGTAGTGGGTTTTTTTAATTTTATGAATTTAATTATGTAATTTTTAATTTTTAGGATTTTAATTATATACTTTTTAATTTTTAAGATTTTTACGATTTTAATTATGTAATTTTTTTTTGTAATTTGTAATAGTATTCCGGATATTTTTAATGCATTTTAATTTTGTGGAAATATTTTTATTTAAATTGAATATTAGAATGGTGGGACCCTTGAGCTTGTCCTTGCGGAAGAATACGGATGTAGGTGTTGTGCTCTTGCCTAAGAGCAAGGAGTAAAAGTGGGTTCGAGCCCACCAACGAGCACGGATGGGGATGCTCTAAAGATGTGATTTTTCCAAGTTCATATATCTAAAAGGTACAAATATTTTAGAGACCAATTTTAAAATTCACTCAATTAATTAAATAGCATCTTGGATGAAAATAGCATCATTTATAAAAGCCATTCTAGCATTATTATATCAAAGTTTAGTGATGCGCAATTATATTTTTAAGAATGAAGGCCGCAAAAGAGACTATAGCAGAGTTTAGAGGCAAAAAATTCCTCTTAAAAATGATTATGAGAATTTGTGAGATAATTTTATGAAAATCTCACTACTATAATGAATTGATTTCTCTTGATGGAAGATATTAATGGAGGAAAATAGTGTTGGGGAATTGCAGAAATGGAAGTGTTCTAGGTTTGTATGGTGGATTGATCTTGTTTTTAGGGATAATAGAGTGATTTGATTATGCGTTTTCCTATTTTTACTTTATTTTCTATGTTTGTATAGTGGGGTGGTTGTTTTTAGATGATAAGAGCACCCACAACCGTGCTCTTGCCAGCGAGCACGGTTGTGGGCCCGGCCTCACTCTTTCTGTCTGCTCTCTGATAAGAGCACAATACCCACAGTTGTGCTCTTCTGCAAGGACGAACACAATTCAATTTAAAATTCAATTAAACAAAAACATTTCCATAATATTAAAATTCATTAAAAAAACCTAAATAATATTCCAAATGACAAATAAAATAAAAATGACATAATTAAAATCATAAAAATTAAAAAGTACATAATTAAAATCCTAAAAATTAAAAATTACATAATTAAACTCCTAATAATTAAAAATTACATAATTAAAAGCTAAAAATACCCTCGTGGAAGACTACTCATCCGGCGACACTACCCCCAATTGTCTTTGGAGGCCCAATATCATGGCCTCAAGCGATCGAAGTTGCGAGAGGGCCATAGTTGACCTATCGGCCATATTGAGGGTCCACAACGAGTTGGTGGGGTGGAGGTGGAGCATATGGAACGGGAACGGGAGCGGGTTCGGGAGCATTGGCGGTTGCAGCCGCGGCGCAACGACGGTTGGCCGCCGCCTCCTTCCTTCCATGCGGTCAGCGTTGGGAACCGCTCGGGTCAGCGTCGGGGCTACCCAAGTTAGCTCCGGCGAGTTGGCTAGCCACTTCTTCGGAACCGGCGTCGGATAGGGATACCGACCTTGACAGTTTGGAGGAGCCGCTAGAGGAGGATGTTATGCCTCCCCTATACTTCGGGTGCGTCCGCGTCTCCTGCCAAACGTTGAGGTACTAGAATGGCTTGTAGTTCATGGATTGGTAGGTGCTCATCGCGGCAGTGATGATGTCGACCTCGCTCCGGCCGCTCCCCGCCGACCGCTCTTCCTGGAGGAAATAGCCATTGAACTTGCCAATATCTTCGTTGGCTCGGTAGATGGCGTTGCGCACCATACTCTCGTTGCGCTCGATTATTCCCGGCGGCCGGTTTTCATTGTACCGGCGAGCGATGCGCCACCAAAAGTGATCGCCGGATTGGTTCGTGCCAACCACCGGATCTTCGGAGATTTCCAAGTACGCCGCGAATAATTTATCCATCTCCGCCGGAGTGTACGGTGTGCGGACACCGCGAGTAGAAGGAGTCGGAGTTTGGGAGGGGGCGGTCGGCCTAGGCTCGGGTGTCCACCCGTATTGCCCTTCGGGGGAATCTTGGTCGTCGATTGGGTATGGCCGGTAGCCACCAGAAACGCCCAAACTTTGGGTTTGAGGAGTGGCCGAATATTCCGTTTCCGGACTAGGAAACGGTTGTGAAGAGAACCATTCGGGGTTACAACAGTGGGAGCCCGGGGGGTTATTGCCTTGGCCAGACATTGTTATGTTGTAGGAGTGGAAAAAAGATTGAGAATGGATATGGGAGAATGAAGATGAGAATGGATATGTGAGAATGAAGATGAGAATTGTGTAGTGTGGTGTGAATTTTTGGGTGTGAAAGTGGGGGGTATTTATAGATGAAAATGTGTATTATTGGGGGAAAAAATAAAAAAAAAATTTAAAAAGTGGTAAAAAATGGTAAAAACGGATATATTTTTTTTGGGAAGTGGGGAAATATTTTTTCTTATTTTTAATCGGTTTTTTTAATTAAAACCCGATTTTTAATTAAAAAAATTCAAAGGCAACGGCTATGCCATTGAACAATCGCTGCGCGCCACGTCAGCTGCTAGCTGGCACAGACGTGCTCGATGCATCGAGCAGCGCCATGCCAGCGGAGCGAGCGCAGCTGCGGCGGAGCTCGTCCTTGCCAGCGTTGCAGATAGGGATGTCAATCGGGCCGGCCCGTCGGGTTTCGGGCCAACCCTACTCGGGTTGCGGGTCAACCGGGTGCGGGCTAATCGGGTTGTGATTTCTTTCGGGTTATAAAAGCTCAGCCCTAACCCTAAAAGCTCGGGTTTCGGGCTAGCCCAACGGGTTAATCGGGTTGCTACCGATAATATTAACATGCGATCAATCCAATAAATAATGATTAAAATTACTAATATTCATACAATATAAAACATTTAATTATGATATATTTGAGATATATGCTTAAACTAAATCATAAATATGATCAAATGCTAATATTTGAGATATTTCGTAGAATTTTAATGCATGTTTTAGAAATTTAAATATTTTTTTTTGAATTTGAACTTTTTAATTTATTTATCAATTATTATATTAATAAAAATTCAATATATAATTTGTATATCTAATATAAAATTGAAAGTTATTTTTTTAGTTAAAATTAATCAATGAAATGTCGAATTAGGAGTAAAAAAAATAGAATAATAGAAATTTTATCGGGTTTTCGGGCCAGCCCATCGGGTTTTCGGGTCTGGCCCTAATGGGTTGCGGGTTAATCGAGTGCGGGCTAATCGGGTTTTGATTTTATCGGGCTAGAAATTTCCAACCCTAACCCTATAAATTTGGCGGGCTATACGGGCTAGCCCACGGGTTACGGGCTACATTGACATCCCTAGTTGCAGATGCTCTAATAATAGTGTGATCTTGATTTTGCATTTTTGTATTTTAAATTTTTTTTAAGAGTGTACTAAATTTTTTTACCTAATTTTTGAAAATGTACTAAATATATTTACACTTTCGTAGACTTTAATATCATTGGATGGACTTTTGCATTTTTTTACTTTTTTATTTTTTGTCTAAAATACGCTTTACTTTTTTTTCTAAAATACGCTCCAGCCTTTAAGGGATATTTTAATCTATTTGTGGTGAGAGAGTCTGCCACCATTTTCTTTTCGGAATTTACTGAGATGTCACCATTATCTACAATAATATACTGTACTACTATTTAGTAGAGTAGTACTCCTGATAAGGCTCGTTTCATGTTTCATGCATTGGTTTTAGATCTAAATTCTGTATTTTCGATGCACTAATGTATGTTTCTAAGTTCAGGTGCATAATAAATCTGACGGACCCAGGAATTTGTGCTAATTAACCTGGCAGACGCAAAAGAGATGAATTTTGAAGTGAAATATCAGAAGTCGTCGCTCGGACCTAGGAGAATCAAGAAGTTGGCGACAGGAGCAGAATGGAGCAAGAGCAGGCTTTAAAAAATCCTACTCAGGGGTACTCAGGGGTACAAGCGTCAATTCATAGAGAGGATGCCCTAGGGATCATAGCCTCACCTATATAAAGAGCTCAACATTGAAGAAAGAAGGTGGACACGTTTTAGAGCACTTTTAGGAGGTGCCTAGCTCACTCTCACTTAGCTCCACACTTCAAAAAATACACTTCAATTTACTGCGCACTTGGACACGGGGTGATATCCGGCTACCGTGGTGGTTTTAGTTCGTTTGCTGCTGTGTAAAACCGCCTTGTGAAGGCGAAGAAACAATATTTTACATTCTGCTTTTGTTTACTTTTCACTTTAAGTACTTGCTGGTTTTTGTTTAGTAATTTCCGTTTCTGACTTGGATTTGCTGGAATCTTGGTTCTAAATATTATGGAAGTTTCCGTTGGTTTTTGCTAGAGCCTGTTGAGTTGATGTGTGTTTACTGTTTTCCCATTTCGTATTTGCTGTTTGGTGGATGTTTGGAGTTGGGATCTATTGGATTATTGTTGGAGGTAGTGGATCTGATTATGGAGACGAAGGGATTGTGAGTCGGAGTTGTGGATCTGATACGTGCTGTTTGAATTCTGCATGATTATGGTTGTTTACTGTTTACTCTCGTATCTGCTACGTCTAGTAGTTTAGATCTATTGCATTTAGTCTTTAATTTCTTGTTTAATCTCAGATCTGGAACATGCTCTGTTTTCATGATGTTTATTACTCTATTTTATTCTGTTTTCCCGTTGAACTCCTGAAGAAGACGAAGTTTGTTAGTAGTTAGGATCAAATCTGAAATCTGTCTGTTCTCTCTGCTTTGTCCTTTTACTTTTCTGCAGCTTTTCTAGAACCTGGTCAATTAGGGAAATTTGGTCCCCACTTTCTGTGCTGGTCTGTTCGGCCATTTTAGGAAAGTCAGTATAGTCTCTAGTTCGTTGGTTTTGTCTTTCAAGTTGATTTATATTTTGAGTCATGCATGTTCCGTACGTACCCGTTTCCTGGACCCAGTAGATAGAGTAGTTAGCTTTCATTTCCTAAGTCTAGTAGTTTAAAATTCTCGACCCACTTGTTGCGTGGCAGCAGCCAAACCCTCCCAAAACCCTCCAAATGCATGCTAACTCATCCGTCCTCGTGGGATCGATCATTTGCTTCTCTATACTAGCCAATCGTGTAGTGGGTTGAGGTTTTTGAAGCGGAAAGGTGTGTGTCCAACGACCGAATTCTGAAGGTTCCACGATCTCCTAGACCTTGTGTTCTAGCGAATCCTCTGGACCTAGGGGTTTGTGATATATAAATAGCGCAGCGCACCTACTGCTCACTTCAACTCCCTCCATCCCACTTAAGATGTCCAAATTTTTTAGTGACACGAGATTTTGGGAGGAGTTATTAGTGGATTGAGTAGAGAGAAAAATGTAGTTGAATATTATGATGAGGAAAAATGAAAGATTTATTTTCAAATATAGAAAGTGAACATCTTGAGTGGAACGGAGAGAGTATAAAATTTGTGTATAATAAACCTGTGAAAAATTAAATAGGATTATCTGTATAAAAAATTGGAGTGTGTCATGAAACTGTCATTTCTCTTTTAACAAATATAGACTAAAATACCCTTAAAGACTAGAGAGTATTTTTGACGAAAAAAGTCCAGAAAGTACAAAAGTCTCTTAAACAATATTATATCAAAGTCGAGGGACGAGTGGAGATGCTTTTAAAATTTCAAGTTTGATAGTACAATTTTAAGTATAGTTCTCTTTTTTTATAGACGCACTTAAAAGTTAGATGTGCGTGAAAAAAAATGCAATTTTCATTAGTTCAATTTATAATAAAGATTTGATTTTATTCTCTATTCTTCAACCCGACTTGTGCCTCTCAGACAAATTATATTACTTGTATTTGTATGCTTCGCTTGTCCTCTTCAATACTCCCAAAATTATTAATGCACAAGTATGATAATTCTGAAGTTACTAATTATGGTTATCCATGGTAGTTAATGTATACATATATATTTAAGATAAGAGTGAACTACATAAACCATCTCTGACGTTTTCATTTGTTTCACTCCAGACCCCTGACGTTTAAAAATATCGCCACAAGTGTCTGGCCTTTAATATAATCACATATCAGGTTTTTTCGGACTAAATTACCCTTCAGCCCTAAAAGGGCATTACGGTCATATCACATTGTGTTCTGCAGTGGCAGCCTGCAACCTGGCTTTGATTTGACGTGCGTCAGTCGTCAACCATCAGCCGTCATGATCACTAAGGGTAGTTCACTCTTCACTCTAAGGGTAGTTTCCAGACAATTTTACAGTCCATTTCGATGCTAAGATACGCCGTTAGAAAAGCGGACACAGGCTTCCGGCGTCTGGCCCACTCATTGGCTCAACCTGCGCCGTTGGCCACCGCCATCAACCACCATTTCCGTATCACATTGCCGCCGCTTGAAAATAATAGGGGATCTCATTTTATCGATTCGCCCTTTTTCGGCAGAGCTATGGAGCTGATGGCGGTCCCCAAGAGGAAGGTCAATTTTATTTTCGTGAGATGAAATTTGATATACTGAAATTTGATATAGATTTAGATGTGATCATTTTTACCAGATTATGTACTCCTCTTTGCTTGCCATTTCTACTTCTGTTAGTAGTACTCAGTAGACATCTTGCAGTTGTTGAGCAGGATGAGGCTCTCTGCTCAGTTCTGAACAATACTTATGATGAATTTTGGTCTGTGTTATGATTTATAGATTTTGGAAAATGATTGTATTTCATTTATTTTGGTTTTAATTACCATAGATCGAAAGTATCATAATTAAACATAATTACAAGTTCTACAACGGTACAAACTCCAATTGCAATAAACTCTGTTAACAATTTCAAAATGGTATTGACGATGAGAGTTTAAACTATACTTTACAAAATAATAAATTTAAATACATGTATTTAAGTGATGGAGGATAAAAATGGCATGCAACATTTAAAGAATTAATTAGAATTGAAAAATGAAAGTGGCGAACGCCATTATACAAGTTTCGAAGCTCTGAAGATAAAGTTTGGATCTCCAAGAAAATAATGCAGTTTGTCTGTTAGCTTCAAGTAACGGTCCTGCCGCTGTCGACTAAAGAGAAGGTATACGTATTAGCAGAAGGTGGGAAGATCGGTGGTAATAATAATATTAATAATAATCAAATCTGAGTTGGGAAACAATGGGAAATTTCATTTGTGAATCATGGGAAGATCGGTGGTAATTTTCACAAAAAGGGCAGTTCAAACATTTAAAATATAGATGCAAGAACACAACATTGGGAAATATCAAATTTGAATTGACAATCTAATTTCTGCAAAAGCGCAGCCTCCCTGCAGAGTAGGCCTGCAACAGAGGGCAAGATGACTGAAATGCCCTTCAAGGCATAAGGGCCTTTTAGTCCAAAAAATGGCTACAAATATCTAATACGTGATTATGTTAAAGGCCAGAGACATGTGACGATATTTTTAAACGTCAGGGGTCTGGAGTGAAACAAATGGAAACGTCAGGGATGGTTCATGTAGTTTACTATTAAGATAAATAAATTGTAAAATGCATAACATTATGTAGTAGTACAATAGTTAGTTCATCTCAAGGTCATATTATATGTTACCTTACTAATCATGTGTTGTTAATTTGCTACTATATAGAGTCGCCTAATAAACTCTCAACTATTACCAAAACTCTCTCTACTAAAAACTTCAATTTTATATAGGATAAATAAATTACTATGAAATGTTTGGGACATAAATTTAGTCAATCAAGAATTCAACAAAAACATATTGTTTCGAATTCAGTAGAAATCAACAGTTAGTTTATAAGAGAAGAATAAAGCTTGGTTCACTATTGCAAACATTAACCATCTCAATAATTGTCCCTTTTAAAATAAGCTTGTTCGAACAAACAAACAAAAAATACTTGCCCGAGTTTATTACCACTCCTTTAGCTCTATTTTTCATATTAATTGGAAAACAAATCAGCTCAGAAACATTTTATTATAAATTAAATAATCACCATACGTTGAAGGTACTTAATTTATATGTTTAGGTGATGGAAAGAAATAGAAATAAATCTCAATGGAGTCAACTATTTTATTGATATGGGCATGAAGTGTTGACATTCGTAACGTTGAAGAAGCAAACACCTTTTTCTAAGTAGTGCGGTACCAATATAATCTTGAAACGTGTAAAGAATTTAGCATTTGACCCTTTTGTTAAGCATACTTCATTTTGTTTAATCTTTTTGACTTCTTGGTTATCTAAAAAATATGTGTGATGTGTCATTTCGATTATATAAGAAATATTCACTATACATTGATAATAATATTGGGTATGATCACATTTATTGCGTTCAGTATTATAACAACTTGATATTTTGTTAGGTACTATGATTTATTATGAGTCAAATAACGTTCTTTAATTAGTTCAGTTTGTTAAATCTAGGGCTGGCAATTTTCGACACGACACGATAATCCGACACGAATCCGCACGAAATTATTGGGTTGGGGTCAAGTCTTATTGGATCGTGTCCTTATCGGGTTGACCCATTAAGAACCCGATAATTTTGGGTTGGGTTCGGGTCGGATGCGGGTCGGATACGGGTAACCCATTAAGAAATAATATTATTATTTTTATTATTATTTAAAAAAATCTATATTACTTTAATTTTTTGATTTCTTATAAATTAGGTTTAAATAGTATAAAATGAATTTTAATTGTGTAAATTAGGTTAAAAATCAAGGTTTAATCGTGTAATATTAGGTTTTAATCGTGTAATATCAGGTTCGGGTTGTTATCGTGTCGTGTCAACCCATATTATATCGTGTCGATAACGGGTTCGTGTCGGGTGCGGGTCGTGTTCGGATTTGAAAGTAGCAGGTCGGATTCGTGTTCGGATTTACAGTTTCCTTAACAGGTCGGGTTCAGGTTAGACCTTATTGGGTTGGGTCATTATCAGGTTGACCCGATAACGACCCAATCCGCACGATTTGCCAGCCGTAGTTAAATCCTAATTAAATCAAGTATAAACAAATTATTTGTTACCACATTTGATTTACTCGATTACATTCGAGAAAAAAACTACGTACGAGTAAGATTTTTTAAAAAGAAAGTAATAGTAGTATATGGTGGAGTATATATTTAAACGTCTAATAGTTCTAAAATAATTTGCTAATCAATTGAATTTTTTTTTCCATTGATAAAAAACACGTTAAATAAATGATATTGAGTGATGAAATCAGGTCGAATGTGAATTAATTTTAAAGTTGTAATTTGTAATTTTAAAGTTGTAATTTGTAAATTTTAAGTTGTAATTTGTATTTTAAAGTTGTAATTTGTATCAATAAAATTGCATTTGAACATCGCTTTATTCTAATTTTATTTATGCAAATATATCTACATATTTTACTTGAATTACAAATTTAAAATGCAAAAAAAAAAAAAAACCGCCGAACCGGATGAACCGGCCCAGAACCGGCCCGGAACCGGGCAAACCTAGGCGGTTCCGCGGTTCACGTGATCCGGCGGTTCACGGTTCCGGAACCGGAACCGCCGATCCTTGGCCGGTTCGGTTCCGGTTCCATTTTTTTTCGAACCGGAACCGGCGGTTCCAAACCGTGAACCGCCGGTTCCCGAACCGTGGTGACGTCTATTTGTATTCAATGTTGGTAATCTAATTAGACCATCCACAATGCCGCCCAGCCGAGCGCCGGCGCTGGGCGGTTCGCTGGGCGGTCTATTGCAGTCGCCCAGCGGGCGAATGGAGAGAGAAACCGTGCAGCGCTGGGCGGTCGCGTGGCGCTGGGCGGTGCGCTGGGCGATCCGCTCGGCACTATTGCAGCGCCCGTATCGCCCAGCGCACCGCCTAGCGCGAAATTTAAAATTTTTTTTTTCGAAACACTATATATACGCGCTTTGCTCGTCATTTTCATTCGCACCACTTGTTTTAACGAGTACTCTCTCTATCTTAATTTCTGTACAAGAGCAACAACGCGAAATGAGTAACGCTGGTGGTGGTAGTGGTGGTAGCGGAGGGGATGCTGAGGAGTACGAACGTCGAATGGCCGAAGCGTTGGACGCCTATACGACCAACGCGATAAACCAATGGATGGAAAGGGCATTGCAGCCGGCGATACCTCGACCTCCCCCAGTGGTCCACCGCCGCAGTGTGATTGATCGGGATCACGTAGCTGCACATCAGTGCCTATACGAAGACTACTTCGCACAGGAGCCTCGGTTCAACGCCAACCTTTTCAGGCGTCGTTTTAGGATGAGCAGGGACCTGTTTATGCGTATTGTCAACGCATTGGAGTCTCGATATCTGTATTTCCGCTTCAGGCACGATGCGGCTGGCAGACCCGGCCACACACCTATTCAAAAGTGCACTGCGGCAATCCGGCAGTTGGCCTACGGAGGCGGGGCAGACATGTGGGACGAGTATCTCCACATCGGTGAGACGACTGCCCTGCAATGTCTGAAGAATTTCTGTCTGGGAGTGATAGAAGTATTCGGTGATCAATATCTCTGAACGCCTACCCCCGAAGACTGCCAAGATCTGTTGCGGATGCACGGGAGTCAGCATGGGTTCCCGGGTATGTTAGGCAGCATAGATTGTATGCATTGGGAGTGGAAGAACTGTCCCGCAGCCTGGAAGGGGTTCTACACGTCCGGCTACAAGGAAAAGAATCCCACGATGATCCTGGAGGCCGTAGCTAATTACCGGCTTTGGATTTGGCACGCGTATTTTGGGATAGTTGGTTCGAACAACGACCTCAACGTCCTCAACTCGTCGCCACTTTTCAACGAGCAGTGCCAGGGCGTCGGTCCGGCCATCAGTTTTGTCGCCAACGGCAACCAACATGATATGGACTACTACTTGGCGGATGGGATATACCCTAGGTGGCCCGTCTTTGTGAAGACGATCCGATGCCCAGGAGATGAGAAGAAGGCCTACTTTGCGGCACGGCAGGAGTCGGCGCTCAAGGACGTGGAGCGCGCATTTGGTGTGCTCCAGTCTCGATGGGCGGCAATTAAGGGTCCAACGCGTTTGTGGAATGTCCAATGCATTGCTGATATAATGTACGCCTGTATTATCATGCACAACATGATTGTCGAAGATGAAGGTGGCGAATTGACCAATTGGGTCAACGACGATAATGAAGCCGGTCCAAGCCACGGCGTGGCCGCCCCCAACGTACGGAGTGGGGTACCTCACGATGAAGCCGGCCTCCTACAAGCACATGCCGACATGCGACAAACGACGGCTCATATTCGACTCCAAAAGGATTTAATTGAAGAGTTATGGGCGCGGAGGATTGACCGCCGTTAGTTTTTTTTAATTATGTAATTTTTTTTAATTAATGTACTTTTTAAATTTTATTAATATTAGTGAATTTTCTTGTTTTTGTGTCGTAAATTTAATTTTGTATATTGTGTGATTGTTAATTATTTCATTTTGTATATATTTGTTAATAGTGATGTGGATATTATGTGGCTAGGCTATTGCTGGGCTATTTGCTTGTTTTGATGATGTGGCAGGAGGATTTTTAATGCTGATGATGTGGCAGTGACTAGGCTATGGCTGGACTATTGCTGGGCTATTCCTATTGTGGATGGTCTTATAGAACTTCCATTCAAATAAATGCAACTGGTCCCTCAGAGCATCTCCAATAACCGGCGTCACCACCGCGACGCCGATTTTTCACCGACGCCGGTTTGACGCCGAACCATTGGAACCGACGTCGGTGAAATCGGCATCAAAATCGGCATCGCCATGCCGATTCCCGCGCTGACGCCGGTTCCGACGCCGATCCTCACGGGCGCCATTGTGCGTCCCGGATCGGCGCCAAACCGGCGTCGGATTTAAATTTTTTTTTTGTTTTTCGAAAACACTATATATACGCGCGTTGAACCTCATTTTCATTCGCACCACTTGTTTTAACGAGTATTCTCTCTACCTTACTTTCTGTTCAAGATCAATTTAAGAAATGAGTAATGCCGGTGGTAGTGGTGGGGATGCGGATGAGTACGAGCGTATGATGAACGAAGAGCTAGATGCCTATACGAGCCGTGAGGTTGATCGATGGATGCAGAGTTATATGCAGCCGGCGGCACCTCGCCCACGACCAGTTGTCCACCGTCGACAAGTGGTGCATCGTGATCATGAAGCTGCACATCAGTGCCTGTTCACAGATTACTTCGCAGAGGAGCCGCGTTTTGACGCCAACCATTTCAGGCGTCGTTTTAGGATAAGGCGGGACTTATTTATGCGTATTGTTAACGCATTGGAGCAGCGATATCTGTATTTCCGCTTCAGGCACGATGCGGCTGGCAGACCCGGCCACACCCCTATTCAAAAGTGCACTGCGGCAATCAGGCAGTTGGCCTACGGCACCGCGGCAGACATGTGGGATGAATACCTCCACATCGGTGAGACGACTGCCATCGAATGTATGAAGTATTTTTGCCAGGGCGTGATCGAAGTAT
Source organism: Salvia splendens (assembly GCF_004379255.2). NCBI lineage: Eukaryota > Viridiplantae > Streptophyta > Magnoliopsida > Lamiales > Lamiaceae > Salvia > Salvia splendens. The sequence goes on along the minus strand of NC_056032.1, from coordinate 35,315,650 downwards.
TCGGTGATCAGTATCTCCGAAAGCCTACCCCCCGAAGATTGCCGGAATCTGCTGCGGATGCACGGGGATCAGCACGATGAAGAAGCCCTCCTCCAAGCACATGCCGACATGCTTCAGACGGAGGCTCATATTCGACTGCAAAAGGATTTAGTTGAAGAGTTGTGGGCGCGGAGGATTGCAAGGCGTTAGTTTTTATGCAAATTTATGTTTTTTTTTAAATGTAATTTTTTTAATTATTGTACTTTTTTTAAAAAAATTAATGTACTTTTTAAATTTTAATATTATTATTCGAATTTTCCGTATTTGTCTCGTAAATTAAATTCCGTATGTTGATACGAGTGTAAATTAAATTATATAATTGTTATTAGTGATGTGGATAGGTAATGTGAATGCTATGTGAGGGCTATGTGAGGGCTATTTGATGTCCAGTTGATGTGGCAAGCTGATGTGGCAGGAGAATTGTAGTGCTGATGATGTGGCAGTGTGAAGGCTATTTGAGGGCTATTTGACGTCCTAACCTATTGGAGATGCTCTCATATAGTACTTCAGAGTTTTGAGATTGATTTTAACGTCTAATCAATGACTTGGGATAATCCAAACAACATTCAATTTGCTATAGTACTGACCAATTATTCGAGTCATCATTTAAATAGGTCCATAACATTTTTAATTTTATCATTTACTTAAACAATAATGAAAAAAACTAGAAAATTAAGTCTATACTTTAAATTAATCTTCATATGTCGTCTCTGAATTTTGATTATAAAATTTATATAAAATCACTGAAAACCCAAAGTATATATCACTGAAACCAAAAATATTTATTGTTCTCACTCCACAAAATTCGAACATTCATTTTGAAAGAATGACGAGATCATATAAACATCTTTCATTACTTAATTTTGGTGTATGTGTAAGTAAGAGCATCAGCAATGGCGCCCGTCCCGACTCCCGGCGGATTTCCTATCGGCGTGCCGGAATTCCACGGCGGACGTCCGCCATTGTGCATGGTATGCACGGATACGAAATTCCGCCGAGGACACCGCAGTTCCGCGGCGTTTACGCGGAATTCCGTTGCGACGCCGCGCGGACGTCCGTCATTGCGTTGACTCCCACGGACGTCCGCGCGGAATTCCCATTTATTGCATTAAATGTTTTTTTAAAAATTTCTATAAATACGTCCCGTTGAACTTCATTTCATTCGCACCACTTGTATTAACGAGTATCTCTCTCTCTAAAAATACCTTTCTTTCGAAAAACAATGGAGCACCACGATAGCGATTCCCCCGCCACTAGCGAGTCACCGACGCCTTATTTTCCCGTCGGCAGGAGTGTCGGAATGCCGGGGATGATGCCCCAATCTCAAATGCCATTGGGAATGATGCCCGGGTACTACAACATGTACCCGCATTGGTATGGGATGATGCCCCAGATGCCCGGGGCGAGTGCCGGAATACCGGGGATGATGCCCCAAATGCCGGGGATGATGATGCCCGGGATGATGCAGGGATCGCATGTCGCTGCAGGGGGAGTAGGTAGGGGATCCCCCAATCGCCGGTGGACAACGTCTATCGGCCCTATATGGATTTACTGTCGACGGACAACCCGACGAGTTCTCCTCTCGAGACTCATTTCACTGGCAATGACACGTTCTCGCTCGACGAGTTGGGGCTTTCTCCGATCCGGGATTCTCCCACGACGCACCACCGACGACAGTGAGGGGGGGAGGCCAGGGTGAATGAGGGGCAGGGGACGGGGCGCCCCGATGTACGGTGGTGAGGAGGGGGCGCTGAGGTGGGGGAGGGATCCAGCGGGAACAAGAGGACAGTCTGGATCATGGACGAGTGCGTCGCGCTGGCGAAAGGTGTGGATCAGTGTAGTTGAGGATCCTTACGTCGGGGCGAACCAGCACATCGACCAGATGTGGTGGCGCATTAGCCAAAACTACCTCCAGTTCAAACCGCCAGGGGGGAAGGCTCACAACGGAGAGCAATGCCGGAAACAGAGGGATCGGCTGAAGAGGCAGCTCAGCCGATTTGCCGACATTTACACAAACAACCTCCGCTCGGCAACCAGCGGCATGTCTACCGAGGATGTGAAGCTCCTGTCTCATCAGCAGTTCCCCGACACTCAGTTGGGCTTCGGGGAATTCAAATATTGGCCGGTGTTTCTTGTGGTGCAGTCTTCGGCCAAGTTCACTGCGGGTGTTGAATCTGGCTAGCCGAAGCGGACGAAGATCAGCGACTCCGGAGAGTACAGTAGCAGTGCCAGTTCCGCAGAACTCACCCCCCCACCGAGGCAGAGTACAGTAGTCGGTGTCGGTTTTTATTTTAATAATGTAATTTTTTTAGTAATTATGTATTTTTTGTATAATGAAGTATGTTTTTTTTAAATAAAGTGGTTGCATTTTCTCCGTATTCGTGTCGACTATTTAATTCCGTAAATTTCTTACTTCGGAAAATTGTTTAACTTGTGAATTTGTGAATTTTTTTAATTGTGGGAAGTCCTTTGGGATGTCCTTGGGGATGTCCGCCACTGTGCAGTGGGAATTCCTAATAACGTGGCAGTGCAGTGAGAAGTTTGTATGACGTGACAGGAGGTGTTTTTGGGAATTCCGCGCCATTGCTGATGCTTAATGCAAAGATAAAAACATTTTATTATATTATTCTAAAGCAGCTGCAATTATTATTCTAAGTTGGGCACATGGTTGAATCAGCATATAGGTTATTCATTGAATCAAAGCAAATGTTTCATAATAAATATTTGTATATAAATTTTGTAAGAGTAGTAATTAATATCAGCTCTGATGCACAAATACATTGCACTTAGCGTATTGGTGCAGCAGACATGACTAAGCAATGTAGCCGGTCGGTCCCCACTAATTGAAGATTAATAATTTCCTAATTTCTTCTTTCTGTTTTGATTGAATTGAAGCTAATGAATTTTGTGGGAAGTGAAAACCACCATATGACTGCACCAAGAATCTAGTTCCTGTTATTATTAGTTAACTAGATTGTGATATTTGGGGTTTCGTAAAAAATCATATAACTATGGGTACCACTTTGATTAGTGTTCATTGCATCTCATCTTCTAAATATACGTGAAATTTATATAATTTGTTTAAGTCATCCATAACCTTTATTATTAGTATTACTACTACTTCTTGATTAAAGCGGATTGGCCGGGCCTATTTCTGGACTAGTGCTTTTATCTTATAATAATAATTTAAAGATCAAAGCAAATTAAATTTAGCTTAGTTGGGCCTAAGTTTTGCTAAATGTAGCCCAGTCTGATACTAACATTCTAACCAAATTACGTAAAAATTAGTGGAGTACTCCGTTAACTAGGTAATATTAGGGAGACATCCATTAGAGATTATTTAGGAATCAGAACTGTAGTCCATTTTCCTTTCAAAGCTCAATTAAAGATGTCAAAATAACCAATTGGTATATAATCGACTCAAATGCATAATTCAAGCTATGAAACTTAATAACTAACACGTCAAGATACAATCAAAAACTACAAAATAATGAGTTTATCACCGATATCCGATGTAACTTCTAAACCAAGTCCTAATGAAAATGCAGTATGTCTGAGAATATCAGAAGAAAGAGTCAATATGGAATTACAAGTTTTGTGCAAGGAAATCTAACCAAAATGGCACTAGCCTTTGAAGCGGCCCTATAGGAGAAGAAAGAAATTAAGAAGCTATGAAACATAAGCATTTGAGGGATGCTATGTTTATTGAAATGAAATCCCTATTAATGAACACTGGGGTGAAAAACAAAGTGTCTAAAGGAAGTTTGTAGGATGCGTACGGATGTTTTCACTAAAAAAAAGACATGTATACCCAAACTTATAAAGTGGAGTATGTTAGAGACTTTCTCCCAAATCAATACTATGCTTGGGATGAACTATACTAAAACTTTCTTACAGACCTATAAGTTTGACTATGCTGAGACTTTCTCAGCGATAGCATAAATTAACACCGAAGGGCAATATTCTCTATAGCCGCAAAACAAGGAGTGATCTCTCCATGATGTGACTAATGCTTTCTTGCACATGAACTACCAAAGTCCAAAGCAGATATTTATGGAACCTCCAGACTCCACCTGAGTTCACTTCATTGCTGAATGTATTTTGTGTTGAGGCAGATAACAAGTGAGGAATGTAATCTGTGTTGCAGCGCAGCGATAAAAAGTTCAACTGCTAAATTAAAACACTCTGCTTATTAAACGGATTTTACACAAATTTTTTTTATGATACTTCACATTAGGCAGTGTCAGAAAATAAAAACACAATCTTATTAAACGGGTTTTTGATTACATTACAAAGTGTCCGAAAATAATAACACAATCTTCACAAATGGAAATCAAGAACAATCCGACCACCAATTTTTCCACTTAACCAGATATATCAATAGCCTTAACTTCCGGTTTCTTGGGCACCGTCACCGTGAGCACTCCATTCTCCATCGCCGCCTTCACCTGCTCCAACTTGGCATTCTCCGGCAGCCTGAAGCGGCGGCAGAACTTGCTACTGCTCCTCTCCACACGGTGCCACTTGTCGTTCTTCTCTTCCTGCTCCTTGCTTCTCTCTCCACTAATTTGTAGAATGCCACCATCCTCAATCTCAACCTTAACTTCTTCTTTCTTCAGCCCGGGAACATCAAGTTTGAAGAGATGGGCCTCCGGCGTCTCTTTCCAGTCGATGCGGGCGTTTGCCACCGCGCTGGTTTCACGGGCAGAGGAGGGGAAGTTGGTGGAGAGAGGAAATCCCCCAAAGGGATCCCATACATCCAGGGAGAAAGGGTCGGAATCAGAGACATTTTAGCTTCAATTCAGAGAATTAATGTGCGTCGTTGTTTGATTGATGAGAGCTTATGATTATGACTTGAGATGTTTGATGATGAATCGGGATGGAGGAGGAGAATTTATAGTAATCAGGGGAGAAATCGGTCGGTTTCGTGTGGATTCTGGACTTCTCTGTATCTGAATGGAAATGGTAGATTCTAGATTTAGCTGCCACATTCTACACTTCTCTGGTTTCTCTATTACGAGGAGGAACACATTAAATATTTGGGCTTGTGAATAAATTAATAGCCCATAATGAAACAGACCAAACTGTAGCTATTTATCAAAAAAACATACGTATTAAGCCCAAACTTAACATTTTAGAGTAAAGACCAAAATTGGTCCTGAACATATAGTCATTTTATATTTTTGGTCATAAACATTATCTTTTGGATTTTTTGGTCCTACACATGGAAATTTGATCATTTTGGTCCTCCATCAACATTTCCGTTAAAAACTAACGGCCAACGGCCGATTTTGACCAAATTAAACTTTTAATTCTGATTTTTTACTCCATAATTATTTTTACACTTCAATTTCATCTTCTTCCTTCCTCTCATCTTTCATCTTCTTCCTTCCTGTTCCCCTCAAACCCTAGTTATATGAATTCCGTCAATTTCGTGAACCGCCATTCTAGATCCGACGAAGAGATCGGGGTGGGCGACCCGGACACCGTCGACGATGAGGCCGATGGAGGCCCGATCCGTGGAGACGTGGACGTCGCGGAATTTTCCGATGAGGACGGCGTAGTCGGAGAGGAGGGTGTCGAGGAAGGGGGCGGAGTTCGCCTCGCAGAGCTGATTGCCCACATCGAAACTAGAGAAAAAGAGACACATTGCCCTTCTACGGTCAAGATTCCTTCTTTCATCGATGTCAGCCGTTGATTTACCTTACCTTAGTCAAACTTCAACTATGCTTGGTTACTGCCCACAGTGGATTTCCCTTCTCTCTCTCTGCCTTTCTATTGTTTGATGATGAAATGAGAGGGTGTGTTTCAGCTTTACCCCTTTAACATGACTGAATGGGGTTAGATTATGAGAGAGAGAGAGAGAGAGAGAGGATGAGGGAGATGACCATGGATTTTTTTGTTGTGCAATTCAGTAGTTCCATCTTTCTTCTCTAGATGGGTGATATCACTTAATTGTTGGATCTAAGTTTTCCTTCTCGTATTTCACTTTTTTTAGTTCCAAATTTGGATCTTTCCTTTAAAAACCCCATCTTTATTTTTTTGATTTTTGGATGATGATAAGTGGAAGGAAAGAAGATGAAATTGAAATGTAAAAATAATTAGGGAATTAATTAGGGAGTAAAAAATTTGAATTAAAAGTTTAATTTGGTCAAAATTGTGATTAAATCCGTTGACCGTTAGTTTTTAACGGAAATATTGATGGGGGACCAAAATGATCAAATTTCCATATGTGTTGGACCAAAAAATCCAAAAGATAATGTTTATGATAAAAAAACGTAAAATGACTATATGTTCAGAACCAATTTTGGCATTTACTAAAATGATTGTATACTAAAATGCATGGAGCATCCAAAATAAAGGGTATTATCTTTCTCTTACATTCCTTTGAGGTCTTCACATCCTCTCTCCCTCAAAAAAAATAATAATTCTATTTTGTCATTTTAAGATGTCAAAAAAATAATCTTATTTCTGAAAATAAAAAGTTTTTTTTACTATACCCACTTTTTCTCTCATCTCTCTTATCTTATCTCTTTTTTCCGCTTCTCTCTTTTATTTTATTAATTTCTCATTAAAATCATGTCGTCTACAATTCTAGATATATATATGCATTATGTTGATAAATTTAGAAATGTAGCATAGTGAAATTTTTTGTTACGAGACAATTGAGAAAAATATCAAAGTAATAATATAATTGATAATTTTTTAAGTTGCGAGATAGACCACAATTTGATCAAACTTTATGATTTTTTAGTTATTTATCTTTTAAATAAATAGAAAGTGTCTCATTAACATGACATCACTTATTTTATTTAATCGAGTAAAGGATTTTACAAAAAATTTCTAATATCCATTGCCGTTTACTAATCTTGTTTGATCTAAAATGAATCTGCCCTGAGAGCATCCACAACGGTGGACGGCAGCCCCGCGTCCGTCCGTGCTAGCGGCGAGGACGCATACCGTCGCCGCTGCGCTCGCTCCGTACCAGCGAGCAGGCGACGTGGCGGGTTACGATTGGGCAACGGCATAGCCGTTGCCTTTGAATTATTTTTTTTATTTTAAAATTCGATTTTTAATTATATAAAATGATAAAAAAAAATAAAAAAAATTTATTTTCCAAATCCCAAAAATATGGCCGCTTTTTTCCCGTTTTTTCTGAATTTTTTTTTATTTTTTTTTATTTTTTTTCCCCCAAAATCATCTATAAATACACACATTCATCATCCATTTATCACATCAAATCATCTCTCATTCATCTCTCATTCATAATTCTCATACAAACTATCAACACATTCATCCCTCACTCAAAACCTCAAATGGATTTCACCCATATTATGGCTGAAGCGGAGCGCGAAGAACAAGAATACTACGAACAACATCGTGCCGCTTACGAAGCATACGTCGCGGCGAATACCCCCGCTCCTCCTCCTCAACGAACCAGATCAAATCGCCGCTACATCCATCGTGACCGGGAGGGAGCCCACGAAAGGCTCGTTGCCGACTACTTTGCCGACCAGCCGCGGTTTCCGGCAGATTACTTCAGGCGCCGTTTTCGCATGTCAAAGCGCTTGTTCATGCGAATTGTCAACACATTGTCCGCACGTGTTGAATTATTCCAAACAGGTCCAGATGCAGCCGGCCGGCAAAGTATCACGCCGTTGTAGAAGTGTACGTGTGCCATCCGACAACTCGCTACTGGGCAAACGGCCGACATCTTCGACGAGTATTTGCATATCAGTGAGTCCACTGGAATCCTTTGTCTAAAGAATTTTTGCGAGGGCGTTCGTTCAGCTTTCGGGGATGAATTCCTTCGGGCACCCACCACCGATGATTGCCAACGGTTGCTTCGTCTTCATGAATCAGTCCATGGCTTTCCCGGAATGCTTGGCAGCATTGACTGCATGCATTGGAGGTGGAAGAATTGCCCGACTGCTTGGAGGGGGCAACACTTGAGCGGTCACAAAGGCGGCGGCCCAACGCTTATCCTTGAGGCGGCCGCCGACTACCGCCTATGGATTTGGCATGCATATTTCGGCGTTGCTGGATCCAACAACGACTTGAATGTGCTATATTCTTCACCACTCTTCAATGATGTGATGAATGGTGTAGCACCGGCGATCGACTTCACCATCAACGGAAATAGATACCACATGGGTTACTATCTCGCCGATGGTATCTACCCAAAGTGGTCGACTTTCGTGAAGACGTTCAACAACCCGCACAACCCGAGACGGGTTCTTTTTGCGCAGCGTCAAGAGTCCGCACGGAAAGACGTCGAAAGAGCTTTTGGGGTCCTTCAAGCCCGATTCAACATTGTTAAGTCCCCGGCTCGGCTATGGTACGTGAATAATATCGCCGACATCATGTTCACGTGTATTATCTTACACAATATGATTATAGCCGACGAAGGGCCGATGGCGGCTAGCTTCTACGACGAGGACGAAGCCGGAAGCTCAACAGCGAGGTCTCCCCCACGCCGAGGCGAGCATACGACGGTTGGACAAAGAATCGAGACAAGGCGCACAATGCGCGATACCCGAATCCACAATCAACTACAAGAAGATCTAATCAAATACATGTGGGCGAAATTCGGCAACGCTTAGTGGTTTTTTTAATTTTTAGTATTTTAATTATGTAATTTTTAATTTTTAGGATTTTAATTATGTCGTTTTTATTTTATTTGTCATTTGTAATATTATTTAGGTTTTTTTAATGAATTTTAGTATTATTGAAATGTTTTTGTTTAATTGAATTTTAAATTAATCGTGCCCGTCCTTGTGGAAGAGCACAGCTGTGGGTGTTGTGCTCTTACCAGAGAGCAGGCAGAAAAAGTGGGGTCGGAAAAAGTGGGGTCGGGCCCACAACCATGCCGCTGACAAGAGCATGGTTGTGGATGCTCTGATCTTTCTAAATTAATAAATCTTGTTTAGTGGTTAAGTGGAGTATTGTATTATTCTCCATGTTGGATTATTATTGAATATAGATTGTAAGGTCGGATTCCTCCTAATTGAGAAAGGTTGGATTATCAATCGAGGGAGCCCTATTTAACTAGAAAAATTATGATTCGACTAGTATTCTTAAACTGTCCCAAAAAATAAAATAATCTCATCTTACTCGATCGTCGATCCTTGATGCGCACTTTCAGAAATTGAGCAAACAAACTTTTTATGATGCTACATGAAGAAAGCGATTAAATTAGAAGAAGACACTTGTTGTGAACTTAGAATATATATGTATTTGGTGTTGCTGCAGATAAAAGGTTCAAATTATGAAACGACCTCACACAACTTTTTGATGATAGATAGTTTACATTACAGTGTAAACTATCAAACATCAATCTTCACAGACTGAAAAGCAAGAACAACTTTGCCACCAAAGTTCCACTTAACCATAAATATCAATCGCCTTCACTTCTGGCTTCTTCACTTCCTCCTTTGGCACAGTCACAGTCAGCACCCCGTTCTCCATCGCCGCCTTCACCTGCTCCAGCTTGGCATTCTCTGGCAGGCTGAAGCGGCGGCAGAATTTGCCACTGCTCCTCTCCACACGGTGCCACTTGTCATTCTTCTCCTCCTGCTCCTTGCTCCTCTCTCCACTGATTTGAAGAATGCCACCATCTTCAACCTCAACCTTAACTTCTTCTTTCTTCAGCCCGGGAACATCAACTTTGAAGAGATGGGCCTCCGGCGTCTCTTTCCAGTCGATGCAGGCGTTGGCCACCGCGCTGGTTTCACGGGCGGAGGAGGGGAAGTTGGTGGAGAGAGGAAAGCCCTCGAAAGGATCCCATAAATCCAGGGAAAATGGGTCGAACACGTTGCTGCTGCGACGGCCGAAGAAGCTCGGAATAAGAGACATTTTTGCTTATGTTCGGAAATTAATGAATGTGATTGATTGATGATAACTATTGAAATGGTTGATGGGGAATTGGGTGAAGGAAGGGAGATGCCCTTAAATGCCCTTAAATCCTTCAAAAGGGCAATTTGAACAATTCTTTCGGCACTCATCTTGCGTCAAACACCTAGAGTCCAATAATTTTTTTTACTACTGTTTAATTCAATTACCATCCAAATTGAATTTAAATATAATTAAAATTTTCTGTAAAAAATAATACATTTTTCAATTATTAGATGACCAATTATATAGAGATAGTGAATTGGGACTTAGATACTTTATTTTTTTTTAATCTAAACTGCATTTTAAGAACTTACTATAGGTGATTTGTGAATTATATTTAGTTTATTTGTTTTGAAATTGGATAGCTATTAATTTGGATTGTCATTCGGAGTATTATTTATATGAATTTCAAAATGAGATCAATTATCATCCAAATTAAATTTAAATATAAAAATTGTTAGACTCGAGGTGTTTGACGCAAGATGAGTGACGAAAGAATTGTTGAAATTGCCATTTGAAGGCCTTAAGGGCATTTTCGTCTGAAAAAGTTCAAAATACCTCAAATGATATTAACTTATAGTTGACGTACCTAAAATGATATTTTCAAAGTTCACGGACCTAAAATGATACTTCGACAAAGTTTGTGGACCTAAAAAGATGTTCCCTCTATTTCAAATTCAGTATATGTAACTATTAAAAGAATATTCAATTTTCTAGATTATTTAAGTAATAGTATTTCCAAAATTCGACTATTTGTATTAAGAAAATCCAAAATTCGAGTACCTAATTTATTTATTGAATTTAAAGACAACTACTCTCCGTCCATATTATGCAGTCGTAACTTGTATTATAGCCCGCCACACAGAGAAATAATAATAATAATAATAATAATAATTTAATAATAATAATAATAATAATAATAATAATAATAATAATAATAATAATAATAATAATAATAATAATAATAATAATAAGAGTGACTTATAAAACTAGTAAGTAGTACCTATAAAATGAGATTCGGATCTTTTTAGTATCCAATATTTAAAAAATCACATTTTCAATTAAAAACTACCAAAAATCTTAAATTCAATCCCAATTTTTACTATATCTAAAACATGGGAGTGATCAATTGCTAACTTTGCTAACTTGATAAGTCTAATTTCATGCATTGATTAAGGGGTTAAATTCATGCATTTACGGGGTCTAACACGTCTTTTTAAGCCAGGTGTGTAGAGAATTCGCCAGGTCCAGGAAAAGAGAAGGACGTTTGCATAGCGCAAGGAAATGGCGATAAAAATGAGCATTGTGGAAAAATGACCGGACGAAGGAGATCAAGAAGCTGAAGGGCAGAACGTAGATTTCTGCGAAAGCTTCTAGAAGATCAAACCCGCACCTATATAAGGAGGAGAGCATGCATTTTAAAAGGAGAGAGTTATCGAGGATCTTCTGGCTGGGGGACTTTAGACAGGGAGCTCTCGTCTCTCAGCACTTTTGGCTCTTTTAGCTCACTCGCCATACTCTACACTTGTTTTATCGGGAACTTGAGGGGTTTTCAGGTTCATTTTCATTTTGCTGTTAAGTAATTGGGTAACACCGTCCTCGTGAAAGGCAGAATGTAGATTTCTGCGGAAGCTTCTAGAAGATCAAACCCGCACCTATATAAGGAGGAGAACATGCATTTTAAAAGGGAGTTATCGAGGATCTTCTGGCTGGGGGACTTTAGACAGGGAGCTCTCATCTCTCAGCACTTTTGGCTCTCTTAGCTCACTCGTCATACTCTACACACTTGTTTTATCCGGAACTGGAGGGGTTAAGTAGTTGGGTAACACCGTCCTCGTGAAGGGCGAAGATACAATTTATTGCTTTCGTTTTTGTTTGTTATCGTGAATTTCACCGAGCTTCGCCGTTCGAAGCTCGGCTCTGTTTTCTGTTGAATTTTCGTTATCTATGCAATTTTCTGTTTCTGAATTTACCTTGCTGCTGTTGATTTCGATTATGGATGCAATTGGTTTTGAATTTATCATAGTTACTGAACTGGATGTTTGATTTCTGCGTTGGTTTACTGAGTTTGAGTGGAAGTATTGGAAGTTTGTTTTGATCGGAGCAGATCTGTTGAATCGAAAGTTATGGAGTTGATTTTGTTGGTTGTTGGGTTCGGAATGCTTGGATCCGGAGTGGATTAAGCATCCGACGTTTGGATCTGAAACAGAGTGATCGGAGTTGATGCCTAGTTTTCGTGTTTTCATTTCATTCCGTCTAGTACATGTAGATCTGTTTTATTTCCGGCTAATAACAAGTTTCCGACGTCTGCACTTTTACATTCTGTTTGAATCTGGAAATGTGCTATGTTTTCTTCATGTTCGCGTGTGATTCAGGTAATGAAATGCAAGTAGTTGTTAGTTAAATCCTTAGTTTGTTATTTGCAGCTTTTATTCCGTACTTGCTGTTTCTGGACGATGGTCCCCGCTGTTTACTCACTTTCTGTCTAGCTAAATTAGGAAGCTATTTGCTCGGTCTAAGAAGTTAGTTTAATATCTCACAGTTATGCGAAAGTTCAATGTCAGCATGATGTTTTCAATTTCCTAGGTCCAGAGTTTGATTCGTTCCTAGGTCTAGTAGTAGTTACACCTCAACCAAAATTTGTGTGGCAGCAGCCATTCACCATTTCCAAGGTCTTCTAAATGCTTTCTTATGCGTCCATCTTCGTGGGATCGATCCCTGCTTCCCTGTACTAATTCATAGTATAGCGGGTTGAGGGTTTTGAACGCGGAATCATTGTGTCCAACGACTGAGATTTCTGATATCCTCTGAGTTCCTAGACCTCGTGATCTAGCGGATTCTCTGGATCTGAGAAGCTTGACTTAGCATTGAAAGCACACACGTTTCCAAAGCGAGTTTCAAATGGCGCCGTTGCCGGGGATGGATGGCGTAATTTGTGATTGTTTTTAGAGATTTTGGCGTACATAGTTTTGATTTGTTCTTTTCTTTCTTTTCAGATTCGGTTTATGAGCGACAGCTCACGGTTTGGATACTGGGGTAACTCATCTGAGTGGATGAACGATCAGTTTATTTGGCAAGTCAAGGACACAGCATCTACGATCACCACCGGATCGGGATTATCTACGGGAGATCCATTTCCATTTGATTCAGGAAGCGACGAAAGTTGGAGTTCGTCGGGAAGGGAGGATCCTGAGTCATTTTCAGAAACAAGTACAGAGGAGGCAGAAATCGGGGGCATGACACACGTAGTCGATCCAGATCCGGAGATCGGTTCGCTCACTGCCCATCTAGATGGTGAGCCGACCCAGGCTATAGTGATGAACCCGCGTCAGAGAGCCATAGATATCAAAACGAATGTGTTAGGCATTCTACCGACATTCTCTGGACGGAGGAATGAGTGTCCGTATGAGTTCTTAAATGAGTTCAGCAAGCTGTGCAGTATTCAGAAAAGGCCTAACGACACAACAGAGGAGGATTACCGCCTACGTGCGATTCCGTTCGCCTTGAAGCTAGAAGCTAACACATGGCTACTGAGGCTACCTCCAGATTCGATTCGTACATGGAGAGATGTCATGACCGCCCTCACTAAGGATAGTAAAGACGGGGAAATCGTGACTAGGGAAGGGACTAAGGAGCAGGGAAGAAGAAGGAGAAAGCAATGAAAGACAACATCTTAAACAAAGCTTCAAAAGAAAAGTTTTAATCGATTAAAAAATTAAGCATCGGGTTAATATCTCAAGGTAATTAATGTCAAAAATTAGTGTAAAGCAAAACGAAAGACTTTAACACGATTGATTCCAAACACGACAGCGGAAAAACAAGTATCAAAGGAGAGTCATAGGATGACGCCCATGTATGAAGACACGACGCATCCGGGAATTTCTAAAGCTCACTCAACATCCGCTGCAACATCCCGCTCAACCTGCACATAGGGAAAACATATGCAGGGCTGAGTACTTGTTGTACTCAATGGGCTCATGCCGAAAACATTTTATAACAGTTATGTCATCCAAACCAGTGAACTCGAGTTTTACATGTAGTTAAGAAATATCATCGAGAACACAAAAACATTTTCATAGTCTGGTCAGACAAAACAATCTCCCCACTTTCTCATCAATCAATCAATCATTCACATCATCTTACCATAGTGCGACGAAAGTGTGGCCACACTATTCGCCCACGAGACCGGCCGACTTGCAAGGACGGCTCCCGATCCCATCTGTGTACACAGCCTGATAGGGTTTGCGGCCTTACTCAGACCCGAATTCGTTTATCATAGCCCTATAGCCTAATGGAGCGAACTCACAAACTAGGCATCAAGCACAATCTCAACATAGCTCTATAGCCTTACGGAGCAAGCTCAAACGAACTAGGCATCAAGCACAATCTCAACATAGCCCTATAGCCTAACGGAGCAAGCTCAAACGAACTAGGCATCAGGCAACAATCTCATAAACAAAACATCATGGCATGACATAACAAGTTAAACCACCCTTATAACACCACATCATATTTTCGGAAAATAAAAGATTTGTAAAAGAAAGCCCACCTCGTTTGCTTAAACAATTCAATATCCACTTAAGGCAACCCTCGTTCCTTGTGCTCACGTACTCACAATAACCCTTGCCAAACCACAATACAAATCAGCCTTCCATCAATACAATTTAACATGCATGCCCTATCATTCCTTTCATCGTTCTCTTAATTACCCATCCCAAACATTCACCAATATAAGGAAAACATGCCATAATATTTCTCAATGTGTCACACATAATCACGTCATAGGATACATTCCTTAATCATACATGCATCATATAATTCACCCAAACTTGGCAACAAGTGATATTTCAACATAACAACAAATCTGGCAGAACTGCGCGGTTGGTTTGTAAAAATCACCAAAAATCCATATGACCTCATATGAAACTAAGATTTGGTCACAACACAAAAGACACATTCAAGTTCATCCAGTTAAAATTACACACCAAAAGCACGTCATTTGGTCAGTCAAAACAATAATGTAACTCTCTGGTCGGAACACAAAAATTCTGGCAGCACTGTGCAGTTCCATTGAAAAATTTACCAAAATTTCATCCGATGTCCAATGAGGCTAAAATTTTTAAACAACACAGAAGACACCTCAAATTCTATCCAGTTCAAAATTCACATAAAAAAGATGTCATTTGGTTGGTCAAATAGAACACGAAACTTTCTGGGCGAGAATACAAGTTTCTGGCAAAATTGCGCAGTCGACTTCAAAAATTTATTAAAATTTCATATTTCATCAAGAGGGGCTGAAATTTACACACAACACAGAAAACACCTTGAAGTTTACTCAGTTAAAATTTCGTACCAAAATAAGATCGTTTGGTCAGTCAAATACACGTCGGAATCCACTGTCCAAACACCACAGTTTTCAGGTTTCATAATTTCGAAATTAGGGTTTCTTCCTCATTCATCCAAACACAATTTTTCATGTTCCCCACACACAAACATTCTTCAAAAGGTTTTCACAATCATGTTCTCATATAATCACACATCATTCACCAATGAATCATTCAAACTTCACACATATTCATTCAAAATTGCATATTCACAAATCTCCTCGTACAAAACACAAATTCCCACCGATTAATTATGCGATCTATGATTCCTACACTCATTATATGCATGAGGGAATCAAGAACAAGGATTCAATGGAAAAGATGAGAAAGAGAATTCAAATATACCTTTTTTGTTCAAAAACAATCGGTAGGAAAGATAATTGATGCGATTCTTCGATGAATCTTGAATTTCCAACTCCAAATTGATGCAAGAACAAATGATTGGTGAAGAATTGGTGGAGAAGGAGAGGAAGAGAGGAAAAAACGTGTCGGAGAGAGGAGAGGGAGAGAAAAAGGAGTTGAAATAATGAGGCTAGGGTTTGGGTTTCTCCCTTTTTATATTCTAGGATTAATTCCCCACTTAAATAAACAAAAATAAAAAATAAAACAAATTGTAAAAATAGGGAAAAGGGACGTGTACTAGGGGAGTATTTAAAAAAAATATATTTAAATCCTCAATTAAATAGGAATAGGATTTAAATTGGTAATTTCTTGTAGGAAAAGACTCCCATAAAATAGGTAACAAATAAATTAATCCCACAAGTAATTGAAAGGCATATGAGCGAAAATTATGTAGAATATCATAGGGATAATTTGGTTTGGATTTAGTTTAGATAAATATCCCAAAGCAAATAATTAAATCCAAGAAAGAAAGTATTATTCCCAATGGATAGGAGGGCCGAAAATTCCAAATAATATGGCTAGAAATATATGCATGATCCTACTTAACTTAATTCACACATTGGAAGCTTAATCACATTAACTCACATAACTCACAACAACTAATTTCACATAATTAACTCAAACACATAGAGACTCAATTTGCACAAAAGAAATTCTCATTCAACATCCACATTAATTAAAATAAAATAAGCCATCAAATAAAAATAATTATAATAATACAAAATAAGTCACAATTTTTCAGGGTGCTACAAGAGATTTCAAGCTGGAATTTCTGGATTACTTTTTCCCGTCAAACAAGACGAACGCCCTCAAGAAGAAGATAGTGGAGTGTAAGCAGGAGTATGATGAGTCTCTGAGTCAATATTGGTCGCGATTCAAGGGGTTGCTGGACGCTTGCCCAAATCACAGAATGATCGAAGCAGAGATTTATTATCTATTCTATGAAGGAGCAAACCCCGAGTCGAAGGATTTGATGAACTACTCGAGCGGGGGAAATTTTACGAAGAAAAAGGGAAGTGAAGCGAGAGAGATCTTGGGGAAGTTGATAGAGGCCAAGAAGGCGTACGACAGCCCGGAGATTGTTATGAGGAGAGGGTCAGCAAATGCGCTGAGAGAACAAGATGACGAAAGAGTCGAGGCAAGAATAGATAGGCTTGAGAAAGCACTCTTGTGTGCAATCGAGAAAACCACTGCACCAACCTCACAAGAGAAAAAGAAATCTCCGGGTCAAGGAGGAATCCTACCCCAACAGTACTATGGTCCTCAAGAAGGAGATTATCAGGCCCAGGTGAATGCAATGGGAAGTTGGAATCCAGATGGGAGTTGGAACCCCGGAAAACAGAGGGACGCACCTTGGAGGAACCATCCCAATTTTAGATGGTCTGACAACGATCCGAACCAGCCACCCCCGCAACAGAACACCCAGTTGACACATCAACCAGAAAGACAGACTAATTGGTCTGGGAGAAATCAGGAGGGGCAGAACAGCTGGAACAACCGGAACCAGTGAGATCACTCTAATTGGGGGAACATGAATCAGAATCAGGGGAACTCTTATGTAGGGCTGGGAAATACCGAAATACCGGCCTTATCGTACCGAAAAAATACCGAAAATACCAAATTTTTGGTATACCGTGACTTTTGGTACGGTATGATACCTTACCGAAAAATTTCGGTAAGGTAACGGTATGGATTTTCAAATACCGCGGTATACCGCTACATACCGAAATTCAGTATATACCGTAAATTAAGGTATATACCGTAAACTAAGGTATATACCACAAAAATATAAACACAATTATATATAAAATATATTTTATATATTTTTAAATTATAAAATCTATTGTGAAATATAAATATAATTATGAATAAATTATATTTAATTTATTTTTAAAATTATAAAATATAAATAATATTCTAAAAAATCTAAATTTCTATTTTAATTGATGTTGAAAGTAAGGTATACCGAACTTCGGTATGGTATACCGAAAATGAGGTATACCGAAGTTCGGTATACCGAAAACTTTGGTAAGGTAAAGGTATGATTTTTTCACATACCGTATTTATGGTAAGGTATACGGTATGGTGGTTTCGGTAAGGTATACCGTACCTACCCACCCCTACTCTTATGTGCCGCCACACCAAAGGAACTACACCGGAAATTATCAGAATCCCCAACCTACTTACTAGGGGAATCAAGGGCCGGGAAATCAGTATAACAACAGTTCAGGAGGTCAAGGAAACTTTCGCCAGAATCAAGGAAGTGGTCCACATCTGGGTCCAGGACCAAGTTCTGACCAGTCTAGTTCTAAACCACCAAGGAATCTAGATGATATTGAAGGGGTTGGCAGCGGATGCGTGCAACATCTAACGATCACATAAATTTGATCTATTTAGCAGATTATTTAGACAAATTCTATTCGCGTAATTATCACATGTATCATGCTCATAACTTGAATTAAAATATGCTTTAGCATATAAAATCCCTAAAACATGCTTACTACGGAATTAGCCAATTTACCTCATTGATTCAATGAAGAATCGATGATGGCTTGCTCCGTCTCCATGTGAAGATCTTCAATACTCGACCTTGGATCTTCTGACTGGTGTCCCGGACTATACGCTGATATTTTGTGGGCAAATCTCACCAACGTACTAGGACTTGAATAACGAAGACAGAACTCAGCTCACGGAGGAGGTAAAATTTCGAGCTCTCTCTTTCTTAGAGGGGGACGAAAATTTGATAGAGTAATAATGTGTATTTTCTGTCTCCTTTATTCTCCTATTTATATTAAGTCACATATTGGGCCCAGTCAGGGATCTAAGGAAGAATTTGGAACAGGCCTCACCCAATTAGCTTTTTACCAATTAAATTGAACCCACAATTTAATATAAGCTTATATTGGAATATTACAAGCAGCCACTACAGAAGTAATATTGCACTGCCTTCCAAATCCGAAATTACAAGTATTCCGGGTTTCCTTTAATTGCATTTAATTTATTTCCCGCGCTTAAGATAGAAACATCCATTAATTAATTATTGTATGTTATGGACTTAATTAATTAACATATTTTAATCTCCAAGAGTGGACTTAGCTAGAAACTCTTATTTATTATTCATGGAGTAATTAAACTCCAACTAACTAGGTTCCGAATAATAAAACCTTGTTTCGAGCTCCTCTTGTGGATGTTATCAAACGGGACTCCCCTCGCGCACGATTCAACGTAATAGCAATCCTAGCACCGCTAGATAATGATCGCCACTACCCAATATACCTGGATCGTTGGATGACGAAAAACCCGCACCTTTGGTGAGTCAAAGTAGTAGATACTCAATATCGTATGCTCAATGCTAACGTACATTGATTAAGAAATTAATTATCAAGACCTCGTCTTTCAGTAGATAGCATAAAGACTCGTATTGCTGTTAGATCCATTCAGTGCTATACCACACCAACGTCATCTTATTTCAATAAGGCTTAGAAATAATCGGACTGACATTGCAACCTTTCACGATAGGTAGTCTAGGCCTATCTAGGTTGTGAAATTCTTATTTTTCTTTGTTTAGAACTGACCGTGTTACCTTAAATTGGACGACGCCCACAACCGGTCTGCTAAAACAAAGACTTAGACTTTGTTACGTTTGCTTATACATTTAAACATGCAATAAACAACCATTAAATGTAAAACATAACAACATTATGACAAAAAATAATCTGTTGCATTTATTGGAAAATAACAATTAGAGTTTTACAGTATCCAATCACTCGAAAGGTGATTCTAGTATACAAAACCCTAATAGATATGGTACATGATTTAGTCAGTTCTCAACAGCATATGCAGAACAACTTGCAGTCCAACAATGACGTGGCGCATAAGCTCCATGATGCTCAATTGGAGCAGAAGGCAGCAATGGATATGTTAGCAAAACAAATGTCCCAGATCGCAACATCCTTGAGCGAGATGCGAGGAAACGAAGAGAAGATTCCTGCCTCAGTAAGGCCGCCAGACAGAGCTAACATCAGTCAAATCACTTTAAGATCTGGGCGAGGTTATGAAGGTCCAGCGATGAGGAAGGAGGAAGAAACGCCTTCTGTGAAAGGCAATGAAAAGAAGGATCTAATTCCTGAGTCCAAGAATTCGGAAGCAGAGGGTTCTAGGAATAGAGATGACCTTCAGGCAGGTGATCTGGGGAGACCTTTACCAAGTATGGCTGAACCATTTTTCCTAGACCCAGAGCCGGAAGTAGAAAATGAAGTACTGGGAAATGAATCAGGCAAACTTCCAGCTGAAGATTCTACGGGTGCAGCGAAACAAGTGAAACCGTTCCCGCACCGAGGAGTGGCTAAGAAAAAGAGGGATGAGTCTGTGGATTTTATGGACATTTTTGGGAAATTGGAGATCAACTTACCATTTCTGCAAGCTTTGAAATTGTCGGTATTCAGTAAGTTCATCAAGGAATTCATAGCTGGGAAGACCAGACCCAGTGGGAAGATTCTGATTGGAGAGAATGTGTCGGCAGTGATCCAAAAGCGAAGAATGCCCTCGAAATGCACTGATCCAGGTATGTTTACCTTACATATTTCCATCGGTGATGTAAAAATTGAGCATGCCATGTGTGATCTAGGGGCATCGATAAATGTTTCACCGCTTTCCATTTATAAAAAGTTGGTAGGAGTAGGGATGGTAGACACAAAGGTGGTAATCCAACTGGCGGATAGGTCGTGCATTTGTCCGGAAGGAGTTTTAGAAAATGTTATCGTCAAAGTGCATGATTTTCTATATCCGATCGATTTCCATGTTATTAAAATGAGTGATAATGAATCTGCTGAGTCTAGCGGTGTGTTTCTAGGAAGACCTTTCCTCCGTACCGCTAAGATCATAATTGATATTTTTGATGGGACCATATGCCTGGACTATAATGGGGAGAAATATACGTTTAGCATAGATGAGGCACTGAGGAAACCGCTAGATGTTGAAAATTTGCATGCTATCGATGTTATTAACCCCCTGGTCCAGGAATATCTTAAGACTGAGCTGATGCAGGAGCAGGTGGTTAATTCAGAATTAAGTCACTCTATTGACAGAGAGGTAGCTGGATGGTGCGAGGCAATGCACAGAAGGGAATTATCGGATGAAGAGCTGGCCGAAGCTATTTCGGAGTTCTGCACGAATCCAGAGTCAGCTAGGTCAAGAGGATCAGCTCATGTGGCTAGTATGGAAAATACTCCCAGGTCTGGGAAGGGAATGAAAACTGATGAAGGAAATGATCCCTTGCCCCAGGAAACAAGCACTCCCACGAAAGAATTGAAGACGCTTCCACCAGGACTCAAGTATGCTTATCTGGAAGAAAATGAGACTTTCCCGATCATCGTCAACAGCAACTTGACCGAGGAACAGGAAAGAGATCTACTCGAGGTTATCAGAAGAAACAAGAAGACAATAGGATGGACTCTCTCAAACCTAGTAGGGATCAGTCCAGATCTTTGCATGCATCACATCAGGTTGGAGGAAGGTGTTAGGGCCTACAGAGATCCCCAACGCAAGCTAAATCCCAACATGAGGGATGAAGTTCTGAAGGAAGTTTTGAAGCTGCTTTCGCTGGGTATCATTTACTCTATCCCAGATAGTGAATGGGTCAGCCCGGTTCATATGGTGCCTAAGAAGTCAGGGATACATGTAGTTAAGAATGAATTGGCGCCGACTCGACTTGTCACTGGGTGGAGGATGTGCATCGATTATAGGAAACTGAATGAAGCAACCAAGAAAGATCATTTTCCTTTACCTTTCATTGATCAGATGCTAGAGAGGTTGGCTGGAAAATAATATTTTTGTTTCCTTGACGGATATAGTGGATACTTCCAGATTTATGTAGATCTCGAAGATTAAGAGAAGACTACTTTTACTTGCCCTTTTGACACGTACGCTTATAGAAGGATGCCGTTTGGACTGTGCAATGCACCATGCACTTTTCAATGGTGCATGATGAGCATCTTCTCGGATCTGCTGGAGGATTGTATCGATATTTTCATGGATGATTTCACCGTATATGGGAACTCTTTCGATTCCTGTTTAGCAAGTTTGGACGTAGTATTGAGGAGATGTCGGGAGAAGAATTTAGTCCTCAACTTTGAAAAATGTCACTTCATGGTACCCAGGGAATCGTCCTGGGGCATGTAGTCTATTTAATTGCCTACTATATCTAAAACATGAGAGTGATCAATTGCTAACTTTGCTAACTCATCATTTAATTGCTAACTACAATTAATTTAAGACCATAGGATTTTAGAAATCTTGTGGTCTACAATTTTCCACGTTTAATTTTTATTTTTATTAATTAAATCGAAAAGATAAAAAAAACTACCAAATTAGGGTTTTGGATGAAAATGTTAATATAGTGTTTCAAAAATATCAACACAATACTTTGGGAATGTCAACACAATGCTTTGAGAATGTTAACACATTGCTTATATTGACACTCTACATGTATTGTATTAGCATATTTTATAAACTATATTGACATTTATTGCTGTATAAAAAAACTGAAAATTTTCAATTTTTTTTCAAATTTTGACATCAGAACATATGCAAGTGAGATCTCGTTATAATCCTTATGAAATTATCTTTAATTTGATATATGTTGTGCGAAAACATAATTTAAATCGAGAAAGTTATATGCGTTTTAAAGTTATGCGATATTTTTCAAAAGTTAGTTATAACTAATTTGTTGTAAATTGACATTAATACCCTTATTGACTTTTTTTTGTTGATCATATTGACCTTCCAGGGTTGATGATCTAGGCCCTTGATTTGAATATCTAATGACTATTATTTAATTATAGTTATCAATTAAATATTGAGTTAGCAATATAACATTCCCAATCTAAAACATTAGTTATATTTAAAACTAAACTTATTTACAACTTTTACCAGCATTGAAACACTAATAATAATGGGGTCATTATCTACTAACACTACTTTAACTACCTTTCTCTTCTTCTTTCTTACTTTACCAATTTTGTCTTAATTCCTGTGTCATATGTCCATATTTTTATGGGACGGGAGAAGTACAACTAAGCATAAAAAAGAATAAGTTATCCATTCCATATTAATAGAGTCTTATTCCTTACTGAGACGTTCCGACATAATAAATTGATTTCTATATTTGTTAAAAAGCAATACACACTCTCTCTCATACACTTTTTTTTATGTCTCCTACTCTATTCCATCTTCATCTTCATCTTCATCTTCATCTCTACTTTATTCTTTCCACTTCATATACTCCATCCGTCCACGAAAAATAGACAAGATTGTGAA
This sequence comes from Salvia splendens, assembly GCF_004379255.2. Taxonomy (NCBI): domain Eukaryota; kingdom Viridiplantae; phylum Streptophyta; class Magnoliopsida; order Lamiales; family Lamiaceae; genus Salvia; species Salvia splendens. The sequence continues at coordinate 35,292,614 of NC_056032.1, read as the reverse complement.
TGACACGGATTTTAATATATAACTAGTGTTAAACATATTTGAAATGGAATCAAGACAAACACAATTATTTGGACAACGATAAATAGACTATATTAAGTGTTGACACTTTTGAGAAATATGTTTAAAACAATCCTTCATATTTCTCTACTAAAAATAATGTAAATCACACTTTTAACAAAATAATAAATCGATAACTCATAATATTCAAAACGTCAAAATTATGACCATAAAAAAATTTAAATGATAAACTACACAAAAACATGACATTAATTGGTTGAATTAACACTATTATATTAATGAATAATGATAGGCATTTTGAACATTGGAACGTTTGTATATATTTATTGCACTTTTAAACGTGGCTTGTTGGAACATGAAACATCTATACTATTTTTTATGCTATTTTACAATTCTCAATACTGCAAATTTTCTTTTTGTAAAATATACTTAATATAATACTATATATTTTACTCAGCATGATCACCTATAGATAAGATAATTAGATTCTCAATATAAAATCAGTTGTATCCATTAACAATTAAGTGCTAAATCCTAACTTCAACAATAGTAGTATTATTAGTAAACCAAAATTTGGTAGCAGACTATTTTATTTTGTTTGAACAACTAATTATTTGATCAACTCGATTTTGATAGGTTTAATTATCTCACTGCAAATATACATATTATGCACCACTTATTAATTCATCATAAGTGATAAAATATTTGTGACACCACTTAATATAATTATAGCGCCAGTGACACTATAAATATACAAAAATAATAAATTGTGTAAAGATAAAGATAAATATTATGCATGTTTCAAGTTAAGGATGTTACAATTCTTCCATCTCTAAGAATTGTAAAAAATATTAGGATAACATTCTTGAACCATATACACGCGATCTAACTATTGTAATAAAAAATAACAACAACAAATGAAACGGAAATTACAATCAAAATTATAAAATAAACCGAACTATAAATCTAGTCGAGAAAAACCCTCTTTCGCAAGATAAATTACATCATGGTTAGTGCTCTCAAATTGGCGTATTATCCCCGAAGATGAAACGACTTCCTCCTAACGCATATAAAATCTCAAACCCGCAAGACACCGATGAACTTGATGGAGCTCCAAAAATTGAGCAATACAATGTTCCTAAAATATACAATACAATGTTGAGAGCTTGAGAGAGAATGGACAATGCTTTTGTTGGTGTGTAATTCATCCAACTCTATGCCTTTTATAGTCACAAAATTAGGATATGAGAGATCATGGAATTAAAACATCATAAATTATAAAATTAAGAGAATAGAAGTTACAAATTTTGTTAAATGCTCATTATCTTATTTAAAGATTTGTAACTGCTTACTCATTGAAGTGCTCTAAAAATTAGTTAAAGAATTTAATAGTTTTTATTTATTACATTTACATTGCACAAAATAATTATTCAAACCCTCCCAAAATTCGCCTTTTATATATGTATAGATTGGAAAAGTAAGAGAGAGATAAGAAAAGTAAGAGAGAGGGAGGGAAAAAGATAGTGAAATGAGTACTAGTGGATTGTGGGGTACACATCTAAAATGATGTGTAAGCTTAGTATTGATTGAAAACTTTTCTTTTTGAACTTAGTCTATTTTTTGTGGACGAACCAAAATGATAAAATTTGTCTATATTTTTGTGAGCGGAGGAAGTATAAATAGTGTACCTATTTCTTAATCCCCGTGTTGAAAGGTATACCTATGTTAAAATGAAATAAGGGAGTAATATTTATAAATTTTTATCATAACAAACCAATTACTAATATTCCATTAATCCCATTCATAATGAGTAGTATTTCTTTTTTTAAACGCAAGATTTATTAATAGTATGTAATAATCCACTTATTAAATAAATAAAAAATGAAATAAAAATAGTGGTATTTTATTTTTAGAATAATACTCTACTAAGTGACATTTTTAAATTAGAACAAAAAGAGTACTATTATGCAATTATATAAAATAGAGGGACTTAGTGCCGTAAAGATGAATATGCTGCCGTGGTTAACCTACATTTTTTGTACTCCAAAACCCTCCCTCTTCACTACCCAAAACCCTGTTTCCAAATATCTCAGTCTCTACCTATACACATACAACACGCACTATCAATGGCTGCCTCTGCCAATTTCCTATCCTTAGCCCCACGCACCCTCTCTCTTCACCATTTCAACTCCTCCGCGGCTGCGGCCTCCCCTTCTCTTTTCACACTCTCTTCCATCAAAACCCTCCCCAAACTCGTTCTCGCGCTCTCTTCCGTCACTACCCGCTCTTCCAACTTTGTACCGAACGTCGCCTTCTTATCGGACGTGGAGGAGGAGGAGGAGGAGGGAACCCCCTACTTCCGTGGCACTGAGGCCGATGAGATTCCCGGTTTGAAGCTGTTTGTGGGCAATTTGCCGTTTTCTGTTGATAGTGCTGTGCTTGCCGGCTTGTTTCAACAAGCCGGAACTGTGGAGGCGGTTGATGTGAGTATATTTGCATTCGATGTGTTATTTTGCTATTCAATTTCATGTATTTCATTCTCGAATGCTCTGTTTCTTGGCGGTTACTTCTAAAAGACTCTAATTCTAAAGATGTATGTATTGTTGATTATAATTGAAATTAGGGTTTATATTGTAATTATAGGTATTGATATCAGGGCTATTGTAATTTGTTAACTGAGTTACCAAGTTTTTCAGGTTATCCTCGACAAAGCCACGAGCAGAAGTCGGGGTTTTGGTTTCGTGGTGATGTCTTCGGTTGAGGAAGCTGAAGCTGCAGTTGAGCAATTTAATGGATATGTAAGTTTTATCTTCTATACCTAACATGTATAGCCTACTTCAACATTCTATTCCTCACATTGTTTTGTTGATAATTTTGTGATGTCTTGGTTAACTCTTGTTTCATCATTTTTGTGAAATTTATGAATCTGTTTCAGGAAATTGAGGGCAGAGCTTTGCGTGTAAACTCTGGACCACCACCACCTAAAAGGGAAAGAAGCTCTTTTGGAAGAAGGGATAACTCCTTTGGAGGATCCAGGGGGCGGGAGCGATCAAGCTATGGAAACTCTTCATTCGAAGGACCTAGGGCGGGCCGCGAACGATCAAGTTATGGTAATACCAACAAGGTTTTTGTGGGTAACCTTTCATTTGATGTGGACGACTTTGCTCTCGAGTCTGTGTTTAGTGAACACGGAAATGTTCAGGATGCAAGAGTGATTTGTGATAGAGATAATGGTAGATCAAGGGGATTCGGATTTGTAACCTACAGCTCGGCTGAAGAGGTCAACAAAGCCGTTGAGTCATTGGATGGCACAGTAAGTATTGAGTAGAGAATTTAATGGCTTTATGGATGCAAGCTTTCGTGGCTGGGTTGTCTGTCTTCTTTCTTTTGTGCATTCCCAATATTGATTCCTTGAGGCTTGAAATTTTTATGACTTACATATATTTTTTTAGTATAAGAGTCTACATGCCACATACAGTATTGCAATATTCTTCATTTGTTATCAGTAGTTTCAATTACTTAATTTCATCAAATGAGCATGACATATTTGTGTTTTTATTAGTTCTTATGAACTACAGTAATTATTTTGGTCAATTGACAAATCTGCAAAATTTGTTCCTGGCAGGAGCTGGAGGGTCGACCTATTCGAGTCAGTCCTGCTGAAGACCGTCGTTAAAATTTAAAACTGAAAACAATTTTGATCCTGCGAACTATTGGTCATGGTATATATCTAACCTAATTTTACTTTTGCTACGGTCTCATGTATTGATGTGCTTTTAAATCCTTATATATTAAAATGTACTCAATTTATATAGCTTTCTTCATAGTTATCGAGTCCATATCTTATGCTAGTTTAAAGAAAAAAACCAGCGTCTTGTCTTGTAAGGGAATGCATGGAAGCTTACTACTTGTGTAATTTGTGTACAAGATATAGCGAGGTCGGTGGCCCAAGGTGATGTGGTGATATGAAGTGGAACTACTGGTGACTACACTCAAGTTGCAACCGAGTATTCAGCTTCTGCATCGTTGCAACTAGTGTGAATGTATGTTCGTTCCGAGTGTGATTGAAAGTATGTAATCCACTAGTTATTTTGTTTTAACAATGACGGTTTTTGGCACATGGCATTTGGTTGGAAAGAAATAGCAGGTGAGCTGTGAGCATTAATCACCACCCCTCACGCACCTTCTTTGTGAAACCATATACATCGGCTTTAGTGTACTTGTTTTATTGTTACATTCCATTTTGTGGGTTTGAATATGGTCTGCTGACTTGCTCATTTGTATAGCGCTGTTGTTCTGCTGTGTTATCCAATCTAGTGGTGGGGTGAAAAAGTATAATTTTGTATTTAATATATTAACTTTTATTAGATTCTAGGTTCAAGTTATCCTCACCTCACACATTATCACATCTCACACCCTAAATCATCATATAGTCAGTGCCGCTGACTCATCCCAGTCTTGCTCCCTGTACTTTTGATGATGCTTGTTTTGGCTTGACCCACAACGAGGTCTGCCACCTCAGTCCCAGCTCGACGCTAATTGTGTCCACGCTTGCCTCTGTCTCGCTGCTTCAATGGGTATCAATCACTTCAAAAGTTGAGTTTGATTTATTGTTGTTTTTACTTTGTACTAATTTGTATGTCTAGTACTAGTATTGAGTTGGGTTGTCATTAATTTTATTGACAGGATTGGGGCCTTGGGCCATTATATTTTTTGGTTTGTATAGAACCAAATGCCCTGGGTTGGGCTTGCCCGAAAGTTTCCACTGATGCCACGCCGCAGCCGACGCTCCTACCCTGGACCGCCGTGTCCTGCGTCATTCTGGCTAGAATTTCGAAGGATCAAGTATTCCTATTTGATAATATTTCAACTGAAATTATAAAATTATGCTTTAACTTTTGAAAAACATTACAACTTGAGATTTGAGATTATAAACATATGAACAGTAGCAAACTAGGTGACCTGAACTCGACTGAACTGTTATACTATTATGCAAGTAGATTACAACTATGTATCCGTGTTTTCTCATAAATTAAGAAACGATATACTTTTAAGCGCTTCAAATAAAAGTATTTCAAATTGAATCCGATTATGAACCTAAGAAGAATAAACTTTGCGATCACCGTGGCAGAACTTAGGTATTATGCCCATGGTCTGAAAACTTATGTTGAAGGTTCTGAAAGTGTTGAATTTAAGTATATAACAATGTCGATAGATTATTTCTTGGATAAAACTTATTAAGACAAACTTGCACAGTAAAATGGGGGATGATCGGATGAAATCTTACTTGTACCACATCCGTTCCGCAATAGGAGTCACATTTGGTGTAGGCACAAGTTTTAAGAAATGTAAAAAATAGTGGGTTGAAAAAGTTAATGGAATATGAAGTCTGATTTTATAATAAAATGTGAGTAGAGTGAGTTAGTTGAATGTATGACCTATTTACTATTTATGGTAAAAGTGAAATGTGACTCTTATTATGGGACAAATGGAGTATATAGTAAGAAAAGTGTAATATTTTTTGTTTGAAAATGAGTCTATTCATCGACGTTTTCAAGACATGACGATTTGTCGAAAACAATTATCTTCTATTCATCTAGCATTTCGTAAGAATTAGGAAAACATTGTATGCAAAATTTAATATTATTACTACGTTTTTAAATTTAAGCTTCGAATTGTTTAAGTTTCTAATTTGGTCACTAAGGAAGAAAGGCAAATAGAACAAACCCACAACGTACTATGCATAAGGCCATCCACAATAGGAACAGCCCAGCAATAGCCTAGCCACAAACTCCTCCTGCCACATTATCAACACTAAAAATCCTCCTGCCACATCATCAAAACAAGCAAATAGCCCAGTCATAGCCTAGCCACATCACTCAAAATTATATAAAACAAATAATTAACAATCAAACAAAAAACGGAATTAAATTTACGACACAGATACGAGAAAATTCAATAATATTATTAAAATTTAAAAAAGTACATTAATTAAAAAAATACATAATTAAAAAAAAAAACTAACGCCGTGCAGTCCTCCGCGCACATAACTCTTCAATTAAATCATTTCGGAGTTGAATATTAGCCTCCGTTTGGCGCATGTCGGCATGTGCTTTGAGGCGGTCGGCTTCATCGTGAGGTACCCCACTCCGTACGTTGGGGGCGGCCACGCCGTGGCTTGGACCGGCTTCATTATCGTCGTTGGTCCAACTAGTCAGTTGTACACCTTCATCTTCGACAATCATGTTGTGCATGATAATACAAGCGTACATTATATCAGCAATGCAGTCGACATGCCACAAACGCGTTGCACCCCTAACTGCCGCCCATCGAGACTGAAGCACACCAAATGCGCGTTCCATGTCCTTGCGCGCCGACTCCTGTCGTGCTGCAAAGTAGGCCTTCCTCTCATCTGATGCGCATCGGATCGTCTTCACAAAGACGGACCACCTAGGGTATATCACATCCGCCAAGTAATAGCCCATATCTTGCCGGTTGCCGTTGGCGACAAAACTGATGGCCGGACCGACACCCTGGCACTGCTCGTTGAAAAGTGGCGACGAGTTGAGGACGTTGAGGTCGTTGTTCGAACCGGATATCCCAAATTACGCATGCCAAATCCACAGCCGGTAATCAGCTACGACCTCGAGGATCATCGTGGGATTCTTTCTCTAGTAGTCGGTCGTGTAGAACCCCTTCCAGGAAGAGGGACAGTTCTTCCACTCCCAATGCATTCAATCTATGCTGCCTAACATCCCCGGGAACCCATGCTGTTCCCCGTGCATCCGCTAAAGATCCTGGCAGTCTTCGGGGTAGGGCTTCGAAGGTACTGATCACTGAATATTTCAATCACGCCCAGACAAAAATACTTCATACATTCAAAGGCAGTCTTCTCACCGATGTGGAGGTACTCGTCCCACATGTTTGCCGCGCCTCCGTAGGCCAACTGCCGGATTGCCGCAGTACACTTTTGAATAGGTGTGTGGCCGGGTCTGCCAGTCGCATCGTGCCTGAAGCGGAAATACAGATATCGATGCTCCAAAGCGTTAACAATACGCATAAACAGGGCCCTGCTCATCCTAAAACGGCGCCTGAAATGGTTGGCGTTGAACCGCGGCTCCTGTGCGAAGTAGTCTTCGTATAGGCGCTGATGTGCAGCTACGTGATCACGATCAATCACTTCTCGGTGGTGGACCACTGGGCGAGGTCGAGGTACCGCCGGCTGCAAGGCCCTCTGCATCCATCGATCAATCTCACGTTCGTATAGGCCTCTAGCGCTTCGTTCATTATACGATCGTACTCCTCAGCATCCCCACCACTACCACCACTACTACCACCGGCGTTACTCATTTCTCGGTGTTGATCTTGTACAGAAATTAAGATAGAGAGAGTACTCGTTAAAGCAAGTGGTGCGAATGAAAATGACGTGCAAAACACATATATATAGTGTTTCGAAAATAAAAAAAATTAAAAAATCGGCTAGGCGATGCGCTAGGCGATCCGAACGCTGCAATAGTGCCGAGCGGATCGCCCAGCGCCCCGAAATCGCCTAGCGCTAGACGGTTTTTTATTCCGAAATTGGCTAGGCGGTTGCAATGGACCGCCTAGAGCCGGCGCTCGGCTAGGCGGTGCGCTAGGCGCCATTGCAGATGACCTAATGATGATATAGAGTTTGGTGGATATGATCATCTGGAATTTACAGATAGTATAGTTTGACAATTTAGACACCGGATTTCTTTTTCTGAACCTTGATTGATTAATGATTATTAAGGAGGTTAGAACGACAGTTAAGCAAGTCCCCCACCCATAAATTGGGTCCTTCATAATTTGCCTTTTCTTTTTTATTCAATTGATTCCAAATTTTACACTACCTCCTAGCTTAAGCTAACCTAAAAACCAAAAGAAAAGTTGAAGCCCCGGCCATTTACGATAGAGTACGAACTTATACTTATGACCCAACTAACCAATTGGAAATCTACAAGCACGCGACAAATACGCATAAAAATAATTACATATACTTGAGGAGTGGTATATTATTTTTGGTTTGTTCATAAACTATTATGCATCCGTAGAAGTGATTTTGTAACGTGCTTTTGGCAGAAAACAGGAAAAAATAGTTATGGACAAAAAGTTTTCGGCAAGTTTATATATGAAAGTGGTCTTTAGTCCTTATTTTTGTTAATTTACTGCTTTTTACATTTTCTTGATTTTTATGTATGCCTTATTTGGACAATATATCTAACTCGATATTTTTAAACAATTTAAACTCGACAAATACTTTGGTACGTGGGCGTTTCATGTGCACATTTATTGCGCAATATGATAGTATTAACTATTAATTGTGTTGATCATGTATGTGCTAATTGAATAAGTTCTAAAGGCCAGGTGATGATTAGTTATCTGGTTGGAGCGCTTAATTAAGAGACCTCTTCTTTCTTTAAACATAAAATAAATTAATAAGTCAAACTTCACTAAATGAAAGTAAGTAGGAGCTTGAAATTTTGGACAGCTCTAATTTTTTTCACATTGGTGTGGATTGAGAATCTTGAATCAACAACTTCAACAAAAAGAAAAGAGAATTGAATCAATTTATAGCGAATGGTGAGTCATGACTCATAAACATGTTGAAAGTGTTCATTATTAGAAATGATTTTCACTTCACTTTTGACTTTCAACCAAAACAAAATAAACTAACACCGGAAAAATAAGTCGCATGATTTTCTCACTGTCAAGATTTGCCTCGAGCATTGACGGAGCTAAGATTTTGATGTTTAGGGTCAAATTAAGAGTAATTTTTGGCGTAGCGTTGCCAGAAACTAGAAAGATGACTCATTCTAGAAGTTGTGGCCTAACACACACACAAAAAAAAGATTGAAATGGTAACGTGACGGATGTGAGGGATGGCTAGAGAGATCTCATTGCGGATGACCTAATGCACAAGAAGAAATGGGGTTGAGAATTGGGAGATTGTTTGATCAATTGAAGGGGTAACATAGTAAACTTGTGAACGACAAGTTGCTAAAGTAGAGCCATCCCATCCCAAAGTTGGACAATTTAATCAAGAAAGGGCCACCACACATATTCCTTATATTTTGTAAAACCAGAAAGCATCAGCAACCGTTTGTGGGCCCCCATTTGTAATCTGCCTTACCTTTGTGTTCTAATTGTTTCAGATATTAGTATGTATACATACATGGATGTGAGAATTGATAATTGACTTGTGTGGAGGTGTGATTAAGGCGATACCGAATACATTGCTGGCTATACAGTTTCAGTTGTCACATCTCCTATTTCATCATTTTCACCAAAAACATACTTAAATCCTTGGACGTGGATAAATCTAGATATGTTATAGTAATTTTTTAATGAAGAAAAGATGAATAGGCATGCAGTCTGATTAGAGCTATTTTTCATGAATGCGCATGCATGGCCGTCAATTTAGACTGTCATACAAAAAAAAAGGTTGCATTTACATAAATCCATACTTACACAGAATGGCATCATTTTGGCAGTACTTTATTTTTGACTAAATTCGATTAACCCAATTTACAAATAAAGATATTAATTAATAATAAAGAAGTAGTGGCACTGGTAGAAGAAATGGATAATTCATAATTCCAAAAGTGTCACAACAATGTTATACTACTATACAAAAATCAATTTAAATTTGTGGGCAGTATAGAGAATAAGAAGACTGTTCTAGCCTTATACTGTCGGCATAACCTTATTATATCATAATTCTTTTTGCTTTTGTAAGTTAGTAATTTTTAAAGCGGAACACAGTAGATGGATGCTACATTGACTTTGTGTTTGCAACTGTATTAACTACCATTTGCTGGAATTGATAGGTGGGGCATCCAATCTTTTTTCAAGCTTTAACTTTGATTAGGACTTAATCATATATTAATATAGCTATTGATGCGACGTCATTACTTGTTAATAATAATAATTTCTCCCAACCTTTTGAAGTAATTCTGTCAAGAAAAAAGCATCTTTTACTAATATTTTACAGAGACAAACTTAACCTACAAAGATGTTAATAGGATTCAAATATTCGACTTAAGTTTTCAGGATATCACTCTACTACTAGCATATGAATTATATACGTATCATCTAAATTACTTAATAATATTAGCATCCAATTATAAACACAGTGATCAAACTAGCAGATGCAAGATCTATATATATGTTTCACCCAACCTAATAAAAGAATGGTTAAATATTCTTTAAAATTAAATGAGGTTAAGAGAAGATGAATGCGTGTGTCGGGTGATTAGGAAAATTCTGAATCCAAAGAGATCCATCCAAATAAAACCACCGCCCTCTGACCCAACTGCTCAAAATCTCACAAAAAGCTCTTCCTTTTCCATCTCTAATGAAATCCCATCTTTTCCTCCAATCCCTTAACATTAGGCTTTTAATTAACACTCAACTCCATATATTATACTACACTTCCCACTTTTTGTCATTTTCTCACATTTTTTATTTTGTGAACGACGATTTCATGTAGTAGTAGAAATTAAAGAATGCAAAAATAAACACATAAGAGTGGAAAAAACTTTGCAATAATGTATTTATAGGACCGTTGAAATAGGAATTCTTTTGTGAAATTCCAAAATATTTTCAATAAATACTTCAGCACAAAATATTCCTCAAAGCAAAAAAAAGAATAGATTACACAACACTATTCTCAATTAAGTATCAATCCTTCTATTCGAATATTCTCCTAAATATGATGATTGTTTTTAATAAGAGCACCTACTTAATCATGGTAAATTTTGTCCACACTGGGAAATAAAATCTTTTCCATTTGTGTCACTTTCGGTTGAACACCAAAGAACAATATGTTTCTAATTTGTAAACAGCATGTGATATCTTTCCATGCATCAAAGTAGCTACCTAGCTAGAAAATCACTGTTTTTGACATGTAATGAATCGATCTCATTGATTTCAGGTGAAGATTTGGACCCAGTTCAAATTTGAATGTTATCCTCTTATGTCTTTCTTGCAAT